>NW_027555958.1:11385795-12098295 GCF_003287225.1 Phascolarctos cinereus | reverse complement strand
AAGTCACTTCACCCTGTTTGCCTCAGTTTCCTCATCTGTTGAATGAGCTGGAGAAGGAAATGGTAAACCACTCCAGTATCTTTGCCAAAAAAACTCTAAATGGGGCCACAGAGTCTGAAACAACTGAACAACAGCAAACGTGAATTTTTATGGGAATTAAGGGGACACACCACGAACCTTCAACTGGAAGAGAGTGTGGACGTGGCCCTCTCAGGAGATGCCAATCATGTGCTCAGGTGGGCAGTGCCTCACTGGTACCCGGGCCTGGCAGAGTGGTACAAATGCTTTTTTTTCTTAAAGCTCACACGGTGGGAGTGTGGTAGGCGTCCCCCTCTGGCTGCTCAGAAGCCTCCGGCCTCAGGGTGACAGCCCATGGTGTACCCGGCCTAGGAAGGGTCAGTGGGAAGTACACACACACACACATACACATGCACACACGTACATGCACACACCACTCACCCACTCACCCACACACGCACACATACATACACATGCACACACACGTCAGGGAAGCAGCTTCAGCTAGTTCCCCCTGAGGCTGGTGGCCTGGACTCCCCTCCCCTCCCCTGGACTAGCCAAGGGTGTCCCTGCCTGTGGACGCTTCCTTCTACACGCAGCCTCTAAGGCAAGGGACAACAGAGAGACGCGGGGTGGGGTGGCTGCCAGAGGACTTCGGGGAGCACGGATTGAGAACTGGAGGGAAACTCGGCACTCAAGCCCAGTCTTCTCACTTGACAAAGGTGGAAACTGAGGCCCAGAGAGTACTGACCATAAAGGGGGCCTAGAGGGCTGGGAGCTCCTACCTGCTGGGCTGTCTCTCTGCTTGGCCTTGGGCCGACTCCAGGGCCTGGCCGGGCTCATCGGCCGAAAGGACGTGCGGGCCTTCATGCTGGTAGGGGTCCGAGCTGAAGGCTGCAGGGGAAGAGAGGAAACATTTCAGCCCCAAAGCCCAGAGAAGCAGAGTCCCTTAGACCAGGGTGGCCTCGGACCCTCGCCAGCCCGGCGGGGTGCTGCCGCGGAGCCTCTCCCGGCCCCTCCCTCTTCACCCTTCCTGTGGCTTCCACATAGTCTGTGTGACCATGAGCTCCCTGAGGGCAGGGACCATCTTCTGCCTTTCTTGGCAGCCCCAGAGCCTCTTAGCACAGTGCCTGGCACACAGGAGGCCTTAATCAATGCTAACTGACTGACTGATACTTGGACACCCAAACCTAAAGCCCTGGTCACTCTGGGCAGCCACTAGCAATTAACTCATCAATAAACTCTTTGTCAGTATGGATTTTCAATTGCTTATTGGTTGGTTGACAGCAGAATGTCTCTCCTGGCTAAAGCACCCGGTTTTACTCTTCCCCTCTCAGAAAAACAGTCTGAAAACGCCCAGAAACCTCAGGAGGCCCAAGAGGTCGGTCCCATCTGGCCTGTGAAGGACAGAAGGGCCGCAGCCCAAGGTCAGATCCCCCAGGGAAGCTGGGGGAGTGGATTCCAGTCTGCTGGGTGGGCCCACCCACTGAGGGAGGGTCAATTCCTTTCATCAGGACACTCTGGCTCTATCAGGTGCATCCACACTGGGGATCTTCCCAGATGATCTAGCCAGGTGTCTTGACCTTGTGAAGGGAAGATAGGAATCAGTGCTCCCCTGAGGGTCAATCGTCCGCCTGAGGCTGGGTCTTCCTCCAGAAGGTGGGAGCCCAGTGGGACCTCAGGGTTCATCAGTCCAATCTGCTCCACAGCCAGATAAGGAGGGTTGAAGCCCCCCACATAAAGAGACACAGAAGGAGGCCAGCATCCTCAGCGTCCTCTGGTTCAGTCACTTTCTTCCCAGGACTGAAGGACTACCAGAGTTGTCACCCAGTCATGGGAGGGGCATGTGGGACCCAAGCTCGGCCCAGGGCACCTTCCACTCCAGGGCTCCATGTGCAGACGGCGGGCGGGTGGCCACATTCCTGCTCTTTAGAGATACATCATTTCCTGGGGATGCTGATCTGGAGTGATAAGGACCTCAGAAGGAGACACAAAGGAGGAAACAGGCAAGCTGTGCCCAAAGACCCCCGAATACCAGAACTGAGGTCAAAGCCACAGGGGGCTTCATCCCAATAACCTCGGGAGGGGCAGAAGCATTAGCTTGGCTATTTTACAGACGAGAAAACTGAAGAGCAGGGAGTGGAATAGCAGGTACTCAGACCTAGGTCTTTTGACTTTCCCACCATGGGGCTAGGGTCTAGGGTTCTAGGACCCCCGTGGGGGCCTGGGAGCTCAGGTTTTCTTCCAGTGTCACTCTTCTCCGATCCTGGACCCTTCCACGTCCTTCTCAGGAACGCCACCAGGGGAGGCCTTATCTTCCACATCAAAGAGCCAGTTCTGCCTTTTAGCCTTCAAGGACGTGTCCTTTGGGCTAACTGAGCAGCTCACACCCTAGCCTCCAGTCTAGACGTTCTTCCCTAGAATGTGGCCCCTCTGCCCATCCACCGCCTCCCTGGGGACCTCACCTCCTTCCACGTCTTTAGTCATCTCCTCTATGGGCACCTCTATGTGTCTAAATCAATTTCTTAACCTCCATCCAACCTGGGGCAACCCACCTCCTGCGGGAGAGGGGGCTCTACCTGGAAGCTCCCACAGCACCCCCAAATCAACAGGTCCAGTACTTTAGGAATTTATTCCTAGGCTTTTCCCAAACTGGCTCCTTCCTTATAACTTCCTCAGTTCAATGATAATGAAGACCCAAGTTCAAATCCTGCCTGATACTTATTGTGTGACCTGAGGCAGGTCAGTGTGACTCAGTTTCCTCCAGTTTCAGGGCCAGATCTAGCATCAGTACCACGCGTTCACATTCACAAAGTTCCCTTAATTATTCTCTGCCTTGTCCCCCCGCCCCAAATTCTATCAGTTGGGAAGCCCTGCTGCCTTCTTTACTACTTCCCCCACCCCTGGCTTTTGTCCTCTGACCTAAGACAGTGCCCACCTTCAGAGCCAGCCTCAGCTCAGTCCATCTCCTCCTGCCACATCCCTGGCCCTGCTCCCCAGCTCTGGCTCTCATCATGCCTCGCTTGGACTCCTGCCATAACCCACCAATTGGCCTCCTGGCTTTGAATCTCTCTCCTTTCTAACCAGCCTCCACCAACAGGTAGTCCTCAAGCAGAGGGCTAAGGATGCCACTGTCTTACTCAAGAACCTGCAGTCACTTCTGGCTCTTCACAAGGGGGCTCCAAGCCACCTTTCCAGACCTTACATTCGACCTCTCAGCCCAACTGACCTCCCTGCCTTCCCCCACACGATGCTCAATCTCACCCCTCCATGTTTTTCTCACCATGCCTCATCTCTTGGAATCTCTGGGTCCCTTCAAGCGCCATCTTCTACCCAAGTTGCTAAGTCAGACAACATTTATTAAGTACTTAAGTGCCACGAATATTAAAAAAAAAAAAAGGCAAAGACAGTCCTTGCCCCAAGGAACTCAACCATCGAATTGGGGGGAGGGACAGACAGCCTTGTCCAGATAAGATCAATGCAAGGTAAATTGAAGGTGCTATCTGAGGGAAGGTACTACCATTAAGGGGGACCAGGTAAGCCTTCCCGTAAAAGATGGGATTTTAGCTGTGACTTGAAGGAAGCCAGAAGGCAGGGATGAGGAGGGAGGGTGCTCCAGGCAGAGGGAGCAGCCAGAGCAAAGGTGGGCAGTCAAGACACGGTAGGTCTTGTTCAAGGACAACCCGGAGAGCAGTGCTGCTGGATGCCAGAACATATGGCGGAGGGTGAGGTAAAGAAGACTAGGAAGGTGAAGGGGGATCAGATTATGACAGTGACAGGCAGCCACTGGAGTTTACTGAATGTACGTGTAAGTCAGGGACTCCATCAGAACTGTGGAAGCTCCCTCTGCAGCTGAGTGGGGCAGACCCATCCGCAGACTGTCACAATAGTCCAGGCGAGGGGATGAAGGCCTGCACGGGCTCAGGGGAGGGTAAAGGCTACCCCCTTGATTGAGCAAAGACTGAATATGGAGGGAGGAGACAGGGAAGGAGGAGAGAGTGAGGACGTGGGGACACTCAGGGTACGAGCCTGGGTGAATGGGGGTGCCGTGGGCAAGTCTGCAAGAGAGAAGGGCTCAGGGGCTGCACCCTTTACCCCGTAAGCCTTCCTAAGGTGCCCTCCACGAAACCAGGGATGGGAATCAGGCAGCTGGGGAAAAGATCTCTGGAATACATTTCTCAGTTAGGTATGCGAGATGGAGAGACATATGCAGACATACACAAACAGAAATGTACAAAGGACCAAGAGCTGGTCCCCAGCAGGTACGCGTTCAAAGGACACGAACTCTCAACAGAAGAAACGTGCCCGAAAGAACCCTCTGGGCCACGAATCCTGAGAGAAGGCAGATCAAGACAACCCTGCAAGCAGGCGCCGATGACGAAGACGGGAACGAGCCATGCTGGCGAGGCTGTGGAAAGTCAGGCACCCCAGTGTATGATCAGACAAAGAACAACCAAGGGAAAAGCTGACGTTCACATAGCACCTACCAAGTGCCAGGCACATGCTAAGCACCTTACAATCAGCATCTCGTCTGAATCTCACGACAGCCCTGGGAGAGAGGTGCTGTCATTATCTCCATTTTACTGACAGGGAAACTGGGGCAAACAGAGATCACATGACTTGTCCAGGCTCACTCGGCTAGTCACTGAGCTAGGTCACTCAGCGTCTGAGGCTGGATTTGAACTCAGGTCTCCTGACTCCAGGCCCAGTATTCTATCCACTGCTCCTAGCGGTCTCAATGGCCAATGCTGAGGGCTGGGGAAGACAGAAACACCACCAACTCCTGTTAGACTTGAGAGGCGGTCCAGCCATTCTGGAAAGCAATTTGGAATTCTGCAAAGAAAGTAACCACAGGTCCATACCCTGGAGGCATTGTTTATAGCTCTTTGGAGGGGAATTTGGGAGAGCTCAGGCAGTCCCCACCTTTCTCCACCATCCTGGCTCTGCCCCCTCCCTAGAGTCCCAATTTTCTTGCATCTAGCTTTTCTGTACATATTTTTGCGCATGTTTTCTTCCCTACTAGACTGTGCTTTTCTTGAGAACAGGAATTCTCTCTTACTTTTCCTTACGTCCCCAGAGACTCCACTGCTGGGAAGAGACACCAAGGAGGTCACTGACCATGCTGGCCATGGTGGCTGGGGCACAGCTGGTCCCTGGCTTGGCTGCCAGTGCCTGGGGTCACAAGATGCTTCCTCACTCTCCCGGCCTCCCAAACTATCTAAGACCCCTCCCAGCTCTAAATGCTGCAGAGGTGGATTTTCTGACTGAGGTGATGAAAATGGGGCAAGGGCCTGGAAGGAGGGGTGGGAAAGAGAAGAGGAGGCCTTTCAAGGTAGGGGCCAAGGCCCTGGGGAAGCAGGAGGTAGGCAATCATGCCAGGCAGCAGGCTGGCATGGCTGGAACGTGGGGAGGCAAGGGCCACAAAAGTTCCTTTCCCCCAAGGGGAAAGTCTATTTATTCTACACAGTTGGGGTAGAGTGGGGGGAAACATGAGCGGTGATTGTGACTCAGAAGAAGGAAGAACTTTTCAATAATGGGATGGCCTGCCTCAGGAGGCCTTAAGTAGGAACTGGACGGGACACAGGGGATGCCCATTAGGCAAGTGGTTAGATTCCAAGACTTCCAAGGCATCTGAGATAGATTTCTGTCATTCCAAATGGAAAAAAAGAAGTTCCAACTTGAATATGTGAGAATTTCTGAAAAGTCCAGCTCACAGAGAGGCCACTGCATGCCTCGTCACCTGAGAGAGGGCAATGAGGGGCACAAGGAGGACGTAATGAGAGAAGTGGCAGGGAGCGGAGGGTTGGAGGAAGGTCTGGAAGGGGGTGAGATGGGAGGCCTGGGGAGCAGCTCCGCTGTGGGAGCAGATGCAGATGAGCAATGAGAAGGACCCATAATCTGGTCAATAAATGGGGGTGTTGCAAATACTCCTGCAAGGGTCCCAAGCAAGTCACTCGGCCCCTGGGAGTCTGGAACATCAGAGCGGGAAGAGGGTGAGCTCAGAAAAGGGAGCTCACATGACTTGTTTCTTCCCCACGATACAAGACGGGGAAGTCTCTTTTGACAGGAAAAAAGCCATTTTAGATGTGTCCAGGAACGGGTTACTTGAGGGACCCTCCTCCAAGTCAAAGATCTCAGCTGGTGTTGGCTGACCTGGGGACATGGGCAGGGGTCACAGGTCATAGGGCAAAGGCCAGGCATCCAAGCGAGGCAAGCTGGCCAGGGAAGGAATGAAGGGTACAGACCTGGGTCAGGCTGGGGAGGGGGGAGCTGGTTTCACATAAGGCATGAGGAAACAGGCAGGGATTGGAATTCAGGCCTGTAGTCTGGGAACACGATCCAGGACACGGAGCAGTTCAACCAGTTTGTGAGGGCCAATCCTAAGCAATTTGCTGCTTGCTCTTTGCCCTGGGTTCACACTTCCTGATGTGGGTAGATAAGGGCTAGCAGGCGTGGGAGCCTTTCAGGGACAGGCAGGGTTCTGTAGCTGTTGGTGGCTGACTGAGGCATCTACCGAGTCCTGCTGAGGCCCCCTCTGGACTCCTGCCAGGGACATTCCCATCCATCTGGGTTAGGCCAGGTGGAAGGCTTGCACTGGAGCTGGGCCTCAGGGTCTGTACTGACCTGCAGCTCTGCCAGGACACAGGCAGTGGGGACACTCCTGAAACTGGCCTCTTCCTGGCCCTCCTGCACCACCCCTGAAGCAGGCAGCCAAAGGGCTGACCGCACCTGCAAAGAGGCGATTGTGCCCTGACGGTCGAGAGCTTGGCCACCCAGTTCAGAGGGCCCTTAGTCCCACTGGTCTACTTAGATGGAGGGAGGGCTCAGGTAGGGTGACCTTGCAAGGACTGCTAGACGCGGTCTGCCATGGCACAGGGGTGGCTGGCCTGGCCCAGAGGCCTGCTTCGCTTCTCTAGAGCACTTCGTGTGAGCTTGGGAGGGGACCCCCAGATCCTGTTAACATCAGTGAGTGCTTTCTCCCAGACTACTTCAGACTCTTTCGGAGGGAGGCCTCTTTGCAATTCCCTGGATGTTGGGATGTATGTCCTAGGACCACTGGAGTTTGTCCCCCAGTGATGTTTTTTAGGCCAGCTTGCCTAAAACTGGTTTTCCCGAAGGCACAGGGAGAGGATTCATGCACGCCGAGGTGACCAGAAACAACAAAATAGAATGTCACCGAAGTGGGGGAACAGGAGCCCATCACACACTGAGAGACGATGGGAGGTCAGTGAAGTGGAACAGTGATGACACAGGTGACCCCCACAAGGCCACAAGGCAGCCTTCCTCGGGCCTCACTGAGGCTCAGGCCCTGGAGTGGGCTGAAGACAAGGCCCAGTCTGTCCCTCCTTCACACTCGGTGCTGGTTGAGGGGCCTGTCATCAAGGATGCAGCCCTCCACCCATTTTCTTCATGAAGATGGGTGGTGCTCTGGTAGGTGAGGCTGGTGATGCTTCTCTGGACTTGGGGTCTGACAGTTGCCCTCAGGGTTGGTGGCGGGTGAGAGGTGGGGGTGACAGTGCTCCTAAGCAGCCCCAGATGTGACCATGATGCCTCCCCCAGGCCCATTTCCCAGTTTGCTTCCCAAAGACCACGCCCTGGGGGAGTTCTGGAGCTCTCTGACTGGCTTGTTCCCATTGCGGGGGAGACCTCCTCACAGCCAGCTGGCTCAAGGCCCAGGCATGCTCTTCCATGCCGGCATTTTCTGCTCCAAGAACAGGGGGTGTCCGGGAGGGCCCTCTGGCTCCACTCTCCATCCCTGAGACTTCCCTGACCAAAGCTTCCTTCTCTGGCTACCACACCCCCATTAGAGACTGCAGTTGCTGCTGCCTCTTAGAATATAAGCTCCTTGAGGGCAGGCTCTGTCTTGATTTTGCATTTCCAGTGGTGAGTACAGCACTTAGCACATAGTAAGCACTTAATAAATGTCTTTTCATTCCCTCATTCATTCACTTCCACCCCAGAAAGAGAATATTCCCAGAAGCTGCTGGTGCAACCCAGGGTCACTGGGGACTGGGGCTCCTCTTTGCAGGTGCCTCCCACCAGGTTAGGGCGATCTGAGGGCAGGCCTTAGGCCAAAAGGCCAGACAGGAGCTCTAGTACTGGGTTTATGGGAAAGATTACTGGACATCTCGGAGCTGGGATTATCTTGAGCTAGAGTTCCACACTGAGGGCAGTAGGGATGAGGGCAAGAAATGTCACCGGGGCAGTTTGAAGGGGAGGTGGCTACCGGGAATCCTCTTTGCCTCCATAGGGGTGGCCCTGGCCCCATCGTGACACATGCACAGTCTCCCTGTTAGAGCCTCCTAGGAGCACACAGAGACAGAAATAAGGCCTCCTGGACACTGGCCTTGGCTGGACACTCCCGCACCAGGCCTCGGGGCTCTGCCCCTGCACTGTAGGCAGGAGTTCAGGGCCCGGCAGAACCTTTCACCTGGAGCCACGTCTTCACTTGGCTTGGCTCTGGGCCTTTGCCCTGCCTTTACCCAAGGCTTCCAGAAGCCCGTCCTTCAGGGGGCTTTTTGGCTAACTGGCTACTGAGGGAGATGCCGGCCACACGCTGGGCCACGCTTGCCTGCACTAACCCTATCCCCGTCAACAATGATTTCGTGTTTACTTCTGGGCCTGTGCTGTGTTCCCCAGCTAGGACGTACAGTCATGGCAGGTGGGGGCAGGGTGCTTTTTGTCACTGCATCCTAATCTCCTGGCGCGGTGCCCAAGGCAGTGAATGGATGGGGGTGGATTGGAACCCAGGTCCTCTCACTCCAAAGCCAGTGCTTTGCACGGCCCCTGGCATAAACCATAGCCTCCACTTGGATGGTTATTACTCCTAATTAGGAGTTAATACCTGACTCACATCAAGAGGGCTACAAAGCACTTGGCTTACACTAAGTCGCTGTGAGCGCAAGGGGCAGTGTGGCCCCGAGGAGAGTGCGCTGGACTTAAGAGTCAGGAAGACCTGAGTCCAAACCTCCCTTCAGAAATTTATTAACTATGCGATCTGACTCTCTTCCCTGCCTCACCTACTTAATCTGTAAAACGGGGACACCAAGCGCTCTGTAAATAGGTGTTGCGTTGTCCCCACGATGCCCCTGCTCACCCAGGCAGCACAGGTACAATGCCCACTTGGGCCCAGATGAGACGGCTCTCCCAAGGCCCCCCGGCTAACAAGAGTCGGACCCAGGACCTGAGGCTAGGGTGATGGGGTCTGCAGGGCTTGGGATCATGTTCTCTATTCCATCTGAGCCCCCTGGGATCAGGCTGAGGCCTTCTGATGGAGGCTCGGAGCTGGAGAGCTCCCTAAAGCTGGAGGGATCAGGCAGCACCTTCTCCCACCCCTGCAGGTATAAGCTCAGGGCGGTTCTGGTACCAAGAGGGCACGCAGAAGTCTGAGATGGTCTGATGCTAGAACTTGGCCTCTCTCACCTCCCCTGTCCCTCCCAGTCAATCAGGTCCCGGAGTCAGGAACGAGATTCTTGTCTAGTAAACCTTGGCTACCTCTGTGCACAAGCCCTTTCATTTCCTCTGGAAAATGAAAAGAAAATAGCCTTGCAGGATATGAAAGGCCTGTGGGCACACCCCTGATCCAAAGCATACTTTCTGTGTACAAAGACAAGCCTTTCTCTCATGGGCAGCCTCCGCTGGGTCAGATGAAAGGGTATTTCCAAATCCACTGAAGATGCCCAGAATATTTTATGACTCCACAGAATCCAACTGGATGCTCCACATGCACCAAATACCCAAGAACCCCAAATTCTGAGGCCACAGAGACTCCTGGTCTCCATCCCTCTTGCTTTCTGATTCCAAAGTCTTCCCTCCCCATTTCTGCCCAAGGCCCAGCAGGACCTAAACTGATCGCACTCAGCCGGCGCTTCTGCACCGCCGGCGGCCTGCCGGACATCTGCAGAGCACCACGGGGCTGCACTGATGTTACATCAGGAAAGCAGATGTTTTGTCTTCCCCATCCACATGGACGAGATTACTTAGTTCAGCTCTCTTATTTTATAGAAAATGAAAGAAAGAAAGAGGTTAAACGATGATAGCATGGGGCTGATAACTTGGGCCTCCCAGTTCCCAAGCCAATGTTTTTTCCCTCTCTTATCACATTGCCTTTTAAAAAAACGGACATTAAACTGATTGGAACAGAAATTACATATCCATCCATCTGTATCATACATAGGAGGTACTTAACGTCCATTTCTTGAATGAATGTTTGGGGACTGGCTGGGAGTCAGGATCTGTGAACATCAGGTGTGGAGCACCACCTACCCACCCCAAGTAGGCCTACTTGGCCCCACCCTGGCCCCCCACAACCCTGGCAGTGCCATTTGCTCAGAGGCCTTACATGTAAAAGACGTGCTGGACCGGGTTCCACTGCGGGTAGGGGGCCGAGGGCCTGGCTGGGCCTGGGGCGGGCTGCCTCGAATGGGGCGGGCTGCACACGGCGAAATGAAATCATTTTCTAGCCTGGAGGAAAACAAATAAACAAACAAACAAACAAACAAACACAAACACGTAAGCTACAACTACAGCTAAGCTGGCAGCAGCCAACATTGGCCAACCTGCAGCTCTCTGGGGTGTCACCACACAAGTGCAAGGTAGGATGCCTTGACAGCAGATTTTAATTAAAATTTGGAGCCTTCTGTATCTCGGGGACAGTGCAGATGGATGGTGAGTTGGGCCCAGGGCCAGCCAGGAGGAGGAGGGGGGTTGGATCGTCTTTGGGAAACAGCCAAGTGCCCCATAGACACAAAGGCCCACCTTTTCCAGACCAGCACCCTACTGGTGCTGCTGTATGAGAGAGGGGCGTGACAACAGCTTCTGGAGAATTAAAAGGGTCCCCAAGCGGCGTCAGCCACAGCACATGGTGGGCATGGGCAGGCAGCATCATGTAATCAATTAAGAACTTCAAATTCAAGGAGTCTGCTAGGAAGGGAAGACGGGTGTGGTCGCCATGTCGGCAGGGGCGCCGAGCCAGCCTCTAGCGGGGTGGCTGTGAGAGGCTGCGGAGGAGAGTTGCCATGGGTGGGCAGGCAGGGATGGGCTGAGATCTGCAATGCTGCTCTAACAGAAGTCGTACGAGGCCAGAAGCAGCCCATACGGTCCAGCGGGGGAGAGGCCAAACAAATGGGATGGAACATCACGGTGCCATGACGTGCGATAAATGTGGAGCTTATGAGGACCCACGGAGAGACCAACAGGAGAGAATGCAGGAGGAAACTGGCAAAAGCAGAACTGTCTTCACACTGACTATAACCACACTAAAAAGGGAAAGAAGGGAAAAAGAGGAAGGAAGAAAGACAGGGAGGGAGGGATGAAGGACAGGAGGGAGGAAGAAATGAAGGAAAGGAAGAAGAAAGGAAGGAAGAAAGAAATAAAGGGAGAGAAGAAAGAAAGGAAGGAAGAGAGGGAGGAAGGAAATTGAAGAGTCAAAGATGGTAGGAGTGACGCAGGCCTGCAGGAAAAAGAGGAAAGAAGGAAGAAAGGGAGGGAGGGATGAAGGATGGGAGGGAGGAAGAAATGAAGGAAGAGAAGAAGAAAGGAAGGAAGAAAGAAATAAAAAAGGGAGAGAAGAAAGGGAGAGAAGAAAGAAGAAAAGAAGGGAGGGAGGAAGGAAGGAGATTAAAGCATCTAAGACGGCAAGAGTGAGGCAGGCCTGCAGGGAAATACAGAACAACAGTTTGCTGTTTTGTTGTTTACTAGTTCATCTAGTCCCGTGGTATTAAAGGCTAAAGGTTCGGGCTGACTGGAGGGACTAACAGCTGTTTCACTTGGAGGGTGCCTGGGGGGAGGCTGTGAGCTCTGTCTCCGGGTATCTGAAGAGCTGCCACATTCAGCACAAGGAGCAGACTGCTTTTGTATGGCCCCAGAGGTCAAGAACCAGGAATGATGAGTAGAACGTGCAGGGACAGATGTCAGCCTGCTAGAATGACGAGCTGGCTCGTCGAGGGGAAGGGGCCCCCTCAGAGAGCCTGGGTTTCCCATCCCTGAAGGTTCTGAAGCAAAGGGGGGATGACCATGTGGTAGCAGTAGTGGGAGGAGAGGCGTTGCCCAGGGCCAGCTGGACTAGGCCACTGTGAGCTTCCTTCCACTCCGAGCCTGAAGCATGGAAGCACACAGCCCATTCAGTATTACCTGGCTACTTAAGGCAGTAGGGGAAAGCTCACAAGAAGTGTGGACAGTGAATCTTGGGTTCCAATCCAGTGTTTACCCTTGACTAGCTGGAGAACCGGGTAAGTTATCTAACCTAAGGCTCAGTTTGCTTCTTTATAAAGGGAGATTAGATAATGTTTGGGAAGATGTCTTGCCAAAGATGATACCAGGCTAGAAAGTGCAGAAACGACATGTCACCTCAGGCCTTATCACCAACAGATCAGAGGACACACAGGAGGCCGAGAGATCTGGAATTGATAGAGGTCACTGAATTCAGCCCACTTGTTTCACAGACAAAGAGCAGGGAGCTTCAGAAAGCCCCCCAGCTAGACAGGCAGCGGCAGGGCTGGGAGGGATCGGAACCCAGGGCTTCTGGCTGCCAGTTTCATGTTCTCTCCACTGCCTCAACACGGTCCCTCTTAGATCAGAAGAGCTTGGCTCAGTTCTCCCCGTGTTCCCCTCTCCCTGGCCTTGCTTTATCTGACGCTTACCTGGGCCCCTTCTCTGAATTAACGCACTACTGAACATCTGCTGGGCAGATGTGTCTTAGAGTCAGACACAAAACTAGGTAGAGACATCAACTCTGTCCTGATGACTTCTGAAAAAAAACAGATTCACCAGACACCCTTCTGTGAAATGCGCCTTAGTGGGTCTCATAGACCCTTGCCTAAAAACTCTGATCTACCACGAGAAGGGGCTTTAGATGCCGTCTGGCTTGACCTCCTCATTATTGCACATGAGGAAACTGAGGCCAAAGAGGAGAGGCACTTTGTCCGAGGTCATGCAGGTAATCAGATGACAGCAATACAATTTTGCTCACTAACAGAAACCTCGAACAAGCGTATGAACCCAGTGGGAGCACTGGCTTGAAGCCCACAAAGATTTTCCTCTTTGAGCAGAAAATCTGAAATTTCCATTCCTCTAACTGGGAGAAAGAACTTCCCTTAGAAGATGAAGAGAACTGGCTGCTAAATTAAACATAAACACCCCCCGACCCAGCCCTGGCAGTTACAAATGAAGTCACGGTAAGATTTCCTCTGTGCCTCTGGCCTCTCCTCTGCACAGACTGCTCGCTTGCCAGGTGAAATGAGCAGGCCGCTTTCTCTGCAGTCAGAAGCAGGGCATAAAGATGCTCTGTGAAAAGCCTGTAACTACCTGGACCAGCACCAGTGCAATTCAAAGGGCCGAGGGCCTCCTGGACACCAGCCCCATCTGAGAGCATCCATGCCGTGTGCCCGTGGAGCAGAAACAAGAGGCTCGGCCCTCCCACGTGGGCAATGGCTTCCTCCCTGCCTCTTCCTCTAGCCCCGCCTGGTACGAAGGAAAGACTCGAACCCAGATCTTCCTGACGCCTGCACCACATATCTGTCCCCTTCACTGCACCACAAAGGAAGCCCTCGGCTCTGCAGATGTCTGCTCCTGCAGGCCTCGTGTTTCAAGCCTGGTGGGAGCACCGAGCAGGTGTGGTGTGGGGGGCCGGGGAAGGCAGTGGGACCAGAGGGGAGCCCTGGGATTCATTCATGATCACATTGGCCAGCATCAGTTCTGCCTTCGGACTGACCCCCCGGCATGGGGGGAATGGGCTGCAGGTGCCCCGTCACAGCGACTTAGACGCTGCAACATGCCTTGACCGTAAGAGCCTGGGAAGCAGCATCACACTCACTGACATTTCCACAGTGCTTTGGGCCTGTCAGGTACCTTCCTCAGAACAGGCCTGGCACAGAGGGCAGCGCACAGAGTCACATGCTAGCAGAGAGGGAGCTGGGATGTGGGGTCAGGCCTTGTACGGCCACCCCCCTGGCAGCTGCCTCCCTGTCTGGGGAAATAGGACAGAAAACAGGGCCCCAGGCCGGCCATTCCCTCACTGACACCTCTGGCTCCTCACCTCTGACTGTGTCAGCCACAGGGATTGCCTTAATGTCCAAAAAACGCCCTAAAAAATGACAGTGGCTGAGTGCTTTTCAACATGGATATTTTATTTGTGATTTTCACTGGACACCTTGCGTCACAATAATACAAGCAGAGCTTAAGAAAATGAGATTTGCAACAGCATTGCAGACTTACGTGGGGTGCACATTCTTATGATACCCAGGGGTGACAGGCCTCTGCAAGGGCTCGTCGACACTCTGCTGCATGCCGCTGGGAGGGGGCCTCCTCCTGGCTTTGCCTGAGTTGGTCATTATCTAGGACATAGGAGACACGGTCAGCTTGTGGGCAAAGAACCGCAGAGGTGATGCTCTCAGGCCCCTGGAACCTTCTCTGGGGGGCATAAAAAAAAGCAAGCGACCGTTTTCTTCAAGCTTCTCTGTGACTGGCTGGTGCTCCAGGCTGGGCCCACTCCCACATCCTGGCCGCCAATTCGGAGAAAGCCACCAACGTGGGCTCCGAATAATGGCGCAGAGTCCGGGCCAGGAAAGGTCACAAGGGAAGAGGAAGGGGCAGCCAGAGGAGACCAGAAGCTAGAAAGGTCAAGGTCCTGGGAAATGGAGGAGCTGTGCAGACTGCCTGTTTCCATCCCCTGGCAGAATGTAAAGCCCTTGGGGGCAGAAGGTTCTCTGTTATCTTAGCATCCTCAGGACCTGCTCCCTTCTCACGAGGAGCTCAAATACTAATGGGACAGAAACGTGTGACAAAGACACTGAGGATGGCAGGTTATCTCAGATGGTGCAGGAGCCTGAAAGGGCCCTTTTATAAGGGGGATTTATAAGGAGCTGAGTCTTAAAGGAAGCCAGAGAATCCAAGAGGAGGAGGTGAAGAGGGAAGGCATTCCAGGCAGGGGGCACAGCCAGGGGAAAGTCATGGAGGTGGGAGTTGGTCATGTGTAAGAACAGAAAGGAGGCCAGTGTCCCTGGATTGAAGGGTGCCTAGATGGGGAGAAAGAAGTAAGACAAAAGATGGAAGGAGCCCAGGAGATAAGGGCTGTATATTTGATCCAGGAGGTGATAGGTAAGCAGTGGAGTTTAGCAAGTCAGGGGTGGCATGAGCTTTAGGAAGACCCCTGTGGCACCTGAGTGGAGGAGGCGGGAGGGATGGGAAGGAGGGAGTCCAAACAGCAGGGGGAGAGGCCGGGGCCCGTACCAGGCGGGGACCTTGTGTGTGGAGAGGAGGTTGCCCCCTCTCCTGGCTGTTCCAGCTGCTTAGAAAGACACCCTCAAAAGCCCCTCGCTTGACCTTCCCCATCAGCTGCTGTCCCACCTCTCTCCTCCTTGTCCTTCCCAATTGCAGAACCTGGATTGTAAGGGGTTAAGAAGAGAGTGAGAGGGAGAATGTGGAGGTACCCACGATTGCCAGCCTTCTCAGGGAAAGATAAGGAGGAGAAGGTGGGGGGCAGCCATTGGGGAAGGTCGAGCGAGGGTCTTTTGAGGACGAGGGAGACCCACGCGGTCTCTCTACGCAGCTGGAAGAGTCGGGAGAGAGGGCAACACAGGTCAGTGAGGGAGGGGGATGCCCACAAAGGTGAGAGATGGCTACCCTCTTCTCCCGGGGTGGCAATCCCCTGGAAATGACTCAGACACAAATATCACTATCCCCATTTTACAGATGAGGAAACGGACACTCAGAAAGGCTGACTCTGCGTCCAGAGCCCTCTCTACTAGACCATCTTCCCTGATGGGGTTAATGCTAATGGACTGGCCAGGGAGGTAATGCCATCACTAGAGGCTAGAGGACCATTTGGGGGTGTGCTCTTGAGGTCACTGAGGACATTCTGGATCAGAGACTGCTTGGACTCGATGTCCTCTGGCGTCCCTGTGTGGGCCCAGTGACTCAGCCTGGGTCCTCCTCTGAACAGCAGCGTGCATTTTTGAGATGGGCAACAAGAGATGGGGCAGCCACTCACGGCCATTAGAACACAGAAGAAGAAAGTGGTGCAAATGGGGAAGGAGCACATGATCTCAGCCTCATGAACCCACTGCTCTGGCCAAAAAAGGATCATTTTTAAAAACCCTCCTGACATGCTGTGGCCCAGGGGGAAAGGTACTCACTCCCAGATACTCGGAGGTCAGCAGCTTTTCCCCGGAGAGCTCCCCAAGCTGGGGCTGTATCACTTCATCCTTGTCCAGATCAGACTCCATGGTGTCCTGGTCCTCCTGTTTCAGAGAAATGAGAGGTGAATCCACTGGACACAGAGCAGCCAGGGAAGCTCAGATACATTTACAAAGCAGCTGCTATGTCCACAGCACTGTTCCCACCATCCCTGCCCTCAAAGAGCCTGTGGTCTAGGGGGGTGGGGCGGCACAATATTCCACAAGTTTGTTTTTCAGTTGGCATTTAACAGTTATTAAACACCAAGACCTCGTGGTGCAAATGTTTTTTTTAAAATTTTAAGTATTAAAAAAAATTTTTTTTCCATATGCTTTTGAGTTGAAAATTTTTCTCCCTTTTCTCCCCCCCACCCTCCCCAAGATGGCGCACAATCTGACATAGGCTTTACATTTACATACCCATTAAACATATTTTCACATTAGTGAAGTTGTAAGTAAAAATTAAAACCAATAGGAGGAACCATCAGAAAGATGAAACAAAACTCAACAGAAGGTAAAAATAAGTGAGAGCGATTCGACTTCCATAGTTTTTCTTTGGATGTGGACAGCATTTTCCACCCCAAGGCCTCTGGAGATGTCTTAGATACTCGTAATGCTGAGAAGGGTTCAGTTTAACATTCTTAGTCATTGCATAACGTGGCTGCTATTGTGTACAAAGTCCTCTGGGTTCCGCTCACTTCACTCAGCATCAGACCATATAAGTCTTTCCAGGTTTTTCTGAAGTCAGCCTGTTCATCATTTCTTATAGCACGATAGTATTCCATTACATTCATATACCACAACTTGCTCAGCCATTCCCACAATGATGGGCATCCTCTCAATTTCCAATTCTTTGCCACCACAAAAAGAGCTGCTATGAATATTTTTTACATGTGGGTCTTTTCCCATTTGTTTGATCTCTTTGGGATATAGCCCTAGAAGTGCTATTGCTGGATCAAAGGGTATGCACATTTTTATAGCCCTTTGGGCATAGTTCCAAATTGCTCTCCAAAATGGTTGGATCATTTCACAACTCCACCAACAATGTATTAGCGTTCCAATTTTCCCACATCCTCTCCAACATTTATCATTTTCCTGTTTTGTCATGTTGGCCAATCTGATAGGTGTGATGTGGTACCTCAGAGTTGTTTTGATTTGCATTTCTCTAATCAATGATTTAGAGCATTTTTTCATATGACTAGAGATGGCTTTAATTCCCTTCATCTGAGAACTGTCTGTTCATATCCTTTGACCATTTAGCAATTGGGGAATGGCTTGTGGGTGCAAATGTTTTCTAAAACCTCCAAGCTGCCTAGGAGATTTTAGCCACGAAACAGAGCAGAGACCGATGCCCGGAGACCCAGATCTCAGTTGCCGTCTCTCTCACTAAGTGTCTCCACAAAGCTGGGAGGAGGGAGAAGAGAAAGAAGGGATTTCCCCTAACTAAATCTCTCCTCATCTTAAAGACCCAGGGTCCTGGAGGCCTGGCTTGCCTCTCAATGGCCCCAGTAAGTATAAGAGACACAAGACCACCCCCGAAAGGCTTCAAATCAGATTCCCTGAGCCTGGGGCCCCAGTCTCATTCCCAGAATCCCTTCCACAGAGCCTCACAGGGTGTTCTCACTGGCTTGGGCTGGGCTCTGTGTTCTGTGGTTCCTGCCTGCCACGAGCTCACCGTCTGGTGGACCTGCCTTGGTCCACCTAGGACGCTTTTTGTTTTCAGAGAGACTCAAAGTGAACTTTGGCTGACAGGCCTGTGATGTCCTAGGGAGAACCCTGAGATCACAGTGCTGACTAGTCCTGGGGAAGGCCCTCTTCTGCAGGACCAAGTAGGTGGGTTCTCTCAGGACCTTTCCAGCTCTTCCTTTGGTGATCCTGCCAGGAAGAGTGAGAACCCAACAAGGTTGACCTAGTATCTCCCTCTCCTACCCTTCTTGGCCTTCTCATTGCACAGGAAGGGCTGAAGTTGGAGTGACAAGTCCTAGACCAAGGCCTGACTCTTCTTCTCACTGCCCATGTGACCTTGGACAAGTCAGGACCCAGGCTTCCCAGACCTCTCTGGGCCTCAGCTCCCTCCTCGGCCTACATTTTCACCTCTAGCTCTGGGCCAACAAGTCCACAAACATCTATTAAGTGCCTATTATGTTCCAGTATCTGCTGAGCTCTGGGGATACAAAGAAAGGCAAAAAACCAGAGAGAAGGGGAGCTGCATTTCATCCCCTCATCTAGGCTTCCAGAGGAAAAAGAGCAAAAAAGGGCTGAGCAATGAATCATGGCCCATAGAGATGGAACAGACATACGACTTCTCGCT
Organism: Phascolarctos cinereus; assembly: GCF_003287225.1. Taxonomy (NCBI): domain Eukaryota; kingdom Metazoa; phylum Chordata; class Mammalia; order Diprotodontia; family Phascolarctidae; genus Phascolarctos; species Phascolarctos cinereus. The sequence goes on along the minus strand of NW_027555958.1, from coordinate 12,079,794 downwards.
CAGTTTCAGCGTGGAACTTTTTCTAATGACACCCCCTTTCCATTTCACAGAAAAACCAAGCAAAGCCTCTGAGTCTGGCCCACGGCAGGCGAGCTCCGCCGGAGGCCTTCCTGGAAGGGAGGGGCCTTATTCCTCCCTCTGTATCCCCCAGCACAGAGATTCACACTCACTCCACAGGATTCCTCAGTGAATGCCTTTCAGTTTTTGCTTTCCAGGAGACCTCAGTCCAGGGGTGTGGCCAGTGTCAAAGCAGATTTATCGGTTTCCTCTCCATGTCATGAGACAAGGCTGATGAATTAGTTTTAAATGCTTTTAAAAATGACGTTTAAGAGGAACCCTGCGGTCCAAGAAGAATCAAAATGTCAAGGGTGGAAGGAGAGTGGGCAGCTGGTGGATCTAAGGAGGCCACAGCTCCTTGCCAATGAAGACTTCTATTTGAGAAGTGGTGTGACAGCCATCACCAAGGGCAGACATGCCTGGAAATAGAGATGGGCCAGCCATGCAGTGAAGATGAGGACCGAAGGCTGGACGCCCAAGGCTGGGGCCCCATTCCTACCAATGGAGGCCTCCAGCTCCCTGGGTCTATCTGCTAGGGAGGATTTCTGAGAAGACCGGGACAACAATCCCACAGGATGAGAAAGTACTGTGATCTGCACCAGTGAAGGGATGGCCCACACAGAGAGAACACAGATCTACTGGTGTATTTAAGTCATCTCACTGTTTAATAACATTAGCCCAGTAAAGTTTTTTAAATTACCTTATTTTTAACTTAATGTTTTCAAGGTATTTTGAAATTAACTTCATTAATCAAGGTGTGCTTGCCAGTAGACTAGTTTCCACATTTGGACCTTATCACACATTTATACAGAAAGTGGGATGTGGGGCTGAGAACTAGGTGTTGAATGTCAGGGTCCTACCCCCACACTCTGAATCCCTGGCCACAGGGAAAGCTGCTCCCTATGTTTTAATTCTTTACTCACTAAATGCCAGTGAATACTCGTGGACCGTTAAGGGATGCAGGAAACATAAATTACTATTAATTCGAAGTGTTTTGGTTGACAAAGGCCAGAAGACCCGAGTTCTGATCTCAGTTCTGGTGGAAGTCATCCAAGCTGGGAACATAAGCTCCCTCTCTCCTTCTTCCAATATGGGGAACAGGGATGTAGAGGTGCGGGGGTTCACTCTCTAGCTTACACGGATAACACGAGAACGACTGATTTTTCTCTCAAATTTTTGGATCTTTGAAAAACAAAGACCTGGAAGAGGTACAAGCAGAGGGGTGGCAGAGAGTGCAGGGGCCTTAGAACCAGAAGCCTTAGCTTCCCCTCTTCATTCTGCCTCTCACCAGCTCTGTGACTGTGCCGGGCACTGGCAATACAAAAACACAAGCAAGGTAGTCCCTGTCCTCAGGGATCTTACACTGCACTGGGGAGAGCCAATACACACAAGCAAGGTAGTCCCTGTCCTCAGGGATCTTACGCTGCACTGGGGAGAGCCAATACACACAAGCAAGGTAGTCCCTGTCCTCAGGGATCTTACGCTGCACTGGGGAGAGCCAATACACACAAGCAAGGTAGTCCCTGTCCTCAGGGATCTTACGCTGCACTGGGGAGAGCCAATACACACAAGCAAGGTAGTCCCTGTCCTCAGGGATCTTACGCTGCACTGGGGAGAGCCAATACACACAAGCAAGGCAGTCCCTGTCCTCAGGGATCTTACACTGCACTGGGGAGAGCCAATACACACAAGCAAGGTAGTCCCTGTCCTCAGGGATCTTACGCTGCACTGGGGAGAGCCAATACACACAAGCAAGGTAGTCCCTGTCCTCAGGGATCTTACGCTGCACTGGGGAGAGCCAATACACACACTTATGAGGAAATACATACCCTATTACAATAATACCAATCAATTTCAAGAGAACGTTAACAACTGGTGGGATCAGTTTCCTCGTCTGTATAACAGGACTAATATCTTCACTAAGAGTATTGTGCCGTGGGCACTAGATGATAAAGTGCTTTGTAAACTACGCTTATAGTTATTAGCATTATCATTATCATCATCGTCATCACCAAAATCCTTGGAAACAACTTATCAGGAATGAGAAAATGGAATCACTCTTAAGATTCATGAAATGCAAAGAGAAGATGAGTTGGATAACAAAGAAAAACCAGACTTTAACTGAGGCCATTCAAAGAGCTGCCAAAAGTGCTTGGAAAACTTGCACAGGCAATGTTGGGGGAAGGGAGAGAAAATCTCAGCTCCCCAGCCCCAACAATGGGAAGGGTAAGCAGATATGCCATTTAAATCATTCCACGGGACAAAGGGACACCTTCCCAGTCAATGCCAAGTAGGTGAAAAAACGAAGAATCTTTATCCAGATTTTTTTTTTTAATGGGCAAACCCAGCCCCCAGTGGGCCCTGGGCCAGGAAACACAGAGCTACCTTCTAATCGTGCTCAGGAATGACCATGGGGCGGATCACTTCTTTCTGCTCATTCTCCCCAATGTATAAGAGAAAAGGATTCTATTGCATTCTATGTGCCCAAGTTGGGCTGTTGTGAGAGCTGGCTGAAACACGTGAAGTCCTCTGGAGAGGGGAGCCTGGCCCAAAGGCAGGGCATTACCGAGAGCATTATCTTTTCAGAGGTGTTTGTGTCCTCTGAATAGAAACAGAGGTTTGTGAAACCCAGCTCGGGAGGCAAGACTTCTGAGGTCCTGAGAAGGGGGTGAGAGGTAAGGAAATGCTTCCAGAATAAGTGCCTTAAGGTGGGTCTTATATACTGTGGCTGGAATGTATTTACAATGAGAGCCTACAATTACATTGTCTTTTTACATTTCAGCCCAATGCATCAAATTACTGCATCCCAGCTCATAACTGATTTCAGCCCGCCTTTTGAAAGCACTGGAGTTGAGGGGGATTTAGATGTCCAAGCAGAGTGCCATGACTCTACAGTACTACAGGATTCTTAACTGCTGGCTTGGGACACTCCATCCTGCCAGCAAACCCGCCTCTGAGAGATGGGGACTGGACATAACTAAGGGTGACCACTAAACACACTGGAGAACGAGACTTCTTCCCAATCCAGCACAGACAGGGCAAGGTGTTCAAATGGCTTTCCTGCACCAGCGGCCCAGTGAAGAGATCCAACGTGGTCACTGGTGTTTTCTACTTGACCTAATTCGCAGACCATCTGGAAGAGCGGTTCCATTTCACTCTTCACCAACTTGGAGGAAGCCTCCAAGCTGGAAGGGAGAGTGTGATCCTGGGGACTGGCCTTCCACAGACTCTCCCTATTTCTCCAATGTCCCCCTGGGCTGCCTTGAGGGACGGAGGGCTCCCTCTCCTTGGGAGTTGGCCAGGAGGCTATATGAGAAGTTTCCCAGGGGGAGGAAGAGAGAAGGGGTTTTGCCTTGCATAGGATCGTCTAATCCATAAGGCCCTTTCAGTGCCCCAATTCTGAGAGTGTGGGCCCTGCTGGAATCAGGCCAGCTTAATTGACTCAGTCTGCTGGCCTGAGCTTTTCCTGAACACTAAATGAAGTCTAGGAAGGCATTTGGGGACAAAAGGGAAAAAAGGAGGGCTTATCGACATACATTTGATACATGAAGCCATAGGAACACCTCCATCCCACCTCCTCTGACCTCTGGGCCTTGGGCCTCACATGAACTCTCCCCACTCCTCGCCCCCCATCCCCTCTTCACAGCCCACTCCCTCTCTTTCTCTGAGGCCCAGGTCTGATGCTTATGCCTCCAGGAAGCCTTTAATGATTTCCCCAGCTAGATCTCTTCTTCAAGATTCACTGAGTCACAGTCCATAGAAACATGGCTCTGAGGCCAGAAGGGACCTAACCCCCTCATCTCACAGGTGAGGAAACCGAGGCTTATGGAGATGAGGGCCACACAGGGAGTAAAGATGAACACAGGAGTGAAGCCGCCATCTTGACCTCTCAATCTGCATTCTTTCTCTCCTCACTAGATTAGGCAAGACCTCCCAGGAGGGGGCCCATTTCACTTGGGGAAAGTGCTCATTGTTAGGAAGTATTCCCCAACTTTATGTCTATTTGTCTACATTTGCCCCACTGCTCCTGCTTCTGTCCTTTGGGACCGAAGGCTATGATGCGCTCCCCTCCCACGCCCCCCAAGGCAACTCATTCCTGGCTCCTTCACACAACGTGTGGGTCCTTCCCCACCAAGGATGCCCTCAGCCGAGTGCTCTGGAGCTCGGCAACGTCCCTCACGAGCCAGGATGCCTCGAGCTGAGCTCTGGCCAAGAACTCTGGAGGACCAACACTGAAACACCCCTGAACACGGGATACTCTGCTAATTATTTTTAGCTGTCAGACTCCTGTGCAGCTTGCAGTCCACTAATACCCCTGAATCTTTTTTCAGCAACCTTTTAACCACAGCTCCCTCATCACATACTTAGGAAATTGATGTGTCTGGGCCCGTGTGGCCAAAGACTGTTCGTTTGTCCCTATTGATTTTCATCTTGTGAGATTCAGCCCAGTGACTCTCTTCCTCATCCCTCTTTTTCTGAGTGCTCCTGGCCCTCTTCCCAGTGTGGGTAGGGTTCTAAACGAGATCACCTTCTCTTCTCTTCTCTTCTCTTCTCTTCTCTTCTCTTCTCTTCTCTTCTCTTCTCTTCTCTTCTCTTCTCTTCTCTTCTCTTCTCTTCTCTTCTCTCTTTCTGCTCTTCCTCGTGGTGAGTGTACACAGTGCTAGCTGTTCCATGATCGTCTCCAGGGAGCCAGTCCTCGTCTCTCCTTCTTCTCCAGTAGCTTCCTTCAGTAAGCAATTTCTACCGGGTTGTCCCATCAGCACCCAACTCAACATGGCCAAAGGCTGAACTTGTCACCTCTCCCCTTAAACTTGATCCTATTTCCAGCTTCCCCATTTCTGTGAAAGGGACCACAATTAACCCGGCCTCAAAAGTGCAATCATCTCTGACTTGTGTCTCTCCCTCTGCCCTCACTACGTGAACAGTCACCAAGTCTTGCTGATGCTACACCGTGACAGTTCTGCTTCTCCGCCTCAGTCACAAAGCCACTGTCTTCACTTAGATCTTCAGTAAGTTTCTCCTGAGCACTTGAAAATATATGCACTTTAAAATTTTCAGTTCCAAATTCTCTCCCTCCCTCCACTCCTCCCTCACTTATCCAGAATGCAAGAAACATGATACCTATTATACATATACAGTCATGCAACACATGTGATGAAACGAAAGCAAGAAAGATAAAGAAAAGAAAAAATATGCTTTTATCTACACTCTGAATTCATCAGTTCTCTGTTTGAAGGAGGACAGCATTTTATTGGCACATGGCAGATCATTGTGTTGATAAGAGTCACTATAGATAAGAATCACAACTTTCACAGTGGATTAGCATTACAATGTTGCCGTTACTGTGTACAATGTTCTTCTGGTTCTGTTCGCTCCACTTAGTATCGGTTCACAGAAGTCTTCCCAGGTTTTTCTGAAACCATCACCTTCACCATTTCTTATAGCACAACAGTATTCCACCAAAATCATATAATGCAGTTTGTTCAGCTGTTCCCCAATTGACGGACAATCCCCTCAGTCTCCAATTCTTTGCTACCACAAAAATAGTGGCTATAAATATTTTTATGTATACGTCCTTTTCCTTTTTCTTTGATCTCTTTGGGACACAGACCCAGCAGTGGTACTGCTGGATCAAAAGGTAAGTGCAGTTTTACAGCTTTTGGGTATAGCTCCAAGTTGTTTTCCAGAATGGTTGAACCAGTTCACAACTCTACCAACGACGCATTAATGTACCTATTTTTTCACATCCCCTCCAGCATTGTCATTTTCCTTTTCTGTCATGTTAGCCAATCTGATAGGTATGAGATGGCACCTTAGAATTGTCTTAATTTGCATTTCTCTAATTATTCATGATTTAGAGCATTTTTTCATGACTATTTGTAGCTTTGATTTTTTTTTTCTCTGAAAACCGCCTGTTTGTATTTGACCATTTGTCACCTGGGGAATGGATCCTCTTATTAGAACTTTGGCTCATTTCCCTTTATATTTGAGAAATGAGAGCTTCACCTGAGATACTTGCTACATAATTTCTCTTAGTTTCTTGCTTTTCTTATAATGTTAGCTACGTTGATTTTTCTTTTTTTGGCATAAAACCTTTTTAATTTTATGAAATCGAAATGGTCCGATTTACTTCCTGTGAACCTCTCTATCTTTTGCCTGGTCATGAGCTCTTCTCCTCTCTTCATAGATCCAGTGGGTAATTTCTTCCATGCTCTCCTAATTTACTTATAACATCACCTTTTATGAATAAATCACGTACTCATTTTGAGCTGCCCACTGAGCACACAGAGGGCATAAGATGTGAGATACTGGGCTATGCTTAGTTTCAGTCAGATTACAGTTTTTTCCAGCAGATTTTGTCAAATAGTGAGTTCTTGCACCAATAGCTGGTGCCTTTGGACCTACCAAGCACTAGCCTACGGTGCTCATTTGCTTCTGGATGTCGTATATCTAATCTGTTGCACTCCTCAATGACTGCGTTTCTTCCCCAGCACAAAACTGGTTTTGATGATTACTGCTTTGTAATACAGTTTGAGACCTGGTACTGCTAGATTGCTTTCCTTTTTTTTCTTTCAATTGATTCCTTTGATATTCTTGACCTGCTCTTCTTCCAGATGAATTCAGTTACTGTTTTCTGTAGCTCCATCAGGTAATCCTTTGGTACTTTAATTGGTATGGCCTGAATAAGTAACTCGCTTTAGGTAGTACTGTCATTTTTCTTTCTAAGGACTTTTAATAATAGCTTAATGAAGAAGCTAAGAGGTAAGGGCATCCCTACCTCTCATTACTGCACTCTCCTCCAGACGGCTGCCAAAATCATCTTCAGAAGAGCTGTGCCCTTATTCCCACCAGCCGTCTCCGTCTTCCCCGTGCCTAGAGCTGCTTCCACCCCTCCATCTCTCAGAATCCCAACTCTGCAAAAACACTGCTGTGCCCTCACATTTTCCTTGTGCCCTTAGTCTGGACCTTTCCTTTGCCCCCATCATACTCTTGGTTGAATTATCCTACGACGCCTTCAGGTTTTCAAAGCATTTTCCTCACACCAATCTCGGGCAGTCCAGGGCAAGCTGGTCCAGTGTGCCTGGGGAAGGAACCTGTTGCAGGTAGATCGACCAGGAATGGGAAAGGTGGGTCAAAGATAAATGACAGAGGCCCCAAGGCCCAGAACACTGAGATTTCCAAAGGAGAGCGAAGTAGCACAAGGCCTTGAGCCCGGGGAACAAAGCTCCGGGAGCCCAAGGAGGAAAGGGTCTTTACTGCACAGGTAGTCAGAGGTCAAGGGCACTGTACCCAAATGCCACATCAGAACCCAGGAAGAAAGGCTTGTCTGGAGGGGAAGTAGGGCAAGGGAGAGACTCTGGGCAAGACCTGAAGGCTGAGGAAGCCAAACGGCTTTGCCACCAAAGCCAACAACTAAAGGGCTAGAGCAGGGTGTCCCCAAAATACCGAGGGAGGGGAATGAAGGAAGCTAACAACTGAAGGTGCAGGAACAGAGCCTTGAAGGAAAGCTGCCCAGATTGGGTCAGGGGGTGAAGGCTCAAGCTGCTGATGCAGCTCCCCGGTCACTAAGGGCACGAAAGGGCTGGCCCACGAGGAGTCAGAAGCCTCCGACCTGCCGTCAGGCACGTCACTGTCGCCATCGCCTTCTGATGGAGCACGCCTACTGATCCAGCATGTTTCCCCCAGAGATGCAAGGGGCTGTGACTGTTAGAACAAGGCATTCTTGCTGAGCATCGTCCCCGTCCTGTGGATAACTTCCTTCTGTGAGAAGCAGGGTGGTCCAGGAGCACCTCCTTTCCTCGCCACCTCTCACCTGGATGACTGCAGCAGCCTCCCGCGAGGTCCCCACGCCTCAAACCTCCCCTTCTCTAATCCATCCTTCACATAGCTGCCAAGTGGCATTCCTGAGGCATGACTCTGATCACACCACCCCCTGCTCCAAAGGCTTCAGTGGCTCCCACTTGCTTATGGGTTAAAACCTAAATGTGTCTGTATGGCCTTTAACTCCCCTCGCCCATCTCTGCAGGCCTACTGCACATTGACTCCTCTCCTTGCCCTTCAGTCCAGGCACGCCGGCCTCCTTGCTGTGGCTCAGATACAACCTTCCGTTTTCTAGCTCTGTCCCCGGGGCCTCACCTCGGCCCCTCCTAAGCTCGGCTCTGGTGTTCTCTCTCCATGAGGCCTTTGCTGATCCTCCAGCTGCTAATGGCTCTTCATTCTTCCCCACCACCAATCGGTCATAGTTTGTATTTATTCACATGTGTACAGATTGTTTTCCCCTGAAGGTAGGGACTGTCTCATTCAATCTATTTGTAGCCCCAGCATCCAGAACAATGCCTGGCACACAGTAGGTGCTTCAGAAACATTTGTGGATGGGTGGGTTGATTTGGCGGATCTGTGCTCTCGACACATCAGGTGAGAGTAGATATGAAGAAGAGAGAATGGACATGGTGGTCGATCGGGTCAGCCTGGCCTTGCTCCATATGTCCTCACGAACCAGGCGGCCCCTCCCGAAGTCTGACACGCTGAATGAGTCATCAATCCGTCGGTGTGAGCACTTTCGCCAAGGGACAGCAGCCCTTTCATGCCTTCCCCTCCTTTGTGATTCTTGTCTGTGTTTGAACAGAAATCCTGCCCAGACTAGAATGCCTACCTCATGGCATCGAGGTCTTCCTCTGCATCCTGAACATGCCAACGAAGGTCCCACTGAATCTGTCCATTCCTCACTCTCACAACGTGGCCAGCTCTCTCTCCTCTACTGTCCTCTGGCACGCCTTTCCCTTCACTTCTTGTCCCTGAACAGTCACCGGTGCCACGGTGCAGCATCCTTCTACCTGCCAAGTGCTCTTGGCTGGAGAAACAATTCTTTCGTTATCGCTGCGCTCCATGATTCACAATCATGTAGTGGGAGTGTGAATGAGGATAGCTTAGTTTGGGATTTCTGAAGGCCCAGAGCAATTTCCAGAACTCACTCTAGTCCAGCCTCCTTCTCCTCCTCAATTCTGGGCTCTGCTCATTATCCACCCAGGGCCCTGGTCCCAAACATACAGCAGAAGGGGATCCTGGTGCCCGAGCAGTATGGATCTCTATCATGGTGGTGTACTAAGTGGGTGGTTCCTATGGTTGGAAAGGGCCAATTTCAGATAAAGAGACTCAGAGACTGTCTTGACCCTCGCAGTGACAAGCTTAGAGAGCTTACTCTCTCTGGGTCAGTAGGAACTGCCAACGTGTATGTTCAGCCTTCGAGCCGAGAGTGACCAGCCCCAAAGAACTGAGCATTTCAGGAACATTTGCTGGTGGTTGTTAGGGGCCTACTCCTCACTTCTGGAGGGCTCCCCTCCCTCAGAATGACTTCCTCGAGCATGGGTGAGGGCTGTGCCACGCTGAGACAGATGCCATGTAGAGCATGGCTCAAAATCCCCTTGGGTCAAGGACAGAATACATCCTCTCAATTGTGTCCCATGCCACGAGCTGAAAGCATTGAATGTCCACTCAGTTCACCTTCAGGAATGAAAATCTATTTCCAGTTGCTTAGGACTAACTCCTTTTAGTCTTTTTGGCTTCCATTCAATTATTATTATTATTATTATTATTTTTGGCTAGGCAATGGGGTGAAGTAACTTGCCAGGGTCACACAGTTCGTAAGTGTTATGTGTCTGAGGTTGGATTTCAACTCAGGTCCTCCCGAAGCCAGGACTGGTGCTCTCTCCACTGCACCACCTCGCTGCCCCCACTTCCATTCAGTTATGCCTTTCACACATAAGCCCAGCCAGCGAACGAGACGGCTGAGCTCCTAATGACCAACGGCTCTACATAAACCCTCCTATTTATTTTGCTCGTAGATGGACTGTGCACTGTGGACAATGGTAATAGCGAATGCCGACTGAGCCAACGAAGACCAGCTCCAGTCAGCAGAGACCTGATGAATGTGGCTGGCCTGAAGAGCACTACCTTCATGTAGTCACTTCACACACATCATTCAACTCCCATACGTGCCAGGCTTGGAGGGAGATGCACACATAAATGAGCCACAGATGCCACCCTCTCTTGACTAAAAGGGTCATTTTTGACCAGAATTATCTGGATGACATCAATGCTTCACTACATTCTGCTTTAGTAGACAGTATAAAGCAAAGTCTCTACCTTCAAGGTAGGGACAAGAGAACACTGAAAGACTTTGAAAGACTTTCAAATGGCTCATAAAAAATTCGTTTTCTGACCATAAGGAAACCTGATCATGTTAACGGAGAGAAAACCCTTCCCATGTATTTTGATGACATTTTATCCATCAAGAAGAATGATCTTCAGGAACACCCCAGCATTGGCACCAGGCCCCAGGGGACTCAGGAATGGGCAAATGGGTCATGCCCAAAGCACCATGCTCCTATGAGAAAATGGTGCTCTGTCCACGGGGGCCAGTGACCCAACCAGAACCCAGAGAGTGGGGCCCCATGCCATCCTCTAGTTGGCCTCTGTCTGGCTTTAAGCTCTCATTCCAAGAGGCTCAAAGATACACCCCGCATTCCATCTCTCCTAATGAGAACAGTATCAGCCTGTCTATCCCAGAATCACACAGCTTTGTCAGGCTTATGAAAAACATAATAACCTAGGTATTCAGAAAAACATGGGCTGCTCCTACTTTCTGATCTGACTGGAAAGACCCAGCCAATTGTGGGCACCAGCACAGTACCACCTATGCCTACCCAAGGAAAGCTATTGTCATCATCATTATCACCATCATCGCACTTTTTTTTATGATTTTTTTTTTTTTAGGCAATTGGGGTTAAGTGGCTTGCCCAGGGTCACACAGCTGGTGTCAAGTGTTTGGTCTGAGGCAGGATTTGAACTCAGGTCCTCCTGACTCCAGGGCCAGTGGTGCTCTATCCACTATGCCACCCAGCTGCCCCCACCGTTATCACTTTCATATGGCGCTTTGTTGACAAGACACTTTCCGCGTGGCACTTCATTCACATGAGGATCACTTGATCCTCACAACAGCCAGGAGAGCTAAGTGCTAGCATTATCTCCATTTTACAGATGAGGAAACAGGCAGGCAAAGGGAAAGTGACTTGCCCAGAGTCACACTGAATCAGGATTTGAACTCAGGTTCTCCCAGGCCTGGCGCTCCATCCACTCTGAACCCCACTCCCCACTCACTAGGGCGGCCCAGCCATGAAATTCAGGCCTCAGGATCAAGCTGTCCTTGGTGCTCGTGTTTGGATCTGCCTTCTAGCTGCTGTGCCTTGGGAATCTGCTGCCTGGCACCCAGTTCTCCTGCACCAGCCTCCGTCAGGAACAGAGGGCATGCCAAGTCCTTTCATTTCCCACGCAGACGCCCTCAAACATTTCTCCACGGCAGCACTGGGGCTCAGGCCTCCTCCTGTTCTTGGCCGAGAGCAGAACAGTCTTAGGACCTCAGAGCTGGGGGAGCTCCGGGGCCCAGGAATGTTCTCTCCAACATTCCTGCATAGCCCTGCCATCCCCTGATTGACCAGGCACTCCTCTCTCTCCAGCACCCCCCCAGAGCTAGCCCTGCCCACAGCTGACTGTCTGGGAATGTCCCCTCTAACACCCCAGCCCACTGGGCCTCTTCAGAATAAAGCCATCAGGCGCTGAGCAGGGGGAAGTCTCCTTTCAGGACCAGACTCGGTTTGATGCTCTAAGGCAGGGCTGGGAAGCCTGCGGCCTCGAGGCCACATGTGGCCTTCAGGTCCTAGGCACAGCCTTTTGACTGAGTCCAAATCCTTTTATGAAGGAGATTTGCTCTGTGAAGTTTGGATTCAGTCAAAAGGCTGCACTGGAGGACCTAGAAGGCCGCGTGTGAAAGGCTGGTGATTTTGTCTTGCTTGATCTGCCCAGTCTCCTGGACCTTGACCTCCAAAACTCTTAGAATGGGAAGGGTCCTACCCACTCATTCCATAGAGGAGGAAACTGAGGCTCAGAGAAGCTGACTTACTCTCTGGAAGCGTCTGGCTTCCTGCCTACCCCAGCAGATGGAGGTTCCCGCGTGATCCCACTTGCAGGCCAGCCTTGGTTCATATCTGAGCCTACCTTTGACCCTGCACCAGGGGGACATAAGAAGCCCCATTGGAAGTGGATGGTGGGCAGGCTGACCCCAGACAAGACTGAAGTGATGGAGGGCTAGTCTGGTGAGAGGATCAGGACCCTGAAAGAGCAGAAGGCTGTTCTAGGGCTCCCCACATGCAGTGTGACCAGCTAGATCTCTGGAAGCATTCTCCCTTTGCCTTGATACTCTCCGCTCAGGGACAGGTGGGTCCTACGCTCCCAAGGTCCTCAAAGCCTTACAGACAGAGCCACAAGAAGGTACCTCACAGGTAGCTGAGTCTAGCCCCTTCATGTTACAGATGATGAAAACAAGGCACAAAGCACAGAGGCATGGTCAAGGATAAGGCAAGATTCAAGCTCAACAGTGACCCCAACACCCTTAAAAAAGGCGATGGCTACAAGTCAACAGCGAATCAGTCAGCAAGCAGTGATTAAGTGCGTTCTCTGTGCCAGGCACTGGGGACGTGGAGAAAGGGAAGACCCGGCTCCTCTGCTTGAGCGAGGGGCTCCCTGGCTAACGGGGGAGCCAGCATGCAGACAAGCGGCTACGTCCCAGGCGAGACCAAGTGCGTGGAGGGCGCTGTCAGAAGGAAGGTGTGAGTGGCGGCACCGTGGACGGAGCTCTCGGGACACAATGTGGACACGCAGAGGGTGTGGGCCTGTAATTGCAATCTGGCAAAGAGGAACACATCCTGTCTTGGGTACCTTGGGCTGGGCTGGTGCCAGGGTAGTGCCAGCTGATGTTCTAAGACAAGATTCTGACAAAAGCTTACGCAGAGTCCAGGAGCGTCAGGGAGAAGCCCATGCTAAGGCTATACAGCCAAGGCTAACTCAGAACTGTTTGCTTTCCTGTTCTTAATTACTGTTGACTCAGACTGGTGGCCCTGCTTGTGACTGCCAGCAGCCCCCGCTATCTTATCTGAGGTTTCTACCAAGTCTTTGCTGCCTTGTGGGCTTAGCAGCTGTACCAAGTTGGGATCCTCTCCCACGGTACGGTTTCTATAACGGCCCCGTTGCTGTGTGTGATAGCCACAACTCTGAATGTCCATCCTGTGCTCTAGGAAGGTCAGTCTGCCCCTGGCTTCTACTCCTTCCCCCCCCCCCCTTGACCCTGGCTACTCTCAGCCTTCTAAACTTTGCTTTCTGGCTAGGCGGGTGCTCTTGGCTCCTTGTGCCCAGCCTCTCGGCATCGGCCACATATGTTGTCTCTCTGAAGGGATCTCCCCCATTCTGCTCTCTAAGCTCCTGGCCCAGGGCCCTACCTCCTGCTGCTCGCATAGGATTGAAGATTTAGAGGGAAAAGACTTCATGAACTTCCCAGAGTCCAACCTCCTCATTTTACAGACAAGAGTGAGAAACACCGGCTGCCACTGAGATAGTGCTTTAAGGTCGGCAAATCACCTTCTATTTGTGTCCTCTCATCTTATCTCATCAGGTCCAATGACCTTGTGAAGTAGGCGACCTCATTACCCCCATTTTACAGATGAAAACACTGAGGCTCAGAGGGTGAGGAGACCTGCCCTGGTGATAAGGCACACTGCTCTATTCACTGCCCTTCCCAAGGACTCCTGCCTGGAGAGCCCCAGCCCCACTCGCTCTCTGCTCAGCTACTCCCCTTCCCTATTGGCCTAGCCCCAATCTTCATTTTCCAGGTCCCTTTTTAAGACGTTTGCTTCTTGAGAGGAGGGGCCATGACCTTTTCCTGTATTTGCATCCCCAGTGCAAATGTGCGGTGCCTGATACCTAGTAAACACTTCATCTATCTGGCAGTCTGTCCATCTTGCTGTCTACTCAGCCCGCTGCTGACCTGTTTCATTGACCTGGACTTCCGCTGGCCATCTTGTCTTTTCTGGTTGCCGATCCCTGCCACCCGCCTGTACGTCCTCCTGGAACTGAACTCCCTGTCCCTGCTGATGGCCCGGCCTAGGAAGAAGAATGATAACTGCCCAAGAGAATCTGTACCGTTTCCTCTCACTAGAAAACAAAAACCATCCTGTTTTCTTTTTGCTGTATCTTCTAGAAAACTCAAACTCGGCCCGAATGCAGTGATCAGCACCTCTCAAGCAACTCGACGGTGCTGGTGAGTCAGAACCCAGCAACGGACGGAGGCTGGCGAAGAAAAGAGGAAGAAAGGGCTTTGCTCGCCATATTCACGGCCAAAAGACCAGAGCCAGTAAATGGATGTGGTTGTGGTAACTGGTTACTAGAAAAGAGGGCAAGCACTTGACATCTATTTTGCTTTGACATTTTACAACGTAATATAACACGTATCATGCAGTGTTACAATCTGGATCTGGAGGAGACTTGGCGGGGCATGTACTCCAACACCCTCATTTCACAGATGAGGAAAGAGAGGCCCAGAGAGTTTAACAATGACAGCAACAGAACCAGGATTCCAGCTCAGGCCCTCCGACTCCCATCTCCATGCTACCATTCTGCCTTCTCATATGCACTTGTCCTGTTTCCACCAGCAAGACTCATCCTGGAACTTAACACATAGTGAAGAGGGATGGGGGCCCCCGAGCAGGGACAGGAGGCCGAGTGGGGGCAGAGTCACGCAATCTCACCAGTGCAAGGGACCCCAGGTGTCACCTAATCCAACTCATACCTCCCCTCTGCCACACACCCCAGCAAGTAGAGGGCCGCTCACTCCTACTTGAGGCAACTCTTTCCAACTTGACCAGCTCTAATTTTTAAGACATTTTTCCTCATGTCAGAAGAAAACTCTAGTTCCCTCCACCTCCTTCCCACTGCTCCTAGTTTTAGCTGCTGCGGGCACCCAGAGAGAAATCAAATCCCTCTTCCATATGACAACCCTTCCAATACCTGGAGCCGGATGCCATGGCTCCTCCGACTTCTCCAGGATAAACATTCCTACTTCCTTCAACCAAACTTCCCATGACCCAATCTGCTCTTGAGGCCCTCTGACTCTCCTCTAAGGGCTTATCTCACTGCCCTTCTTCAAATCTGCTGCTCAGAACTGAAAACAATCCCACCAATGAAATTCAAGTCTCTGAGGACAGACGAGCTGCATCCCGGGCTACTGAAGGAATGGAGGTACGAGCATGGAACCCACATCAATAATTGTTGAGAAAGGACAAACGAGGGGCGGCACGCCAGACTGCTCCAGGTTCCAATGCTCAAGAACGGGGAAAGGGCCAATTCAAGAAACTCCAGGCCGGGGGTCTGCTGGTCACCGCGGGTTCCCTGCATGTCTGCCTCAGAGCCTGGCATGTGCCTGGCACACAGCAGGTGCTTCATGAATGCCTGTTGACTCGCTGCTTGTCCCTGGACAGCACTCTAGAATAGATCATAAAAGAGATGGCTTGGGCATACTTAGGGGAGAAATTGGTGTTTAATAGGAATCAGAATGAATTTATTAAGACACTCTCCCGGGAGCCTCATTTCATTGTCTTTTGTGAGAGTCACTGGGTCCCAGGACTGCCACAGACACGATACATTTTGATTTCAGTAAGAAGAATCAATGTTCACATAGCATTTGAAGGGTTATAAAGCATTTCACCCATCTCATCTGACTGGGGCCTCATAACAGCTTTCTGAGGCAGGTGCTATCGCTGTTATTATCCTCATTTTATAGCTGAACAAACCCCGAACCCTGGCAGGGGGAGCGACTCACCCCTTGGTCAAACAGAAAGCAGGCCCTGGAGGGGAGGCCCTAAGCGAGGTCTTCCTGATGCCAAGGTCAACAGTTTCACCCTCTGATGCCATGTAGTAACAAAATCTTTCATAATATCTGAGTAGATAATATGAGGTGGACACATTTGGACCTGGCTCAACAGCCATATCCAGAAGGTATTGACTTAAGGATTCACCTCTATTGGGGAAATGCCTCTGTCTCACTCAGCACTTCCCCGGGGACTTGAATGAAGTCCCAGAGGCGATGCTTTCCAAACCAGCCGATGACACAAAGCAAAGGGGGAACTGCTCTCACAGACCAAGGGAAGCAGACTGAATCAGAAACAGGGGCCATTAATCCATATGTAAGAATCATTATGGGCCACACACTGACTTAGTTTTAAGATGCAGTGCTCCCTATAATTTACTGAATTTTTATTAACTTTATTAAATATTTCCCAATTATACTGTAATCTGGTTCAGGCCACACTCAGGAGTCTTGTGAGTCACAAGCAGCCTGTGGGCCACATGTGTGACACCTCAGAACTGAGGTTTAAAGGACCATGACTGCCTAGAATAAGGAGCTCAAACCAACAAAATGAAATTTAGTGGACATGCGGCTTCACAGCAGTTTGTGTGAGAGCCAGACGCTTCCGTACTGGGCCAGTAAACAGTGAGCTCCTCAGTGATGCAATGAAGAAGGGTTTGGTTAGTAATTCTCCATTGGACACATGGCACCTCGATGAAGGGAGGAAGTGGAATGCGTGATTATGGCAAAAAAATAAAGAATAAAAACGCCAGATTCTCTGCCCAATCTGGGCTATTCTTGCCTCCTAAGAAGTCAGTTCTGAGCTCACAGGGCCTTTAGGCCCACACCCTCATTTTATGGAGGAGGAGACTGAGGCCTGACTTATTTATGAACGGTGAGAACACCCAGTGCCCCAGGCACACTGTGCCGTACCACGCTGTAGTCACATAGTCCATCAGCCAGTAGCCAGCAAAGGAACGAGGACCAGCACCACCTGCCTTCAGCTCTAGCCAAACTCCTTCCTATGAATGAGGCGGTCAAATGTCCCCAGGAGCCGAGTCACGTGGCAGCGTGGCACTGGCACTCACGGATTTTTTCTGGCTTACCACAAGTCAATCCCAGGGGATGTTAAGAAAGGGGATCAGCAGCAAATGCTCATTTTATTAAGTCCAATTTTTCAAATGAAATAATGCACGCAGCCCTTAGAAGTCTAAGGAGAAGGAAGTCTAAACTGGATCATTACTATTTTACATGTACTTCTCTGCCTCCTGCTCTGATGACGGAAGAAACCAGTCCACTGATGTCTGCATCACTTTTTCATTCAACAAACCCGGCGCCTTCCTGGGGACACAGTTAACTGCACCACTGCCCAGGCCTCTCCTTTTCTGCCTCTGTTTCCATAGAAATGGGCCCTGGCACAAACAACATTCACAAACACCTAGGGAACCACCAACACTTCAAAGCCCTCCCCTTGTCTGTGCTGATGTCTATTTCCATAGAAACCGGAGTGGAAAAGAAGGCAGCAGCTGTGAGTCAGCCCCACGGGCTCATTCCGAGACCTCCCAGGGATAGCGAGTGCCACAGCCGAAGAATGAGATCCAGGGGCCTGAGCTGGAAACTGGGATTTCTTTACTGATGGTCTGGCATTTCAGTGGCGAGAGAGGCATCTCACTGGACTAAACACAACATCGTGTGCGCCCCACCCCCCCGGCAAGTCCTCTTCAAGGAGAGAACCCTCCGAGGCAGGACAAGTCTTGGGAAAGGGGCTCTCCAGGCGGCCTGGGCCAGGCCTGCAGGGGCCCTGCCCTCCAAACGAGGCCTGCCAGCTTGGCAGGGAGAAGCCCCTCCGGCAGCGCCTGGCTGCTCACTTGCTCCAGTGAAGTGTGCCTCTGTGGGCACAGGCCTGCTCAGACTCACAGACTTCGGGCTCTTAGTCCCAAGACCAGAAGAGGCTCCTGATGTATGATGTCCTTGGCTCAGCACTGAACTCCTGGGTTTTCCACCCAAACCCAGCTCCTAAATGCTAACCCCTCCAGGCTGGGCTCCCCTGCTCCTCCTCGCTATCTGGCCAGACCCTCTGCCTGCTCCTCCTCGCTATCTAGCCAGACCCTCTGCCTGTGCCCCTGGACACTACATTCAGCACTCAGCTGGCCCAGCTTCCTGAGTCCTGGCTTGTCTGATCTACGCAGCCTGATGGGCTCACGGGCCATGGCTGGGCTCGTGGCGACTGCCTGCTCCTTCCTCCTGGCCAAGCCAAACTGCCAGTTCTGCTCTCTTCTGCTGGGACCAATACTGCTGCTGCTCATGGCAGCCTGGCTTCCTATGCAGGGCCAGGGGCATTGCTGACCCTGATCTTCCAGGGCCTCTGGCTGAGCTGGCCCTTCTTTGGATGGAGACACTGCCCTGATTATTTCAGCCTCTGCAGCCCTCCCATTGCTGGCTGGTTCCCTTACCTGGATCTAGGAACATATCCCCAGCTCTACTGCCAGGGTGGAAAACAACCCCAAGTGCTGACTTGGCTCCTTTCAAACCATGCATGTGGGTCTGCTGGACCCCAGAAACTGGAACCTCCTAATCTAGCTGTGAATAGTGGGAGCAAGCCTACAAATTCTCTTTTCCTTGAACCCCAGAAAGTGCTCCTGAGCTCTGAAAGCTTGTCCTGCTCCCCCATGTTCCTGGGACTCCTGGGGCAGGGGGGTCACCAAGTGGCCAGCCACATGCACACCTGTGCCTTCTGAGATCCAAGAACCAGCCCTAATGGCTCCTGAGCTCCAGAAGTCTTCCTTGACCAAACCACGGAACATCCTCTAAGCTCCAAGGTGCCCAGGACCTCTCGTGTCTGCCCCCTCCTCTTCACTCACCTAGCCCTCCCACTTCCAGCTCAGGCCCTCATCACATCTGGCCTGGATCCCCGCAGGAGCATCCCAAGTGGTCTCCCTAACACAGACTCCTCCTACTCTAGCCCAGGCTCTACAAAGCTGCTCCAGGAATGTTTCTGAGGCCCATTTCGGTGCACACCAACCCTCCTGCCCAAAACTGGGGCTATCCCTGTCAGGCCTTGGATCTTTGCTGTGGGAAGCCCTTCACAACTTGCACCAATCACTACTCCCCTTCCCATACTCTGCAGGGTAGCCAGACTGTCCCACTAGCTTCTTCTCACACATGCCACTCCATCTCCTCCTGCCCCAGCCCAGGCTGCCCCGCACTCCAGGCACGCCCTCCCTAGTTCCTGCACAGTTCTGCTCAAGGGGAACTTTTTATGTGAGCCCTTTCTCAACCCCCACCCCCACCCAAACTGCCAATGCTTCCCCCACCCCAGTCTAGATATAGATTTTGAATAGAGGAATCATGACATAATAGATAGTTAGGAAGACCTGGGTTCAAATCCTGTCTCTGACACACACAGTATTGTCTGTTTGACTCTGGGCAAGTCATTTAACGTCTCAGGGCCCTAGGTATCTCTCTAAGACTCTCCAAGAGCCGGTGATAACCTGCACCGGTGGAGGGAGTTCTTCATGCCAGAAGCTCTGTCTACTATGCAGATGAAATCATAGCTGTTTTCCTCCTCCCTCCAAAGAAAACCACTTTGTATAAATTTCCTTATATATGTGCTGTTTCCCCTTCTCCTTCAGGAGAGTGGAAGCTCCTTGAGGGTGCAGACTTTCTTCATTTTTGTCTTTGCCTCTCCATCATTTACCACATTGCCTAGCACTGGCAGGCACTTAAAACGTGCAGGATAAATGAATAAATGAAAGAAGGCTCACAAGGGTTAATCCCAGAAGCCAATGTTCAGGCCCACGAAAGTCAAACATTCCCAGGATGAGGCAGGACCATGCCAAAGACAACCAGGAGGGAGGGAGAGCTGAGCAGGAGCAGGGCCTGCAGTGCAGGAGGGGCGGCGAGAGGCTTCTGGACTCAGGCTGGGTCAGGGCAGGCAGGACTGGCCTGCTCGAGGCTCTATCCCCGGGCATGTGCTTGCTTGCGGGGGGGGGGGGGGGGGGGGGAATCTGCCCCAGGACTGTTTCTGCATCATCTGTGTGTCTCTAGGCCACACCAGCTCTGCTGCTGTTTTCCAAGTCCCCACCCAGGGTGTGAATCCATCCTTCCACTTCATGTGACCAGGGGAGCAAAGATGCAGAGGAAGTCAGCCTGTCCAATAGGCCTCAGTCTTCAGCCTCTCCGGTGAGGGGACATCTGATCCCTTCTCCCAATCCTCCCTGGGGCTCACGAATCACACCCTGAATCCATGGCCTTGTCAAGCCCTTCCCCCCCGGCTCTAAACCACTTCTACCTCTGGCCTTTGTGGCCAGCTCTTCCCAACTTGGGTCACATAATTCCCACCCATGGTGAACCCAAGGCTCACGAGGCTTACTCCCCATTTCCCACACATGGCCCACATTTTTCGATCTCTTTCCCCTGCTCACAAGCATGCCTTTTGTTTGGAATTTCTACTCACTCACAATGGCTTTTAAAGACCAACTCTAATGAAACTTCCTGGAGGAAGACATCCCTAAGACCCACCCATTGGGGAGGCTTTTCCTCCCTGGGACCTCCTATAGCCCTCTGCTCACACTCTCAGGGGGTGTCCTAAGAATGAAGTCTGGTCTTTGCCTCGTAAGCAGAACCTCACCTAGTGCTCCGCATACAATAGGTGCTTCATGTTTGCTACAGTGGAGGTAGGAATGACCCCCTAGGCATATAGGGACAAAGACTGTGAAAATATAAGTAACCTGGTGATTGGCATCTGGTCCCTTGGAAGCCAGAGAATGAACTGGACGGCAGAAGGAAATCTATACTAGGAATCACAGTCTCTAAAGAGGATGCTGAACAGCCAGGCTGCAGGGACACCACAGCAGGGGGACCTTTGGAGCATGGGGCGGACCAGAGGGCCCACTGATGGCCCTTCCAATTCTTAAGTTCTGAGACTCTGTGAAGAAACCATGGAATAATCTCTCCACCCGATGCATTAATCTTTTCTAGAAATTCCCAGACAAACGGCCGACACTGCCAGCGATGAAAACTCACTACTTTACCCCAAAGCACATTCAATTCCCAGATGACCCTCGCAGTTTGGAAACGCTTCCAGATGTGGGGCTGAAATGTGCCTGGCTGCCGTCTCCCCTCATCCAGTTTGATAACACTGTAGCCACAAGGAACACGCTGGACCCTCTTCCCTACGGTAGCGCCCCACTCCCTCCCAGTTCAAGAGGACGGGTCGGTCCACTTCTCCGGCTTCAACAGATGCTTTCATGTCATGATATGGTTTTAATCTTCCTATGTCCAGCCCTGGACTAACTGTCTCCCCCCGCCCACCCATGCCTTTCCTGTTCTTGTGGAGGGCACCATCTTTCCCCCAGAGTCATCGCCTCAAGGCCATTCTCGACCCCTCTCTCTCACCCCCACCTCCCACTTCCAGTCTGTTGTCAAATCCTGTTAATTCTACCTTTAACAAATGTTTGTCGATTCGCTAACTGGCCACCCTCCCCTAGATGCAGTCCATTTTATCCATGGCTCCCGGACCCGAACGCCTGCTTCTTATGTGGTCTGAATGGGGCCAGTGCCACTCTGGGGCTGTGGCTCTCTTGATGCAGTCTAAGAAACAACCAGTCAGGGTTGTTGACTGCCATATCACTCTAAGTAAGTTCTCATATTGACAAGCTTGTGGTCCACTGAAACCCTCAGATCTCTTTCACATCTAACCGTGGGGCAAAATTAAATACTCTTGTGAAATTTCACCTCTTTAAATCTGGCCTACTGTTTTCACTTGGGGAGATCTTTTGGGACCCCAGTTCTCAACTTTTGGGTCAACTTTATCAGGAAAAGAAATCCCAGGCCCCAATATCTAAAGCCAAAGTTCTGTCAGCACTTTCTATACTATCTCAACAGCCCTTTTGACTTACTTCATCATCTTCCTCCTCTTCATCATCAGACTCAAGAGTCGTGTCCAGCAGCTCTTCTGAAAAGCAAAAACAGAGTCAACAAGAGATGGGCGTAGTGACTGCCCTCACCCACAAGCACGTCTCTAAGCATCCTTCAGAAGCTGCCAGTCTTGTCCTTGATGCCGTCTGCTGCATCTTTATGCAGCCAGAACCAAGTAGAGCCTCTCTTCATAACAACATGTGAAAAGACCCACAACATCCCCACTCGCCATAACAGAGCGGTTCATTTATGGCTTTGCCGAGGAAGAAAAGAGGTGGCGACAGATGGATGCAGGGAAGGAATAAAGACCTGAAGGGAAGAGGAAGAGGGACTCGGGGCAGATGGGTGGGCAGGAGGAGCAAAGAGAGAAAAGGTGAAAATGGGGATGAAGAAGTGCGGAGGCGAAACAGGATGCAGGGCCGGCAGGGCAGGAGGGTCCCTGGGGCAGTGGCATTCCAGCCCAGGTGGGAAAGTGCTCGTCGGTGCTAAGGGGAGTCGAGTGCCAAGAGGATCATCAAAGGAAGGGCGCTGGGGTCTCTGTAACCAGGAGAGTACACAACACCCACTCTGCGGACGCTCCTCCTCCTGCAAGGAGGCACCACGTCGACATCGGACTCTTCCCGTCTTAAGGAAAGAAGCAGGGACTTCAAATAATAAACTCGCCTCTCCCCAGATCATCGTCCTGGAGTCAAGGCCTAACGCGTCAGGATTTGCTCCAGAGCCATCACGTGTCAAGAGCTTTCAGTCTCTGGGCTGGCTGCAGTGGGATCCACCTGTGCTGACTCACCCCATGCCCGGGGCCTTGAGGCCATACCCTTCAATGCCACACATCCATCCCCAGTGGTCAAACATCTGGTTCCCAGAGGGTAGCTTTAACGCTATATTTTCCTCTCTGAAACCTTGCAATGGCATAAGAATTAGAAAAAGAAATTTTTGGGGGGGGGGAAGGCAATTGGGGTTAAGTGACTTGCCCAAGGTCACACAGCTAATGAGTGTCAAGTGTCCGAGGCCAGATTTGAACTCAGGTCCTCCTGACTTTAGGACCGATGCTCTATCTACTACTGTGCCACCTAGCTGCCCCTAGAAAAAGAAATCTTAAGGGGCAGCTAGGTGGCACAGTGGATAGAGCACCAGCCCTGGAGTCAGGAGGACCTGAGTTCAAATCCAGCCTCAGCCACATAACACTCACTAGCTGTGTGACCCTGGGCAAGTCACTTAACCCCACTGCCTCGCCAAAAAAGAAAAAAAAGAAAAAAATCTTAGGAAAACTTCAAACCGGACAAGCTCGTGATAGCTTCTGGCTTGCAGCCTTCAATAACCCAGCCAGCTAGCTTTTCTGAAGAAAGTCTTCCAGTCTACACACAAGGCTGAGGACCTTTCTAGCACAAGGGAAAGCGTAATGAGGCAAGCCACAGTTTCCTCTGACCTGAATTAAGTTGCTTGATAATAAAGTCAATCTGGCGTATCATTTCAGCATTGCCTTCCTTGATGAAACATCGAAGGATTTCTTCCATTCCCTAGACGCATTGGAGAAAAGGATGGTAAGAGTTCTGGCTTCCTCTTCACGGAGGAAGCTTGCCTGTTCAGTACGGTATTTACATCTCTCAAAGAAATTATTTGGCTGGGAAAAACTACCAAGCAAACATTTCAACCATGTTGTTAAGGCCTCTCATTAACCCACATATGAAAAAACCCTGCTTTTGGTTTAAACAAGGACCCTGATCAGCCCTGCTACATCTCACCCCTCTGGACCTTAGTTTCCTCATCCATAAAAGGCAGATGGACTACATGACTTCCATGGTCCCTCCCACCTGGAAGTTCTGAAAGATTTCTCACCTCCATCCCATCCTCTCCGTTCTCATTGCCACCACCTTGTTCTATGATCTCCTGACCACTTTCTTAGTATTGTACTATCCCCTTACCAGGTCACAGAATCATCACAGGACTGAGGTTCCAGAGCCTGAAGGGACATTAGATGTTCCCTGATTTAGAGCCAGGCTTCTTTCTCTCGGACCAGTGGGGCCCTTACTGGCTTTCGATGTTGGCTGGTCACGTAGGGTGGCCCGAGGGAGAGGGGCTGGTTGTCAGGGGGTGCCCTGACTGCTCTGGGGGCTCGGTAGCTTACTTGGGCTGCTTATGAGGAATTACAGATTGCCCTACCTACTTCTAACCCAACTAACTCTCGCAAATGAACAAATAGCTTTCAGAGATTCCTGTAAAGATGAGATAAGGACGACATGAGCATTATTTGCAAGCATCCTGAGTTTTGCAATTGATGACCTCATCATATTTGACAACAGAACAGAGAAAAAGACATAAATTATCAAGATTATTTGAAACATGATTTTGGAGCATAACAATGAACCAAACTGTATAAAGCCATGATTAGTAAGCCATTTTAAAACTAAGCTCTTGTCCCAGATGATGTAAATGTGTCTTTTGCCTTCCTCTGGTATGCTCAGTACATAGCACAGCACCCAGCACACAGCAGGCGTTTAATAAATGTTTGCCAACTTACAAAAACTCTTGTTTTTAAAGAATGTGGAAACAGAATTTTCTAACCTGCTCTAAAATTTTCCAAGTAATGCTTTCCAGTGGGTTTGGACCCATTTTCTAAAATAAACAAACCAAAAAAACCTATTCAAAGAAGATTTACCACTTTCTGATTTGTTTGCAAAAACAGCTAACTGACTGGTGGACGGGATCAAAACAGAGCTTCGTGATTCAGTCAAGGCAGCCAGCCAGGTACTTTGGCCCTTGGCGTCCAGCTCTTCTCGTAGAGTATCTTTCCATTATGACAGCCCTCATAACCAAGAAGGGGAAGAGGATGACCTCATTAACTAGACTTTTGAATTGTTGCTGTAGAAGATTTGCAAAAATAAAAAAGCATTTTTAATCCCAGAATTCTTACTAAAAATATTATTAATGACTTTTCTATCTTATATGATAACTGTTGTTAATACTATTTTTAGTGAGAGCAAAAAGGGCTTAGGGAACCATTAATAAAATCGATCTCCCAAACATTCTTTATTTCTTATTTCTCTCATGTGGCAAGTAGGTGTTGGAGCGGATAGAGCGCTGGGCCTGGAGTCATCTTCCTGCGCTCAAATCTGGCCTCAGACACTTCCTAGCTGTGTGACCCTGGGCAAGTCACTTAACCCTGTTGGCCTCAGTTTCCTTTTCTGCAAAATGAGCTGGAGAAGGAAATGGCAAACCAATCCAGCATATCTTTGCCAAGAAAACCTCAAATGGGGTCACAAAGAGTCAGATAGAACTAAACATTTTTTTCATTCATTATAAACAAAAATATTTATCTCGTTTTTTTAATGTGTGTTTTTGCATGTTTTATAATGCATGTGGTATGTTAACATAGAATTACAAATATAGTTTACAAATAAATGGAGATACAGATATGGGGCTAAGACTCCAAAACATTTTGGACAGGGGCACACAGCTGGGTTGGTTCCTTGTTTTAGCTTAAATTTTCCATTTCCAGATTGGCTGGTAAACCTTTAATGCTGAATATGAATGAATAAGTGAGGGAATGCACGTAAATATGTAAAGTGATTAGTCATCACCCTGATTCCCCACATGAGGAGGAGAGGCAAAGGCCCTTTCAGACCTGGAAGAGATGCATCTGCATAAGAAGGGGCTGGGAAGGAGACCCTGGGCAGAGACTACGACCTTCTCATTTTTGTTGTTTCTTCATCTATGCGGAGACCCAGAAGTGCCAGAACTATTTGTGAATATAACCGTGACCTGGTGTCAGAATAGGAAGCCAGCCACAAGCTGCAGGCTTCACCTGTAGGGTGGCCTGGCCCCTTTGGGCAGGCAGGCCGGTGAAGAGCATGGAGCCTTCTCAGAATCATGGTTTTAAATGTATAAAATAAGGGGTCTAGGATTACAGGAGGACCAATTATACTGAATTACAGTCATCAAATTAAAAAAACAAAAACAAGTTCAGAGACCTGGGGGCCAAGGACAACTTAGAAGGTCAGTGGGAAAAGTCTGTGTCTGCAGTGAGAGAGAGAGGCCCGGTTCCAGCCCAGTCCCTGAGCTCAGCCCCAAGAAATCTATCCTGCCCTACAGGAAAATAGAAGGGGTAGGGGATAAGAGAAGGGGAGGAGAGATAGAAGGGAGGGCAGATCAGGGGAAGGGGTATGCAGAATACATGTCATCTTGGGGTGGGGGGAGGGATGAGATGGGGAGAAAATTTGGAACTCAAAATCTTGTGGAAGTGAATGATGAAAACTAAAAATAATCAAAAGAATAAAACTTTTAAAAAATGAGTGGGGTGGCTAAGGAGGGGGAGAATTTGGAACTCAAATTTTTAAAAAACAAATGTTAAAAATTGGTTTTACATGTAGTTGGGGAAAAATTAAATACTAAATAAGTAATTTTAAAAAATTTTAAGTTTAAAAAATATATAAATCAAGCCCTGAAAAAAAAAAAGGCCTCAGGAATCTTCGAGGCTCTGAGAGGGCCAGGAAGTGGGGAGCTTTCCTTCCTCGTCTGAATGAGCCGGCCAACACCAGCACCCAGAGGCTTTAGGAGAAGAGTGCCTGACTCCCCCCCAAGGTGAAGCAGGGCCGGGCAGAGACAGAGGTTCTAGAGGAGGCCACAGGCCAAGCAGGGCTGCTGTCCTCCCTGGGATCTAGCAGGCTCTGGACTCTAGGAGAGCAGTAGGGAGCAGCGTGAGGACCCCCCAGGAGGGAGGTGGGTGCCTCGGCTCCGCCTGCTCCCGAGGGGGTACTTCTCCCCACATTCCCTGTCTCCATCGCTCCCCCTGTCGCCGTGCACGTTTATGGGTGGCCACTTTTCTTACCTCGTCGTTTGCTTCAATGCCTCAGCTCTGTCCTGCCGAATGAAGGGGCGGTGGCTCTGGCTTTAGGGGTGCAGACCCCACCCCCAGGGGCCACATTCTTATTGGCGCATCAGCGGTGAATCGGCTTCAGATCGTCCTGCAGGCGCTGCGAGGTTAGCTTCTGGGAAATGACGTCATTTGCTGCCTTTGGATGCAGAAGGAAACCAAGCCCAGACTGCTGACTTGTGTCTCCAAAGGAGGGACAGCATCTTCATCTGGAGCTCAGCGGCTGGCAGAGGGGGGTGCAGCTGACTCCCATTTTATGAACCTGACATCCGCCAAGCAGACCTGGGGGGGGCACTCTGGGGGCGCCTCGGACATGCCGACGGCCTGACTCCAGAGCGTGCTCTGTGCAACATCACGGCCTGCTGCTCCCTGCCTCAGTTTGCATCAAGGACGCCCTCCGTGTGTGTGCAAAGTATTCTAGTAAACATCGTCTCAGGCCAGACAGTCCACACCGGGCTCCTCCTGGGCCCTCCAGATGAAGCTGCATCTGCACCAAAGTGGCCTCTCAAGGCAGCCACTTCCCCCAGAGACAGCTCTGAAGGCTGGCAGGGTAATGGGGTCTCGGCCACGAGTCCTGGGAACACGCCTGCTCTTTCTGGGAAGGGCTTGAGGGTGTGGGATGAAGGGGCTGGCCTCCGTCAAAGCATGCAGAATGACTGGCCTTTTCTTCCTGCACATCCAGTGAGGACAAGCTGCTGGGGGCCTCCAGGCTAGAGTGGAATCTTAGGCCAGAGGCTGAGACCCCCAGAGCCATCCCACATGAGCGGCATGCGCCCCTCTGCGGCTTCTGAGAGTCAGAGAGCTGGAGACGGGGCCAGGGCAGCAGCCCAGCAGCAGCTGTGTGGAGGTCAGATTCGGGAGAATGGTCCGAGTGTGAAAGAATGCACTTAGGAGGTCTCTGTAGCCACTGGGAGCCTGATTACTTGAAAGGACATGGACCTTTTCAGAAAGAAAGCTGACTGAGGTCCTGATATTTGGGAGAACCAGGCCCACACAGAGGTGTTGGAATGGTGACATAACTTTAGGGGGTTTTAGGGGGGTTAAAGACTAAGGACAGGATGAGGACACACAGGATGAGGAAGAAGGTTGCTTACCAGATAAAGAGGAATGTTATGTCACAGGCTGGTGGACAGGGAGACACCGGGTAAGGAGAAAAAGCAATTCTTTAGGTCTTACAAGATGAGGAGTAGTTTTAAGGTATTTCAAGATAAGGGGAAAAGGACTTTAGGCCACCCTCAAGTTACAGGATGAGCTAAAGAATAAGTCCCAACCCCCCTCAGGAGGGGCCCCACAAAGTACGGGAAAAGCAACCTTGATATTCTTTTTTAACCCTTCGGGCACCATATGCTGTATCCACATCAGCCAGACCAAGCCCACAGCCAAGACGATGGGTCCACAACCAGGACAGTCTCCGCTGAATGCAGCAAGAACTCTATTCAGGGCTGGCTGCTGAGTGACGCATGGGCTGGTGGTGGTTTGAGGAAAGGTCTGGATCCCTCTTCTTGTAGCAGTAGCAGGACCAGGCTCTCACAGGCTCTCAGAAAGCTCTGGTCCATAGCAGCCTTCCTTGCCCCTGGACACTGGGAAAGGGAAGGGGACCAAACTGCCCCATGGGAGTCTTTTGCACAGGCCCCCAGGTCTGGCTCAGCAGCCACCCCAAAGCCCAGAGCAGGAAGGCCTCAGGCTCTTCCCAGACATGTAGGAGCCACATTTGCCACACTCTGCTCTCTGCGGCCAAAGAGCACAAGAGCATCCTCTCTGACTGGAAGGCCCCTCCGATCCTTGAAGCCAGCCATCATGGCCCTCCTGCGTCTCTACCCCAGGCTCCTTCTAGCCATCCTCACATGGCAGGAGCTTGCAGCCTCTCCCTCCCTGGCTGCTTTCCTCTGGATGTTCTCCAGCTGATCAGTCTTTTCTAAAATAGGGTGTGCCAACCTGAACACAGCACTACGAATGTACCCTATCTGTCAGGGAAAAATGCGGCAGGAGGATCCCTGCCCTGGTCCTGGACGCTGTGTTCTCTTACTAAAGCCTGATACCACCCTAGCTTCTCTGATGGTCACCGTGTGCGGCTGCTGACTCACCCGAGCTTGCAGGCCACTCAAATGCCTACATCTTTGTCAGACAAGTTACGTCTAGCCCTCCCTGCGTGTGAAGTTGATTTTTTGAGCCTAAGTGAAGACTCTGCATGTATTCCCATTATGTTCCGTCTATTAGGTTCAGCCCGATCCTATTACAGTAATGTCACAGGTGATTTTTCCCCTAATCAACTACCATCCTCTCCCTCCTGTGGACATCTTGAGAACCAGCCCCTCGATGACCTCATAACCAGAAAAGTCCCCTGCATACACACAGGCTGGTTGAACGGCTCACTCCATCGTGTTTCTTTTTGTGCAATTTTCCTTCTTCGTGTGACAAATGCCGCCCAGATCCAGAAGCTTCCTCATCCCTGAGGGAAGAACGCTGGCTAGGCTTGGGCAGTCTTGTCTGTTTGGGGCTCCCCTTTGGCTCCCTCCTTAAATGCTCTCTGGATGACCTGGTGGATCCTGGACCACGTCAGGCTGCCTCCAAACTCTGCTTTCCTTCCATTTCTTCTGCTTCATGAGACCACATTGCTCACAATCTCCCAGTATTCTCCTCCCTCAGGTTTTGGTGAGCGAGTTGTTGCTGGGGCCTCCCTCTCTCTGCTCAGGAAGGAGGCCAAGCCTCCTTTGTCTTCCTTTGTCCAATTCCCATTGTTCAACGCTGACGGCGTTTTTCTGCAATGTCACCCTGGAGCTTTCAGTTGCTGCATCGTATCTTTTCCTTCTGACTCTTTCTTCTAACTTAGGGCTCATTTTGATTTCTGTCCTAACACACAGATGGTCTGATATAGCTAGACAACAGATTCAGAAATTATTCCCATTCCCAGTCATTTTCCATCGGTAAGCTAAGTACATTTCATCTCTTGCAATGCCACTGGGTGCCTGTATGTTGAATGCCTCCCCTAACCCTTCTGGAAGAAAGCACTGACTCTACGTCAGCATGAGACTTTTCTAGAGGATTCCAGTCTTTGACCACTTTTGTCTCTTGATCTTGAACTGCACTGTCAGTCTTAGTACTGAAGTCATCGATTACAAAAGCCTGGAAACAACCTAAGCGTCCAACGATAGAGGATCGGTCCAATCACGCGTGACGCACTAATGTAACGGCACATCATGCTATGTTTGTGATGGATCACCATGAGGAGCATAAGGATAAGACAACAGCTAGCATTCCTACAGTTCTGACACGTGCCACGTGCTTTACAAATATCATCTCATTTGATCCCACAGCAACCCTGGGAGGGAGGTGATGTTACTATCATACTGATTTCATAGATGGAGAAACGGAGGCAGACACACGTGGCTTTAGAGCCACATGGGGAGTGTCTGAGGCCAGATATCAACTCGGGTCTTTATGAAATGCTTATTGTAAAGCCAAAACTCAAAACAACCCAGAAGTAAAAGCACAAGGCCCAGGCTTGCTACAACCCTATAAAGGGAGAAGGGGACGGAAACACCGAGAATGCTGACAGAAATCAGGGCTGACTGACAAGTCATCACAGCTGTTTTAAGGGCTAAAATCATGTTTCCAAATGTAAAGCAATTGTAATGGGTTTTATGGAAGTCTCCTATGGGTGTTACAATAAATCACCAGTAAAAGTTTTCTTGAGGTAAAAAGAGCCATCTAATGATGACAGCCCAGCCCCATGTCCACGTAGGGCTCTGCTCCCACCCTGGGCAGCTGAGACTCAGACCTGCAAGGCTCAGCCACGTTCTTGTGGTATGCCGAAGAGGCCCAGGCCACTTATTCCAGTGACTTGGGGCTCCACTCAACCTCCAATGGGAGTGTTTGGGCAAAAACTCCTAAAATAGTCAATTTAGTCCGTAATCTTTTCTGCTGCCCTTTTATCCCTTGGGCAGATGCTACCAGCATATTTGTGGCTTTACAAGGACCAACTTGTAGCCCTCCAAGGATCTCTGGATCCCACCCCTGCCAGACATGTACAATCTCTCTACCACGTTTCTTACCATGGCTCTTGCTTCCTCCCGAATGGACGGTATGGAAAGAATGCTGTACAAGGCGCCATTCACATACGGCTGTATCTATAGGGAAAATGACAAGAATACATTGAACTGACTGTTCTTGAATGTCCTCGTTACCACAATTCAAACATGAGCGGGATGAGGGTCAGTGGTCTGGTAACAGCAGTGTCCTACATGCAGCGACGTCACGGGGTCTCCAAGTCAAAGGGACCCAGTGACCATCTGGGACAAACCTAAAAAGGAACCTCCTTTATGCTGCCTCTGACAAGAGGCGTCCACCTCTGGTGATGGGAACCACCTCGACACCTTAGCTGGTTTTTCCTCTGCCCCCCCGGCTCCTGGTTCTGCCCTGGGGGCCGAGCTCCCCTGCACCTGACATCCTCCATAAGTCTTCTCTCCTTCAAGCTACCTAGAACCAGGCCTTCCAGTGCATGACCTCATAGCCCCGCCCACAGGAAGTACCACGGCTGGCCTTCTCTTATCAACGCCCTTCCTAAAATTGCGTGTGCCAGGCCAGACGCATTGGGAGCTAACGGATCTGGGATCTGATGGCAGCAATACAGACTGCACCATGGCTGCGCCTGCCCTGCCCAGGTCCCTCTCATTCCCTCCCAGTGCTGGGGGCCTTCCTGGTTCATCACCAGAGCCAGAGATCACCCCTGGCTCCCAGTCATGATGGCCACATCCCTTTGGCCGGAGGGTTGATGCTGGGGTTGCAGCCAGTCAGTCGCCTGTGTCTCATCTGTCATTCTTCAGACTGGAGGGTCCCAGGACTCATAGCCAAACACGCACAGTGGGATGAGCCCCACGTCCCTCCTCTCTTAATGCCACCCAAGGTCCCCCTGAACTGGCAGGCCCTGAAGCCTCCAGGTCCCTTTCAGAGGACCTGCTGCTGCCTCACCTTCTACTTCACGACGTATTACACACTGAGCCAAGCGCATATTACATTTCATCTTTTTGGAGGCAGCTGGTCCAGACCTCTTGGGTCTGACACGTTACCTTCTCCATTAGAATGGGAGGTCCCTGAGAACTGACTCTGTATTTTGCCTATCACCAGCGCTCAGGATGGAGCCGGGCACACAGTGAATGGTTAATCAATGCTTTTGATTGACCGCTCCAGTGCTGGTGTCGCTAAATTGTCCTTTCTTTTGTGGCTGACGAGGACAAAGAGCAGGGGATCCACGTGCGAGCCCTTTGGGGCAGGGCTTTCTCAGCGTGTCCGTATGTGTCCCACGTCACCCTGGCGCCTCCTGCATCGGGCTGGGCAGCAAGCTTCCTGAAGTCCCACACAGGGTACGCACCAAGGGGCCCCCGACGACCACTCCGTGTCCCACTCAGCAGCCACTGAGTTTCTCGTCTTTCCCCATTCTCTCAGGGCTGCCTGGGCTGGAGCTCAAAGGGCCAAGGCATGAGACCCAGACGACATGTTCCGTGATGGAGTTAGTGCCACATAGGTGGTGGTCGTTAGGAAGTACAGGATTCAAATGGAATGAACAAGGCAGTGTGTGTAACAGACAACCGATGCTCCCCAAACAGCCTCCGAGGCAGCTCAGGCTTGCCTCAGTGCACCAGGCTTCCCTGCTGCCTGTGTGCCTAGAGCCCCTCTCCTCTTCTTCAGCCCAAACTGAGTCACCCTGGGCTCCCAATCTGGGGCTCCTCCTCTGCCCTAGCTGGCAGCTGAGCCATCATCACGGCTGGGGTCTGTGCATATGCATCACTGTCTCTTTTTGTAATTGTGATCAAGGGAGGACTTAATTTTCAGATGACTCGTGACGAGTATCCTTTTCAAGGCTAGAAATTCATTTCTGGCTGGCTCCCAATGGCATCTTTTGTGGGACCCAAGGATTGTCCACATGGTTATGATGTGAGCTGGGAGATGCCAATTTGATAAGGCAAAGCTATCAGGGAGGGAAACTTTGGGAGACGTAGGGACGCTTCTCTAGCATCTGAGAATTTGATGCACACCAGGCTGCACAGAGGCAGATTTGGTCTACACTATACTGAAGTGGAAGAGGCCAAAGGCAATGAGTCCTCACTCCAGTCATCTTCTCACACCAACAGCGACCCCTTTCTAGCCTCCGACCCTTTTTCTTCTGTGACAACGTGCCCTGCCCTAAAAGCCCTGGCTTGCCTCAGGAGGCAGTGTGGCCTTTGGCACGGAGGGACTGGTGAAAGGGCTGTCGGGAGGAGGGGGGCTAAGCACTATGGTGCCAAGTGAGCCACAGTAAATGCAGACACAAACAGGTGCGCTGCAGGAGGGACAAGAATGCAGCGAGTGGTGGAGAGGAGTGTTATCACGTGCCGCAAACACGCGGCAGCAGGGATAGCCAACAGCTAGTTTTCTGAAGTGCCATCCGCTGTGCGTCTAAGAAACGGAACCGATGATTCTAAAGTCAGCGTGAGGTCGCAGCCAAGATGGCAGAGTAAAAGCAGCAGCTTGCTTGAGCTCTCCCCAAACCCCTCCAAATCCCTATAAAAAATGGCTCTGAACAAATTCTGAAGCAGCAGAACCCACAAAAAGACAGAGTGAAACAAACTTCCAGCCCAAGACAACCTGGATGGTTGATCAGAAAGGTATATCGCACTGGGCGGGAAGAGAAGCGCAGTTTGGCATGAGTGCGTAGGCCGCAGTGAACCTGGAGCAGGCCTCAGAGGACTGAATCACAGGCCGCTGTGGCGGTTTCCAGACTTCTCAACCCACAAACACCTAAGACCATTTAGAAGGTCAGTGGGAAAAGTCTGTTTCTGTGGTGAGAGAGAAGCTAGGTCTCAGCCCCAGTTCCTGCTTGGCCCGGGGCGGGGACAGCGGTTGCATCCTGAGCTTCTGGCCCACAGACTGAGGGGGAGTCTAGTGGCTGATCAGAGGTGGACTGCAGGGATCTCTTTGCCAGTGCTGAGGCAGGAATCTCTTGCTTTGCCCGTGCTTGGATCTGGGTCACAGTTCTGGGCGGCAGTCCTGGGGCAAGGAAGAGCACTGGCGTGGTACAGCTTGTAGCGGCTGTGAAGAGAAAACCCTCCTCACAGTTCCAGGACAGAAAGGAGTGCTTGTGGTCACTAATAGACTAGAGCATAAGCCAGGAAAGGAGTAAACACCTCGTTCCTTACCATACCACCTTGCAAGAACTGAAAATTTACAGGTCCCTAGAAGTATCTCTAAAAACAGCTGTACAAACCCCCAAAGCTTGGGACAGTACATTCTCCACATTGGAAGCAGACTCTTACCTTAACAAAGAGTTTGTAACTCAAGTAATTGGCCGGGATCATGAGCAAACCTCACAGGAAGGGTCAGACCATAGAATCTCTTTTTGGTAACAAAGAAGATCAAAATATACAACCAGAAGAAAACAAAGTCAAAGCTCCTACATCCAAAGCCTCCAAGAAAGACATGAATTGGCCCCAGGCCTTGGAAGAGCTCAAAAGGGATTTTGAGAAGCAAGTAAGAGAAGTAGAGGAAAAACTGGGAAGAGAAATGAGAGTGATGCAAGAAAAGCATGAAAAACAAGTCAATAGCTTGCTAAAGGAGACCCCAAAAAAATACTGAAGAAAATAACACCTTAAAGAATAGCCTAACCCAAATGGCAAAAGAGATCCAAAAAGTCAATGAGAAGAATGCCCTAAAAAGCAGAATTGGCCAAATGGAAAAAGGTCCAAAAGCTTATTGAAGAAAATACTTCCTTAAAAATTGGAATAGAGCAATTAGAAGCTAGTGACTTTATGAGAAATCAAGACATTGTAAAACAAATCCAAAAGAAGAAAACATTAAAAACAAGTGAAATTGGAAAAGAAAACAACAGACCTGGAAATTGGGCCCAGGAGAGACAATTTAAAAACTATTGGACTATCTGAAAGCCATGATCAAAAAAAGAGCCTAGACATCATCTTTCAAGAAATTATCAAGGAAAACTGCCCCGATATTTTAGAACCAGAAGGTAAAATAGAAATTGAAAGAATCCACTGATCTCCTCCTGAATGAGATCCCCAAAGGAAAACTCCTAGGAATATTGTAGCCAAACTCCAGAGTTCCCAGGTCAAGGAGAAAATATTACAAGCTGCCAGAAAGAAAAACGGTCATTCTAAAGTCAACGTGACAACCAGCCACCTGTTCAGTCATACAGAAGTGGAGGCGGCCGGCCTAGAACTGGCAGCAGCAAAGCCTTACCTCGTGGTTCTCGTGGCCAAGCAGATCCGACAGGACTTTGAGCACGAGGCCAGCCACCTTAGCACACATGTTCTTACCTGCAGGAAAAGAGAACAGATGGGACCCGGCCTGGAATGTGACCTCACCGCCGCTGCAGGCCGAAGCCTCCACTGCTGCCCGCCCTCCCTGAGAGGAACATGTTGTGAGCCCCACCCGGGGTGAAGGTGGCTATGTGACTTGCCCAAGGTCTCGAGCTATTAGATGTCAGGGGCAGGAATCGAACTCTGGTCTTACATACTCTAAGTCCCACACAGACTCCACTGTGACTCCTCAGCTGTGCCTCCCAGACATGCCCGCCCCACACAAGGACCATTACGGCCCTGATCTCCATGGCAACAGGCACCAAAGGCCAGTTGGAAGGGAAGGGGAAGGGAGTCAGCCTTTAAATGGAGCTTTGCCAATATTTCATTTGATCACCACAACCGCCCTGGGAGAGAGGGGCTGCTATTACCCCCATTCTGCAGTTGAGGAAACTCAGGCAGACAGATTAAATGACTTGCCCAGTGGCACACTGAAGCTAGCGTCTGACACAGGATTTGAACTCAGGTCTCCCTGACTGCAGGCCCAGTACTTTATCCCCTGCACCACCCAGACGCCTCTCCTGGAAAGTTGCCTGGTTAATACCAAGTTGAAACGCCAATTAACTGAATTCCTATTACCTGAGAAGAGGCTAGTATTAGCTCATCATTGCTCAGGCCAACTGGTCTCAGAACTGGGGATGGGAACATGAGTAAGCTGCTTATTAGGTCAGTCTTCACGGACCCTCCCATCCCGTACAGACAGGGCTCCGAGGTTTGCTCTCCTCCTCCCAGGAGGACGAGAGTTAGGCCTGGAGCTGCCCAGAGGGTGCTAACAGCCCAGCCTGGGTGGGAGGCTCTGGTCCGCTCCTCTGGCTTTCTCAGAACGCGGGTGCCATCCTGAGCCACTTGCCCACCTCAGGCTAATCTCCAGAGGCCTCCTGGCCAAGCAGATTCACCCCGTCCCACAAAGACAAGGACGGGAGGACAGAGGCCTTGCTGTGCAGTCAGGAAGACCAGGGTCCAAAGCCTATTCTGGACACTCCCCGGCGCAGGAGGGACCTGAGGGCACTTGGGGTGATGAGGAGTGAGAACTGTAGAGTCCAGGTAGGCAGAGGAACATGAGGCTTCTGCTACGACAGCCGGCCCAACCCACGACCAACAGAACAAACGTCCCCTGGAATGGCTCCCTTCGCTGTTCCTGAATCTCCCGAGCTGATGACACAGCGAGCAACATCGGGCCCGTGGCCATGCCGGCCTGTCCCCCCCATCCCCCCCAGGAGGCAGAGACCTGCGCTGCGGAGGCAGAGGTTCATGAGCAAGGCGACGGAGTACTCGAGAGTGTAGTCGGACAGGCAGTCGGGATCTTTGAGCACTTCGATGAGCCAGAAGATGAGGCCATCCTGGATCATGGCGGACTGCAGTGCACGCCTGCAAGGGAAAGCCCTGGGATCACTCACCCGGACAAGCATGGGCAAGAGAATGCAGTCAGGAGCCAGAGCAGAGATCGGGGCCCAGGATGAGCGGCAGAGCTGCCTACGCTCAACAAAGGCACTGGGGCCCACGTACTCACGCCCCTCTCTCTTGCTTCTCTGAATGGACCACCAGAAAGGGCAGAGCTCAGTAGAGTGGTCAGACCCACGGTGCCTTCACAGGGGAGATGGCGACTCGGTTTTAGGCAGCTGAAATCTAGAGTGGGTTTCCACACACACTCCCTTCCTTACTGGCCAATTTGGCTCCACTCTCGAAGGCCAGGCTTGAAAACGTCCTGACTTCCTTTGCCAGCCTCTCCACGCTCTGGTTTGCTCACCTAGCCAACGCTGGAGGGAGGCCAGGTGGACAGTGGCCAGAGCTCTGGGTGCAAGACACGGGTTCAAAGACATCTCTGCTGTGGCCAGCCCTTACACCTCGCTAGGTCTCAGTTTCCTTCTCTGTAAAAGGAGCTTAACTGTGACGTCCCTTCCCTAAGGCCTAGGACTTGAGGGGCCTCGCTACAGTCTCCCAGACCCAAAGAAAGCACCAAGAATGAGCAGCCGTGGTGCCCTCACAGCCTTGGCCAATCTGTAGGAAGGAATGGTTTCCCCTATACAACCCGAGTGGTTCGAGCAGGTGAAAGGTGATTAAAAAGGTGCCCCAATCCACTTGAAGCAGCCATTACCACTCGGGCTGGCTCCCAGGCAGGGACCCTTTGTTAGAATTCACTGGGGGAAGGCTTTCTTTCCACCATCTGGTGTCCCACTTTATAAGCTGCCTGCCCCCTGCCCCCACAGACCTGTGGCTTCAGCCCGACATGCCACCTCCCTGGCTGCCCCCTGGGCCTGGCACCTTCTCCCTCCTCACCTCTGCCTCTGGCCCCCTTCCTGACGCCACTAAAATCTCACTTCTGCTAGTCCCCTTCAATGCTAGTGCCTTTCCTCTGCCCTCCCCCCCCCCGTGCTTATCTGGTGTGGGCAGGCTGTGAGCTCCCTGAAGCCACGGGTAAAGAACATCCGTTCCTTGCATCCCACCCACTTAGCACAGTGCCTGGCACCTAGACAGTGCTTGGTGAATGCTTCTGGACTTGAACACTTAGTGGCGGTGGGGAGTGGCAGCTGACACTGTGGAAAGTCTGATGGCCAAGTCCTGACTATGCTCTTCCTGGGGCGTCTCGGGGAGATGTCCTCAGAGTGCCACGGCCACTGGGGCTTCTTGGTGGAAAAAAGTCTCAACCAACCAAGGGCAGAGGAGATGACGGGTCACTTTGTCCTGGTCAGCGTCATCTCCCTTCCCACGCAGTGAAATCTGAGCAGGAAGATGCCCACTGAGCACACTAAAATCTCCAGGATACTGAAGCTTAAGCTAATATTTCTTGGAAAGGGAGTAATCACTCATTGTGCATCTGCATAACCAGGAAGAGATGTTTTTTCACCACTGACGTGTCTCCACACTTTCAGAAAACTGGCCTTTTCTGTACACAGTCACAGTTCTGCTCAGTAATCCATCTTTTGTTTACAGAGATGAAGTATGACTGCACCTTGAAGAAAGAACAACTGTGGGGAGAGCTATTTACTCTTGTATTCTGCCTGTGAAAAGTGGTGCAGAATTACACCAAGAGCAGCAGAGTCATGGATTTAGAGTGGGAAGGGACCTTGGAGGCCAACTAATACCGCTCACTGACTTTACGGACAAGGAAACGGAGGCCCAGAGAGGTCACCCAGCTGGTCAGTATCTGAGGCCGGATGCCAAGCCAGGCCTCTGGACTCCACATCCAGCGTCCTCCCCGCTACACTGTGCCACCTACCCCTCCATTCAACCACTCTGGAGAGCAGCAATCCCCCAGTCTGCAGGTTTGTGGGGCTCATTCATCCAACAACCTTCTGAGTGTGGATCTTCTCCCAAGGAAATGTGCGAAAGTTATGGCCCCTAAAGAGCACACTTCAACGAGCAGCCGTCAGAAGCCAAGCAGAGATCTCCAGAAGGAGTTGCTATAATTCCTCTACAATACACCAATGCCTCCCTGACACAGAAGAACAGTGAGAAGACCAATAAAAACAGAGCTTTCCTCATTACCATGAAGGAAAAATGCTTCTCACAGCATCACATCGAGTCAGCTTCATTGGGTTTTCTTAGTGCTTTACTTCAGGGTCCTTGAGGTAGAATGGGCTACTCTACAGGTAGTAAGCCCCCTGAGACCTTCAGGTCTGAGAGCAAAAGCTGTATGACCATGGAGGGCAGGATTTGTTCTGTGAAGTCTGGATTCAGTCAAAGGGCAGCACTTGAGGACCTAGAGGGCCACATGTGGCCTTGAGGCTACAGGTTCCCCATCCCAGGGGATGTATGGTGGTAGGGATTCTTTTTAGGGTACAATTGGACTGGAGATCTTAGATTTCTCCTAACTATGAAATTCTGTGGTCTGAAGTCCAGAATAAAATAAACTATTTGCTTGAAACCTTCCATCTGTCCCCTTTCACAAAGAGACAAGTGTGGCACAAACTGTCAGGGCCGACAGTGGCAGAGAAGGTGGCACTCAGTGAGGTGGGGTCCTCATTAAGGAGGACTTCATGGAGGAGGTGAGGCTTGGGAAGAAGGAAAGCACCCTGTGAGAAAAACAGAAGCAGTGGCAACGATGCCAGATTGGGGGTGGAGGAGGCAGATGGAGACTTTGCCCCCAGCTCCGAGCCCTGGGCCTTAGTCTCCTCCCTTGCATAAAGGGTCCCTGAAAGAGCCAGGCAGGGACAGTCAACACACTGACAACAAGGGTGTAAAGGGCAGCTCATCTCCGGGGTCCCAGAAGGTGGACAATCCAACAGACTTCCCTCCTCCCAGCAGGAAAGTGAGGAACTGTGGGGGCAGAATGCTGCAGACCCAGCCAACGGCTCTGCCATTTTTCTTACTGCAAGGGAGGCCTCTATTGCAAGGGAAGGGGAGTTCTTTGGGAAGTGAAGGAGGTCTTTAAAGCAAAGATGTCAGTGAGACTTTTAGAGAACCTTTGACTATTTCTGATGGGAGCCACATACTTAGGGGCTTGCCTCCCACCTCCCTCCTTCCTCCTTCCCTCCCTCAAGCAGCAGCAGCAGCAGCAGAACCTAAGGACCACTGGCTGCAGCTGCAGCTCCCTCCCACCCCACCTGCTGCAGAGACCTCACCTGAGGCTGAATTTCTGCAAGGCCCCCAGCACATTCTCCCGGGTGAGCGGGTCCTTGTCTTCCTCTTTCAGTCTCTCCTCCAGCATCCTCAGTAGCTTGGAGTTCTGGGAGAGGTAGAGGCGACCTAGGACAGTGGGGGGTGGGGTGGGGAAGAGGGTCAATTTTGATTATGTCAGAGGCACTCCCCAGACCATCCCTCCATGGAAACTCTCTGCACTGAGTTAGCACAGGCCTGGTTTGGGGGAAAGAGAGAGGAGAATGCATTTTAAAAATAATATTCAAGGATTTCTCTCTACAAAGCAATATTTGGGCAAACTGTGGGCATGAGGTGAAGACAAGAAAGGTTACAGTTGGTGACATCAGCCACAAAACATACATGCTCATCCGTTCTGAATGAGGTTTTCTTAAAAGCCTTTTTGGGTGGAAGAAGTCAAGACTGAGGTATATGTAAAGGGGGTGATCCTGAGAGGTGGTCACCAGTATGGAGGCCCCAGCCACACCTTTCTCCTGGGAATGCCCAGGGAGGGAATGCCACAACAACAGCAGCATCGACCCTGTAATTGGAGAGGCCAGACTCTGGGACTGGTCTAGAAGATGGAGATCACCAAACAAAAGAAGCAGCCTATGGCTCTGACTCCACAGTCCAGTTCAAAAGCAGGTCAAAGGTGGGCTACAATTCATCAATGGACCATGAGTAGAAATACCAGCTGTGCCTTCCCCAAGTGCCATCTCAGAGCCTCCTGGGTACTGTCATGAGTCGTGGAGGGGGAGGGGGACACACAGGGCGGAACTAGGGTTGTCCATTAGCACTGAGTTCCCAGGCTAGCCCACACTAAGTGTACATGGTAGAGCAGAATGTCAAGAGAGCTGGATTTAAATCCTGGAGATGATACTGACTTGTGTGACTTTGGGGAAGTCACACAAGCTTTCTGAGCCTCAGTTTCCACATTTGTAAAATGAGGTTAGAAAGACTTGCACAATCTACTCTGCAGGGAAGGGGGGGGGTGCTATGATGAGGCCAGGACTCTGTCAACTTGAACTAGGCCAATGTATTGCTTTTATTAAATAACTGACTCACAACATTTGAGAAGGCACCTCTTTGGAAGCTGGAGACTTCTGCATGCACACCCAGATGTGCTCAAACCAAAACTTAATCTGTAGAAAACCATGACACCTTATTCTAAGAGAGGGCTCCCTCTGTGCCTGGGACCAGCAAGGGCTTGTTTTTGGGATTCGTGGATTCACTTTGATTTCGATAGCTACACCCTCCTGCAGGAAAAGGTGGAGAAGGTGACTGTGGAAATCAGCTTTGATGGCTTCTTCCACTTGGTTGCGCTCTTTGGGCATCCTGCAGAAAGTCACCAGGCAAGGCAAAGCCCAGACAGTCGCTGGACTTGGCTAACAACAACCCCAGTGAGGGGCTTGCAGCCCTGTTAGGAGGCACCAACAAAGGGAAGAATCTCGGAACCTCCCAGAATTTCCAATCCATGGCCATGAGCGGGCCATGTGAGGTGAGCCAGATCCCAACCCTCACCTTCGGAGAGGGATGCAAAG
This sequence comes from Phascolarctos cinereus, assembly GCF_003287225.1. Taxonomy (NCBI): domain Eukaryota; kingdom Metazoa; phylum Chordata; class Mammalia; order Diprotodontia; family Phascolarctidae; genus Phascolarctos; species Phascolarctos cinereus. The sequence goes on along the minus strand of NW_027555958.1, from coordinate 12,038,757 downwards.
GCATTGATGAGCCGGGCCATGTACTGTCGGACCACGTCATTCGTGGAATGCAGAAGCTGGAGCACGTTTCTCTGTAGGAAAAAAGCCCAAACAAGACAAACCTAAAGTAAAGGAGAGAACTTGACCTCGAGTGCTTTTCTTACGAGATCTATGTGTGAAGAAGGTCGGAGACGCACACACAAATGAAGCTGCACCCACGTGGCCATTATCTTTTCCCCTAACCCATTTTTCTCACCCTTCCAGTCCACTTGGTTCCTAACGTCAGTCTGATCTCCTCGCCTCCTCACTCTGGCTTCTTACCCTTTCTACATTCACGAGTAGCTCTTGCATCCAGCCCCTTCCCTCCACTCACACTCAGTCACCTCCCCTCCATCACTGCTGGCAGCCTCTTAACTGGTCTCCCAGGCTCTCCCTTCTCTTATCTGTCCCTCACACCCCACAGATCTGAAGACCTGACTCCTCTCCTCCACCTGCTCCAGTAGCTTCCCGTTTTCTCGAAGACAGAATACAAATCCCTCTGTTTAGCTTGAAAGCCACCAGCCTCCTTGGACTCTGCAATCTAGCCCCCAGGCCTTCTCTCGGCTGTAAGTGCCACATTCTGCCTCCTGTTTCCATGCCCTCTCTCCCCAGCTCTGCCTCACACAGACCCTCTCTTCCTTTACAAGGCAGCCCATCTTATACATGAAGCCCCCTCCCCTCCTGCACCGAACTGTTTTTAATTTACTGTAGATTCATGCTGTGTAGACATACATGTGCTCGTCTCCCAGTTGGAACGCCAGCTTGTTGGGAGTGAAGATGGCGAAAGTTGCCAAAAATGGTTTCTGGGAATGTTTAGCAGCACGGAGAGGGTCTGTCCCTGCAGAGACAGTGCGGAGAGGGCCCAGGCCTCTCTGTAACTGGGCTCCATGCTATCACCCCAGCCTGATTCACTTGACTCCTCTTCACACACCTAATACTGCAGTCAAACTGGATGACCCGATGTTTTGTCTCCACCTCTGTGCGTTTGTATGAGCTGGCCCAGTACTGGAGTGCCCTCTCTCTTCCTCGTCCTGCCTCCAAGGCTCAGCTCAGATGCCACCTCCATGAAGCCTGCCCTCAAATCTCAGTGCTTTGTGCTTTCTCTCTCTTCAAAATACCTTCTATTTTAGTTACAATACAGCTAAGAATTTTAATGGATTCAGTGCTAGCTTAGAGACAGGAAGACCTGAGTGAAACTTACCAGCTGTGTGAACCTGGGCAAGTGACATAACCTCTATTTGCCTCAGTTTCCTCATCTATACAATGGGGATAATAATAGCACCGACCTCACAGGTTTGTTGAGGTATTTGTAAAGCTCTCTGTAAACCTCAGATATTACTTATTATTATTATTGTTATCTGTGTATGTATTATAATCCCCAGTACGGTATAAGCTCCTATGCGTGGGAGTTGTTTCATTTCTGGGTCTGTATCTCTACTACTCGATCAACACGCATTCATTAAATACCTATGCCACGTGAGGTGATGGCCATACAGAGACACAAAAACCCCAAACATTCCTCCCTTCAAGAAGTTTCCACTTTCCTGGAGAAGGTGAGATGCACATATGTAATTGATTACACACAGAATAAAGACAGCCCAAATCCGAGGTTATTAACTGGAAGGTGAGGGAGATCTGAAAAGGCATCGGGTCCAAAGGCAAGTGGAGGAGGCTGGTTGAGGAGGGAGGGCATGCTGGGTGTGGGCGATGGCTGGGGCAAAGGTGGAAACGAGAGATCTGTGGGTGCTGTGGGTGAGGAACAGGGGGCCAATCAGCGTGGAACATAAAGTCAGAAAGAGAGGCTAGGGCCCATTTGTGAAGGACTTTAAAGCCAACCAGTTGAGTTTACCTTTTAACCTAGAGGCAACAGAGAGCCACAGGAATTTATGAAGCGAGAGAGTGTACTTAGGAACATCTCCTTGGCAACTATGAGGAGGCTGGGGGGAGGAGGGCGAGGCCTGAGGCAGGGAGACCAATGAGGAGGTGACGAGTCTAAGAAGAGTTCAGGAATGGAAGATGCGATGGAGGGAGAAGTGCCGGGATCTGGTGATGGAATCCTGTGCCAATGACAGGGAGTGCACGATCCAGGACAGTCACGGTTATGGAAAGGGCAGATAAGCAGAAGGTGGGGGTCTTCAACAGAAAAAGGCAAGTCTGAGAGGGAAGAGGCCTAAAAGGGAGAGGAAGCAAGTTTTACTCTGGACACCAGTTTGAGCCATCCCTGGGACTTCCAGTTTGGAAGGCATAGTAGGGAGATTCCAAGAAACCTGGCAGAGTATGGTGAGAGGCCAGGAAACCTAATTTATGGGGCTGAGAAGTGAGCAGGGGTCTGCAAGCAGAGGAAGCAAAAGCCCATGACCGTTTCAAGGAGTGTGGTGGAGACATGCAATGACAGCAAGAAGGGATGGTTGGAAGAATGGGGGAGGCCCAGGTATCTTTGTAGACCAAGGAAAGAGCCAGCAGCGAAGGAGATGCTAAAGAGGGGAGAATTCTGAAGAGATGGGAATGGAATCCCGGGCACAACTGCCCTGAGGTGGGCCTTGACCAGGCCATCTCCTCCTTGGACAAGAGCGAAGGAGACAAGGCCGAGGGTTCTGGGGCAGATGGCCTGTGTTCCTCGGGCAGCTGGGAGGCTGAGTCATCTGCCATGAAAGTGGGGAGAAGGTTCATGAGAGCCATTACAGGCAGCGTGACGAGTCCGTCAGGGAAGAAGTGTTGGGCAGTAGGCATACGAGCAGAGAAGGCCTTGGTTAAAGAAGGCAGTGAGGGCCAGGGATGCAGATCATGGTGGAACTGATCGCCCATGAACCGACTCTGAAATGCGGAAAGGGAGAAGGGGGAAGAGAGCGGGTGTCTCCAGACCCTGAGGGGACAGAAGGTGGCTGATGGCAGCAAATGCAGCAGAGGCCGAGGGGGATGAGCAGCAAGAAAAGGCCACCTCTTCAGCAAGCTAGCCCGACACTGAAGAAGGCTGGAAGCCAGACTGCGCTGACTGAGAAATGAATGAGAAGTGAGGGAGTGCAGGCAATGAGTGGCTGAGAAAGGGAGGAGACATTTGGATGAGAGAGTAGGGCTTGGCAGGGACTAGGGAAGGATGGGGGCCCTGGGCCTGTCTGAAGGCAGCAGGGAAGGAAACAGCAGCCGGGAGATGTAGGCCATGACTGAGGTGCAGGCTGCTGGGGGGGATCAGATGGTGAGCCTCAAGGTCACAACTCTGAAATTCCCCTCTCAGATGATAATTATTCGGCCTTTCATCCCTTCCAAGACCTCACTCCTAGACCTAGTCTTTATCCTCAGGATCACCTCCAGTCACCTCATCCTTCTCTGTTCTCCCAATTATCCCTCTATTATACTGTTCACAGTGGCTAGCCTGGACCTTCACCAGCTGAGGCTTGGGGTCAGGAGGACCTGAATTCAAATGTTGCCACAGACACTTAATTAGCTGTGGTGCCCTGGAAAAGTTACTGAACCTGTTTGCCTCAGTTTCCTCTTCTTTCTCCCAAGGTTGTTGAGACAGCTAGTATTTGCAAAGTGTTTCCTTAAAGTACCGTGTAAACGCTTCATTGCTGCCTGAGGATCACGGGTAGGTTATCACAGTCCTTCCTAAAATGTGGCGCCCAGAACTGAACTCAGCATTCCAGTTCTGTCCATCAAGGCTTAGTACAGAAGGAATAAGCTTAGCTCCCAGTTCTGGCGCTAAGCCTTTCCATGCAGTCGGACATTGCAGGCCTCTGCTGACTCAGGCTGAGCTTGCCAGCCACTAAGTCCTCCAGATCATTTGCAGATGAAATGCTGGCTTAAACTGCTGCCTAGCCACACCTCCTCTGCCTCCTTTCTGGAGCCTAAGCACAAACCTTCATGTTTGGCCTTACCAAATCACATCTCATTCTAAGTCGTCTCATGCTTCAGCCCACCAAGAGCCTCTGGACCCCGATGCTTCACATCCAGGGGAGTAGCCATCCCCCTCTCCTCACCTTTGGCCATCCACAAAGCTGAGGCCGACGCACCCATCTTTTCAAAGGGGTTAGCAGCGAAAGGATCACTGGCTCCCTGGGAGAATGTGAAGGGAGGGTGGGAAGCCTGGCTCATGAGGCTGAGACCAGGGTAGGGGGTACAGAGGTGGAAGAGGCAAGAATCCCCGGTGGGTTCTTCTCCCAGGCATGGTTTGTTCTTTGTTCTGGGAGGGAATCAATGACATCATGGGGTGATGTCTCGGCTCCTGCGTGAACTGGATTAAGTGAAGCAGAGCTCAGCAAAGTCCTAGACCTCACTCTCTCCTCCTGAGATGTGAAAGTCCAATGGCAGGACCAGGTCTGGGAAGCAGTGGGTGACCTTGGCCCAAGTTAAGGTCCTTCTCAGGCCTCAGTTTGTCTGAGGCAACACCCATTCAATGACCAAGGGCTAGATAAGAACTGAGAGAAAAGAGGGCCTAATTTACCATCACAAAATTATTGACTTTCTAGGAGCTTAGTAGAGGAGGTGCAGGAGGGGAGGAGGGAGGCCAGCCTGAAGTGGGGCTAGAAGGGGCTTGGGGCAGAGTGGCTGTGTGAGGAGAAGCACGATCGATGGGTGGCAGTTTCAGAGACAGAACAGTTGGTGCCTTGAGCTGATTAGGCTCTTAATGCCTTAACGATCTTAATGCCTTAGCAGCCCTTAGTGGTGGGGTCCTAGGACTGGACTGGGCTGGGCTGAACGCCTTGGGAGGATTCTAACAGAAATGCCATCAATTCTTTCCAGGGCTGGGGGACCCCCAACTACCAGGGTCCTGGACAGCCCTGCATCCAGACAGCCTAGCAAAGGGGGTGTCTGCAAAGCCTTTGTAGGCTTGGTATTTAGTGAAAGGATTTTTTTATTGTTTAAATTATCTGCACGAGGGGCCAGAGAGCACCTTGCCTAAGATAGGCAGAAAGGGTCAGTGTAAGGAAATCAGCTCTGTCCAGGTTCCCCGAAGGTCTTCAGAAAGTCTGCACAGGTAAGAGGGGTCAGGTCCAATGTGGAGGGGGTCAAGGAGAGGTCAGACTCCCTGGCCTGGGGGGTCCTTTCCAGCTCTGAGATCCTCTGGGACCATGGCCCAGTCCTCATCCTCCTCGGCCTCCCTGAAGTTCCAGACGCTGCAGTCTGTCCTCTCTTACTCCCACAACCCCGCATCTGCTCCTTCTCAGGGCCCTTTGCTGGATCATTGCCCACATCCCCCCATCCCTCAGGACTCCGTCCCAGGCCTTCTCTTCTTATAAGCTTGGCTCTCAGTGATTCCATTATCGGCTCCATGAAGGAAGACACAATTGTCACTAGCTCCATGAGCTCTCCTGAATGCGTTCTATACTATTAGCAGCCTGACGGACATTTCCAGCTGGATGTCCCATCAACACCTATCTCAGACTCAGCATGCCCCAAGCAGGTCTTCTTCCCTTTCCTGCTAAGACTCTTCCTCCCCCTCCTCCAAACTGCATTGTGGCACCATCCTCGCCTCCTCCCTCCTCATCGCCCGCTCATCAGTAGCTGAGTCCTCTCAACTCCCGGGGGCTGGCATCTGGCCTTCCTGCTCATCCCTCCTAGCCACCAGCTAAACTCAGGTCCTCACCACCCCTCTCCTAACAGGCCTCTGCGCTCTGCGTCACCCCTGGCCCATGGCTGAAGTCTCCTTCCACTGGGTTCCAACCTCCCTTGCCAGTAGAACTGACCCTGCCCCCAGCTACACTCTCCCTCCCCTTGCCCATGTCTGAGCACTGGTCCAAGCACTCCCTCCTTCGTGGCAGGCTCCCTCCCCAGACAAGCCTTTCCTGATGTTGTACATGGTTCCTTTTCTCTCCCTCCTTCCGCCCTCCCTGTATTTCCTTCTGTGCTCATGCTACATCCTCCAGCAGAACCTGGGGCTGGGGAGGGGAGGGTGCCTGGCTTTGTATCCTTAGCCTTGTACTTTCTTCCTTTAGGGCCTTTCTTCAGGGCAGGAAGGTCTTGGTGTGGAAATGCCCTCTGCTAATGCAGATCAACAGCCAGTCTGTGACAGACAGCCTGAATCTCTCAGAGATTGCGACTTGTCCAGGGTCACACAGAACATGTGTATCACAGCTTGAACTGCACACAGTTAATGACTAATTACTGAATTAAATTTCTATGTAAACACCCATGTGACATGGAAAAGCTGGATTAATTCACAAGTTCAATTTAAATAGCCTGATTTCTTTGACTCTGTGCTGTTGACTCAGGTGCTCTGATGTCCTACGGGATCACAGACATAGGGTGCTGAGCAGTTGTGCATGTGAATTTTCAGAGAGAATCTCTGACCTCCTCACCCATGCTGCTCACACAGAACCTGAATGCTTTCCTCAGCAGGAAACTAGATAACCAAAAAAGGGCAAGGATTTCATTGGGGAATGGATCAGCTGTCCGGCCTTTCAAGTGACTAAGTGATCCAAGCCACAGGACAAATGGTTAACAGAGAGCTAGGGCTGTGTTGGCCTTCCCAGCATGGGCACGATCACAAGCTTACAAACTCTGTGGGAGGCCTCCCCCACCGCGCCCCTCTGGGCTTCGTTCTTCTCCCTCTGATGCAGGAGGAAGGGACACAGATGACCCTTCTCAAGCCTCAACTGTCGCCTCAGCAACAAGGCGAATGTCAGAGGCCACAGCTGGGTAACGTGACTGTGCTGTCAGTGTGGACTGTGAAGAGAAAAGTGCCCTCCAAGTCAGGAAGCCTGGTCCTGCCTCTGAGACACAGACACACACACAGACACACAGACACACAGACACACACACACACACACACACACACACACACACACACAGACACACACACACACACACACACAGACAACACACACACACACACACACACACACACACACACACACACACACACACACACACACGGGCTTGGTGGCCCCAGGCAGGGCACTTCACCTCTGAACGTGCCCAGCAGAGCAGCTGCTGACCTGAGTTGCCAGAGGGAGCCTCCTCGCTGGGACAGCCCTCCCCTAACACAGTCATCGTGGCCTCCTGAGCTGTTCTCCATTTCTTCTCCATGGCTCCCTCTTGTCCACTCACTGCAGGTACACCTCAGGCCTAATTAAGGCCAAATACCTTGCAGCATCTGAGCTGCCAGGGTCCAGCCTAGGCCTGCCTTTCACAAGTGGGTGAACAGAATTCTCTGACGCAGACCCCAGGACCAATGCACACTTGCTCACCCGCCATTCACACACTCACAGCTGAGGGACAGCAGGCTGGAGGATACACAGGAACCGAAGTTGTGGGCCAGGCTCTGGCCACGGTCTCTGCCCCCCACTGAGCAGCTGAGATTCTATGCTCCTCACGCACAGACCCTGTCAAAAGCTAGTCCAGGAGCCGCACTCTAATTTTTTTTTTTAGTGAGGCAATTGGGGTTAAGTGACTTGCCCAAGGTCACACAGCCAGTTAAGTGTCAAGTGTTTGGTCTGACGCCGGATTTGAACTCAGGTCCTCCTGACTTCAGAGCCGGTGCTCTATCCACTGCACCACCTCGCTGGCCCCCCCCTCCCAGCCTCACTCTAAAGCCGCTGCTGCCGTGCCCTGGGAAGAGTGCTCACAGTGGGGAGGCCTGGGCAGGCCCAGCAGGGGGTCACACACACCTGGCTGCTGCTCTGACAGTCCAGCAGGTCGTTGGTGATGTAGGCCTGCAGCACGGTCTCTCTTTGTTCTCCAGGATGAGACGTGGTCAGACGCTAGGAAGGACGAGAAGAAGAAAGAACAAATCCAAAGGCCATTCATCCACATGGTGGAAAGGGCCTAGGCCAGAGGGAAAAAAATTCAATCACTACATACTACCTACTGTGTGCTGGGCAGGCTCTGGGGGGGAAGACGAAAGGGAAATGTCTACCCTCAAACAGCTTGCACTCTAACAGGGCCGTACATTCCACAGAGAAACCAAGAGAGTCATCACCAGGCGGGCTGGGGGGGAGGGGACACGCGACGGCGAAGCAGGGAATGCCTGCCGCACATGTTCCGAGGACGGTGAGAAGCCAGGCTGCTTGGAGTCAAGTGTGCACAGAGCACCAGGAGGCCAGGCTCCAGACCGGCAGCCCACTCCCTGGCATCTCCAACTGCACAGCCTCCACTTGGCCTCCATCCTTTCCCTCTCCCCATCAGAAGCTTGGACTGTGAACTCCTAGGTTCTGACGGTTTCCCCCCGTCTTAGAGGCAGCCGCGACACAGTCAATAGAGCAATGAACCTGGAGTCAAGGAGACCTGAGTTCAAGTCTGACTTCCGGCACTTACTAGCTGAGGGACCCTGGGCAAGTCACTTCACTGTTATCTGCCTCAGTTCCTCATCTGTAAAAAGGGGATGACAATAGCACCTGCCTCCCAGGGCTGTAAGGATGAAATGACATAAGTTTATAAAATACTTTGCAAACCTTAAAGCATCATGTAAAGACTAGTTATTTATTGTTCTGGTTGTTATGAGGATGATGCTGGGATTCAGGCCTCCACCGCACTTTGCAACTATCTCCAGACCGTTCCCCTCCTTGCCTAGCTCCCCTTATGTGTTATCTTTCCTCCCTTTCTCTCTCCCCCTCACTTCCTCTGTCTGCTCCCCCCCCAACATCTGGCTGGACAGCAGCTTTCTACTATTTATCCACCAGAAGTTGGTGCTAACAGAGCAGGCCAGGTCTGGACTGCGGAAAGCCTTGAACTGTCTCACAAGGAAGGTTTCCTCTCTGTTGCCTTTTTTTTTTTTTAAGGCAGTTGGGGTTAAGTGACTTGCCCAGGGTCACACAGCTAGTAAGTGGCAAGGGTTTGGTCTGAGGCCACATTTGAACTCAGCTCCTCCTGACTGGGCCGGTGCTCTATTTACCGCGCCACCCAGCTGCCCCAGAAGGTTTCCTCTCACTGGTACCTTCAAAGCTGAAACGTCAGCCTTAGCTGCAGCAGCACCCATGGGCCCTGGGAGACAATGGTCTCTAACTGCAGGAAAAGTCCCTAAGGAGACAGAGCCTGCCAGCCTCAAGTGAGCTGGGGACAGTAAATGCGCCACTGGCCAGCAGGGGGTCTTCTGGCCCTACTGCATCTACGTGCTATTAGAAGGCACTTGATAACTGAAGGGCCACCAAGATTCATTTCTAAACACTGCTTTCTGTTTTCTACGACGAGTTAACTCCTGTCAACTGGCAGGAGAACACCACATGCCCACTTTAAAGACATGGGCCCAATGAGGACCAGGAGGAGACCTGCTACTTTCTGGCTCCAGGGCCCAGCGTGCACCTACCCATCGCAGAGCCTGCAGCAAAAAGGCCTTCAATCGGTCATTCCCAAAGGTCAGATCTTTCTTCAGTTTCTCATAATCCAGGGAGGGCAGCAGTGGGATTTCCTTCAGCTTCCTGCTCAGCACAAGATGAAAGGAAAAGGAAAAAGAGTCCTTGGTTAGTGATCCTTGAATTTTGAGGGGGGAGGGCTGGCGGTGGGCACCTGGCCCTCCAACATCCCCGCTCAGGGGACCATCCAGTCTCTGCTCAAAGACTCCCCCTTACCTGGCACAGCTCTCACTGGGAGGAAGCGTTCCTCACTTCAAGCCTGAACTAGATCAGCCCTTGTACCCTTCCCCCCATGCCGAGGCCAAACAGGACACGCTCAATCCCTCCTCCACAAAGTAGCCCTTCAGAAACCATGTGGGCCCTTCTGTCTCAGCCCCCTCTTCTCTTCTCCTGGCTAAGCCTCCCAGGGTTCTTTCAGCTAATCCTCCTGTGACGTGGACTCGAGGCCCTGCCCAGCCTGGCTGCCCTCCGCTGGGTCCTCTCTGGCTCATCACTGTCCCTCCTAAACTCCTGGCCCCACACTGTCACCAGCCCCAGCTCATGGTTGGTCCTACAGAACAGAAGGGGTAGCAGCCCTGGGCAGCTTCACTGGTCTCTACCGACAATAATAATGATAACAGCTAGCACAGACTGAGCACTTTGCAAATGTTATGTCACTCAGATCAGCAAAACAATCCTGGGAGAAACATACTATTATTATCCCCATTGTACAGGGGATGAAACTGAGGCAGGCAGCATCTAAGTGATCTGTCCAGGGTCATACCACTGGTATCTGTGGCAGTATGTGAATTCAATCTTCCTGTCCTCAAGGTCAGCACTCTATCTACCCATCACAACTTGAAAATTTTGGTTGACTGCTGGTGGAGGGAGATGATGGCTCAAAAGCTGACCTTTCTGATACCTTCCCATCTCCTGAAATGCCTGGCCACGGCCTCCAGTGATCGATCACATGGTGGCTGGCACAGACCTGCCCCTTCAGAAACAACAAGGTCCACTTTTCAACACAGAGAGGGAACGAAGAGTTCCAGAGACATTTTGAATAATGTTAATGTATTGTAATACATATATTACTGGAAAGGTATATTGCCTTCCGTGGGGATTTAAAAAAATTTTTTTGGTCTCATGTTATTTTTTAAATTCTGTTTTCCAAATTCTCTTCCTCTCCCTTCTCCACCTATTTAGGAAGTAAGAAAAACAAAGCCCATTTCAAAAATGTATAATCATGGGCAAGGAAAGAAGGGAGGAAGGGAGAGAAGAAAATATGCTTCAATTTGCACCCTGAGTTAAAAATAAAATTAAAAAAATGTGTACTCTGAGTTTAACAGGAGGTTTTATCCTGTTTCATCCTGAGTCCTTTGGAATTGGGGTAGATCGTTGTGTTGCTCAGGATTACTAAGTCTGTCACAGTTGGTTAGCACTGCAATATTCCTGTTCCTGTCCCAGTATCAGTGATCTCCTGCTTTTGCTCTCTTTGTTTTGCATCCGTTTCCAGGTTTTCTCCAGGATACCACCCTCGTCATTTCTCATTAGCACAATGGTTTTCCATCACAATCATATAACACAACTTGTTCGGCCATTCCCTGATTAATGGGCACCTTTCTCAGGTTCCAATTCTTTGCCACTACAAAAAGAGCTGCTATGAATATTTTTCTATTTAGGTCCTTTTCCTTTTTCTTTGAACTCTTTGGGATACAGACCTAGTAGTGGTACTGCCGGGTCAAAGGGTACACACAGCCAAATCTGTATATTTCAGAAATAAGAAGTTTATCAGAGAAACTCACTACAAAAATTTCCTCTCATTTCCTGCTTTGCTTATAAAGTTGGATGCATCGGTTTTGTTTGTGCAAAAACTTCTTAGTTTTATGTAACCAAAATTATCCCCTTTACTTCCTGTGAACCACTCAATATCTTGTTTGGTCATGAGTTCCTCTCCTACCTGTGGATCTAACAGGTAATTTCTTTTATGCTTCCTTTGTTTGCTTTTATCACCCTTTTTGTCGAAATCAGAGGTAGGGAACCTGCTGCCTCGAGGCCACATGTGGCCTTCTCGTCCTCAGGTACGACCCTCTGACTGAACCCAAACTTCACAGAACAAGTCCCCTTCATAAAAGGATTTGCTCTGTAAAACTTGGACGCAGAAAAAGGGCCACACCCAAGGACGAGAAGGCCACGTGTGGCCTCCAGGCCACAGGCTCCCCACCCCAATCTAAATCATCTGCCCATCTCACGCTGATCATGGAACGCCTCATTTCTGTTAGACTATTTTACAGTTTTCCCAAGAGTTTTTGTCACAAAGTGAGTTTTTGCCCCAGTAGCTGAGATCTTTTGAGTTTATCAAACAGTCACTAGGTTACCTAATATATCCCACGGATTAGTCTTTCTATTTCTTACCCAGTAACAGTATTTTGATGATTACCTTTTTGTAATATAGTTTGAGATTTGCTATTCCTAGGCCCCCTTCCTTCCCATTGTTTTTTCATTGATTCCCTTGATATTCTTAACCTTCTGTCCTTCCAGATGAATTTTGTTATTTTTTCTAGCTTTATAAAGTAATTCTTTGGTAGTTTGGCATTGAATAAGTAAATTAATTTATGTAGTATTCTCATTTTTTATTATATCAGTTCAGTCTACCACGAGCAATTACTATTTCTTCAATTATTTAGATCTGTAGTTGTGTAAAGAGTGTATCATAATTGTGTTTATGTAGTTCTGGCATGTGTCTTAGCAGGTAGATTGTCAAGCCTTTTATAGTGTCCATAGTTATTTTAAATGGAATTTTTCTATGTCTTCCTGCTAGATTTCGTTGGTAATCTAAAATAAGACTGATGATTTGTATGGGTTTATTTCATATCCTGCAACTCTGCTGAAGTTAATTGTTCCAATTAGTTTTTTAGTTGATTCTCTAGGGTTTTCTAAGTAAACTATCATATCGTCAGCAAAAAGCGACACTTGTGTTTCCTCATGGCCTATGCTGATTTCTTCCATTTCTTTTTCTTGTCTTACAGCTATTGCTAGCATTCCTTGTACAAAACTGACTGTAATGGTGATGATGGACACCCTTGCTTCACCCCTGATCTTATTGGAAAGGCTTCTGGCTTGTCTCCCATGAGGATTATTTCGAAGAGAACAACGTCTGTTCACAGAGTCTTTGAGTCCAGAGGCATGGTAGGGGCATAACCCACAACCTCTAACAGACCAATGAATCTGGGCTCCCATCCACGTGAGTATTCTCTCCCCCATCTACAGTTGCCTGTTCTGGGCAGCTCTTATTCATGTTTTCTCATAGGTTAGCCAAATTATTTGTGTGATCAAGGGGTGGGGTGGTACGGAGGGAGGGGGGGTGGTCCAGCCAACGTGCTGGACATCTACCCTCCTTTCTCTTGACATGACATGGACACGAATGGAGCACACAGGTTGCCCATTGATTTGCTCTGATGACCAGCTCCTCTTGTTTTTCTTTGATTGAGTCCTTTAAGCCTCTTATCACCATCGTTCAGTCCCACCCCATCTCAGAGCAACCCTCACTCCAAATCCTGCTGTTTCTATCGCCACAACATGTCTTCTATTTGTCCCCATGGCCACCTGGGTCACGTCTTCTTTCCCTCTTCCCTCCTGATTTCAGAAGCCCTCTCTTAAACCTCTCCCTGTGCATGCTGCCCACAGATGCATGCTGGTCTGATCACATCACTTAGCTGTTCGATAGTCCAAAGTCCAATGAGCCCTGAGTATCTCTGATCAGCATTTAGAGCCCTTAACCTGGTCCCAGCCTTCCTTAGAGCCTTATACTGCAGGGCCCAGGAACATTCTACATGACTACCCTTTAATTCACAGGCAGGGACCAGATCTTAAACTGTATGATGAAGCAGCAATCACCACCAAAACTATCAGCATTAGCTAAGCCATAGAGGAGTGGACCAGGGGAATGAATTAGGTACACAAGACACAGCAGTAAATGACCATAGTAACTTAGTGCTTGAGAAACCCAAATACCCCAGGCTCTGGGATAAGAACTCAGTATGACAAAAACTGTTGGGAAAACTGGAAAACAGCATGGCAGAAACTAGGCACGGATCAGCGTCTGACATTGCATACCAAGTTAAGGTCAACCTGAGCACATGACTTAGACGTGAAAGGTGATAGCACAAACAAATGAGAGCAAGGAATAGTCTGCCTGCCAGATATAAGGAGAAGGGAAGAATTTTGGACCAAATGAAACAGAGAGCATGATGAGACGTAAAATGGATAATTCTGATTAAACTAAAACAATTTTGTGGAACAGAACCAGTGCAACCAAGATTAGAAGGAAAGCAAAAAGCCGGGAAACAATCTTTACAGCCAGTGTCTCTGATAAAGGCCTCATTTCTCAAATATATAGAAAACGGTGTCAAATCTATAAGAATACAAGTCATTCTCCAATTGATAAATAGTCAAAGGATGTGAACAGGGTGTTTTCAGATGAAGACATCAAAGCTCTCTATAGTTATATAAAACTATTCTAAATCACTGATTAGAGAAATGTAAATTAAAAATAACTCTGAGCTAACGCCTCACAGCAATCAGACTGACTAACATGACAGAAAAGAAAATGATAAAGGCTGGAGAGGATACGGGAAAGCTGGGACACTAACGTATTGCTGGTGGAATTATGAAATAATGATCCAACCATTCTGGGAAGCAATTTGGAACTATGCCCAAAGGGCTATAAGACTGTGCAGCAATATAGTATCAGGTCTTTATGGCAGAGATCATAAAAGAAGGGGAAAGGGACCTAGCAGCTCTTTTTGTGAGAGCAAAACATTGGCTACTGGGGGGATACCCATGAATTGGGGAATGGCTGAACAAGTTGTGGCACACGAACATAATGGAATACTACTGTGCAATGAGAAATGGTGAGCAGGTGGACTTCAGAAAAACCTGGGAAGACTTACACGAGCAAAGTGAGATGAGCAGAACCAGAACGTTGTACACTGTAACAGTAAAACTGTGTGATGATCGACTCTGAATGGCTCAGCTCTTCTTGGCAATACAGTAATCCAGGACAATCCAAAGGAATCATGATGGAAAATGCCACCCACATCCAGAGAAAGAATTACTGGAGCCTGAATGCAGACTGAAGCAGACTGTTTTCACTTTATTTTTTTCATGGTTTTTTCCTCTTGGTTTGTTCTTCTTTCACAATATGACTAATATAGAAATGTTTTATATGATTGTACATATATAACCTATATCAAATTGTTTACCCTTTTAGGGAGGAGAAAAGGAGGGAGAAAAATTTGAACTCAAATTTTTTTTAAAAAAAGGATGTTAAAAATTGTCCTTACATGTAATTGGAAAAAAAATACTATTTTTAAAAAAATTCAAAGGCAGCTTAGGGTTGTGCCTGTGGACTAGATGGGGCTGCACTTAAGAGGCAGGAATGACTTGAGTTCAATTCCTGACTCAGACACTTACTACCTGTATGACCCTGAGCAAGTCACCTAATCTTTCTCAGCCTCAGTTTTTCATCTGTAAAATGGGGGTGACAATAACAGTGCCTACCTCTCAAGGCTGTTGCGTGGATTAAATGAACTCACACCTATAAAGTGCTTTGCCAGCTTTAAAGGCCATAGAAACCCTAGCCATTGTGATGATGGTCCAACTGAACTAACCTTTTTATCACTCCTCTCACATGACATTCCTTTTTCCTTCTGCCACCCCTTTGCCCAAGCTGTGCCCACACCCTGACTGCACTCCTTCTTCCCCTCCCCCTCGCTGAAGCACCTCCTCCTCTAGGAGGCCTTTCCTGAAGGGGGGGGCTACTCCTGCCCCCTCACAAAAAGGACTTTGGGCTGACCCTCACTTGTTTTGTCCACATTATTGTGTATACTTGTTTTCCCTTCCAAGAGAGAGTCAGAGTCTTTTTTTTTTGTGAGGCAGTGGGGTTAAGTGACTTGCCCAGAGTCACACAGCTGGTGAGTGTTATGTGTCTGGGGCTGGATTTGAACTCAGGTCCTCCTGACTCCAGGGCCAGTGCCCTATCCACTCTGCCACCTAGATGCCCCAAGAGGGTCAGATTCTTGAGGGCAGGCACTGCTTCATCCTTGCCTTGGCCTCCTCAGCACCCAGCACAGTGCCTGGGGCAGGCAGAACAGCCCCTTTTAAAATGCTTGTTGACTGACTGACTGTTACATGCGGCAACCCTCTCCTGCCTAGCCCACTCTTCTCCACTGGCCCATGTGTGAGCCTCGCCTTTGGTGCTCTGGAGGCTACTTTGTTCCATGACTTGTTAAGGTGCGACACGGGAAGCAGACTCGTGATAAAAGAGAAGACGGCTTTGGGGAAGACCCTGGGTTCATCCAAAGACCCTAGCAGTGCCCCAGAGACAGAGCAGCCTGTTCTCCTCCTTCTCTCGGACCCGGGGTCCTGCTGCCCTGCCGCTCCTGTTAAAGACATGTGTGTGCACACACATGTACAGATGCACGTGTATATACACACACATGTACACATGTATCTCCACAGACGCTAGTCTGCTTGGCTTTTCCTGTGAAGAACAACAGGCCGCGACCTTTTACGTGGTTATGGGTCTCTGTAACGATCAGGAGAAGCAAGGCCAACGAGGTGGAGGGGTGGGAAAAGTCTCCGACTCTGCCAGTGCCCCAAAGAGGCGACCCGGAGGAAGCTTCCACTACCACCCCCTCAGCCTGCTCCCACCCGGATGGCTCCTCAGAAGCACAACCCCCCCTTGAGGAAGGGCACCCAGGGCGCTGGCAGAGGCTCTCCCAGCCAGCGTCCCCGTCTTCACCATCACCCGAGAGAGAAGGACACAAGGTCTCTTTATGCTACTGGACACTGACCACTGTCTCCCTGGAGCCCAAGGCAGCCTAAGGGCCTCTCTTCCAACAAAGAATCTCACGGGCGTGCGTCACAATTCCACGAAATTCCTCGAAAGACAGAAGAGCTAGCTTGGCTGGATGGCTCTCCGACTACTGCTATCAAATAAGGTGCTGCACAGAGACACCTCACTCTGCCAAGGTGTTCACCACTGCCAGGTTGCAGGCTCAGAACTGGCAGCCAGTCGCCCGGCCTCGACCCTGGAAGGAGCCAGGCTCTACGGGTGGACGCCTCTAATCGTCAGGAAGTCCTTCTTTTTACTTAAACTGGCCCAAAGAGGACTAGTATTTAGTGCATTGATCGCTCTCTCTGGAGCTACAGACTGAGTCGAACTCCTGCTTCTCCAGGTCAAGGGCTTAGAAGAAACTTCACAAACTCTGCTTTCTGCATTTGGTGTGTGACAAGATCACACATTCAACACTGACCACGTCCAAACAGCAATCGCTCCATCAATAAGTGTTTCTGAAGTGCCCACTGCGTGCCAAGCATTGTGCAAGGTGCTGGGACACAATGACAAAAACCCACCAGCGCCTTCATTGCTGCCCCACAGTCTGCGAGGCTCACGGGCACACAGGTGCCACACCTGTCATTGCCCTTCCTCACCCGATGGCATCACAAGGCTCCATGGGAAGACGGCCCTTCAGCCCTACTCCCCGCTGGTGCTTTCTCATCCCACCACTTAGTTAGCACCAGGCACAAAGAGTCACCCGAAGCAGACCCACCCCACACATGTTGGCTTGTCCGATGGTACCATAGGTATTCCTGCAAGTTCTGAAAGGGAAGAACAGCGCCCTTCGACTAAGACCCAGAGGGAGAGGTGAGCTCATCACCTCCGCTCTTCAGGGGGCCTCACAGGGTCCGTTTTACAGAGTCTCCCTCAATAAAACCACTCAGGAAAAGTTTTGGAAGCACATACTTACACAGGTGCCAAGGAGGCTCTTAACATGGTGGAAGCCTGGGAAGAAACAACAGAAGAAAGAGAGCGGTTAGCACGAACACAGGTGAGATAAACACCAGGCATCCCAAAGGGCAGAGTGGGACTGTAAGCTTCAGTGACTTAAAAAACTCCGCTGAGACTCTGGACACCCCGGACAGTCAGCAACTAGGGGACCGCTCTTCTCTCCATCGGGCCACCAGACAGTTCACCCAAGAGGATTCTCCTGCTTCAAGGACTATTGCTGGAGGGGAACGAGGTAAGTAACTCCATGAGGTATGTTCTGCAACGGGTCTGCAGTCCTGCTAATGAAACACTATCGTTGCAAACTTCAGTCTGATATGAAAGAAGATGTGAAACTGTGGCTGGCACATGGATTTGGGTTTGAATCTGTTCATTTCCCCCAATCTTCCTGAGCTTTAGAGAGAGGTAAGAGCTTTACTCTATCAAATCAAGTGTATCGTATCTTATTTCTGTGTATTGCTATGACTAGCCACCCTTGTAGCATCTCAAAGTTTGAGAATAAAACTACAAATATTTTAAATCAATACAACAAATATCCATTAGGCCTCTACTGTATGCAGCCAGAGCCCTGCATGTGGTGCTGAGGGAGATGCAGAGTTGAGAAGAGGCATGACCCTGACTTTGGGGGGGTGTGGTGTGGTGTTTACTGGCTAGAAAGGATATATTTATTACACACACACAAATAATAATAATAAAACATTATCAATGCATAAGAGAGGCACAAGCAAAGTGCTACAGGAAACCCGATGTAGAAGTTTATATTGATCGGGGATTCGGGAAGACTTTGTGGAAAAGATCATATTTGAGATGATAAATGGTTGGGGGCAGTATTTCAGGGTCAGAATGATGTGATCCAAGGCCCATAGGCTGGAGATGGACTGTTGTGACTGATAATGCTAAGTGAGAGAAGGAAGAAAGAGAAGTGACCTCACGGGGCCAGGGAGAGGCCAAGACAAAGAAGGAATGGCGAGAGAAAAAGTCAGGAGAACATGGCATCGTGGCTCCCCAGTGGAAGAGAAAATCATCGGGAAGAGGTTATGGACAGCACAGAATGCTGGCAGACCAGTCAAAGAAGAGGAGCCTGGAAAAGATTTTGGATTTGGGTGGATTTGGGGACTGAGCAGTCACTAGGAGACTTTGGGGAGGGAAATTTTTGTAGCCTGAGCAAGAGAGGGCCCAGACCAAAAGGGGTAGATGAGAGAGAGGGAGATAAAGCAGTGGAACACCCCAGGGGCTGGGCCTGGAGGAGTAAAAATAGAGCCTCAGGCACTTGCTAGCCAGTGCTGGCTGCCTTCGTTTCCCCCAAATGAAAAATGGAGATAACAGCACCTGCCTCCGAAGGCTGTGGTGAGGAGCAGATAAGATGATAGTTACACTTGGCATGTACTTGGCACACAGCAGGCATTTAATCAATGCTCATTCCCTTCTGCTTTAGAGACAGACAACTTCTTGAAAGAAGGGAGGGACGGGACACGTTTGATAGGCTACTGATCAACTTTCTCAGCGCTCTCAGACCCTGAGCATGTTTGCAGCTTGGTGAGAAAAGGCAACAGAAAGGAACTGGAGAGGAAAGAGATTTTTAAAAACCTGCTGACATTTAGGCCGCATTTTACACTTTCTAGTACATTGTACAGAACTTTGGAGTTTGAAGGCCCTCCAAGCCCAGCCAGAATGCAGACAGGAACCTCCTACATCACCCCTAACAAATGATCAGCCAGGCTGTGCCTGAAACCCGCCAGTGACAGCGGGGAACCCTGCCCACCCAGCGGGCAGCGCACGCCAGCTCGGGGCAGCCCTCACCATTGGCAGCTTCTCAGGCCATCCTGCCTCCATTTGCCCCTGGCAGATTTTGAAGGAAAAGTACAATCCCGTCTCCACACGTCGGACACTTGAGGACAGGCCATCCTGCTGTTCCAACCTTGGCCTCAGTTACCCAGGGGCCACCTGGCTTCTCTCGCGCAGGGTTTGGGTCAGGCTTTGAAAGTTACAAGGACTGGACAGTCAAGTGTGCCCCCTGGTGGCTATCACTGCCCAGAGCTCTACTCAGGCTTTAGTGAAGTTACAAATTAATTCCTTTCAACTCTCCCAAGAGATGCACCCTCCCATTTTATAGATGGGAGGCAGTGTGTGATCCTGGCCCCACTTAGTAGGGGTTTGGGATTGGGCTGGTTGTTAAGTGAGTGACCGGAGCTCAGGATAAAAGCCTAGCTAAAGGTGACGGAGGCCTGGTGCTCACAGCGGACCCCAGTTCTGAGGGATGGGTGAGTCTACAACACGGAGGTGGCTCCTGAGGCCATGCAGAGGAAGGAGGCCCCTGACTGGACAGCTCTGGGTCCTGGCACTGACCTTCAGGATCTCAGAGCTGGGAGGGGCCTGGGGCTGTCTGGTCAGCATTTGGAGAGCCGCATTAACACATTCCTTAGCCCATAGGAGGCTCTGCGTGGTGGGGGAACGAGCTGGGGAGAAGCCGATGAGCCCCGGCCTCAGAGGCATGTGCGCCTCTCTGGATGTCCAAACCTGCTCCTGTCTCTGCCTCTCCAGCAGGGCTATGCTACGCTTTACTCCCCCACCCCCTGCCCACTCACAACTCACTTCATCTTGTCTGCCTCAGTTTCCCCCTCTGCCCATCCCTCTTCCTTCAGAGGCCCCTCAATGATGTTGGGTGTTGCAGCGTACCAGACACGGACACTCCTGTGCTCCACACATGGGGGCTGCAGTGTCCCTCACCTAACCTCATTACTTCCTCCAGCTTCTAGCGCATGAGGGCTGTTTCAAAAGCATTTGGATGAATGATGAATGAATGAATGAAAGCTGTCCCTCAGAATCAAACATGGCAGCAGGCTGGGCTAGAGGAAGGTGGGTGGCAGCCTGGATGCTCGTGTGGATGCTGGCCCTTTGGACGGGTTACAGGTGGGAGGCACAGAGGTGGGGGACTCCTGCTTGGCCAAGAGAGGTGCATGAGAGCCGAGGTGAAGGTGACCACTCTTGGGCTGGCCAGGGTTTAGTGGAGGGCTCCGTGCCAGGTGCTCTGTGTGATCAGGCCTGGTCCGTGCCATCCCTGGTAACGTCTTGCCCACTGTCCTACACCCGCTCTGGACCAGAGAGCAAAGGATCTCTTCTTCCCTACCACATGCACTTTCAAGCTTCACTAGGGAACCAAAATCACCTCAGTCTTGCCACTGGCCCCAGGACAGGGGCGTCCATCCACTTCCCAATGGCTCCACTCTCCCTCTCTGTGACCCCCAGACCAGAACTCAGAACTCCCCAGGCTCCCACTCCCCTGTATGCTCGGCCGCCCCCATGACAAGGAAAGAATGTAAATCTCTGTTTTTGTGTCTGCTTGCTCAAGGCTGAGAACAACGCCTGGTACCGAGGAAGCAGTGAATGCGGCTTCTTCATGCCTTTATTCACACGGGCATCAGCTGTGGCTGGGCAGACTCTCCCTCATGCTCTTCCTCAGAAATCAGGTGCTCACTCTGTGGCTCCAGGGCTCAGGCTCCTCTTTCATAGAACGCCCGTTTGGCTGGCTCTAGACCAGGGCCCTGAATCACTGTCAGTCATTCACGAGCGGGCTCAATCTTTGTATGAAACACAAGCTGATCTAGAGTCTTCTTTCAGAAGCAAGAAGAAATCTGTCTGTTGTTCTCTTAAACAGTCAGGGTTTAGCAAGCCCAGCAGGAATGTGCCCTTATTTGTCGTAGCACACTGTGAAGACTCGAGTTTCCAGGATGGCAGGGCCATATTTCCCAAGTGGCATGACGCCATGGCCGCCCTGTGTTGGGGCCACGAGGGCACGAAGCCCGAGGCCTGAGACAGCCAAGAGAAGGAGGTGGTGATTGGTATGGCAGTGACAGTGGAAGAAGGGGGAGTCAAGCTGTTTGGTAAGTAAGGTGGGTACTTGGTAAGGAAAGAGAAGGGAAGGAGAGTGGGCAGGGGATCTCGTATCTGGTTTTGTTTTCTTTTTGGACGTTGGTACTGCGAAGCACAGCGAGGAAAGAGATCCCCTCCCTCTACCAATGAATGCAGTCTTGAACTCAGGGCCTCCTGACCTGAGGAAGGTAGGCTCCCTCCAGTCCTCACTCTCTGTGGCCTTGGGTCAAGTGAGGAAGCATTTGAGTGAAAAATCAAGGGAGGGACGAGGAGAAGTGAGCATGTCAGGGTCTAATACAGATCCCCTGGATAGAAAGGAGAACAGGGGAGCTAGGCCAAGCCCAGCACAGAGCTCGGGTGTGCTGATGGGGGCCTCAATCATGCAGACACCGGCCAGGCTCAAAGCATAGCAGCCCCTCACTTCTTAGCTTACTTCATCCTTCCAAGAGGCCAGGGAACCAACAATAGGGAATTCGGGTCTGGATCTGATTCTCACCAGCCCAGAGAGGCTGAGCACTGTGACAGAAAGGGCGGGAGCCTTTCACAAGACATAACTGCCCCCTTCTCCAGAGGAAAGTCAGGGCTGCTCTGACATGCCTTCTGGACCTGGAGAGCAAGAATCTCAAAGGGTTCTGAGGAAGACAGCAGCCAGGACAGAAGAGGGCTACTCAAGAATAAAATCCTTATAAAAACTCACTATTTGACAAAAACTACTGGGAAAACTGGAAAAGAGTATGGCAAAAAATTGGCATAGACCAAAATCTTACACCATATACCAAAATAAAGCCAAAATGGGTACATGATTTAGATATAAAGGCTGATACTATAAGCAAACTGGGAGAGCAAGGAATAGTTTACCTGTCAGATTTATGAAGAACAGAAGAATTTATGACCAAACAGGAGACAGAGAACATTATAAAATGCAAGACAGATAATTTTGATTACATTAAATTGAAAAGTTTTTGCACAAAGCCAATGCAACCAAGATTAGGCGAGAAACAGAAAACTGGGAAAGAATTTTTATAACCAGTCTCTCTGATAAGGGCCTCATTTCTAAAATACAGAGAGAACTGAGTCAAATTTATAAGAATACAAGTCATTCCCCAATTGATAAATGGTCAAAGGATATGAACAGGCAGTTTTCAGAGGAAGAAATTGAAGCCATCTATAGTCATATGAAAAAATGCTCTAAATCATTACTGATTAGAGAAATACAAATCAAAACAACTCTGAGGTACCACATCACACTTATCAGATTGGCTAACATGACAAAATTGGAAAATGATAAATGTTGGAGAAGATATGGGAAAATTGGAACACTAATACATCGTTGGTGGAATTGTGAAATGATCCAACCATTTTGGAGAGCAATTTGAAACTATGCCCAAAGGGCTATAAAAATGTACATAACCCTTTGACCCAACAATATCACTTCTAGGGCTGTATCCCAAAGAGATCATACAAATGTGAAAGCACCCACATGTACAAAAACTTTTATAGCAGCTCTTTTTGTGGTGGCAAAGAACTGGAAACTGAGGGGATGCCCATCAATTGGGGAATGGCTAAACAAGGTGTGGTATATGAATGTAATGGAATACTATTGTGCTGTAAGAAATGATGAGCAGGAGGACTTCAGAAAAACCTGGAAAGACTTGTATGGACTGATGCTGAGTGAAATGAGCAGAACCAGGAGAACACTGTACATGGTAACAGCCACGTTGTGTGATGACCAATATTGATAGACTCAGCTCTTCTCAGCAATGCAAGGATCTAAGACATCTCCAAAAGTCTCATGATGGAAAATGCTATCCACACACTTAAAAACTATGGAGTCTGAATGCAGATAGAAGCACGCTATTTTTTTTCTGTTTTTTTTTCTTCTGTTTTGTTTTGTTGGGGCAGCTAGGTGGTGCAGTGGATAGAGCACCAGCCCTGAAGTCAGGAGGACCTCAGTTCAAATCTGGCCTCAGACACATAACAGTCATTAGCTGTGTGACTCTGGGAAAGTCACTTAACCCCAACTGCCTCACAAAAAAAAAGTAGGTGCTGTTTTGTTTTGTTTCCTCTTTCTTGTGGTTTCCCCTATTGGTTCTAATTCTTCCTTACAATATGACTAATTTGAAAATATGTTTAATAGGAATGTATACGTATCACCTATATCAGATTGTGCACCACCTTGGGGAGGGAGATGGGAAGGGAAGGGGAGAAAAATGCAAAACTCAAAACCTGATGGAAGTGATTGCTGATAACTCAAAATAAATTAATAAAAATAAATTTAAAAAATAGAGTAGGCCAAATGGTAAAAGAGGCACAAAAATCCAATGAAGAGAAGAATGCCTTGAAAAGCAGAACTGGCCAAATGGAAAGAGAGGTATAGAAGCTAATTAAGAAAATAAATCCTTAAAAATAAGAATTGGGGGGCAGCTAGGTGGCGCAGTGGATAGAGCACCAGCCCTGAAGTCAAGAGGACCTGAGTTCAAGCCTGGCCTCACACCAAACACTCGACACTTACTAGCTGTGTGACCCTGAGCAAGTCACTTAACCCCTATTACCTAAAAAGAAGAAAAAAAAAAAAGAACTGGGCAACTGGAAGCTAATGCCTCCATGAGACATGGAGAAACACTAAAACAAAATCAAAAGAATGAAAAAATAGAAGAAAATGTGAAATATCTCATCAGAAAAACTGACCCACAAAATAGATCCGGGAGAGATAATTTAAGAATTACTAGACTACCTGAAAGCCATGATCAAAAAAAGAGCCTAGACATCATCTTTCAAGAAATTATCTAGGAAAACTGCTGATACTCTAGAACCAGAGGGTAAAATAGAAATCAAAAGAATCTATCAATTACCTCCTCCTGAAAGAGATTCCAAAATGAAAACTCCCAGGAACATTACAGTCAAATTCCAGAGCTCCCAGGTCAAGGAGAGAATATTGCAAGTGGCCAAAAAGAAACCATTCAAGTATCATGGAGCCTCAGGATAACACAAGATTTAGCAGCTTCTACAATAAAGTATCAGAAGGCTTGGAATATGATTTTTGGGGGGTTTTTTGGGGGGGGTTGGGCAATGGGGGTTAAGTGACTTGCCCAGGGTCACACAGGTAGTATGCGTTATGTGTCTGAACTCAGTTTCTCCTAAATCCAGGGCTGGTGCTCTATCCACTGTGCCACCTAGCTGCTCCCAGAATATGATATTCCAGAAAGCAAAGGAGCTAGGATTACAACCAAGAATCACCTACCCAGAAAAACTGAGCATAAACCTTCAGGGGAAAAAATAGACATTCAATGAGATAGACTTTCAAGCATTCCTGATGAAAAGACCAGAACTGAGTAGAAAATTTCATTTTCAAATATATGTGAGACTCAGCTGTGCTGCCAAGCGTCGCCTCGAGCTTCAGAGACCAAACCTGACAGGGGCTGATCTGCCTTCACCGCCCTCCCTGCCCCGCCAGGTGAAGTCTTCTTTCTGACTATTGGACTTGACCTCCACGCTGGGCTTTCCAGGTGGGGTAAGGAGCCCTAAAGCAGACACATGATAACGGGCGCAATGGAATCACTTTCCCTCCGACACGGGAAGCTTTGCCTTCCACTGCTTGGTTTTGTCCATTGGCTGATCTTATTGGAGAATCCCAGGGTCTAATGGGGAGGTGACAGTGATGAGGAAACAAAGAAGACAGGAAGGACGCCAGCACCACCACAGCCCTCCAAGGTCTGCAGTATCTTTGCAAATATCCTCTCATTTGCTCCTCATAACAACCACAGGAGGTAGGAGTAAACTGATGCAGGCAGAGGCTAAGTGACATGCCCAGGGTCACACAGCTAGAAAGTATCGAAGGCTAAACTTGAACTCAGGTCTTCCTGCCTCTGGGACCAGTGCTCTGACCACTGCACCACCCAGCTGCCTGAAAGAGGAAAGAGCCACTGATCCCAAGTCAGGAGGGCACTGGATTCTGATCCTGCCTCTAGCAGAATGCCAGCTGTGTAGCCACTGGCAAGTCTCTCAATCTCTGTGATTCTCAGTTTCCTCATTTGTAAGCTAAGGATGACGAGAGCTCACAGAGCCTGGTGCGGACCTACGAGGACCCTCCCCAGGACACAGGGCTGCGGAGCTTCCTTCTGCGCACCAGGGGCTGGAGGATGGCAGAGGGGAGTCCGAGCCCACCACTGCCGTCGCTGTCCCCGGAGCCAGGCTCCTGCTTCTCAGACAACCAGCAGCCGGCAGGCCTCGGCCCGCATCACACATGTCCGGCTTAGGGGCTCCGGCCTCGGCCCGCACCACACACTTCCGGCTTGGGGGCTCCGGCCTCGGCCCGCACCACACACATCTGGCTTAGGGGCTCTGGCCTCAGCCTCTCACATCACCACTTCGGGCTTGGCTTCTGGACTGTGACCCACCTCACTGGTGCACGCATGCACACAAGTAAAATGCCAGCTCCCTAACTCTGAAAACTGCTCGATATCAGCATTAACAATGATTTTCCAACCCTCCCCTCATTAGGGTCCATCTTCATGTGGGTGTCAGCTGTGCCCCCCAAGCAGGGAGGACCGCAATCCTTACCTGAGACAGAAAGGGGGCGTGAAGGGAGAGGAGAGGAGAGAGATTCCTTCTTCTTCCTCTCCCTCTCAACTTTCCTTTCTCAGTCGATGACATTGGCAGCCTTCTGGAGGCCCAAGCTTTAAGGCAGCACCCTTACGAGGAGCTGTCATCCACTGTCATCCAGGCCCCAAGCACTAAGACCAACCAGGATTTCTGGTCCCAGCTGCCCAAGACCGCCTGAGTCCCAAAGCCAGGACACACGCAAAGGCTCTGCACCCCCTAACATGCTGTAGGAGGTCCCCTCAAGGGCTGCTGTTTCTCACGGCACTCCCTTCTTTCTTTGCCTCATACCTGTACTTTTCGCTTGAACCCAGTCCACTCCTCCAACCTTCCAATCCCCACGGGGCAGTTTCTTTCATCCAACCTCTCAGGACCACAGGCTGTTGCCACTTAGCCAAGCTGGGCAACTCCTATCAGCTGCAGGCAGTGGGGGGCCCCGCAGCCTCAGAGGCACTGAGGAGCCCTTCTAGCAGACAACCACAATTCTGACCAGCAGAATTTAGATTTTCCACCGAATCAGTCAGAAGTGACCTGAGAGGCTCACGAGCCCACAGTGAGCCACTAAATCTTTCCCAAGAATGACTGTCTAGACCATCTGCCCCAATCCTGTCCCAGTGCAGCTGATTTTTTTTTAATCAATTAATTAATTTTAGTATTCAGTATTCACTTCCACAAGAGTTTTGAGTTCCAAATTTTCTCCCCATTTCTCCCCTCCCCTCACCCCAAGACAGTGTACATTCTGGATACCCCTTCCCCTAATCTGCCCTCCCTTCTATCACCTTCCCCCCCCTTCTCCTATCACTTTCCCCTTCTATTTTCCTGTACGGCAGGATAGATTTCTATACCCCATTGCCTGTATATCTTGTTTCCCAGGTGCACGTAAAAACAATTTTTAACACTTGTTTTTAAAACTTTGGGTTCCAAATTCTTTCCCTTCATCCCTCCCCACCCACCCTCATTGAGAAGGCAAGCAACTTGATACAGGTTATACATGTGTAGTCATACAAAACACTTCCGTAACAGCCATGTTGTGAAAAACTAACTATATTTCCCTTCATCCTATCCCCTCCTCTGTTTATTCTATTCTCTCCTTTGACCCTGTCCCTCCTCAAAAGTGCTTGCTTCTGATTACCCCCTCTCCCAATCTGCCCTCCCTTCTATCGCCCCACCCTCTCTTATCCCCTTCCCCCCTATCTTCCTGTAGGGCAAGATAGATTTCCATACCCAAATGAGTGTGTATGTTATTTCCTTCTTAAGTCAAATCCAATGACAGTAAGATTCATTCATTCCCTCTCACCTCCCCCCCTTCCCCTCCATAGTAAAAGCTTTTTCTTCCTTCTTTTAGTTGAGATATTTTACCCCATTCTACCTCTCCCTTTCTCCTTCTCCCTATATAATCCTCTCTCGCCCCTTAATTTTATTTTTTAGATACCATCCCTTCATATTCAACTCACCCTATGCCCTCTGTCTATATATATTCCCTCCTACTACCTTAATACTGAGAAAGGTCTCATGAGTTACAAATATCATCTTTCCACATAGGAATGTAAACAGTTCAACTTTAATAAGTCCCTTATGATTTCTCTTTCCTGTTTACCTTTTCATGCTTCTCTTGAGTTTTGTATTTGAAAGTCAAATTTTTTTTTTTAATATGAGGCAATTGGCGTTAAGTGATCTGCCCAGGGTCACACAGCTACTAAGTATTATGTGTCTGAGGCCAGATTTGAACTCAGGTCCTCCTGACTCCTGCCAGTGCTCTATCCACTGCGCCACCTAGCTGCCCCTAACGTCAAAGTTTCTATTCCGCTCTGGTCTTTTCATCAGGAATGCTTGAAAGTCCTCTATTTCACTGAATGACCATTTTTTCCCCTAAAGGATTATAGCCAGTTTTGCTGGGTAGGTGATTCTTAGTTGTAATCCTAGTTCCTCTGACCTCGGGAATATCATATTCCAAGCCCTCCAGTCCCTTAATGTAGAAGCTGCTACATCTTGTGTTCTCCTGATTGTGTTTCCACAGTACTTGAATTGTTTCTTTCTGGCTGCTTGCAATATTTTCTCCTTGACCTGGGAACTCTGGAATTTGGCTACAATATTCCTAGGTGTTTTCCTTTGGGGGATCTGTTTCAGGAGGTGATCAGTGGATTCTTTCCATTTCTATTTTACCCTCTGGTTCTAGAATATCGGGGCAGTTTTCCTTGATAATTTCTTGAAAAATGATGCCTAGGCTCTTTTTTTGATCATGGCTTTCAGGTAGTCCAATAATTCTTAAATTATATCTCCTGGGTCTATTTTCTAGGTGAGTTGTTTTTTCAATGACACATTCCACATTGTTTTCTCTTTTTTCATTCTTTTGGTTTTGTTTTATAATGTCTTGATTTCTCATAAAGCCATTAGCTTCCACTTGCTCCATTCTAATTTTTAAGGAGTTATTTTCTTCAAAAGTGAGCTTTTGGAATTCCTTTTCCATTTGGCCAATTCTGCTTCTTAAGGCATTCTTCTCCTCATTGGCTTTTTGGACCTCTTTTGCTGTTTGGGTTAGGCTATTTTTTAAGGTGTTATTTTCTTCAGTATTTTTTTGGGTCTCCTTTAGCAAGCTATTGACTTGTTTTTCATGATTTTCTTGTATCACTCTCATTTCTCTATCCAGTTTTTCCTCTACTTCTCAAAATCCTTTTTGAGCTATTCCATGGCCTGGGACCAATTCATACCTTTCTAGGAGGCTTTGGATGTAGGAGCTTTGACTTTGTTGTCTTCTTCTGGTTGTATGTTTTGATCTTCTTTGTCACCAAAGAAAGATTCCACAGTCTGATTTTTTTTTTTTGCAGTTTGCTCATGATCCCAGCCAATTACTCGAGTTTTAAACTTTTTGTTAAGGTAGGGCTTTGCTTCCGGTGTGGAGGGCATACTGTTCCAAGCTTCAGGGGTTTTGTGCACCTGTTTTCAGAGACACTTCTAAGGACCTGTAAATTTTCAGTTCTTCCAAGGTGCTATGACCAAGGGCAAGGTGTTTACTCCTTTCCTGGCCTGTGCTCTGGTTTATGAGTGACCACAAGCATTCTTTTCTGCCTTGGAACTGTGAGGAGGATTCTCTCTCCATCATCACCACAAGCTCCACCATGCCAGCGCTCCTCCTCGCCATAGGACCTCCACCCAGAACTGCAACCCAGATCCAAGAGCAGGCAAAGTAAGAGAATCCTGCCTCAGCACCAGCAAAGAGAGCCCTGTATTCCCCCTCTGATTAGCCACTCGATTCCCTCTCAGTCTGTGGGCCAATAGCTCAGGAAACAGCCGCTGCCCCAGGGCTGCGCTGGGACTGGGGCCAGACAGAGCTCCTCTCTTACCGCAGCTGGACAGACCTTTCCTAGTGACCTTCTAAGTTGTCTCTGGTGTTCGTGGGTTGAGAAGTCTGTAAACTGCCATGGCTGCCCGTGATTCAGTCCTCTGAGGCCTGCTCCAGGATTACTGAGGCCTGTTTACCTACGCATCCATGGTGAACTGCGCTCCTCTCCCAGCCTGGCACAATAGACCTTTCCAGTCAACCATCCAGGTTGTCTTGGGCTGGAAATTTGTTTCACTCTGTCTTTTTGTGGGTTTTGCTGCTCCAGAATTCGTTTAGAGCCATTTTTTACAGGTATTTGGAGGGGTTTGGAGGAGAGCTCAAGCAAGTCACTGATTTTACTCCACCATCTCGGCTCTGCCCCCAGCTGATTTTTTAAACCAAAGTGTAGAACTTTGTAGAGCGGATGTGGGCCCTGGCTGTAGCCTGCTGATGCTGACTTTACCCTCTGCTGCCCATCCCTCTGAGCTCTGGTTATCTGCCCGCTGCACACATAAGTCACCTCTGCTTTTGTCCAAACCAGGGGAACAACATTAAACGGAACAGGCTTAATTCCCCAGCTAGTCTAACAGGTTCCTTTAGAAAATGCTTTTGGTATCACTGACATCAGAACATAACATTCTGAACACAACTTAAAAGTCTTTGAACCAAGATTTAAACTGTTTTCATGCCAAGCTGTGTGAAAGCAGAAAACAAAATGATTTCTGCCCCTCTTGGCTTGAGGGATGAGTCTTTGCTCCTTACTTAAAGGATGAGCAAACTAGACCTATTGAGTTTTTGTGGTCACTTTGACCAAAAATTCAACAAATGTGATTAAGGTCCCTCTGTGTGTCAGTACTGTGCTCAAGGCCGGAGCTACAAAAACAAAAGTGTTTGGGTCCCACCACAGGATGCAACAAGCTCACAAAGACGTAAAATCTGAGGGAGGGAGGAATCCAGCTGTCAAGGATAGTAAGAGCACTCCCAAAGAGGGGACCTGGAAAGGCTTCCTGGAGGAGGCAACACCTGGAGTGAGCCTTAAAGAAAGGCAAAGATTATAAGAGGCAGAAGGGAGGAGGGAGGGCATTTCAAGCCTGGGGAATGGCCAGGGGAAAGACCCAGGAGCAGAGGGCGGAATGCTGAGATTAGAAGAGCCAGTAAACCCAGAACACAGGGGAGAAGGCAGGCCAAAGTCCAGTTCTGAGGGAGCTTACATCTGTTTTAGGGGCAGGAGGGAGCCACTGAAGGGGAGCAGAGAGGTGAGGGGAGGGAGAGGCCCTGGCAATCATCCGTGAAAGGCTGACTCGATGGTGGTGGGGTGGCTTTTTGAGTGCAAGGAGGACCCCGGATTCCAGAGATGCCGGGGAGGTAGAACTGATGGGACTCGGCCACTCACCTGGGGAGTGCCAGGCCTGGTGCAATCAGGATTCGAAGCACCAGGCCCTTCAATAAAGAGCTCTCACCACCCCACCCCAGGTAAAAGATGACCCATTGAGAAGTCAGAAACAGTCCAGGAAAGTGAAAGCAGGGCAGAGCCCCCTCAAGGAGACTGAGTAGGGGGAGGCATCCTGCTGGATGCACAGGAGAGTTCTATCCAACTTTGAAAGCACCCACACTTCACAAACTGTCCTCAAAAACTACCAACGTCTTTTTTGTGAGACAAATATAGTCCTAATACCTAAACCAGGGAAAGATAAAACACAAAAGGAAAACTATTGCTCAATATCATTAATGAAAATTAACTAAAAAAAAAACCCTATCACATAGACTACAGCAATTTGGCCAAGAAATCATTTGTTCTGATCAAGTGGGATTGAGCCAGGGATGCAAGGACGGTTCACCATCAGGAAGGCAATCCACACAATCACGCTAAAAACCAAAGTATCCACAACCAAACAACCGCAAGACCATCTCAACAGAAGCAGAAAAAGCCTTTGTAAGGTACGACACTGTTATACGAAAAACCCTACAAAGCATGGGTATAGAGGGACCTTTCTCGGCCATGTCAGATTCTCCAAGACCCCTTTTCGGAGTTTTCTTGGCAAAGATAATGGAGCAGTTTGCCATTTCCTTCTCCAGTATGCTCCCATTTTGCAGATGAGGAAACTGAGGCCAACAGGGTGAAGTAACTTGCCCAGGATCACCCAGCTCCTGTTGGAGGCCAGATGTGAACTGAGGATGATGCAGGGCCAGAACTCTGTGCACTATGGCGCCCCCTAGTGGCTTTCACCTGGAAAGTGCCTTTCGGCCTCAGGCAGATTTACTTTGGGGAGCAAGTTACCACCTTTCAAATGAACAAGCCACTCCCTTGTGCTCTTTGTTAAGGAAACATCCCAACACAAAGGAAAATCTTATCCGGGCCTCTAACAATGTGACTGCAGGGATGACTGCCTCAGGCCTGGGCTGGGCCGGAGAGCCACCCAACTTCCCAATACCCCAGAAAGCTCAGGCCAATAATAGCTGCCAAAGTTTTCCCAATCCAGGAAGAAAGCATGTTCTGCCCTGGGGAGTCTGGAAGGCCTGGGCCAGCCCCAACCCCTCTCAGGGCCCCCAGGCAGCTTTCTAAGCCTAAGGGACACCCCTGCAGAAAGTCTGCATACCAGGATGTCCCTGTCCCGGGAAATCAAAGACCCAAGGAGAAGAAGAAAAGCTTCACTGGAAGAAGACTCTTCACTGGGGTGTCAGAAACACAGTTCTAGCAGCAGGCTCTAAAGATGGACTGAGGCCGGGAGATGGGCCCCGCAGGAGGGGCGTGCAGCCACAACTGCAGCCAGGATCAGCCCCAGAGCCCTCATCTGGGGGCCTGGAGCCACCCCGACCACGATCAGGGCCAACCATCCATGGGGTCGAAGGCAGGGCTGTCAAACCCCAACAGCAATAAGGAACCACAATTTCACATGCTCTGGATTACATTTTTAATGTGGATTTTGCTAGCTTTCATCAAGTTCAGGGTACACTCAGGAAGGCTATCATAGGTGGCCTCCCGTCAGACGCCCTGGTCTAAGCCAAAGGCTTGCTGGGCCAAGCATGAGTTCAGTGAGATGCCAAATCTAAAGGAGAAGGTGAGATACAAACATGGTGGCAGAGCAGCCCTGGAGACCGAGGAATGGTCCTAGATGGCCGAGTTTCCAGCTTGGGCAATAAACACGGACATTGGGGGGAACCAAGGTTGCTTTGGAAAAGAAGAGGAAGGAGGAAGTATTTACTAAATTCAATGGTAAGACACATGAAGTTTTGAGAGAGGACTCTAAGTCTCCCAAGTAGAAATGACCTGCAAGGCAGATGGAAATTCAGAACCTGAACTTGGCTTAGAAGTGGAACTGGCTCAGTCTGAATGGCACCAACTCAGAGCCGGGAGAAATGAGGGGGGAGACAAGACTAGCTGTACAAGGAATGGAGCAGAAGGCCCCAAATCAAGTCTTCTGGAGAGCCCCCAGTCCTGAGGTAGGAAAAAGAAGTGAACTCCCCAAAGGAGAGGTCCAAGGGGCCTCGGATCTCAGTGTTTACAGGGAGAGGGTGCAGGGTCAGCCATGTCCTCACACCCACCTCCAGGCAAGCCTCGCCACTTCTGCCTTAACTGAAACCATCCAGCCACTGGCATCCCTTCCTGGTCACCAAGTACAAAGAGATAGGAAGAGCACCAACCTCTGTCTAAGGCTTGGCAGTGGACCACTGCAGGCAACTCAGAGAATCGACTCAGGGTGTTCTCCAAGTATGTCCTCACTGAAGAGTCTCTCTTGCTACTGCTAAGAAAAGCTCCCCTGTGAAAGGATGAATGCCCTAGCAGCATCTCATTTCACTCCAGTACGGAACCTGGATGAGTCAGGCCCAGCCCTGAAGCCCTCACTGTACCGAGAAGGAGCCTGACCAAGGATGCCCACGTGGAAAGCTTGACAAAGCAAGTCCAGTCTGATGGGGAACCTGTGGGCCCACTCAGAGGCCTGGCAGTGCCAGGCTCTCTGGCACCATCCTGTTCCCTGTTCTTTCATTTCTAAGGCACAATTTTCCGCTTTTGAGCACACTCACCGTTCCTGGTCTTGTGAAGTCAATGCTGTGGGCTAAGCTTTGCCTCATTTGGTTGCTGCAGAGACGGACGCAAACGCTCTGCAGATACTCTGGCGTGATCTGCAGTATGGACATAAGGGCATCAAGTTAGGGGAAGAAAAGGGCCCCAGCTCCTTGGCACCTGTGGGTGCCACTGCCCCATCAGCTCTCCACAAAGGGGGCACAAAGGTAACTCCCTCTCTTTAGCCCAACTGTGGAGTGAGGCGGGACAAAATAGAAACGCGTTATTTTTATGGTCTGCGCCAAACTTCTGCTAATTTGGCTCTACTGCCTGTATCTGATGTTTCTGTAACGTTCACAATTCATCAAGCAGTTGGGTTTGCCTTCTTTGGCTTAATTCTATTACTCAAGCTCCCAACTGCCATAATTCCTCCTCACTGTCTCTGCTGGAACCTGTCCATGCCACATGGTCCGGGATTAGAGAGGCTCAATAGCTCATAGTCCGTGCATCTCACATTCAGCTCTAGATCCACACTGGCTTGGAGTCTAGTTCAGATCACGGTATAAGAACAGACGACAATTCAAAATGACAAGCAGAGGCTGAAATCAGAGTAAAGAAACGCACTGAGTGCACAGGAGCTAGATCTTTCTGAGCCTCAGTTTCTACATCTGCCAAACAGGGAGGAAGGAATACCTGTAGTAGCAACCTCCCATGTGAGAGCCTGGGCCAAGTGTCTGACAAACTTCCATGTGTTATACAAATGTCAGCTAAGCCCATTTTGGTCATCTCTGTCTGTGCCTTTTAGAAGCAGCAACACGTGTCTGATGTCTGCTACAACCAGGGGAAATCTGGAAAGGTGGAAACAGCTACAGGGCTTCCTACGAGGAGTTGCCCGGCTCCCAGGCCCCCAGGCCCTCAGCTGGGCGGCAGTCTGCCTCAGACCACAGGGTCAAGGAGAGTACTGCAACCCCACACAGCTTAGGTTCCATTACAGAGTCCTCTTCCTTGGGTCTGATTCAGATGAAGGTTCTCAAACCATTTCTATCTATGTGGGAAACCACACTCCCTCTTGAGATAAGGTCGACTGCTTTCTGTAGCCATATCTCCTAGGATATGGGATGGAGAGCCAAGAAGTCCTGGGTACAAGTCTGGCCTCTGACACACCTGGGCAAAGGTTTTCAGACCTCGGTGCCCCAGGCAACGCCCTAAGACAGTGCCCATCTGCACTGGGGGAAGGCGCTTTCTACTCAGGAGTTCCTGGTACCGATAAAATCACTGGCCTGGAACAACAATAGCCAATATATAGTGTAGTGCCGCTCACAAAGAGTGATTCTGTGAGGTGGAGAATGCAAAGATGGGGGCTGGGAAGATACCCCAATGACAGGGAAGAGATCTCAGGGAGGGGGAGCTGGCCCAAGCCAGGAGGCCGCCAACGTGTCCCCCACTATGGAGGGAGGGGCCGGTGTGAGACACAAGGGCACCTGGTCTCTCCCTCCTCTAAGTCGCTCGACTAGATATGCAGACAGCCCCAACACAGAAAACAACCCAAGGGGCAAGGAGACGTGCTTAGCTACGAAGACACAGAGGCAGAAAGAAGAAGGGCTGAGGTCTTGATAGAGATCCTGGGTACCTCCTGACAGACACGCTTATCCATGAAGCTGAGTGAGAAGTTGATGTGGCTGTAAAGGACCATCTCGTTCGGGGCACCACAGAGGGGAGAGACCCAGGCTTTCTAGAGGCTAGACAGGGTCAGAGCTAGGTTTTCTCCCTCTGACCCTGAGCTCACATCTGGGTACCAAATCTGGCCAGTGGTGTGGCCCTCGGTCGGGTCACTTCACTTCTCCCTCTCTCCCCCTCCATTCCCTCACCTGTGACGTAGCTGGTATTTGTGTTCCCATGCCAGAGGGCTGCCCTCAGAGACGCAGGGGCCACGACACCTCCCTCGAGATCCCAGACTCACCATCTTGCCGCTCACGGTGGCCTCCAGAGAATCCACTAACTCGGCCGTGACCCCGATGAGGTTGTGGTAGTCAGCTTGGATTCTGTTGTGACGCCTAAGGTAGATCATCGTCCTTCGCTCAGCTTCCACCAGCTGCTGGTGCAGCTGCTGCAGCATTTCTGAAAAGAGAGTGTGGACATCAACAACGAGCCAGGCCCGGGGCCCAGAGCGACGCTCTGATAAAAGGGCAGCATCATCTATCGCCACTGAGCGTCCTGTGAGCACGAATATCTCCCTCACGCCTCCCCGCGGTGGGGAGATGACCGACCCTGGGTCCTCCCAAGTTCTGGCCGAGGCCACTCAGTCGAATGATTAGCTTGCTGAGACCCACCCTAGCTCGGCACGACAAGGCTTATCCCCAGGAAGCCAGCCACCAGGTGATTACTGGCCGTGGCACCCCAGGAAACAGAAAAATCAAAATGCCATTCGGTGCCATGAGGCCCCTTTTACTTTGTCAGGGGCAGAAGTGGACAAAGGAGCAGCAGGACCTCTGCTTGTGTTTTGGGATCAATGAACATCAATGTACCTGCTGGTACTCTAAAGAGAAGATCATTGCCCAGTAACCAGTAAGGCGATGCATCAGTGGAAGGACTCAAGCACCCTGATCTTGAGGTCCTCCCTCTAAATGAAACCAGGAGATACAAGGACAGATGGAAGGAGTGGCGCAAAGCCTCCTTGGGGACACAAATTGAGGAACTGGTGGATTTCACTGTATTTGCGGCCCAAAGGCAATGATCAGTGAATCATCTTGCACTGCACCTGGGTCAAAGACAAAATGAGGCGCAGCCAACATCTGCCACAAAGGAGGAGGGCTCTGTCTTACCTCTCCCTCCAAACCAGGTCCATATACACTTGGAAACATTATTTGAAATGTCCCTGACTCTGTTTTGCTTCGACAATTAAAATGTTGATAGCCATCAGCTGGAAGACCTTTAATGAGATGGGGGAGCAGGGGAGGGGAGGGAAAAGTTCCCTGCAGAAGATCTTGAGGCCCATGCAACAAAAGCCCACCCATTTACAGAGGACTCAGAAGTCTCCCACCCACATGTTCGAGGAGAAAGTATGGAAACATGCTGGGCACCAAGTCTGCCTGTTTGTTTGAATGAAATTGACTTTATCTGAGGAGAGAGGACGGCTCAGTGAGGGCAGGAAGCATGTGGGTTTCATCTTGGCAGCCACAGTACAAAGTGGGTGCTGGGTAAGTATATCTTGGACTGAAGGTCAGAAACAACCCTCCAAGGCAGATTGTTGACTGTTCAGGTCAAAATCAAGGCCAAATGAGAAGAAAGGATAAAAGAAGTTAGGAAAATGCTGGGTATGATTACAACTGCTTCAACCTGACCTGCTTAAACAAACGAGAAAATACCAATAAAGCTCTTTGAAAACCTGAAAGCCCTATGTAAATGTCAATTCTTTATTATTATTCTTATTGGACAGACACCAAAAATGTGATTAAGATCAAGGTGGTGACCTTTCTGATCACTATATCCTACAAAAGTCTAAGTAACATAAAGTGCTCAGCACAGAAGGGAGGCCAACAGAGCCTAGAAACCAACCAAGGCCACAAACACCTGACTTTGTCACCAAGAAGAGATGTTTTCCAATCCAGGACAACGCCGGTGTAGAGTCAAAACTCAATTTGTATCAGTAGCTGACACACAGCATTTGACAAGTTTGTTCTCTCACCAGACTCTCCCAACATCCCTGTAAGGTAGGTGTCATGCTCTCCAGTTTACTGAGGAGGAAATTCTCTGGCATGGAAACTCCCTCAAACAACACAAGGTGGTGTCAGTTGTCTGGGGCTATCCAGGGTCAGAGGTAGGATCTGAACCTGGATCTTCCCAACTCCTCATCCCTGCATTCTATCCACTAGGGCAGAGTTTCTTTACTTTTTGTGTGTCATGGACCCTTGGGCAGTCCGGTGAAATCTATGGACCCCTTCTCAGAATCATACTTTTAAAAAATTGAAGGAAATGCTAATTTTCAGTTAGAGTGAAAATAAAGATGTAATTATTTTTTCTCATTCAAGTTCAAAGCCCCCCTGAAATCCACCTACAGACCCTAGCAGGAGGATATCCTCAACAGGAAAGGTGAAAACAGGTAGGCTTTTGCAAATGACTTTCCACAGCAGACCCATCTGACAGTCACATAACTGACCAATAGGTTTAAAGAATATGAGATCCTACTGTTTAATTACAAAAAACAGCTTGACTCAGTACAGCAAAACAGGCTTAAAGACTATCTTGCAACAAAAACTCACTCATGCCTCCAGTCTTTGGAAAAGAGGAGTGCACACCCTTCCAGACAATGGCAAAGCACTTGGGAGAGTGTTCATTTATTTTCTAGCTTGCTTAATGTTGATAATGGATCTTAACATAGACATGAGATCACTACAAATCAAACACTCCCAACAGTCACGTTAGCTAGCTCTTTCTCCCTCCTCCCTTTCCTCCCTTTTTTCTTCCTTCCTTCCTCCCTTCCTTCCTTCCCTCCCTCCTTCCTTCCTTCCCTCCTTCCCTCCCTTCCTTCCTCCCTCCCTCCTTCCTCCCTTTCTTCCTTCCCTCCCTCCCTCCTTCCTTCCTTCCTTCCTTCCTTCTTCCTCCTTCCTTCCTTCCTTCCTTCCTTCCTTCCTTCCTTCCTTCCTTCCTTCCCTCCTTCCCTCCCTCCTTCCCTCCTTCCTTCCCTCCTTCCCTCCCTCCTTCTTTCCCTCCTTCTTCCTTCCTTCTTCCTTCCTTCTTTCCTTCCCTTCCTTCCTCCTTCCTTCCTTCCTTCCTTCCTTCCTTCCTTCCTTCCTTCCTTCCTTCCTTCCTTCCTTCCTTCCTTCCTTCCTTCCTTCCTTCCTTCCTTCCTTCCTTCCTATCACCTTCCTCCTAACATTCAGTGCTCCTTCTTCCTTGGTTGCATTCTTCTACCCTTTGGGCAGGTCAGGATCCCCTCTGTCTTGTGTTCTCTTGAGGCGCTGTTAGTATCTTAACGAAGACTTCATTCTCCTTGATCAGCTAGAGAGGAGAAAGGTGTTCCTCTAGCCCTCTGGCATCCTCTAGCATGGGCATTAACCTATACTTCGGGCAGAACTAGTTTCTGCGAGGGCAGAGTAAAGGGTCACAACGGCCAAATTTCCCCTAAAACCTCTTCGACAGAATGGCCACAGAAAGTGCCAAACTGAATTCTGAGCAGAAAAGCCAACAACAAGTCAAAGTGAGCCTTCATTCCACCCCAGGGAAGCTTAGACAGAAAGAGAGGTTTGCAGATATTGGGGGAGGCCTGGCCAGGAGCACAGTCTGCGGGTTATAGTGGAGGCAGCAGCTGCAGCAGCACAGTCAGAGCACTGGACATGCCCAAAACACAGGGAAAGTGAGGCAACTGAACACTTGGGCAGAAAGAGATCCCAGGAGGCCCCTCTGCCAGCACTAAGCATAGGATCTGGCACCACTGGGCTGCTCCGTAGACTATTAGCCAGATCTAGGTCTCAATTCAGGGTGGAGAGGAGCAGGGGCCCTACCTAGGGACCCTACTGGGCCTGGAATATGATATTCCAGAAGGCAAAGGAAACAGGATTACAACCAAGAATGACCTAACAGGATTACAACCAAGAATGACCTAACCAGCAAAACTGAGTATAGTCCTACAAGGGGGGAACTGGGTATTTAATGAAATTGAGGACTTTCAAGCCTTCCTGATGAAAAGACCACAGCCGAATAGAAAATGTAACATTCAAACACAAGACTCAAGAGAAACATAGCAAAGTAAACATAAATGAGAAATCAAAAGGGATTTAAGATTAAACTGTTTATATTCCTATACGGGAAAATGGAACATGTAACTCCTAAGAATTTTATCATCAGTAGGGCAATTAGAAGGAGCCTACTTAGAGGGCATGGGTGTGAATCTATTATGTTGGGATAATCTCAAAAAAAAAAAAGAATGGAAGAGTGAGAAATAGGGAACCACTGGGAGAAAAGTGGGAGGGGTGAGAAAGAATTATCTCATAAAAGAGGCACACAAGGAAGAGTATTACAATGGAGGGGAAAGCAATGGGAGGCCACAGGAAGCAGGAATCTCTTGAATTTCGCTCTCATTTGAATTGGTTCAAAGAGGGAAGAAAAAAAGTGCGTGTGT
The DNA here is from genome assembly GCF_003287225.1 of Phascolarctos cinereus. Classification (NCBI taxonomy): domain Eukaryota; kingdom Metazoa; phylum Chordata; class Mammalia; order Diprotodontia; family Phascolarctidae; genus Phascolarctos; species Phascolarctos cinereus. The sequence continues at coordinate 11,999,718 of NW_027555958.1, read as the reverse complement.
GTGTGTGTGTGTGTGTTGTGTGTGTGTGTGTGTGTATACACACACATAAACACATATATACACACACAGAGCTGGGTACAGAAATCCATCTTACCCTACAGGGAAGTAGGAGGGGAAAGGGCTAAAGGAACAGGGAGAGAGAGTAAGAGGGAGAGTAGATTAAGGGAGGCAGTGATCAAGAGCTAAGTAGAGTTTTGAGGAGGGGACAGAATACAAAAAGAGAAGGATAAACAGAGGAGAATAGAATGGAGGAAAATACAGTTAGCAATCATAACTGTGAATGTGAATGAGATGAACACCATTATAAAACGGAATAAAATGGCAGAATGGATTAGAAACCAGAATCCAACAATACGTCGTTTTTAAGAGACACACTTGAATCAGAAAGACACACATAGAGTTAAAATAAAAGGCTGGCACAGAATCTACTTTGCTTCAGCTCAAGTAAAAAAAAAAGTCAGAGGTAGCAATCATGATCTCAAACAAAGCAAAAGCAAAAACAGACCTAATTAAAAGAGACAATTAGGAAAACTACATTTTGATAAAAGATACCATAGACAACGAAGTAACATCAAAACTGAGTACATATGACCAAATGGCATAACATCCAAATTCTTGAAGGAAAAGTTAAATGAATTATGGGAGGAAAAAGAGTAACATTATACTAGTGGGGGACCTCAATTTACCCTTCTCCAAACTAGACAAATCTAACCACAAAATAAACACGAAAGAAGTTAAGTAGATAAATAGAATTTTAGAGAAGTTAGCTACGCTAGACCTCTGGAAAATACCGAATGGAAACAGAAAGAAGAATATCTTTTTCTCAGCTGTACATGGCACCTTCACAAAAAACTGATACTTTATTAAGGCATAAAAACCACAAGCAAACACAGAAAAGCAAAAATATAAAATTCAGAGGCAGCTAAGTGGTACAATAGATAGACCACAGGCTCTGGAGTCAGGAGGACCTGAGTTCAAATCTGGCCTCAGACACTTGACACTTACTGGTTGTGTGACCCTGGGCAAGTGACTTAACCCCAACTGCCTCACCAATATATATACATACATATGTACATACACACACACACACACACATATACATATATGTACAAAATGCATCCTTTTCAGACCATAATGCAAATGAACACATGTATGTATGTGTACGGATATAGATATATAATGTATGTGTGTGTGTGTGTGTGTGTGTGTGTATTCAATAAGGGCTTTTGAAACAGACCAAAAACTAACTGGTAACTAAATGATGTAATCCTAAAGAATAAGTCAAAGAACAAATCATAGAAAGAATCACTCATTTCATTAAAAACAATGACAATGGAAGATGGCAGAGTGAAAGCAGTGACTTGCTTGAGCTCTCCCCCAAATCCCTCCAAATACTCATAAAAAATGGCTCTAAACAAATTCTGAAGCAGCAGAACCCACAAAAAGACAGAGTGAAACAAATTTCCAGCCCAAGACAACCTGGATGATTGATCAGAAAGGTGTATCACGCTGGGCTGGGAGCACAGTGCAGCGTGGGCAAACAGGCCGCGGCAAACCTGGAGCAGGCCTCAGAGGACTGAATCACAGGCAGCTGTGGAGGTTTCCAGACTCCTCAATCCACGAATGCCAAAGACAACTTAGAAGGTCAGTGGGAAGAATCTGTTTCTGTCCGTGGTCAGAGAGAAGGCAGGGTTTCAGTTCCATTCCCCAAGAGCGTGGCCTTGGCGGGGGCGGGGGGGGGCAGCTGCTTCCCGAGCTTCCAGCCCACAGACTGAGGGGGAATCCAGTGGCTGATCAGAGAGAGACTGCAGGGATCTCTTTGCCAGTGCTGAGGCAGGAATCTCTTGCTTTGCCCATATGTGGATCTGGGTCACAGTTCTGGGCGGCAGTGCTGGGGTAAGGAAGAACGCTGGGGTGGTGGAGCTTGTAGTGGCTGTGGAGAGGAACCCCTCCTCACAGTTACGGAACAGAAAGGAATACCTGTGGTCACAGGCCAGGAAAGGAGTCAACACCTCGCCCCTTATCATACCACCTTGGTAGAACTGAAAATTTACAGGTCCCTACAAGTATCTCTGAAAACAGCTACACAAACCCCTGAAGCTTGGGACAGTACACTCTCTACATTGGAAGCAGACTCTTACCTTAATAAAGAGTTTAAAACTCAAGTAATTGGCTGGGATCATGAGCAAGCAGCGCAAAAAGAGTCAGACTATGTTATCTTACTTTGGTGAAAAAGAAGATCAAAATATACAACCAGAAGACAACAAAGTCAAAGCTCCTACATCCAAAGCCTCCAAGAAAAATATGAATCAGTCCCAGGCCTTAGAAGAGCTCAAAAGGGATTTTGAGAAGCAAGTAAGGGAAGTAGAGGAAAAACTGGGAAGAGAAATGAGAGTGCTGCAAGAAAATCATGAAAAACAAGTCAACAGCTTGCTAAAGGAGACCCAAAAAAATACTGAAGAAAATAACACCTTAAAAAATAGCCTAACCCAAATGGCAAAAGAGGTCCAAAAAGCCAATGAGGAGAAAAATGCCCTAAAAAGAAAAATTGGCCAAATGGAAAAGGAAGTCCAAAAGATTACTGAAGAAAATACTTCCTTAAAAATTAGAATAGAGCAATTGGAAGACAGTGACTTTATGAGAAATCAAGACACTGTAAAACAAATCCAAAAGAATGAAAAATTAGAAAACAATGTGAAATATCTCATTGGAAAAACAACTGACCTGGAAAATAGATCCAGGAGAGAGAATTTAAAAATTATTGGACTATCTGAAAGCCATGATCAAAAAAAGAGCCTAGACATCATCTTTCAAGAAATTATCAAGGAAAACTGCCCTGACATAGTAGAACCAGAGGGCAAAATAGAAATTGAAAGAATCCACAGATCTCCTCCTGAAAGAGATCCCCAAAGGAAAACTCCTAGGAATATTTAGCCAAATTCCAGAGTTCCCAGGTCAAGGAGAAAATATTACAAGCTGCCAGAAGGAAACAATTCAAGTTGTGGAAACACAATCAGGATAACACAAGATTTAGCAGCTTCTACATTAAAGGACCACAGGGCATGAAATATAATATTCCAGAGGGCAAAGGAGATAGGATTACAACCAAGAATCACCTACCCAGCAAAACTGAGTATAATCCTTCAGGGGAAAAAATGGTCATTCAGTGAAATAGAGGACTTTCAAGCATTCCTGATGAAAAGACCAGAGCTGAATAGAAAATTTGACTTTCAAATACAGGACTCCAGTGGAACATGAAGAGGTAAACAGGAAAGAGAAATCATAAGAGACTTATTAAGATTGAACTGTTTACATTCCTGCATGGAAAGATGATATTTGTAACTCATGAGACATTTGTCAGTATTAGGGTAGTTGAAGGAAAAAAACTGTATGTATGTATGTATATATAGACAGATAGATAGAGGGCACAGGGTGAGTTGAAGATTAAGGGGTCATATCTGGAGAATAAAATTAAGGGATGAGAGAGGATGATACTCAGAGAAGAACAAAGGGAGAGGTAGAATGGGGTAAATTATCTCACAAAAAAAAAGCAGAAAAGAAAAGTCTCTCACAGTGGAGGGGAAAAGGGGAAGGTGAGAGGGAATGGGAATCTTATTCTCATAGGATTTGGCTTAAGGAGAATAACATACACATTCAATTGGGTATGGAAATCTGTCTTACCCTACAGGAAAATAGGGGGAGAAGGGGACAAGAGAGCAGGGGGGTGATAGAGAGGAGGGCAGATTGGGAAAGAGGGTAATCAGAAGCAAATACTTCTGAGGAGGGACAGGGTCAAAAGAAAGAATAGAATAAATGGGAGGGCAGGATAGGATTAAGGGAAATAGAGTCAGTTTTTCACAACATGTTACTGAAAGTGTTTTGCATAACTACACATGTATAACCTATATTGAGTTGCTTGCCTTTTCAGTGAGAGTGGGTGGGGAGGGAGGAAGGGAGAAAATTTGGAACTCAAAGTTTTAAAAACACATTTTTAAAAAAAATGTTTTCACATGCAACTGGGAAATAAGAAATACAGGAAATGGGGTACAGAAGTCTATCCTGCTCTACAGGAAAATAGAAGGGGAAGGGGATAAGAGAAGGGAGGGGGGAGAGACAGAAGAGAAGGCAGACCAGGGGAAGGGGTATTCAGAATGCATGCCATCTTGGGGTGGGGGAAGGGGTGAGAAATTTGGAACTCAAAAACTTGTGGAAGTGAATATTGAAAACTAAAAATAAATAAATTTATATTAGAATTTAAAAAAAAAAACAATGACAATGATGAGACAACGTGCCAAAATTTGGGGGATGCAGCCAAAGCAGTACTTAAGGGAAAATGTTTATCTTTAAATGCTTACATCAATAAAGGAGAGAAAGAGCTGATCAGTGAATGGGGCATGCAACAAAAACCAAAAAAAAAAAGCCCTAAAGGAAAAAAAAAACAAATTAAAAATCCCCAACTAAACACTAAAACAGAGATCCTGAAAATCAAAGGAGAGATTAATAAAATTGAAAGTAAAAAACTACCAAACTAATAAATAAAACTAGGTTTTATGAAAAAAATCCCCAATGAAATAGATTAACCATTGGCTAATTTAATTTTAAAAGGGAAAGAAGAAAACGAAATTACTGATCTCAAAAAAGAAAAGGGTGAATGAATAACCAATGAAAACGGAATTAAAGCAATTACTAGGAACTATTTTGCCCAATTATATGACAATAAAACTGACAATCTAAGTGAAACGGATGGATATTTACAAAACTGTCCAGATTAACAGAAGAGGAAATAGAATACTTAAATAACCCTGTCTTAGAAAAAGAAATTGAACAAGCTATAAATGAGCTCCCTTGGGAGGTGGGAGGGAATCTGAGGACCAGATGGATTTGCAGGCAAATTTTATCAAACATTTAAAGAACAATTTGTTCCAATACCATGTAAACTGTTTGGGAAAATAGGTGAAGAAGGAGTCCTACCAAATTCCTTCCATGATACAAATATGGTTTGGATACGTAAACCAGAGATAGCAAAAACAGAGAAGGATAACTATAGACTAATTTCCCTAATATTGACGCAAAAATTTTAAATAAAATAATAACAAGGATATGATTAAGTTGGCTTTATACCAGCAATGCAGGGCTGTGTGAATAGAGAGAAGGGGTGGAGTCAGGATGTTGTAGAAGTAGAATGTTGACCAACATTTGGGAACTGACTGACCCTGAAGGTTCTGAGGCCATGAACTTAGGTAACTAGAAGAACGGTGGTGTTTCCAATACAAATGGTGACATTAGGAAGAGGAATGGGTTTGAAGGAAACGGTAATGAAGTCTGTTTTGGACACGGTGAGTTTGAGATATAGTTAGGCACCATCTTTCTACCTTGGGTTTTGCTTTCTTCAGAGAAGGAATAAATTCTATCTTTTTCAGTCTAAAGCTACTTCTCCTTGAAAGAAAAGAAAAAAGGAAACTCACTTCATGTTCCTAATATCCCCGTTTCTATTGGGAATATCATCATTCTTCCAGTCACCCGGATCCACAGCCTCAGAGACCATAAGGAGTCCTTTCTCTCTGTGGAATGTTAATACTGTCCCATCCACCCAACTGGTGGGCTGATCCTTTCCTTGTCTTTGTCTCCAATTGTATATAAGATGCTCTCTGGCTATCCTTAGCATTTGTTACATCTAAGCTCATGCTAGCCCTCAGGTTTCCCATGCCTCTGAGTCCGGGCCTGGGCTCCCTACCCACACTTCATTTGAGAGGTGTCCTTTCAGACTTAGTTTCATTTTTCTGTGAAGCCACAGGAGTCTCCCCCTTATCTTCTGCATCAGGATAATTCAGGCCATCAGAACTTTTTCTTGAGAGCCCACCATTACTTCAGAGCCTTCTCGCTTTTCACCCTCTCAGGCTATGGTACCTTCTTTTTCCTTTTTAACGTAGCTCCCAATTCAAATAGGATCCAACCAAGAGGAGCTAGAGATGGAGGGAGACCTCAGAGTCATCTGGCCCAACCTACCCATTTTATTGATGAGTAAAGTGAGGCCCAGAGAGCGCAGTGACTTCCCCAAGGCCACAAAACTAATAATTACGAAGCGCACTGACTCTTTGGACTCCAAACCCAGGGCTCATCTCCCTGTACCACACCGAGGATGTGTGTGTGCCGATAATCCACAGCTTGGGTTAGAACATACAGGTTCTTGGTAACATTTCACTAATATGACCAAAACTCCATTAAAATATCACAGAATTTCTAATATGAAGACATCTTCATCATAAGCTTTACTCTCATAAGACAACTTCATGAGGTTGTCACTGCCTTATAAAGTTTTTATCAGATACATCTCAGTCACGGAGGCCACTTCCCAAGTACTCATCGTGGCCATACTGTCAGCTCAGTGACCACTGCCCCGAATGGTCCAAGCCCATCAGCAGGCCACAGTGACATGCCACAGTCTGGATGAAAAGACCTCCAAAGCCAGGGAAACAACAAGTCAAGGGGCTGCCTCTTCATGGCAATTTGCACAGCACGAGGGATGGGGACCCAGAACCTAAACGTGTGATCCCATCGCAAGTCCACAACAGACTTGGACCTCCTCTTAGAAGCTGGAGAGATCTGGAAGGTTGGCCAAATTTTCCCGGCCATTGTTGACTGGATCATTTTAATAAAGGCACACCGGCTGCGCGCAGAAAGTACACTCACATCCCCTCAGTGAGAAACAGACTCTGACTCTTGCCATAAGCTCCTTGGCAAGCACTCAAAGCAATCAACTTTGCCCCAGAGCACTAAACATGGACATGACAGTTTCTCTGCTGTCCACTTTTATGGGGTACTAACAACACAACCCAGATGCCTTACTGTAAGAATGAAATTTAAGTAGAAACAGTCACACTAAAAGCTCTCTGTCATTTAAAAAATCAGGTTCTCGGCTTTATTGTTGAAAAGTTTCTAAGCACTTTCACATTCCAACTGCAGCTACATAAATCTATTTGTGTTCTGAAGCCAAAAGAATCATGTGCCCAGCTTTAAGTAAAAACAAAAATTGTATACAGACTGCTACCAGGCTTGTGTTTATGAGAACTTAACCCTTTCGGTTCTGGAACTCCCGCCTCGAAGCCCTGGGGAGCTGCCTTGACTGGGGACCCCCTATCTCAGACTGGCCCCAACCTTGTTTCACTTTACTTCTTGGCCATCTTCTTGCTGACCACCTTGCTCCTCCTCCACCCCATCCCTACTTTTTACTTCTGGGACAATAATCAAATCCCATCAATACTGGCTCTGTTTCCGGAAAGGGTGTGTGGTTACCCTCACTAGCCCTGTACCTTTCCCAAGCAAATGCCCCACCCTGGGCACCACCTCCCGTCTGCATGTGTTGTCTCCCCCACTGAGCGCCTCCAAGGTCAGGACTGTCTTGGCTTTAGGATTTGCATCCCTAGAGCTTAGCAGTGTGCGGCACACAGTAAGTGCTGCCGAGATGCCTTTTCATTCATTCGCCGGACTCTTTCTCTAGCTAGAGTAATCAAGCAATACAAAGGAGATAAAACTCAGTCCTTAAGAGTCTTCGGTTCTCTTTTTCCATGACTGGACAAAGCTTGTAGCTGACTACTCAGCTCATCTGTGGACGCAGGATCCTAAGTATAAATCCAGGTCTCTCTAAATAAAAAGAGGCCTGGTTCCTGCCGGTGAGTCACTATGGGCAGCGGCGGCTGAGTGAAGCCTCTGGGGTGCTTGCGAGCGTGAGAATTTCTAGGTACAGTTACGCTTTAGCACCTTGAAGGAGACAGACCTCCAACTAGGAATCACCCCACTCAACGCGCTGGGAGATTTACAAAACCACAGTGAACCATTTAAGCTGCCCATTTATGAGATCTGTAATCTCACAACACAGGAGTCGTTATTTCCAGGCATCCAACGAAGCCAATATCAATAATGTAACGAAAACACGATGTTTTTCAAAGGCCACTATGTTTCTGATACCTGTGTTGGCACTCAGTAAATGTTACCCAACAACAGTGCTGCTGTCACGGGGACAGAACAAAGCTTTGGAAAAGGCTGCTTCTAAAAGGTCATTAGCTTCGACCAGCAGCACAAAGTCACGGCACCCACCCACAGAGCCATCCCTCAGATCCCACAGTGCCATCCCATTGGCATGGCCTCCGCAAGCCCAGAACTTGGCTCTGTGGCTTCTGGCTGCCCCTACTTCCTGTGCCAAGACTCCTTAAGCACCCAGCTTGGCCTAGAAGGATATAAGCTCCCTGAGGACAGCCGCTGCTCTTCATTCCCAGTACGTAGCACCTAAGAGGTGTTTAATAGATGCCTGCTTTTTGCCTACGACAGGTACAGGTTTCCCTATTGCTCTGCTCCCTGAAAACACCACATACACTTCCTTCTAAGTATTTTAAGAGCTAGCATGACATAGTAAATAGAGGGCTGGCCTTAGCATCAAAAAGACTAGGCTTCGTATTCTGCCGATGCACGCTGGCTGTGTGGCCAAAGGCAGACCCCTTAACCTCTCAGAGCCTCCACAAAATTCACTAAGATGGTAAGTCACAGACGAGTCACTGATTTGCATTGGCAGAGGGCATTTCCACCCTGGAAGCTCCTTATATTGATGAAATCACAGGAAAAGACCAGAAAGAAAACTTAGAGCAAAGTTTACAGAAATCTCTTCAGTGCCGGTTCTACCTGAAGACTACAGGAACTTGGGCCTCCCCTTTTCTAAGTTCCCCATCTCCTGCTTGATGGGGCCCCCTCTTCACAAATCACCGGATTTCAGGGCTGGAAGGGGGGAGCCAGACAGGCCAGCGGCTACCCAGAGCCCAAGGAGGTCTTTGCCCCAAATCCCAGAGCCTTTCGCAGTTGGAAAGGGTCCCAGGGGTCACCCCAGCCAAGCTCCTCCTGACCTACAAAATACCCCAAGCCTCACCACCAGCTTTTGCTTGGAGACCGCTCCTGAAGAGAGCCCAGGCCTCCTGATGCTGACCACTCCATTTAGGGGTGGCTTGGGCCACTTTGCCTCTTGGCAACTCTACCCGTTTCTTTGGTTTTGTACTCTGGAGCCACCGAGAATAAGTCAGTTCCCTCTTCAAACATACCCTTATATCCCCGACGACCCTCGTCCCCAGTTCTTTCCACTGGCTCTCACAGGAGAGGAACACAAGTCTTCAGAGTCCCTTCAGAGTCCCAGCTGCCCTTTCCTGGACATACGCTCTCCACCTTATCAAGGACACTCCCGATTCGGAGAGGAGGATGCCAAGGGGGCACGGACGCTCTCGTTTCCAATTTGAATGAACAGGTTTCCTTCATTCTGTTTACTGTGGATCTGGCAGCTTCCCAGCTTGGCTGGAGGTCTCTACTAGGAGACGGCCTCAGAATATGTGGAGAGTCAATTCAGGTTGGATCCATTCTGCCAAAGAGCTCCCTCTGGTTCAGTAATGAGACTTACCCTTCCCCAGCACTGAGTGTGCGCTTCCTTGCCCACCAGTACCCTGGGCACTGGCCAGTAATGATGCTTCATCCTTTGTTACCAGGAGGGCATGAATCCCCGGACAGGAACCAGAGCAGTTCAAGAGTAGGATGACAACCGGCCTCCAGCTAGTCTGCAGCTTGTCCCTGGGTGCTGTCCTGAGGTCCCGCCTGTGTTTCCCATTAAACGTATCACCCAGAGAAGGCCAAGTCCCCACAGATTACCCAGACCTTGGCCACAAGACTAGGCGGGCTTGGTCTGGGTGATAGAGGTAGGAGGAGAGCGGCCAAGCCTCAGACAAAGCCTTTCATAATGTCCCATTATCATGACCAGGCTGCTTTATCACTGGAATCAGAGCTCTTGCCTCAGCCTGGAATACTCAGTCTCCAAGCACCTGCTTGTATTTAATAAAGGTGACTCTGTACAATTCTGATCCCAAATCAGAGTGGGACTCGGGCTCTGCCACACTGTGGGCAAGTCAAATCTCTCTGAGCCTCTTGCTTCCAAAGGCCCTTCCAGCCACACTTGGAGGGACCCTGGGTCTCTGGGTAGGGCCCCACATCCCTAGGGACCTGCCTGGGTGAACTATTGGCCTGGGTTTTCTAGGTGGAAGGTGCCCGCCATGCCACGAGAGCTGAGCTTCCACAGTGGAAGAGAAGAGTGTTTTGTGAGCTCCCTAAGCTTGTCCTGTGCCTGACAGGAGGGCTCCTGGGTTGGCAAGTTCAAGTTACTTGGAGCCATTCAGGTACTATTATCCAATCCCTAGTGGCCAAAGAGATTATGCTCCAGGGAGTGGAATGAGCCCAGAAGTGGAGCCCAGAAGTGGGGAGAGGGCAGGACAGACCGGGCAGGGAATTATTCCTCTCGGGAGACAAACGCTAAGACATGGAGTCTGAACCAGGATGAGGGCTGTGCAGACACCAGTGGCAGACGTGGTGTTGGGGTAAAGAGGGATTCCTGTAACTTGCTCTTGATTTGGGAACGGCCTTGAAGCTGAACTGGCCAAGCGGCCGAGGAGAGCAGCTGCCAAGGTCTCAGTGAGCCACGTCTGATAGTTGAGGAAGCTATGGGGAAGCGACAGTTACACGTACAGAAAACATGAAGAGGCGGATCCCCCACCTCCTCCCAGAGATTGGGCATTTGCTCAAGAGTAGGGCCAATGCAAGGCTGGATATTGGCCCTGAAAAGCAGTTCATTTTGCATTAAAATAAATGGCATTTTTGCCCTCTGAGGAAGGGCATTTCTACAGCACAGGGGAGTCTGGAAAGAAGCCCAGATTTCAACTGTTTTCACACCTTGCCGCAATCTGGTTTCCAACTCTAGAGATCAGGCCAGTGAACCCCTGGACAAGATAAAGGGAAGACAAAGGACTGGGTGGGCACCGTGCTTCTTCCTCCCTCTCCCCCCGCCGCTGGTGACCCCCTTCTCCCACCGAGGAGTTCCCCGTAAAGATGGGCCCAGCCCAGCCTTCTTTCTTTCCCTGGACTTTCCCAGCAGCCCTGCCCAGACCTCTCTCCACCTTTCCAGCTCCCTTTCATAGGGAGTCTTCCCCCATCAGAGAGTAAGCTGTCTGAGGGCTTGCAGTAGTATCCTCAGCTCTCAGCACACAATAAGTACTTCACACTTGCCTGTTAATTTGACCAGGCCAAAAGGTGGCACTGCCTCAAAAGGTCCAAAGTACCCATACAAAGGGTTCCCTTGGAAAGCTCTAAGATGGTTGTCTGAGTGTCTGAGTGAGCCTTCCGGCTGATTGTTCCCCAGAGGCCCCAGAACTGAATACAGACCCCACCCCACCCCCCCTTACTACATGCAACAGGACTTTGGGGGACTTTCCTCAGGGTTTGTAATTTTGAAAAGAAATAACAACCTGGCACCATACTAAGAGAGGCCACCTGGCATCATGGAGAAGGGTCTCATGAAGGACGTCCTAGGTTCCCACTCTGCCTCTGACCCATCCTGGTCCGGGGACCAGGGGCAAATCTCTAAGCCTAGACATTGGAGACAGTCATATATCTTAGAAGGAATTTCCACACTGGGAGGCTAATGAAAACACAGGTTCAGATCAAATGATAAACATACGAAAAAACACCTTTAAGAATAGAAAACAGACTGTACTACTATTTTCTTTCTATCAAATACCTTCTCATTTCTCTTTTCAACCTGAAAGTTCCAGGGAGTGTCTCAGAGTATGACAGCAGGGAGAGGGCACCCTGTGGTCTGTGCTTTTCTGCCACTTCTGTCCGCTAGGTGGCCTGCCCTCAGCAGGGCCTGCCCATGGCTCTGGGGGGCATCAGTGATAGCCAGTCCAGGGCTGGGCCCCCCTGAGCTTGCTGGGAGGCAGCATCAGCTTCACAGAATTCCCTGCACTTCTGTCCGCTAGGTGGCCTGCCCTCAGCAGGGCCTGCCCATGGCTCTGGGGGGCATCAGTGATAGCCAGTCCAGGGCTGGGCCCCCCTGAGCTTGCTGGGAGGCAGAACCCCTCGAAACACAGTGCTCCCCTGCCCCAGACAAAGCTCAGTCTTCACCCTCCCCCTCTGCTGCACCCCACACGCACCCAGGCAGGCACCTCCCTAACCACTGGCCATGGCCAGTACGATCTCCAGCAATGCTGCCACTCACCAGCAGAGGGCTCCAGAGACAGCCGCTCTTCCCGACTGGTCAAACCCATCGCGCTCAAGTCTTCACAGTGCCCCAGCTGATCCCTGGGTGGACAGCCGGCCTCCACGGCCTTGCCCCTCGTCCCTCCCAGATGAGAGTCTCCTACTGGGCAACGGGGATCCTGGTACCCGAGCCCTGGCTCACGTGGGATAAGCTGGCAGAGCTGCACACTGACCAGCACTACCAACCCAAACAATTCCTTTGGTGCCCTAAGTCAGGGCATGGCACAAAGCCCTCCTGAGCCCGGGGGCAGACGTGTCCGCAGACCTGCCCACACACCTCTCCAGCAATGGAAGAATCTCAAATCCCACCACCTTCAGTGATAAGGCCCCTCGCGCACTTCCCCAGGCCACCCCCTCGATCACAGGATGGACATAGTGAACCTGCTCTCACTCAATCACGGAATCCCAGCCAGGCTGGGGACCTGCAAATTCCGGCCTGATGACGCCCCGGGATCAATGCCAGCAAGGGACCCCCTTCACTCTCCACTCTTGGACCCTGCCTGCCCCATGGTCCATCTCCTTCTAACCCTCAAGATCACTCTACCTGGTCTCTGCAAAGGCTGTGGGGCTCAGAGACAGCCCAGAGATCGTGCGGCAGCTCGAGAGCATCAAACACGTGAGCCGGAGGCACCGAAGCACAGACCGAGGGAGGAGGCAGCACCAAGTGCTCAGGACCAAGGCCGCCTGCTCCCCCTCCTCAGGCCCCCCTTACAGGGGCTGCCTTCCCCTCTCAGCCCTGCAGGCTGCCCGCCTAGCAGAGCTCCCCGAGGAACAGGGCATCGGGGCTCCGTTAGGAAACCTCAAACCTGGCGGGCCACACCTACTCTGATTAACCGAGAAGCCCAGAGACGGTGACCTGGGAAGGATTCTGGCAAAATAACTGGAACAAGGTGTCCACCGGCCCTCCCCCTCCACTACCTGAGCCTCAGGGCTATTTTTTAGAAAGAAAATTGGGCGCCTAAGGCTTAACAAGCATCAGCTCTGGACATCAGACCTGGTCCTGGTAACCCCTAGGACACTCTGTGGGCCAGGCGCACAGGAAGCATTTACTAAATGCCTGGTCACAGAGACTGACCCAACCTGCCTTCACGCTCTATGATGTAGTAGGCCTTCTGATGATCACTGGGGACAAAGCAACAGTCTAGCCAAGGTGCGGCACCTACAAGAGAGATGAGGGGATCACAGCAGTGGGGTGGGGGAGATGGGGGCGCAGATGGGGGCTGGTAGCTGGGGGAAGCAGGAAAGATTCTGTGGAGAAAGATTCTGAGCTCTGCAGGGACAGGGAATGACACGAAATGCCATGTGTGTGTGTGTGTGTGTGTGTGTATGTGAAGGGGAGTAGTATGTGTGTGTGCATGTGTGAAGGGGAGTCGTGCACGCACACATGTGTGAAGGGCAGTTGCATGTGTGTACATGTGTATGTAAAGGGGAGTTGTATGTGCATGTGTGTAAAGGGGAGTCGTGTGTGCACATGCGCAGGTATGTGTGTGAAGGGGAATCGTGTGTATGTGTGTATGTGTGTGTAAAGGGCAGACATGTGTGCATGCATGTGCATGTATGTGGAGAGGAGTCGTGTGTGTATGCATGTGTGAAGGGGGTCATGTGTGTATGTGTGTGAAGGGGAGTTGTGTGTGCACGTGTGCAGGTATGTATGTGTGTGAAGGGGAATTGTGTGTATATGCATGTGTGAAGGGGAGACGTGTGCATGTGTGTATGTGTGTGAAGGGGAGTCATGTGTGTATGCATGTGTGAAGGGTAGTTGTGTGTGTATAGGGCAGTTGTGTGTGCATGTGTGTGAAGGGGAGTCGTGTGTGCACATGCGCAGGTATGTGTGTGAAGAGGAGTCATGTGTATATGCATGTGTGTGCGTGTGCGTGTGCATGTGTGTGTGTATGTATGTGTGTAAGAAGCCTGGCAAGCTAGGCTAGGGCCAGAGTGCAAAGAGGAGTTTATGGCTGATGTCAGAGTATGTCCTAGGGAGCCCCTGGAGTTCATTAAACAGGGAGTGACATGGTCAAACCAGTGCTTTCTGGAGGCTGCTTTGGCAGCTCAGTGGCCTGGGGGCTGGAGAGGGGCAGGACTCGAGGCAGGGACACCAATCAGGAGGCTGCTGATGTCTACATGAGAGGTGATGCAGATCTGGGCTGGGCCAGCCGTGGTCAGCATGAAGAAGAGACAGGATGCAGAGACCACAGGATTTGGGGTGAACAAGAGTGAGGAGGTGAGGATGATCAGCGGTATGGGGGGCACAGGGTGCCCTCCGCAGGAATGGGGATGTCTGGAGAGCAGCGGGTTCTGTCCAGACGTGCTGATGTCCACTGGCAGGCGTGACCACCACCAAACTGCACCTCTGGCCTTGATCTGGACGGCCTGCGCCAATCCAGATTAGCCTTTCAGCTGTGCGAAGCCCCCTTGGTTTTTCAGACCATGAAATAGCCTTTCAAGGCCTGCTGCCCAGGGCACACTACTTTGTTTCTCCTCTGCTCTCAGGATCCTCACGACCCTATCCGAGTCCAGGTCCAGAGCCTATGGCCTATACTCTTTATCACTCACCAAACTGGGGAAAAGCTACCAGAAGGAGGGGATGGGGCTCCTGGGACACCCAGCCCCCCAGGGGGAGCTGGCACATAGCCACACCTCAGTGAAGAGCAGCCAGTCCCCCGCCATGAAGGGCCCTCCTGCTGCTTCCTGCCCTGGAGGAAGCACTGGGAGGCACATCTGCCTCAGGCCCAGGCTTGGCCACCTCCTCCAGGGAGGGATTTTGGGAATGAGTCTGCTTGGCACTGCTTGGATAGGCAGCAGGAGGCTGGACCTGAGCACAAATCACAACAATGGACCGCACAGCTGCCTGAAACATCTGCATCCCACAAAGAGGACAGGAGGAGATGCAGGACTAAACCCTGGGGTGTCTCCCACACTAACCACCCCCTGCCTCTCCTACCAAGCCTACATCGGTCAGATCTAAGACACACAATGACAGCCTTCCCTTAACGGCCAGGCAGAACAGGCCTCTCCTGGACCCCCTAAAGGTAGGGCAATGGCCCCAGGGCATCTCCTCTAGGGGTCCCTACTTGTGCCCATGGTCGTAAAAAAAAAAAAAAGATACTTTATTTGCCAAATCCTTCAGAGGCAAAAATAGAATTCTTAATCCTGACCTTCTTTGAACAATGCCAAAATGCCCAGAAATCCAAGTCTAAAAGGTCCAAGTTTTCTTTTAAAAGTATTTTGGGCCTTGCTTAACCCTAGCATTGGGGGACAGAAGCAAGTGGGATCTGTGTTCATCTCACTTTTCAAAGGACAAACCCCCCCGCAAAGCTGGGAGAGTGGAGAGTCTTCTGTTAACGTAGCAACTCTCCTGGCCACCAGAACTCTGGGGTTTTGCCCCTAAGGCCTCCTAAAGGTCGGTTGCAATCTCCCAACAAGAATGATAACTGAAACATCTCCCAAACTGGGACGATGGTTCAGTTTGGTACAAACACCGATTCCTGCTGCAGACCCTCACGATCACCATGGCGAGGCTCTGTTTGTGTGGCCCAGACAAAGAGGGATGAGATGGGAGAAAAGCCTGTGGGCATGGCATCTCTCACTCCCATATGGCCACGTGGCTTTCTTAACGACATACTTTCTGTAAAGTCATTGAAACAAGATCTTAGCCTATGAGGTCTGGTCCAGGTTGTGCCCTGAACCCACATTTCCCTGTGGAGGTGGCAGAGCCTCCTTTACACTGAGCATTAAGCGACAGAGCGTGCTTTTTTATTCTGGCACGGTAAGATCCTGGGCGGCTTTGGGGCACATTTTTCTTAGTTACTTGATCTGCCAAATGCCTTCCTCTGATTGGTCCTGAGGAATCACAAACATGGTGGCAAAGCCCTCCTCTGCTAAGACCAAGCTCCCCTGGTTACTGACCAGCCCACCTGCCTCGATTGGCAAACGGGCAGCTCCCAGGATGTGGATGCCACCAGGACTTCACCCGCCCTCTGGACTCCATCTTGTGACAGCTGAGTTAACATGAGATGTGCCAAGGATTCCTGCCCCTCCTCCTTCCCTACCCCAAGCCTCGCAAAATAATCAGCTCTCTCAGTGCAGGGACCAGGCATTGTATTTTGTTGGGGCGTGCACAGTAAGATGTTGCTAGCAGATGCTCAATAAACATTTAATGAATAGACAGATGGATGAATGAGCCAACAATTCCGACCATCTCCCATGACCTTATGTGTTGGCTGAGAAACGTGAGTTTGGAATTCATCCAAGAGCTCATGGAACCTGGGCTCAGCTACCACCGCAGCTGCTCAGCATTGCGGCAGCCTCGGCCTCTCAGGGTGTTGGCATCCACATCTGGGGAGTTTGGGGATTAGCGATCAGGATTCCCCCCCAGCTCTACCTCTGTGAACACCAAACAAAATCAAATGTATCTCCTGAACTGACTTTCACGTCTACGTGACAACTGTAACAACCGGCACTCGCGGGCTGGATGAGAAACAATAGTCTGCCTTTTCTTACGCGTGCGCAATTCTCATTGAGCTGAATGGAAGCCGGGCCTCTGGGAACTGAGAGGGCTGGTTCTTTAAGGAAAACAGGACTATTAAATCCTATGGATGGGTTGAGTTCTACATTCCAAATGCTTCACGATCCACATCACGAAACCTGTTCCACATACACACACACACACACACACAGCAGAGTGATAGCTTACCTTTGCTGCTCTGCCCATTCTCCTTCTGTGAAATGAAAAAAGTTCAGGAAAAATATCCCAAGAGTGAGGGGATCCCAGATCTTGGGACAGAAGAGCCTTCTGAGGTCAGCGAGGCCAACCCCCTCATTGTATAGAGGAGGACATGAAGGCCTGCAGAAGTCACGTGACTTGCCCAAGCATACATGGCCGATAAGTGGGAGAGCCAGATTTGAACCCGAGCCCTGCGACCACTCCAAACACCTCCCTCTTCCCATAGTGCAAGAGTGGGTATCACTGGCACCCTCCCATAAGACAGAACCTCAGCAGGGTCACATAATACTAAAAGCCAGCCCCCAGATGCATAGCCTGCCAGTTACCAACTCCTCAGTCACGGCCTATAGGGGTCAAAACCTAGTTAATTTTCAAACCAACAAAGAGTCTATTTTTTAAAAATTATCAACGAGGTCTCTTAGAGAATTGGAGTTCCAATATTTGCTTTACACACCCCTGTTTTAGGTGGCGTCTCTAGGACCCCAAAGGAGGAGGGTCTCCTTTACTGTGTGCTAGCTGACTGAAGCTCACTGGAGGAAAAGCTTCATGGCAGGCTGGGTAGACCAGCATGGTCTAACATTTGGGCTCCAAAATATCAAAGCAGGCTAATGGAGAGCTGACAGCTATTTCCCAACCAATAATATCAATCACAAAGAATAATTATTAAAGGAAGCTTTAGGCTCCTACTCTGAGCAATCCTGGGAAAGGAGCAGAGAATTATAATCAAGTCACAATAATGTGATAAATGTTTACGTTTAAATAGCATGTGAATAAAGGTTTACAAACAACACGCTCCCTACCCCAATCCTGTGGGGTCAGCAGTGCAGCATTTGGGGAAACCAAGTCTCTGACAAGTAAAGTACCATATGGGCCCAGTGAGTGTCTGAGCCAGGGCTGGTTCCCTACCTGACCCCAAATCTGGTATTGCACTGGACCACACAGTCTCCATAAGAGAGATGCAGAAAGAATGCTGCAGACCCCTGAAGAAGGCATGTTCTTCTTCTGAAATCAGGGCCTGGCTTTTTGGTAAAGAAAGAAGGCACACAGAAAGTAGATAACAACATTTGGGATATGACCATAAAAGGTCTAAGCGCCATAAGCCTATGAAGGAAGCCCTAGTTAATTAATTCAACCCCCAGTTTTACAGAAGGAGATGGATCCCCAGAGGTTTTTTCTATTAAGGCTAAGGCTCTCTCTGGCTCTAAAATTTAGTGTTTGGATCAAAAAAAAATTTTAAATAAAAAAAAAGAGTTTGAGGGCAGCTAGGTGGCACAGTGGATATAGCACTGGCCCTGGATTCAGGAGGACCCGAGTTCAAATCCGGCCTCAGACACATAACACTTACTAGCTGTGTGACCCTGGGCAAGTCACTTAACCCCGTTGCCTAGCCAAAAACAAACAAAAAAAAGAGTCTGAATCCAACCTCTGGCCTAATGTTTGAAACTCGAGCTTAATGGCCTGCTTCGTGAAGACTGGCTTCTTCCTGCAGGAGGCAAACGTTTCATTCACCATTCCCCAAATGAGATGCACGGTCTCGTAGCTCAGTTTAGGGGCCCTGAGCCACCAGTTTAAACAAAGTCTAAGAAAGCCCGTCTATTTTAGGTCTCTACGTTTGTGTCAGAAGGATACATAGAGAGTAAAAAGCCGTGGGGTATTACTGGCTTTGAGAGTGGACGACAGGAATGTTTCCAACCTCATCTTTAACTCTGGAGTCCAGGAATCCTAGGAGGCAAACAAAGCAATAGCCATGTGAGTGTCCGTTCACCAAATACGTACAGCGGCATCTAGCTGCCCCGCCATCTGGGTGCAGGGGCCCCCAGACAACCTGCAGTGATACAGCTTCCAGACAGTTTGGCTCATTCATTTATACAGACCTATAAATACTCAGAAGGGAAACAAATTACCATAGCCGTTTCATACACAGACAGGGAAAGAAGAATCCTAGCACATTATTTGAATATTTTGTGTAATTTAAAACCACGTACATCAAGTCATCTTGTTGGGCGGAAATGCCAAGAACATTTCAGGCATGCATGGGGGCCCTGGCTGCCATCCCCAAAGCAGCATTAAAAAGGACAGCAACTATGTGGGCGGCTTCATCACGATTAGGGGACTCCCTTCCCTGGCCCCAGCGTGTATGGGAAAGGAATGAGAGCTGCTGTCACTCAGCGGCCATTGACATTCACCGGAGATGATGAGGTGTCTGGCGAGGTCTTCCTGCAGGGCGGTGGCGCATCTCCATCCCACCGGGCCCTCCAAGTCAGCCTTCCTCGTCCACACTCTCCAACGAGTAGAGCTTCTGCCACCACATATCACCCATCTCGCACGCCACCTTCCCATCCCACCAAGGATCACCACTATCCAGGGATCTGACATGGCCCTACGGGAGAGGGCAGGGTGACTTCCTCAGTGCAGGGGCAGACAAGCTGCCTCACAGCCAGGAGCTAACATGTCACACGACAGCACTTGTACCTGGGTCTTCGGGACTCCAAAGCCAGCTCTCCAACCACAGCTCCAGCCGCCTTGTCTTAGGCCCAGACTGGATGGTAATCTCCACGAAGGCAGGGACTGTTTAAGCCTCCTCCCCTGCCCCTTCCTTCATCTGGTCACCCAACAAGTATGCTGAGTACCTACCGTGCCCTAGAGCAGTCAGCTCAGCACTCTGGGAGAGACAGCTTGAGTACGGCTGAGCCCACGCTCTTGAAGAATCCCAGGCTATGGAATAATGGAAGTCAGAGCAATCACTAGGTCTGAAAGCACTGGCCTTTCGGGCCAGGAGTCTGGGGAAGCCTATAGAGCCCTTCTCAGAAGCACGGCTGTAAATGCATAAAATAAAATGCCAAGGCTTACAAAGGAAACCAATTACACTGCAACAGTTATTCAAGAGTTTTAAGTCTACTGTCCTTAGGCCAGAACCCTGACATCATCAGAGCATTGAACAGATGAGTAAACCAAGGATCCAAGAGGTTAAGGGACAGGAAGTGAGCGAGCTCACCTGACCCCACGGCTTGTTCCACAACGCGTACACGCACACCTCTCATATACTGTTCTATATTGAATCGATGCTGGTTAAATTGAATACAAGGGAATTCTTCAAAAAACAAGCAAGTTTCTCTCTCCAGAATCATTCCAGCTGCCACTTTCCTGGACAAGTATCCCAGCCTCCAACTCGGCCAACCTGAGTCCCATTCAATACGGTGGTGCTATGGGTGAACTTTCTGACTTTTTCAAAGATACAAATGGGTGACTAAGAGTCTTTTGTTACACAAATATCAGCAACTTTGTGACACGGGGGGATAGAATGCTTATTTGTAAAAGCTGTGCTCCTGGCTCCATTTTCGCAGGATTTGTTGTTTTATTCAATAGGAAAAGGTCTCCTGCATTGGACTGCTGTGAGAGCTGACAAGGAGCAGCTTAAAAACCCTGGCAGGGGCTGCAAGGCGCCCAGTAGATGGCTCTTCTGTTAGTTACCATTTGGGACAATTAACTAACACAGACCTTTGTTTAACCATGTCTATTATAATTCTCTGTTGATAGCATAGATTTAGCCAGCAAATACCTCGCTTCCTTGCCAAAGAGAGTGATGCGGCAGTCAAGGGCAGTGTCAGCACAAACTTTTGTAGAGGAAGGTGGCAAAAAATTATGAGCAAACATCACCGAAGGTAAAACCAACTTTGTGGAGAGCTTGAAAGAGCCCAACCAAGTGAAGTCAACCCACGGACTTTTCGGGATGAAACTGGAGTGAGGACGAGAGAGAAAAAACGGAAAAGATCTGCAGAGGCCGGCCGGGGAGCGACTGCCATTTCTGTCACTAGTGAAGGCAGAGCCACCACATCTGGCCCCTGAGACCCCAGTGCCCACATGTCGCATGAGGAAGGTGGGAGGCGACGGAAAGAGAAGAATGTGACCCCCAGCACAGAGGACGTCAGTGCTGGAAGGGAGACGGTTTGGAGAGCGCTGATCCTCAGGAGAATATCAAAGGCTTGGAAAAATCTGGGACTGTACTGCCAAAAAAAAAAGTGGCCAAGAGAATATCCCTAACTAGCCCTTATTTTCTACAAAATCTTTCTGGGAACCTGCGTGATGAGGAGACAAGGAAACAGACGGGCTAGTTCCACCGAGGAGACCAGCCCCACCTTTACTGTCATACAAAGGACTACAGGATGCAGAGAGATAAGATCCCACTGAACTTGCCATTTGTTGATAACAAAAACCATCTGATTTGGTAGAATGAGGCGTTCTAGAACAAAGTGGAAAAAGGTCAAGTGCAAAGGTCAAAGCGAAGAGACTTTCCCCACAGAGAGGGAAGTCCTCCAGACCGTCCTGGTGTTCCCCTGCTGACCACACGGCCGCTCTTACGTGAGGGCCATAATCCTTCAAGAGTCTGGCTTACCCATGTGCCCAGCAAGAAACAAGCGGGCACGGAACGCCCACTGTCCAGACTACGGCGTGTAGCCGGACGGGCGTCCCACGGACACGGTCCGTCGGACACAGTTCTTGGAGGGTTGTGTGAATGAACAACGAACTCAGATCGAGAATGAACAGCAGAAGGAGAACGAGCCAGACTGTTTTTAGGGACATGCAGACAGTGTTTTATTACGATCCCAAGCTCCATCCTGGGACGACCAACTGTGAATGACTCAGCTCTTCTCAGTAACACAGTGATCCAAGGCGGTCCCTAAGGACTCATGATGAAAAATGCCATCCATATCCAGAGAAAGAATGGATGGAGTCGGGATGCAGATACCAGCGTGTTCACTTTCTGTATCTTGTTCGTGTTTTTGCTCTTGGTCTATTTCTTCTTTCACAACGTGACTAATATGGAAATATGTTTTACACGATCGCACCCATATAACCTACACCAAACTGCTTACCTTCTTGGGCGGGGGGGAGGGATCTGAGAAAGGGAGGGAGAAAATTCGGAACTCAAAATTTTAAAAAACTGAATATTAAAAATTGTCTTTACATGTAGTTGAGGAAAAAAATGACGTTATTTTTTTTAAAAAATCAGAATGCCATGAAAGCCATAACAGATCAAGCCAAATCAATGACTCCACGAGAGAGCAAGAAACGATCAGAAAAATAGGAGAAAACATTCCGATGTTTGGCATCCAAACAAATGACGTGGGAAACAGAGCAAAGGGATAACTAAGTAATCCCTGGACTCTCTGAAAATCATAATTAAAAGGAAAAAAAGGCTGGGACATTACATTTCAAGAAATCATAAGTGAAAACTGTGCAAATCGATTAGGACCAGAGGGCAAAGTGAAGACAAAACACACTGATCACCTCCTGAAAGGAGCCCCAAAGGGCAAAGTCAAGAGCGTCACAGCAAAATTCAGAGTTCCCACATCAAAGAAAAAACACTGCAAACCTTCACAGGGGAGAAGTTCAAGTACCAAGGAGTCAGGACGCCAGAAGTCCTGGCAGCTTCTCCTGTCAGTGAGAGGAGATTTCGGAATATAGTATTCCAAAAGGCAAAAAAGACACAGGCTTACAACCAAGCTACTACAAACCGAAGCGTAACCCTAAAGGCGGAGGGGGGGCACGGGGAAATGGATCTATCATGGAACAAAGGACTCTCAAGCATTTCTGATGAAAAGAACAGGGCTGAATAAGAACTGGAGGGTAGAATCTAAGCAGGATGCCTTAGACTGTCTCATGGACAGCGGGGGATGGCTGAACAAATTGCAGCATATAAAGGTAATGGAATATTACTGAGCTATAAGAAATGAAAAAACAAAAAGATGATTTCAGAGAGTTCTACGTAGCATGAATTGACGCAGAGTGAAGTGAGCAGAACCAGGAGAACGATTTGTACGAGAGCAATATCACTGAAAGAAAATACCTTTCAAAGCCTCAAGAACTCTGATCAATGCAATGAGCCAGCATGTCTCCAAAGGACCTGGGATGAAGGATGCTCCCCACTCCTGACAGGAGGGGATGGATGAAAGGTGCAGAGGGGTACATTGGGAATGGCCGCTCTGGGAAGTTGCTTTGCCCAACACTGCTTATCTGTTTCTTTCTCTGGGCTAGTGGTAGGTGGGGGTTGGAGAAGACGAGAGTTTTTCAAGAGGGTCACTGAAGCGGTTTTTTCACATGCATAGAAAATAACATCCCCAACTGATAAATGGTCAAAGGATATGAACAGGAAGTTCTCAGATGAAGAAATTAAAGCCGTCTATAGTTATATGAAAAAATGCTCTAAATCACTATTGTTTAGAGAAATGCAAATCAAAACAACTCTGAGGCACCATATCACACCTATCAGATTGGCCAAGAAGACCAAACAGGGAAATGATAAATGTCAGAGAAGATGTGGGAAAATTGGAACACTAATGCATTGTTGGTGGAGTTGTGAAATGATCCAACCGTTTTGGAGAGCAATTTGCAACTATGCCCAAAGAGCTATAAAAATGTACATACACTTTGACCCAACAATAGCACTTCTAGGGCTGTATCGCAAAGAGATCATACAAATGTGAAAGCACCCACATGTACAAAACCTTTTATAGCAGCTATAAAAATGTGCATACCCTTTGACCCAGCAATAGCACTTCTAAGGCTATATCCCAAAGAGAAATGGGAAAAGGACCCACGTGTACAAAAATATTTGTAGCAGCGCTTTTTGTGGTGGCAAAGAATTGGAAATTGAGGGGATGCCCATCAATTGGGGAATGGCTGAGCAAGTTGTGGTATGTGAATGTAATGGAACAGTATTGTGCTATGAGAAATGATGAACAGGCTGACTTCAGAAAAACCTGGAAAGACTTGTATGGACTGATGCTGAGTGAAGTGAGCAGAAGCAGGAGAATGCTGTATACAATAACAGCTATGTTGTGCGATGACTAATATTGATAAACTTAACCCTTCCCAGCAACACAAGGATCTAAGACATCTCCAAAGGCCTCGTGATGGAAAAATGCCATCCACATCCAAAGACAGAACTATGGAGTTTGAATGCAGATCGAAGCAGACTAGTTGATATTTTTTTCTGTTGTGTTTTGTTTCCTCTTTCTGGTAGCTCCTCCTATTGGTTCTAATTCTTACTTACAACATCACTAATGTGAAAATACGTTTAATAGGAATGCATATATATATAACCTATATCAGATTGTGCGCCGTCTTGGGGAGGGTGGTAGGGAGGAAGGGGAAGAAAAAATCTTCAACTCAAAAGCATATGGAAGTTTTTGTTGATAAATCAAAATAAATTAATTTTAAAAAAAGAAAATAACAGAAGGAAGTTCAGAAGGAAGCACAGAAAAGGACAGCTTTAAAAATTACTATTTAAAGAGTAACTTTTTATTATATGCTTTTTTTAAAAAATGGTGTGAAATAGAGATCCATGGCTTCCTATAGAATTCTTTTTGTTTTCTGTTGTGTTTATGGAAATGCTTTCTCTTTTTGGTGTTTTAAATTCAGAATAAAATAATTTTTTTAAATTGAGAGGCTGCTTCAAAGGGATCCCAAGATGAGGATTAGTGGGGCCTCCTAATGGAGTGGGTCAGAGATCCACTTTATTAGACAAATCATGTTACATATAATAAAACTATATTAAAAACCCTACACCAGGAAAAAGTAACATTAACTCAGCCACAGGCAAACTGTCTGAGATATAGCAGCAGGCAATGAAGAAATCCAACAGAAGGCAACAGAGAATTGTAACAAAAAATGAAAATCTCCATGACCTGCAGCCCCCAATTGTGCATCACTACTGTTGGGGTACAGTCCTGCGCTCCTCACTGTCACCCAGTGCTTCAGCCTTATTCCCAGTGAACACATTAATGAAGTTTCTCACATTGGCCAGCCACTCTAATAAAGCAGCGGGGTCCTCCTTCTGTAATGTAACGTAACAAAACTGGACATTTTCCAACCTTCCCCTCAAACCTACCGACTTTCAGAGTAAAACCACAGTGACAGGCAAAGGGTGGCTCTTACCCAGAACCAGGGGAACATTGTACACAGCAACAGCCACGTTGTGCTATGACTGATATTGATAGACTTAGCCCTTCTCAGCAATACAAGGATCTAAGACATCTCCAAAGGTCTCATGATGGAAAGTGCTATCCGCATCCAAAGAAAGAACTACGGAGTTTGAATGCAGATCGAAGCAGACTATGTGCTATTTTTTTCTTCTGTTGTGTTTTTTGTTTCCTCTTTCTGGTGGTTCTTCCTATTGGTTCTAATTCTTCCTTACAACACGACTAATGTAAAAATATGTTTAATAGGAACGTATATGTATGTGTGGATATATATGCACAGATTGCATGCCATCTTGGGGAGTGAGCGGGGGAGGGAGGGGGAGAAAAATTTAAAATTCAAAAGCTCGTGGAAATGATTGTTGATAAAGCAAAATATATTAATAAAAAAAAAAGTGGGGGAAAAAAAAGGATGGCTCTTACCTGGAAGAGTTCCTTAAAGGAAGGATGCACCGTGGGGTTGGGAACAAAGGGAAGGGCATAAAATGGAAGAAACTCCGTGGTCTGGCTCAGTGCTGCTCCTCTGGTCTCCAGGTAGGCTTTGAAGTAAGAAATCCTTTCATCAAATTCCGCTTTGTCCTATGGAGTAAGTGAAGAAGTTCACCTCTGAATTACTGCCAGCGCTCACCTGGCGGCTCAGCCCTTGTCTCTTGGCTGTCTAAAAGTCACTCGGCAACGGTGCCTTCCTTTAGGGTACGTGTGTGTGTATGTGCATGCATGTGTAAACACATGTGAATGTATATGTGAGTGTAGTGTGTGAGGATATGTGAGTGTGTGGATTTACACAGAAGGGTGTGTGAGTATGCGTGTGTGTGTGTGTGTGTGAGAGTGTGGATTTACGTAGGAGGGTGAGTATGTGTGTGCGTGTGTGTGTGTGCGTGTGCGCGTGCGTGAGAGTGTGGATTTACGTAAGAGGGTGTGTGAGTATGCATGTGCCTGAAACATCCTTCAATAACCAGCCAAACGTGTCGATCCCTTCATTCAGTTATGCCCCAGGGCCCACCCCTTGCCCCCCATACAATGCCGGTGTGGCTGTGCTTCAGCGCAAACATTCTGGAGAACACAATGCAGTGATTAAAAAACACGCCTTTTGATCCTGAAGCTCTATCACTAAGATTCATCCCAAAAAATCACAAAAGGGAAAAAAAGAGCCAGAAGCACAAAAATTATTCACAACTGCTCTACTTGTAATAGTAAAATTTGGAAACGACCCCTTGTCCAACAGTTGGAGAGTGGCTTGATAAATGAGAGGACGCTAATGGAACCTGGCATATTTTTCTGTCTAGACCTGGGATGTCAACTGCGTGGAGAAAATCCCTTTTTCGGGTGTGGACCAATACCTCCTCCACCCTTGCTGAGAGCCTTCATGAAGCACCTTGGCCCACTGGCTCAGGGTCACACAGCTCGTGCGCCTCCGCATCAGGTCTTCTGGCTCAAAGAGCACACCCCAAAATGCCCTGGTGCCATAAAAACTGAATATGCCACCCCCCCCACAGACGGCGAGCCCTATACGAGGGGCTGCTGAGCTGTCGGCGGGACGCTGCGTGACTGGGGCAGACTGAGAACAAAGGCACATCCTGGCTCTGCTGCTCCTTGGCTCCCTCGGCTCTTGGCTTGTGGAGAGCTGGGGCTCCAGCAGCGTCTTGTTCCTTGTCCATTTACTGATTACTTAGTCGATGGTTACGAACACTCAAGTGATTAAGTGAGTGCGTGATCTTTACAACACTGTTTTCACTCCAGCCACGCCGGAAATACCAGCCCCAAGCAGCCTCCTCCTGCACTGGGGGCAGGCCCTACACCTGGCGTCCAGCTCGCATCCCTAACCACACGCCTCCCTTCCTCCTGTGGGTCCTGTGTACTCTCTACATTCCCTGGTTTCATGTAGGTCCGTGTCCAACAACTTTATTTTGTTCTCTCTATTTCTTAAGGCAGCCTGGGGGGAGTGGGCAGGGAGACTGACTTAGAGGCAGGATGGACCAGATTCGAGTCTCACCCAGGACACATACCAATTGGATAACCTTGGGTGATCTGCATCCTCTCTCAATACCCTGGATAACTCTCTAAGACTACAGGGACCAACCTGCACTGGTGGAGGGCATGTCTTCATCTGGGAGTTCCCCAGACCCATGAAGTCCCAGGGCCACTCACCACGACTATCACTGTACTTCTAGACCTACTCTTTTTGTTGTTGTTGTTGTTTTGGTGAAGCAATTGAGGTTAAGTGACTTGCCCAAGGTCACACAGCTAGGAAGTGCCAAGTGTCTGAGGCTGGGATTTGAACTCCGGTCCTCCTGACTCAAAGGCCAGAGCTCTAATCCACTACGCCACCTAGCTGCCCCTTTCACTGTACTTCTTATCCATTCACATCAGTCATCTGTCAGACTGTAAGCCCCCTGAGGGAAGGCATTTCAAGTAGGCAGTCTGGTGCATATATCTCTTCCAGCATCTCTCATTCATGATTAGGCATTGAACAAATGCTCTTTGATCATTATGATTTCAAGTCAAGAAAGGCCTGACAAAGAGCTTAGAAACACACTGTCCTAATTAATAATGAGAAGCCTTTTTTCCAGGTTCTTGTCCATCCTTGGTCCCCCCAGTCCAGCTAACAAGCAGACTTCGAGGGACATTGGGGAACACTGACATCTGACACAAAGGGAACAGAGCTTTGGGGAACACATTCAGCCAGACAAATGAGCCTGGCCTCCCAGCTGTTCCTCATACATGACCTGCCATCTCCCACTGCCAGGCCTTTTCTCTAGCTGTGCCTCATGCCTGCAATGCTCACCCTTCTCATCCACTTCTTGGCTTCCCTCAAACCCCAGCTAAAATCCTGCCCTCTTTGGGATCCTCTCCTGGTCCCCCTTAATGCCAGTGCATCCCTCTGTTGATGACCTCCAACCAAACCTGTCTATATCTTCCTTGTACATGTCGTCTCGCCACTTAGACTGGGAGCTCCCCAAGGGCAAGACTGTCTCTTCCCTTTCTTTGCAGCCCAGCATACAGCAGGTGCTTAATAAATGCTCACTGACTGGCTCTCCTGCACTGCCTGCATGCCTGTGTCCTGACCCTGTAAAGACTTCTTGGCCTGAATCTCTGCCTGCCCACAGGTTTCTGCCCATCTCGGTCCTCTAGATTTTAGAAGGTCACTGTTGGAGGGCTGAGCCTACCTCACCCATGATGAATTAACTCTCTGGGGTGAACCAAGTTATTGGCCTGCCAGCACTTAAGCCACCTCCACTCGTGGTGGCCTCTGCCAACAGACTGGCACTACCTGGCCTTCTACAGTTGCCTGGAGCAGTGATGGAAGACACAAACTGCCCAAGGACAAGTTTATCCGAGGCAGGACATGAATGCAACCAGTAATGGGCCCGAAGCACCTTCTCTGCTCCCCACCCCCAGCCCAGAGGCAGCTACATAACCAGAAGAGAACGGGGTGGGAGGGCGTTAGTGTGTCCAGTCCACTCCTGCTGCCTGGCCAGAAAATTCCACCCCGATGGGGACTCCTCATGGGGCCTACCTCCCAAAGCAGGTCAGGTTGGGGGAGGGGACTGCAAACCATTGTCTCCTTCCTGCCTTCAATTCCCAGGGCAATTACCCCTCACCCCCTGCCCTATAGCCTACTTACTTCTGCCCCTTCAGATAGAACTGCCAAAACTCTGGACTGTATTCAAGGGATCTATTAAATTTATTCTTTATTACACCAGATTTTTAAAAAATGAGCTAATTTGACCCTGGGCAAGTCACTTAATCCCAATTGCCTAAAAAAAATTAGCTAATTTAAAATAACACTGTACCTTTAATTCTAGAAATCACTGTTGCTATTATTTACTATCCATCCAAGGGGATAGAAAGGCTCTTTCCAGCCTTTTTATACCCTGGAAGATCCAATCCCAAAGACAGAAGAACACGGCCAATAACATCGCTCCCACCTGTGAGAAAAAGTGATGAGCAGTCCTGATCCGACAGGAGACTGTGATGGGTCCCAAGGCCAACACCGAAACCTACCGGTTTTCCAGAGATGCGCTTCAGCGGGAAGATGGCAAAGTGGATGTGGAGACAGAACTCCAGCTTCTGGGCCACAGTCTCTCCTTCTCGGACAGAGGTTGGGATGTGCTCCTCCCATAAGTCAAAGAAGCCTTTCTGGTCCCCATTATCAAATGCGGTAATTAGATCTTTCTGTGGGGGAGAAGTCAAATCTATTTTAAAAACTTTGTCGGCACAGAAGCCACAGCTCAAAGTGCTCATTCCCCTAAGACGCCCCTGTACCATGGGGCCTGTGCCAGAAGAACGTGAGGGAGTCAGGGCAATCCTCCTAATTCTAGGATGCCATGAGTGCGAGTCACTCCTTCTTCAGCCAGGAAGAGCAGAACTCCTCCGTGACTTAGCACAGCCCTGACTGGCTCGGAGCTGAGGGTCTCTGATCCTAGCTAGGACAGTGCCAGGACAACTGACAGTGAATGGCCAGCCCTGGAGATAAACTGAAGACTCTCTGGCCCAGCCTGAGAGCCCCCCTCACCTGTGCCACTATGAGGCATCAGAGGGTAGAGGAACAGGAAAGAACCAAGAGCTGATCATGCTGCCTTAGCGATATACTGGGCACCTAAAAAGCCTGACCCTAAGATGGGCTGGTGGGAAGGGAGCAGAGGCTGAAGCCTTGTAGAGAGCCTCGAAGGACCTGCCCTAGCTGACACCTCTGCTCTCTCGGCAGGAGGGGCTGCCCTTCACCTCGTTCACATTGGGGGGGGGAGCCCTCATCACTTCTTTTCTCATTAGTCACCTCCTACAACTAACAGCATGCCCTGAAGGAGTGGGGTGGGCTCTGGCCATACGCAGGGCTCCCCGGGAAGCCAGTCAGCCACACTGGGCAAAGAGAGGAGGGGAGGTAGGCGCTGGTTCGAGCGGGCTGTCAGCAGCCTCTGGGCCCCTCCCCTCAGCTGAAGGGACAAAAAGCGTCTCTCCCCGACCACCCCTTGCTTTCAGGGCATCAAACACATAGAAAACATGGTCCATTGCTCTCAACGAGTGACCCAGACAAGCCCATCCCACAAAAGAAGGAATCAATGCCCGTGCCAGAGGAAGCAGGTGCCCCCACTTCTGCAGAGCGACCACTGGCCCTGGGTGACTCACCCTACTCCTTCAGGACCCAGAATCCCCTACTCTTCCTTCATTCCAATTTAGGAATAAAATAATCCCATGACCTCACACTTCCATAACTCTTGGCAGAATACAAAGGGCTTTCTGTGGGTTAAGTACTACAGATGTCATCCCCATTTCACAGATGAAACGTATCTGTGTCCCCAGAGGGTCAAATGACTTGCCCAGGGCCACAAAGTGGAGGGAGTTTTGGCCACTTAAGATCTGCTGTCCACTGTCCCTGCAAGTCTCTTATCCAGGTGAAGACTGTAGTGGACTGGGCAGGCTGCAGGGTCTGCTTTGCCTTTCAGCTCTCTCTTCCCATAAATACATGAGAGGCCAAATGGGGGGAGTCTCCTAGCAGGATGCAAAGGGATGGAGATGAAATGACACAAAGCCAGTTTTTTAAACACCTTCAGAAAAAAAAGACTCCAGTTCCCCTGCCCAGATGCTTGCCCAGGAGCCTGGCACTTTCAAGATGTCAGGGGCAGCCTGATCATCTACTCAGTGAAAGGCAAGAGAGGCATTACCTGGATAATCAGCGTTTTTGAGTCTCTCAAAGAGCCAGACGGGGTTTTGCACAATGGCTTCCCTTTACTTCTGCACTCCTTTAAAAATATCTTCACAGTGTCTTCAAATTCAGCAAAGTCTAAATACTGTCAAAAAGAAAGGACATGGCTCTAGTGCCTGGCATGGCAGAGGGCTTGCCTGGCCTGGGAGGACAGAAGGCAGCCTGGGGGTGCAGCCCGGGGATATAGCTGGAGGGAAGGCCCAGAGCCTGAGGGAAGGCGCTGAACTCCAGGGAAGGCCCTGGGCAGGCAGCCAGAAGCCCAGCGGGCTCCCACTCAGAGTGTGCATCTATCAAACCACCTTCCTCTCCTTGCCCTGTTGGCGGAGCCCGGCTCCCCAGCTATCTCACAAGTGCTCATCTCCTCAAGTGGGATGGAAGCTTCGTAAAGGCAGGGTCCTGAGGAACCTCCCACAGTGCTAGGCTCATAGACATTAAAAGCCTAAAGCCAGTGAAATAACCCCAGATGCACTGCTTCTAAGCTTCTGGCTGGTGACTTCAATCCTTAATACCCTGGTGGGTTTGTGACCGTGGAACGTCTCTTCCTGCTCCTCAGGCACACTGCGGCCCATCCATACCTTCGCACTCAATGGCAATAATGGCTTTTCCGTAAAATCCCCATAGAGTTGCTGCCTCACACAGTGGAGGGCTTTTCTTCCTACTAGGTGGAGCTGGCAGCACCCTGGGGCTCTCATTCTCATGCCCACCTTCCTCTCTGCCCCCACGGGCCCTTGATGCTGGCCAGCCCCCTAAGGCAGAGCTGCCCTGATTTCCCATTGATCTCTGGGTCATTACAAGGGAGTCAAGTCCAATGTAAAGTTGATACAAATCCTCCCAGATGCCTTCGGAGTAGACAGCAGAGAGCAGCTGGCCCTAGGGAAGACCTTTACTGTTTGGGACAATGGGCAGCCATGGACACAGAGTGACCTCTCCCAACTTTGGTCGGCAGGGTCCTCAACTGTAAAACGAAAAGGTCACACTAGATGACCTCCATGGCCCTTCCTTCTCTGAATCTCCTCAGTCCTCAGTTTCCCCAGCTGAGGGAGTCAGATTCGATGGTCTTTGCCGTCCTTTCCAGATCTATATCTCTAAAGCTATGAGGGCAGCACAGTTTCTAAAGGCCTAATTCAGAGGTTTTCTCATCTCTATTTGGGTCACTTAAGAATGTATCTCACATTCTTAACTTCACTCCCATGCCACCAAATGCCCAATCCTGAGATATTTTCCCTAATGGAATGTTTTTAGGGAAGCCTCTAACTCCTCTGGTTTTGAGGATAGGAAGGGAGGCGGCCAAAGCTGTAATTTCATTGGCAGAGAGCATTCCCAATATAGAAACTCCCTCTGTGGAAGCAGACAGACAAGCTGCAGTAACTTCAGAGGCTGAGACAGGGGCCTGGGGGATACTGAGAGGCCCAGGGCCACACCGTTGGCCAGGCTGTGTCAGAGACGGGACTTGAACCCAGGCATTCTGGACTCCAAAGCCAGCCTTCCGTCCACAACACTGGGCTATGGCTCAGACCTCTACAGTGAATGAAATTCTACAAATTCTGTAATAAAAGTTAATGAAAAGGAATGACTTATTGGTTGCTATCCCAAGGCATTCAACTAAAGAATAAATACTTTGAAAAAATAAAAAAAAGAAAAAAAAAGAATTGAATAATTTGTAAAGCTCCTTCGTGGTTTTTCTATCATTTGGGGAACAAACCCCTGGCTCCCTTCCAGTCCCAGCCCCTTTCGCACCTCCTCTGTGAGGCCTGCCCTGATCTCCCCTTTAGCCCTGCTGTTTCTCCAGCTCCTTCCCACCCCTCCAAAATGCTTGTGGAATGAACCAATAAATGAATGTATACCTCTTTCACCAGTCCAAGCAATTCAGCTTCAGAGGCTAGAATATCTCCCATTCTGAACACCCACTAACGATCTCAGAACAGAAATACCTATAAAACAAAAAAGATGTTGTCAACCATTCCATTCAGCCACCTGTGAAACTGGAAGGGGCTGCAACTGAAATGGATCTTCTCTCACCTCCCTCCCATGCGGTTAATGTCTAACTGCCCCAGGGTCACCATTCCCCACTAGACTTCAAATTCCCTGCTCGTTGATGTTAAGCACAGCCTGTGAAGAATCAGAAGTCTCAGGTTCTAGCCCTCCTTCCTTGTGACTTGATGAAAGTCATTGTTCCTGTGTGGGCCTCAGTTTTCCCAATGGAAAAATGAGGTGGTTGAACTTCATGCCCTCTCAGGTCTCCTCCAAATCTAAGACTTTTATGAGTCTCTGTGTCTGCTGGTTCATATCTCATTTCTTGTTGGGGTCACTCGGTTTAAACCTCTACCGAGAAAAATGAGATTAAATCCATTTTCCCCCTACCAAAAATACATTATCATTGCTTGGGGGGAGGGACTTTAGTTTTTTCAAGTACACATAATTTATTTTTTCCATAGCATAGATTTTAAAGCCACATTCTACTTTTGCTATTTTTTTCCAGATCAATTCTGAAGAAAGATGACTCAAGAAATTCAGTTCACCCAACTTCTACTGACCAGTGCCTACCACTTCAGAGGTCACAAATCACAGGTTTAGAGCTAGAAGGGACCCTGGAAACCACAAAATCCAATTCCCCCCAATCCCCACTTCCACCCATCTGAAGTGGGATTTGAACCCAGGTCCTCCTAACTACTGAAGCAGCTAGGTGGTGCCACAGTGGACAGAATTCTGGGCCTGAAGTCAGGAAGACCCATCTTCCTGAGTTTAAATGTGGCCTTAGACACTTGCTAGCTGTGTGACCCTGGGCAAGTCACTTAACTCAGTTTCCTCATCTGTCAAATGAACTAAAGAAGGAAATGGCAAACCCCTCCTGTATCTTTGCCAAGAAAACCCCAAATGGAATTGCAAAGAGTCGGACACAATTCAATAGCAACAGCCTCCTAACTACAGGCCCAAGGTCTTTTCAGTTATCCCATTATTTTGAACATGTTGAATTGGGAGTGCCAAAGGGATATCGGGACTAAGGCTCCAGGAGGAGGCTGAGATTGAATGTACAGATCTTGGAGCCTTCTGGGAAGAGATGAGGGCTGAACTGCTGAAGTCAATGTACTCATCATAAAGAGAAAAGGAAAGTGTCTAGGATAGGGCCTTAGAAATCACTCACACTTAGGGGAGGGAAGAGTACAATGCACCAGTGAAGGAGATGAAGAAGGAAGGAATGGTTAGACACAATCCTAGAGACAGCAGAAACAGGGAGGAGAGAACAGTCGCTAACACAGATGGGCAAATGCAGCAGAAACAGTAAAGAAGATGAGCAGGAAGAAAAATGAGCAGAACTCGTGATCGCAGGTCACGATAACTCTGAGTCATATTTCAGCAGCGAGTGGAGGGGGGAATCGGCCCATTGGACGCAACCTGCATCTGTGCTGATGCCTCCCAAATCTCTCTCCTCTCTAATCCCGAGGTCTCTCTTGAGTACTGACCTCACATTTCCAGCTGCTTCCTCAGAGCTCCCTGCCCCAGACCTGGATTACTAATCTCCCTCCCCTCTCCTGTGTCAGCCAGAAGCCTCCCCCAGGGATCCCACGTGCTCTATGCCTCAGGGCCCTCAGTACTTGAGAGGTGAGGAAGAGGCTGGAAAAGGCCCCTGGTAACCAAGCCTGTGCCCAGGCACCGCAGCCCGGAGAATTAACCCTGTGGCTGCCATCCGACTTGGGTACTTCCTACAACCCTGGAGGACAATTTGAGGACAACTGCAATTGTTTCTGACCCCTACCCCCACCCCAGCCATCTGACTTCTCCAAACAAACAGCCCCTGCCCTCTCATGGGAAAGACAACAACCGTGTCTGGATGACCTGTAGAGAGGCTCCTCTGGGGGACACTGATCTCACTGTGCGCCTTTCTTCCTTCTCCCACTGTCTCCAGAGTGGGTTCAGCCCTCGTTACCTTTCTCTTGGATTGTCACAATAATCACAAGCCACTTTTACAGAACACCTTGAAGTCTGCCCATCTCTGACCCTGTCACTCCAGGCTCAGAATCCAAACACTCAACATTCTGACCACTGGAGCATCCCTGTGTCCCTGCATCTGCTCCCTCAGAGGCCTCCCCTTCTCTGACCCACCCTCCCCCCATCCCACAGACAGCAGGGAGCTCTGTCCTCTGAACTCCCAGGGGCACCAGAGTTATGGGTTCACCTGCAGCCCCCAGCCCCAGCCCCCTCCCCTCCCTGGATGGAAACCAGGGTCTGTCTATTCCTGCATCTTGTCAGTGCAGGCTGGTGGTGGGAAGGGGGTGGGGGGGGATGCAGGCAGAATGAGTGAATGAGTGAATGAGTGAATGAATGAGTGAATGAGTGAATGAAGGCAGAATCCCCCCAGCCCGTAATCAATGAACAAGTATAAAGGAAGCACCTACCAGGCCCTGAGCGCAAAAAGACAAAAATGAAGCAGTCTCTGCACCTGAGGCGGCTCCTCTACAAAGAGAGAGAAGGGGAGCCTGGTAAGTGGGGGCCGGGTACTGGACCCCACGACCCTCTGCTCAAAATCTGGGTTTATGTTTACTGATGGAAGACGTGGGTGAAAACCAAGGACCCCCCCCATCCAAGGCCCCGACCCCAACTCTAGGAGGCCCCAGGACTCCCCCTCCTCTGATGGGGCAGGAGCCAGCTCCCTAAGGGGGGAGGAGTGAAGAGGGAGGGGCTGAGGAGAAGAGGGGGCCCAGGAGAGGAGCAGGGGCCTAGGAAGGGGGGATCCACGGGAGGGGCTGAGGAGAAGAGGGGGGTCCAGGGAAGGGGCTGAGGACAAGAGAGGCTCAGGAGAGGGGGAGGGGCAGGGGCCCAGAGGGGGGTCTAGGGGAGGGGCTCAGGAGAAGAGGGGGTCAGGAGAGTGAGTGTCCTGGGGCGGGGGGAGGATAAGGTGAAGGGGCGGGGCCAAAGAGATGCGTCGTGGGGAGGGGGCGTGGCCTCCCCGGGCCCACCCGGCAGGGCGTCGCGGAGCCCACGCGGCGGCCCGAGGCTGTAGCCGGAGGACGGCCCAGGCGGCGGAGCGGGCCCTTGGGGGCCGTGGGGAGGCCGCTTACCCGGCCCGCAGTGGTCGGGAGCGCGCTGGGGATGCCAGGACGCCGGGGGCCGCGGATCACGGGGCGCTCTGAACCAGGCCAGGCCGCTCTGCCGTCACCCGGGCAACTGTCGCTGCAGCCAGTCCCGAACGGCAGCGGAGTCACGTGGGGGGCGGAGCCTCCGGCGAGGGGCGGGAGCGGGAGGGGGGGAATCGAGCGAGCGGGTTGCCCCGCCCTGGTGGAAAACCTTGAGGAGCCAAGCCCCGCCCATCCCTTCAGGCCCCGCCCCCAGAGCTCCGCTCGCTCCTCCAGCCCCGCCTCCGAGGGGGTAATTGACTCGTGCCTAGTGGGCGATGGGTGGAGGCGCCGGTGGCGTGTTTGCGGGTGGGTGTCTGGCTCCGGCGTCCGCGTGTTTGTCTCCAGGGGGCTGTGTGTCGGTCCCTTTTTAAAAAATACGTTTTATTGGCATCTTTTTTTTTAGTCGCCCAGATCTCCCTCCTTCTCCCCCTCCCGTGGAGTCGTTCCTTGGAATAAAAAAATTTTTTAAAGGTTGTTTGAATCTCTTTCTGGTGCCCCCGTGTATATATGTGTGCGTGCCTGTTGTCTCTGTACATATGCGTAGCTGTTGTCAGTATATACAAGTCTGCGTGTCTATGCGTGTGCCTGTCGGTGCTCATGGCACGTTTGTGCACGTGTGTCTGCGTGTGTGTGGGTAATGTTATCCGTGTGTATATGGGGGAGGGTCTCCATCTCCCTGTCTCCACTGCCCAGGCATGCCAGCCTACCCTCCACCTTACTAACCTGGTCAGCAGCTACACCCTCCTTGCCCTTTTTTGGGAGGTGAGGAGTCTGAGCACTCCTTCGTCCACCTCCACCCCCCAAACGGAGAGGATGCTTTCCAAAACAACCCCAGAAAGCATTCTCACCTTGTGCCACTGAGTACCTCATCACAAATGTCAGCACAGTATCGGGCTCACAGTGCCAAGAGACATTTATTAAATGCCCCTTCACTGATTAATTGATCTCTACCTGGCCCAGACTTCTAGGAACCAGCCTCCCCCCAACCAGCTCCTCCATCTGCCTCCTCTCAAGACCCAGCTCCGCTGTCCTTTCTCACCAGCCTGGAGACGTGGCTCCCAGGTCTAGGTGGTGGTGGCTTCTTGATATGACTTGCCTCATGTGCCCTTGAGCACACACAATGATCTTTGGGCCTGGGTTTCCTCATCTGTAAAATTAGGTGCTTTGAAATGAATCGTCTTTACAATCCCTTCCAGCTCCGGGAGTCTGTGAACAAACAGATTGAGTTTAGGAACAGCTACAGTTTGCCCTCCTCCCCAATCCCAACACACACACTGACTTCCGGCTTCGCATGCCTCCTAAATGCTCTCCTATAATAAGATTGCATTGTTTTATTGTATGACTGTTTCCCAGAGTAAAGAAGGAGCCAGCCTCAGAGCTGGGAAAGCCTGGGTTCAAGCCCAACCTCCAACATTTCTGGGCTGAAGACTCTGGCTAGATTGCCCCAGGCAACTGTCCAAGGCAGGGGTTCTTAACCTGTTGTCAGGACCCCTTTAGCAACATGCTGAAATCTATGGACCCATTCTCAGAATGACTTTTAAAAGCATAAAATAACACACACACACTTACAAAGAAGCCAGTTATATTAAAACACAATTAACAATTTTTTTCCGTTCCCAGAATTGCGGTTAAGAACTAGGTGCTAAAGCCTTAAGTTACAGGAAGGTGCTAATGGCCAAGACAGGGGAAAGGAAGGGGGAAGGGAATAAGTATTTATAATGTACCTACTGTGTGCCAGGCAGTATGCTAAGTACTTTTACAAATATTTATCTCATTTGATCCTCACAGCAACCTGTTATTATTATCATTTGATGGAGTCTCCAGCCAGGGAGAGAACCCAGAGCCAACCCACAGATCCCAGAGTCCATAGCAGGGCCTGAGCAAACCTTAGCCCTGGGGGAGACTGCTTATTCTAGTCATTCCTAAATAGCCTATTACAGGTGAGGCCACGTCCATCCTCGTAGGCACCTGGGCTCTACCTAGTGGTTAAATCCCTGCTGAGCCCTGGAGAGATGAGCTGGGGAGAAGGGAGAAGGGGAAGCAGCTAGCTCCTCCTAGAGACTTTTCTGAGTCAGTGATACAAGTCAAACCCATAGGAACTGATTGGAGTCAGGAAGCCCTGGGTTAACATCTCACCTCAGACTAGCTCTGTGAGCCTGGACTAGGCTCATCTTTTTGTGGGTTCTGCTGCTTTAGAATTTGTTTCGAGCCATTGTTTTTCAGGTATTTGGAGGGGTTTGGGGGAGAGCTCAAGCAAGTCACTGCTTTCACTCTGCCATCTGGCTCTGTGAACTTGGTTTTCTCATTTGTCTAACAAGAATAACAGTAAGACTTGCCTCATGAGGTTGTCGAACAGAGGGTCTGCCGGCATAAATATCAGCTCTTGTCCTGGCGCTGGCTCCAGAGCTCAGAGGGACCTTGGAGAGCACGCCCACCCTTTTCACTTTCCTGGTACAGCAGCCCAGAGAGGAGAAATGATTAATCTGTCCAAGGCCACACACACAAGCAAGTCAGAGATGATACTTGCTGCTCTCCTGGAATTCCTTACATCAGGGAACTCACAGATCCCAGCAACAGCAAGACGTTCAGGTCCTGCGCACAGTAGGTGCTTAGCAGATATTTACTGAATCCAGTGCAATGGAATGGGAAGCTAGGATGAACCTGGGCTAGCATCTACCCAGTCCCTTCATTTTCCACAAGGAAACTGAGGCCCGTGGAGGTGAAGGTGACAAATGGCAAAGTCAGGATTTGAACCCAGGCCCTCTGACTCCACATCACACTCTTTTCCCATCTATGTCTTCAAAGGGCTTTCCTGGACATTCTGTCACTTGGCTTTTACGAGAACTCTGGAAAGGATGGGGGATTATT
The DNA here is from genome assembly GCF_003287225.1 of Phascolarctos cinereus. Lineage (NCBI taxonomy): Eukaryota > Metazoa > Chordata > Mammalia > Diprotodontia > Phascolarctidae > Phascolarctos > Phascolarctos cinereus. The sequence continues at coordinate 11,961,216 of NW_027555958.1, read as the reverse complement.
TCAGAAAGGTTAGGAAAGGCTTCAGAGACAACAAAAGCTCATTGCTGGGAAATGGCTCCACCAGTCTGGGGGCCCTAGATAAGACAGATCCCTGTCTTCCTCCTCTGCCTGGGACAGAGCCAAATAGCCTGAGGTGGAAGAAGGGCCCAGCCTCCTAAATCCTTAGCATCAGCTACAGTCACACTTTGAACTGGCAGATCTGTTGGCCATGCCCTCCACTGACCCCCAAGGCTAAAGGGCCTCTGAGGATCCTAGGTCTGGAGGGGACCTGAAGAGTCCTTGAGCCCAACTCTGTCATTTTACAGACAAAGAACCCAAGACCCAGGGGAGAGGAAGGGACTGGCCCTAGGTCACAAAGGTAGCAAGTGATAGAGATGAGGTTTGAACCCAAACCCTTTGACTCAAACTTCAAGCGTCCATCTACTGCATGGGCTGCCTTCCTCACAGAGAGGAAGTCTGCAGCCTAGGGTTCTTTATGGATTGAAGGATTTCCTCCTCCCCCACACTCAAGAGAGGAGGGAGGGACTACCTGGCATCTGCCCCGAGGCCTGGCTCTTCTCATCAGCCTCCAAAATCAAACATCCTGGCATCAGCAATAAACCAGGGAGAGAGCTGGGAAGGGGGGCAGGGCTGGGGTGGTGGTGGAAGCTTTAAAGGGACAGAGAAAGGCCAGAGAACCCAAGGGGATCCCAGACAGGAGGGGACTCATGGCTGCCATGAAAACTTGCTGTCTGGGGGGGGGGACAAGTCTCACCATCTTTTTTAAATTTAATTTTTGATTTATGGAATAAAACAGGCATTTCCATAACATAATATAATTAAAAAGAAGATTGCACATGAAATTGCAAATCTATTTTTGCATATAATCTATATATTATAACTTGCTATTCCTTTTAAATAAATAATAAAGTTATCATGTAAATTTCTTTTTTTCTTTTTTCCTTTTTTTCTTCCCCCCCATGGCTACCATTAGACACAAATATGTGTGTATATTATGAAAAATTATTTTCCTTAGTAATCATTATCTTAGAGACTCAGAGCTTCCCCATTCCCCTTTCTTTTAAAGTTTAGTCCTTCTTCAGAAGGACATAAAGATCTAATCTAAATAGGTCTATTCCTGCTCCTTATGTTGCCCAGACAGGTCTGGGAGAATGTTGATTCCTCCCTATTGTCAAGACAGGTGCTATGGAAACTGATGTCTCTTTGACCAGGATTAAGTGACCTGGTCATGTACTCAAAGACCCTCATTTTAATATAGCCCACCTCCCAGAGTTGATTGGCATCCCTTGGGAACACCTAGTCTTCGAAGGGCATATAACCTGTACCCCCAAATCTCAAATGGAGCCAAATCTGAATTGGCCCCCTTAGGGGGCCCAGTTTTGGACTGAACTCCCATGCAGTGCGTGTCAAGCCAGCTTGAGGGAAATTAAAAATGGTGACACACGCACCCTAATTTCATTTGTCCCTTTCTTTTAGCAGATTCTGTTCCAAATTGGGGTTCATGGGGTTCAACATTAAATACATATGCATGCAAACAAAATACACACACACACACACATAAAATTCTACAATCCTAGTTCTTTCTGTGGATGCAGATAGCATCTTTCTTCATATGTCCTTTATAGTTAATTTGGGTATTTATAATAATACCATCATCATTTCACCAATAACTCCTCTTTGGAGTAGGCTTCCCTCCCCTCCCCTGGACTTTGGCCCTCAAGCTGGACTCCACCTGACCTCCCACTTAACCTGCAATTCTGTTCACCTTTCCAGAAAAAGGTGGGGATATAGCTCCCTTCCCCTAGGAGAGCCTCTCTGCCCTCTGTGCCCTTTATCCATGGCAGACTCTAAGGGAGGGAGATGGGACTGGTCTGGGACTGTAAATCCAAACCTGCCTTGTCCCCTATCCATGACTCAGACAATGACTCCCACCCAGGCAAGCTCTGGAGACCACAGTGAGACCTTGGCTGACCCAGATCCAACTGTCTTGAGAAATAGTTTGGGGTTAAACAAAAAAAAATGACAAAACCACTTGTCCCCTCAGACTCCCTTGGACTTACCCCAAGTCAGCCAGAGCACCCCACTTTGGGGCAGCCCTCCCCGCTAGGAAGCTTGTCCAGTCTCTACTTACTGGCTTGTGATTCCCCCCCACCCCCAACCACACCTGCCTCTGCCCTCTGGGTTTGAACAGAACAGTCTGAAGAAGCTCTCCTGGGCCACCCTCCCTTTCCCTTCTCCAAGGGTAAACAACCCTAGTCCTTTTCACCAATCTTCAGAAAACATAAACTTGATGCCCTTCATGCTCCTGAAACCCCTCCTTTGGACATTGTCCAGCTTCTCACTGGCTCTTCCCAAACGATGGCGCCAAGAGTGGAGTGTGAGAATCCAGGTGGGAACTAGCCAGGGAGGAATTAGGGGTCACTGCCTCCCTGTGTGCTGGGCAGTGCTTGGAGAGGAGGGGAGGTGATCGCATGACACACTTAAATTTAATCTCTGTTCTTCTCTTAGACAATCACCCCACCTCATTCAACTTCTTTTTTCGTAAAGTTTTTAAATTCATTTTAAACTTCAATACAAAATGAGAAATGGGGTAAAAAAGAACATTGACATGTTCACAGCAGAACATAAGAGATGATTCAATATAAACAACAAATTTTCATCGCAAGAAAACCTATGTAATAAGTACTATATGTTGTTGTCAAAGCTGTCCAGCTTTTCTTTGCTTCCTTGTAGATTTTCCATTCAACCTCTGAGGTGCAAACACTCCCACTAAAAATTTAACCATCAGCTCTTGACAGCCATGATAGTTGACTCACACAAACTGATGGTACCTAGGTTCCTTCCTACTCCCAGCCAAGTGCATTTTTCACTGTACCATGGAGAAGAAACTCAGCAGGGAAAAAAGCTAAGACCCCGTGGAAGAAATGTAGGGCCCAAGTAGAAAGTGGAAGGGGGAGCTGCCTCTGCACCTCCTAACGGTGTGGCCTTAGATATGTTGCTTCCTCTCTCTCTGGACCACCATTTCCTCTGTAAAACGAGGGGACAGGCCTAGATGAGATGTTCTTAACTGGGGTCCATGGACCCTTCAGACAGTCCATGAACATCAGTGGGAGAAAAAATGACATCTTTATTTTCATTTATTGCTAACTGAAATTTAGCACTTCCTTCAATTATGAATGAAACGCCCTCCACAACAACACGATTCTGAGAAGGGGGCAGTAGGCTTCCCCAGTCTGACAGAGGAGACTCCAAAAAGGCTGAGGCCCCTGCTCTAGGTGGGGCTGCCTTGAGGAACTCACAGAATCCCAGCAGGTCAGAGGCCATCTCATCCAAGCACAGAGTCCCTCTATAACACCCCCCAAAAGCACTTGAGCAAGTCGTAGTTTAAAGACCTCCAGGGGTGGCGACCCACTCCCTCCCAGCAGGCTGCCGCCTGGTCCATTCTTAGACCCTGGCAGGGACAGCCCCAGGAGTACAATCACTGGCCAAAGGCAGGAGCCATTTCTGAACTCACCTCCTTAGCTACGCATTCTAAGAGCAGAATAGCTCACCGAACTGGCTGCCTTGTCTGCTGGTTTCTGGGAATCCGATGAAAGCTTCCTTTGGTCCTTTATTTGTGCATGCCTGAGCTTGTGAGCAAACATGGCCATGGGTTAACTGAGCTATTGAAGGAGGCTATGGAAGTGTGAGGCCTCCAGGAGTAGCCCAATTTGGCCCCTGAGAAAGTGGAGCCAGGAGGAGGGAAGGAGGCCTGACCCCAGACAGAGTCCTGGGCCAGCCAAAGGTGCCATGAACCCCAACCCCGGGACCTTTTTAGCTGTGAGAGGAGACTAGGTTTCTAGAGCAAACAGCTCCCCTATAATCTTGGGCACTAGGGGAGCCTTCTGGGCTTGGGAACTGGGCTCAATGGAAGCATCTTGACTGGCTCATAATGAGGACAAATATTTGCTGGGATAGCCCAGCCCACAGCCTGCTTGACTCCCCTCAGACATGAATACAGGCATTTTTCTATTTAAGGGAAATGGGCACAACAAACCTAAATCACAGGACTATCAACTCAGAGCCGGAGGGGATCTTGCAGGCCATGTTGGTAATTTTACAGAGGAGGAAACTGAGGCCCAGGGAAGTGAAATAACTGAAGATCACAGATCTGAAGCTGGAAGGGGAGCAAAGAAGCCATGGAATCCAACCCATTCCTTTTATGGAGAAGGAATATGGGACCCACAGAAAGCAAAGGACTAACCCTTCCAGTGCAGTGAATGGCAGAGCCAGTATTCAAACTCAGGTTATAGTTTAACCAGTTTTTAAAAATCACACTTTTTTTGGAATCAGCAAAAATCTCTCCCTCCTACCCCAACCACCTCCTTCTAAACTGAGAAGAAAAGAAAAAGAAAACCCCTGTTACAAATACGTATAATCAAGTCAAACAAATTGCTACACTGGCCATGTGCAAAAAAGCATGTCTCATTCTGTAGTCCAAGAATGGGTGGCATGCTTCGGCATGAGTCCTCTGGAACTATAGCTGATCGTGAGAGTTTCCAATGCCTTCACAGTTGTTTGTTCTTACGATATTACCGTCATTGTATAAATTGTCCTCTTGGTTCTGCTCCCTTCTCTCTGCATCAGTTCATGCTAGTCATCTCAAGGTTCTCTGAAATCAACCCTCTTCACATTTCTTACAGAGCAATAGTATTCCATCACCTTCAAATGCCATAACTCGTTCATCCACTTCCCAGTGGATGAGCACTCCCTCAAGTTCCCATCTTTTTTTCTAGGTCTCAGAAAGAACTAGAAATATTTTTGTGAATTCTGAGAGTTTGTTTTGCCTAGCACCTCTTGATCTACCTTCCCTCTAATTGCCCCTTCTCCTTTCTCTCTTTTCCTTTCTGTTTCCTTGTTGAGTGAAATGTATTTCTGTATGCAATTATGTGTATGTGTGTGTGTGTGTGCTTGCGCGCGCGCGCTCACACGCATTCTTCCCTCCTTTAACCAGTTTAGACAAGAATGAGGTTCAAATGTCAGCAACCTTCCTCCCGCTTCCTCCTTATTTGTATAGATGTCTTCTTGTCTACACTCTGATTATGTGAGATAATTTTCCTTCATCTTCCTTTTCCTTCCTTCCCCTTTCCAGTGTATTCCTTTTCCAGTCTCTTTCCATTCTTCTCAAGATCATCAAGGCACAATAGAACCACCCCCAGGACTTATCTAATTACAGAATTTAACTGCTGCTGGGCCCAGGGGGGCTGGGGCACTGGGCCACTCACTGCCTTCTCCACTAAGGGGCTCTTCTGCTCTGGACTCAGGCCTAGGGAAGTTCCCTTTTTAAAATACAGCTTGTTAAATCCCCCACCCCAGCATCCTAGAGAAAAATCTACTTATTGTTTAGGTTATGACTTCTGTCTAAGGTTTTCCCAAGAAGGGTGAGTGAATCAGGTATGGGACAGATAATTTATTCTTCCGCGCACACACACACACAGGCCTACCCACAAACGCTCACCATAGCAGGTATTTAGACAATGACTTAAAACAGGAGCGGCAATTTAACTTACAACTACTGTTACAATCTGTCTGCAGGATGATACTGTAACCTCTTCAAAACAGACGCATCAGCATTTGTATCCCTAGTACCTACACACAGAAAATGAGCTTGTTGGATTGGATTGGACCAGAGAGGCATCAGTGGAAAGAGACTTGACCTGGGTTCAAAGAGGGATTCAAATTGGGTTCAAATCCTGCTTCTGAGGTTTGCTGCCTCTGTGACCTTGGGCAAATCACAGTTTCTCGTCTGTAATACAGAGGACATTTGGACCAGATGGCCCCTAAGTTCCTTCCCCACTCTAGATCTAGGGCCCAAGGCTTGATGGGAATCAGGAGTGACAAAGAGTTACTGGTGAGTCATTTTCAGCCATGTCCAACTCATCGTGACCTCTTTTTGAGGCTTCCCTGGGAAAGACACTAGACGGGTTTGCCATTTCCTTCTCTAGTTCATTTTACAGATAAGGAAACTGAGGCAAACAGTGTTAAGAGACGTGCCCATGGTCACACAGCTAGTTAGTGTCTGAGGCCAAATGATGAATCTTCCTGACTCCAGGCCCAATTCTCTATCCACTGTGCCACCTAGCTGATGGACCTGGATTCAAATCCTTATTTTGTTGCTACTTAGGTCCCAGGACACAGATTTGTTGTCTAGGTAACCTCAGACTTAATCTCTTTGGCCTCCATTTCATCAACTGCAAGAAGAGGGGATGTCACACAGATGATTCCTAAAGTCCCGTCCAGCTCTGAGACCTCTGATCCTGTAGCTCACTCACTGTTCCTGTGGAAGTGGCCACAGCTGTTATTAGCATAGCAGGGAAGGCAGTGCAGCTGAGCTGTGTGGGACTGAAGGCTCAGGAATCTGGAGGCTCGTGGGAGCTCACTTCTGGTGAATGAATTCAAACAGACCCTTAGGCAGTAAGAACTGGATTGGAATCCTGACACTGTTACTAGCTCTACCTTGCTGAGTTTCCTGCTGGGCCTCAGTTTCCTCAACTGTGAAATGAGGAGGTTGGACCAGACCCAGATGGCCCTGATGGCAGCTTGGGGTTGCTATGTATTTCTCCTTATTGTCTGTGTGTGTGTGTGTGTGTGTGTGTGTGTGTGTGTGTGTGTGTGTGTGTGTGTACAGTGTATATATATATATATGTATATATATATATATATATATATATATATATATATATATATATATATATATATATATATATATATATATACACACAGTAGGTTGTGCAGCCACAGGCAGAACTGGTCAGGAGCATGACAAAGGTTCCTTGTGTTGCTGATGTTGACTTGGGACCAGAATCCAGCACACTCCATCTTGGGGATCTATGTCCCTGAGTCAGCTCAGATCTGCATTCTCTCACTGTGCCTACTGAATCTACTCTCACATAACAATAGCATCTTATAGAATAATAGCCTCAATAATATATAATCTCATATAATAATAGCATCAATAATAACGATAGCTAACATTTATAGGATACTTACTATGCAGCTAGGTGGTGTAGTGGATAGAGCATGGGGCCTGGATTCAGGGAGATTCAGCCTCAGACACTGGGCTGTGTGACTCTGGGCAAGTCACTTAACCTCTATTTGCCTCATCTGTAAAATGGGAACATGCTAGAGAAGGAAATGGCAAACCCCTCCAGTATCTTTGCCAAGAAAACCCCATGGATTCTGTAGAGTTGGACCTAACTGAAGAGGAACAAAAACAACACCGTGCCCAGCTCTGTGCTAAGCTCTCCAGCTATCCCATTTGGTTAGTTCTGTTTCTGCTTCTCTCTGCTTTGAAACACTCTCACACTTTCCAGGTTTCCTTACTTTAAAATGCTTCTCCATTTCCTTTCCTCATTAATTCCTTCTCCACCCACCAGGGTCACCATCTGGGCCTTCCCAGCTGCAGCCGGCCCTCCCTGGGCAGATCACATAAGCCACTGTACATATTTCCTGCAGTCATTGTCTCCCCAACACCCGAATCAGATAGCACAATCGCGTATCTCGCCCACCTCTGGATGGGTGGTGTATTCTCAATGCAACTTGGGATTTTGGTCACACGCATACCACCCTGTCCTTGGCTACTGCCCATCTTTCCAGTTCAAATAGAGAAACAACAAAAATAAAGTAGGAGAATCAGAGAATTGTTGCACTGGGAGAGGGGCCGTAGAAGGGGTCTGGCCCAATGCCCTGCCTATGGAGGAGGCCCTTGGATGGCAGACTTGGGTGACAGCCGCTTCCCCGTGCTTCTGCTGGGGTATTTCCATCAGTGGTTAGAAAGGCTCTCCTTATTGATTCACAAACATTTGCAAACAATATCATAGAGAAAGACAGCTTAGGGAGACTTTAGAACAGTAAACCAGGGTCCAAAAGAATGCAGAGGAAACTTGCTCCTCCCCTCTGAGAGGGAGATGATGGACTTCCGGTGTGGAAAGACTCATTCATTTCTGGGCATGTTAATGAGGGAATTGTTTTCTTGGACTATGTAGATAGGTATTGGCGGGCTTGTTTGTTTCTTAAAGAATTTGCTCAGTTGAGGGGAAGGTGGGGAAATGAACAAAAAAAGACCTTTTTACTTGAAAAATAAAAATAACACACTGTTTTTGAAAACAGTATATTTATATATTAATAGCATACTTATAATAGTATATTTATTAATAATACATTTATTTTTAAAATAGTATGTTTTTTTTTAAATAAAGCGCATTTACCAATTGAAGAACATTTCCCCTGACTGGCTCCTGTTGTGGTCAATGAATTGATACAAGATGAGCCTGCTTGTCAACCACGTGAAAACCTCGTCAACACGTGAGGACAGTGACAGGCCCTTCCCAGTCTCCTTCACCCTTCTAGCACAGGCCCCATCACCTCCCCCCTCGATTACTGCGATAGGCTTGGGGGGGGAGTTCCTGCCTGCCTCCAGTCTCTCCCAGCTCCATTCCATCCTCCGCAGTGATTTTCCTGAAGCACTGGTCCGACCATATCATCCCCCCAGTCGATAAACTCCAGTGGCTCCCCATTGCCTCCAGGAGCAAATACAAAATGCTTTGGCATTCAAAGCCCTTCCTAATCTAGCCCTCTCCTCCAAGATGCTCACACCTTACTCCCCAGCTCATTCTCTTGGATCCAGTGACCTAGGCCTCACAGCTATTCCAGGAATACGATACTTCATCTCTCACCTGGAGGAATTTTCTGTAGTTGTTCTGGCTGCCTGGAACACTCCTCCTCCTTTAAGCCACCCACTCACCTCCCTGCTTCCCTAAACAAAACTAACTAAAATCTCATCTTTTGCTGGAAGCTTTCCCCAACCCCTCTTTATCCAGAATCCTCCATGTTAATTAGTCCTTGTTTATCCTGCATGTAACTTGCTTTGTATATGTTTGCTTACAGGTTTTATCCCCCATTAGATTGTGAACTCCTTGAAGGCGGGGATTGCCTTGTGCCTCTTTTTGTATCCTAGCACTAAGCCCAGTGCCTGGCACTTAGTAGGTACTCCGTAAACGTTTATTGACTGGGTGATTAATTATTGCTTCATCAGACTAAACAACTTCAATTCTAAAGGGGATCTAGAAGCACAAAAGCAGATTTTTCACTTTTTTCATGGCTCTGAGCCCTGGGCAATGTGAGTCAGGTGGGATGAAACCTCCGCTGTGGCATAGTGGGAGGCCCCTGGACTCTGTGGGTTCTGTGGGTTCTGGCCTTGTCCCTGCCACTTATTAGCTGGGTGACCCTGGACCAGTCACTTACCTTCACTCCCCCTCAGATTCACCACCATCAAAATGGAGAGTGATAACCCTTGGGTTATCTGCCTCACCAGGGTGTCATGAAGAAAGTGCTTTGTAAATGACCAAGTGTCACAGAAATGAGCTGTTATTCTTTGCCACTGGGATTAGAACAAAAATGCAAGAGGGATCACTTGCAATTCTGTAGCACTTGAAGGCTAACAAAGCTTTTTTTTTTTACAGTGACCTCCTGTATCATCATTTTTCCCATTTTACAGATGAAGAAACTGAGGCCTAGATCTGAGCACCGATTGGCCGGAATCAGAGTGAGTACAGAGTGAGCAGTGGAGCTGACAGTAATGCCCAGGTCTAAGGATCTTTGCATCGAGACGGTACATTGGCCTTGCTGTCCATCCTCAGTGTGGAGGGAAGGAACAGAGGAGCAGTGGAGGGAAAGAAGGAGATTTGACAAAGGGTCGTAGACTAAGGCCCACAGGAAGCCTTAGGGACCATGTAATCCAGCCCAGAGGGGACTTCAGAGGCCACTGAGGCTTAACCCCTCATTTGACCAGAAGAAATGAAGCCTGGGGATGTTTAATGACTTACCCTAGGTCTTACAGGTAATAGCCATATTCAAATCCTGTTCCAACTGGATTCTTGTTCAGGTACCATGTGAAGTAGAGGTGCCTTAATTAATCAACAAACACAAGTTTATTAAGCACCTGTGTTGTGCCTGGAATGACACTGGCCACTGGAAATATTGTCCCTGCCTTCAAGGAGCATACAATCTATCAGGAGAAACAAGATGTGCATACCAATCAACCAATCACCAAGTCTTTATTAAACACCTACTATGCGCCAGGCACTGTGCTTAGTGTTGGGGATACAAAGAAAAAGCAGAAACCTCTAATATAAACAGATAAGTGCTGTAGGCTCCCTCATCCCAATTCCCACTCAAACTGAGGAGTCACATCCCTAAGCAAAGCTATATCCCACCCTCCCCTGAGGGGCCAAAGCGATTCTTCTCTAATGCTAGTGGCTCAATCCCCAGTTCCAAGGTGTTTGTCCAGTATCCCTCACCGCTGATAGTAGCAATAGTAGTATATATGTACAGAGAGATAGATAGATAGATAGATAGATAGATAGATAGATAGATAGATAGATAGATAGATAGATAGATATACACACGTGCATATATACACATATGTGTGTGTGTACATATATATATTTAAATTTGTTTTTAGCTCCTTTATGTATTGATTGGAATGATTGGCTTTCCATCATTTCATCAATTAACATCAATTAGCTTTGTGGGTGACCTATATGATTTCAGGGACCCAAATGATTTTGGTGTGTCCCAGGTGGAAAGCGACATTTGAAGATCTTGTCCAGACATCCAGTTAATGAGGGGAAAGGAGACTGAGCCTGAGGCTGGGGCTCAGCTCCTCCCCCCCCCCCCCCCCCCCCGACTTCATTCCTTCCCAGGGCTCTCCACTTCCTCCAGTCCCTGGGCTCTGCTTTATCATTTCCTTGGGTCCAGGCTCCACAGGGCCGTTATCAAGCCCCTCCCACCCTTCTGGTGGCTTTCAGGACCTGCTAGTACTTCATCTAAAGTGTTGGGCTGATTGCTTTCATTTGATCGATTCTCACCTGCTGGCTGCGGCAAGGCTAAATGAGATGGGAAGATGGGATGATTTCCATGCTCCCTTGTGCTGATGCTCTGTTGCGCTGAAATTTTTGTGATAGTCTTGGAGACAGTCTAAGGTTGAGAGAGGAGCATCAGCTGGGCCAGAGAAAGTAAACACTGAGCCCCTAGAATGACCATAACAGTTGGACCAAGGGGGTGGCCTTGGCTCTGAAGTCAGAGGGCCTGGGTTCCAAACCCATTCAGCCACTTACTACTACTGTAACTTTGGACAAGTTGCTTTATCTCTGAACCTCAGTTTCCTTCTCTGCAAGATGAGGGGGTCAGAAATGGGGTACAGAAGTCTATCCTGCCCTACAGGAAAATAGAAGGGGAAGTGGATAAGAGAAGGGGAGAGAGATAGAAGAGAGGACAGACTAGGGGAAGGGATATTCAGAATGCATGCCATCTTGGGGTGGGAGGAGGGGGGAGATGGGGTATAAATTTGGAATTCAAAAACTTGTGGGAGTGAATGTTGAAAGCTAAAAATAAATAAATTTATATTTAAAAATTTTTTTTAAAAAGATGAGGGGGTCAGACTGGAGGGCCATTTCAGCTCTAAATCTCTGATCCTATAACCTCCCCCAGCCTCAGTTTCCTGTTCTGTAAAATCAAGGGTTTGGCCCCTGTGGCTTTTGAGCTGCCTCCCAGCTCTGCATCCATCAGTGTCGGTGCTCTTGCCACTGGTGTAGATTTCAACCCATCCCCACCTTCTCATCTACTCGTCTTGTCCATGCCTCATCCTTTTCCCCTCAGAAAAGAACCAAACTTTCCAAAGAAGACTGAGTCACTAGGCTAGCAGCCTATCTCTGGGCCTTTGACTAGCGTGTGGGTAACAGTGCAGCTGCCAGGTTCTCCCTCACTTTGCCCCCTTGTTCACCAATTCTGCATTCTGTCGACTTCTTGCCTCCATGTCATGATTGGTAACAGGCCAAGTCAGGTTTACAGAATGTTTTACTTCCTAAAGCACAGCCCCTACGAGGAAGATAAAGTAAGCATGATTAGCCCATTTTCCATCTCTAAGAACAGTGATCAGATCAACATAATCATTCCCGGAAAGAACAATTCAATCAACTAATTGCCTTCTGGTTCCTCTCTCCCTGCCCGAGACTCCCCAGACCCAAATACCACCCCCTCCAACCAACGTTCCTCTATTTGTGCTGCTTTCCTCTGTTAGAATGGAAGCTTCTTGAGGGCAGGGACTGGCTTCTCTTTTTCACCTTTGTATCTCCAGCAGTTAGTAGCATTCCAGGCACATGCTAAGCATTTAATAAAGGCTTTTGACTCATTTATTTTCCAAATGAAGAAACAGAGAGTCAGAGAAATCCAATGGCTTGGTCAAGCCTACACAGTAAGTGGCAGAGAAAAATGACTAGAACCCAGGACTTCTGAGTTCTCGTCTAGCCTTTCTTCCATTGTGCCATCCTAACTCTATCCCTACATCACCTCTCTGCATTGGAAATGGGGGGAAATGGCCAGAAGAAATGCCAGATTTCAGAACCTCAAAATGAGGGAAGACATTCCGACCAAGCGTCAGTGAGTCTGGGCACCAAGGACCTTCCCAGAAGCTCAGAACTACAGCAGCATTGACTTTTGGAGCTGGAAGGGGCCTCAGACGCCATCTTGTCCAGCCTATGCCTGGATAGGAATTCCATCCGCAGCATTTCTGCCTCTTAGTTGTCCTGGCTTCAGTCAAGCACGATCATCTGAACTTTCCTCACCCACTCAGGCTCTGATAAGATACAGAAAAAACCACCCATCTGGACCCCTTGGAGGTAGGGTTCTGAGGGCCTTCCACCCCACCTGTCACTACCCAAGCTTCGGGAAACCATGAGCCATGGGGAACCAAACCTCTAGGTACCTGCCTGCCCTCCAGTGAGAAAGAAAACATTCCCATTTGCCCAAGGAGAGGATAAATCTCTCAACAAGGGACTCAGCGAGACAGCTTGAGCCGCAGCCCCTGGCTTTGACAGCCAAAGGAAGGCAGCCAGCCCCCCAGCCTCCCGTCAGACTTCTCCAGACATTGGAAGCCTGCTCTGGCTCTCTATGGCTGCCTTTCTGGCTTGTGTGGATGCAGACATGTCTCCACTTTAGAGAACTGGGCAGCCCTTGGATAGCCCATGCTTGAGAGGGAGACTTGGGCGTGTGTGGATGGATGGACATTCCGGAGACCATTTAGACTTCTGAGATAAAGAGACACATTCACTCTTGACTCCTTTTCTGTCTTTACAACTTGCTTGAGACAGCGCAGTGTGGGCCCTTAGGAGAGTCACTCTGCACCTCAGTCCCCATCTATAAAAGGAGGACAGAGGAGGAGGAGACAACGCTCCACAGGACTATGTAAGCTCTGGAGCCCTTACCCCAACTCCCACTTGCACTGGTTGGCTGGGTCCCTCAGAACAAGGCTAGTTCCAGCTTCTTCTTTAGGAATCTAGGGGTATCCCTGAAGGGTTGAAGGTGTCTTTCTGATGCTATATAGTCTTGAGCCCCCATCTGATATGCTCTGTTTAATATCAGTCACTAGCTCTAGTTAATATCTCTCTTATATTTCCGGTCAGCCTAGTGATTAGCACCTGAATATCAATGCCAGCTCGGCCACTTGCTTTCTGGTAAGTTATACCACCTCTCTGGGCCTCAGTTTCCCCCTTTGTAAAATGAAGAGCTCCAGTGGCTTCTGAGGTCCTTTCCAGCTCTAAGCCTGTGATATATGAAGCTCACTGAAAGAATTAACTTCTACTAAGTATGCATATAACAAGAAGAGAAGTTACAAAGCGCTTCCCCCAAGTCTAGAGGCACGTAGACAGCATCTCAGTCCCTGAAATGGGGAGAATCTTAAAGCAACTGCTGCAAAGCATCTGCACGTCCAGGTTCACTAGTCACTCCTTGCCTGAAGAAAATATCAGCTGGGCTGCTGGGTTAAACCATCGCTAACAGGAAACCAAATAGGTCACTGGTGCCCCTTCACATTCAGCTCCTGGGAAGCCTGCTGGGGATTTCTGCCCCTTGGAAGCTTGCAAGGCCTCTGCTTTCTCAATCCTCCTTCACTCAAGAGCAGGAGAAGGATCTCTGTCATCCTCCCCACCCAGAGGCCCACAGTGAGCCTTTCCTCTCAGTGGAATGCAGCTGCAGGGAGGGAAGAAGGGTCGGCATGGCCAGGCAGGGCTCCTTGTATGGGCTCTGAGTTCCTGCTCAGCAGCCAGCCAGAAGGCCTTATCTTTCCTATGTGGACGGACCGCCATCAGGAGGTCTGTCCATGCTCTACATGGAAAGGTGCTTCTCATGTTGAAGGAGGCTCCTCAAATTTGCTCGCACCCAGGACTGGGCCCTTCCTGACTAGTCCCATGTTCCCTCATGAGATCTCTGGACTGAGAGAATGAGCTTCACGGACCACAGGCTTTGAGGTGAAAGGGACCTCAGAGGCCCCTGACCTAAGGGGGAAGGGAAACTGAGGCCCGGAGAGAGCATAGTCATAGAGAGATGGAAAGGACCTCAGAGGCTAAGGCTACCTTCCTCTTTCCCAATGAGGAAACTGAGGCCCAGAATGATGTGACTTGCCCAAGGTCTCACAGGTACTTGTAGCCAAGCCAACCTTTGAATCTAGGGGCACTGGCCCCAAATCCCAAAGTCTTCCCCCTGTACCTCATTGCCTCTCCCTGAGGATCATCCTGTCATTTGATCACAGGTCTAGCGCTGGAAGGGGCCTTACAGGTAATTTAACACAACCTCTTCATTTTACAAGTGAGGAAACTGAGGCACAGAGAAAGTGATTTGTGTAAGGTCCCAACGCTATTAAGTACCAGAAATTGGTTCAAACCTGGGCTCTCTCTACTGCGGCCTTGTTTTGGCTTAGAATGCCCCTGGTGCTCCTGAGATCAGGATTCTTCACTCTTTTTTCCATCATAGACCCCTTTGGGCAGTCTGGTGAAGCCTGGGACCCTCTTCTCAATCCGGTTCTTAAATGCGTAAGATTACAAAGAAAACCAATTACATTGCAATTCAGATATCCCACCCCCACCCCACCCTCCAGCCAAGTTGGTGGAGCCTGGGTTAAGAATCTCCAGGCTAATGAAGGGTGGTCATTGTGTGACCTGGGTAATTCCAAAGCTACTTTCCATCCACACTGGGGAAGGTGAGCTGTTGGGCAGATGGAAATTCAGCTATTTCTCTGCTAATTCCCCAGTGACGCCCCCTTCATGCCAACTCAGGCCAGATGAGGGCTGTTTGCATGCTCTGCCCTCCCCTACTTTCCTATGACCAAAACTTCCAGTAAGTGAAGCTCCCTTCCTAGCCAGCCCAGCACGAAAGCCTCCCAGAAATAACAAGTCCCTGCCCAGGGGCAGACAGAACAGGCCTGTCCTCCACCCCCAGCGCTGGAGAGAAACGTGTCATGAAGACAACGTGGCCTTGACCCAGGAGACTCTCTCAGGGGCAGGCTGGGAGCCTGGAGCAGCCAGGACTCAAACTCTGGCACCTTCCCTCCCTCCTTCCTCCTGGTTTTCCTAAAGCTGTTCAGAATGTATAGGCTTCTGGGTTTAGAGACAGAAGAAGCTGGGTTCAAATCCCACCTTGGACACTTAGCAGCTGTGTGACCCTGAGTAAGTCATTTAACCTCTATCTGCCTCAGTTTCTGCATCTGTAAAATGAGGGGGCTGGGCTTTATGGCCTCGAAGGACGCTTCTAGCTCTAGACCTATGAGTCTATGACCTCTCTAAAGCTTTTGACCCATTAGCCATCCCCTCCGTGACATCCTGTTGCCCCACATGGCTCTTCTCCTCCCTTTCTGGCTCCTCCTCTGTCTCCTTCATTGATCCCTGTTCTTCTTTCTTCACATCTCAAGTGGTGGGCGGCATCCAAGGCTCCAGCTTTGGGCTTGTTCTCTTCTCCCTGTACTCTTTCTCTTTTTTTTTTGTTTGTTTGTTTTTAGGCAATTGGGGTTAAGTGACTTGCCCAGGGTCACACTGCTAGTGAGTGTGAAGTGTTTGGTCTGAGGCCGGATTTGAACTCAGGTCCTCCTGACTTCAGGGCCGGTGCTGTATCCACTGTGCCACCTAGCTGCCCCCTCCCTGTACTCTTTCATCAGCTCCCATGGCTTCAACTTCCTTCTTTGGGCAGGTGGCTCCCGCAGCTCTCCAGGGTGTCCCCAAAGTCTCAGTGCAGCTTGAGGTCACTGAAGCTCACTAACGGCACTGAGACTTTTGGGACACTCTACATATCCAGCCCTAACTCATCAGGTCCTTCTGGACATCTCCACCTGGACATGGGGTCATGGGGTCACAGAAACAGATCAGGAAGAAACGCCAGAAGCCACTGAGTCCAACCCTTTCATTTTACAGATGGACAAACTGAGTCCCAGAGAGAGGAAGCGAATGCCCAAGGCCACCCAGAGGCAGGATGGGAGGGATGACTTGTGACTAGGAGAGATCATTCAGCCGATGGGCATTTGTTAAATGCCCATTAATCCCAGTCCCTGGCCATACTGTGCTTAGGCACTGGGGGCACAGAGACATAATCAGCTGATCAATCAGTCAATATATATTAAATGGTTCCCTTGTACCAGGCCTAAGAGTTGGGGATGCCAGGAAAAAAGCAAAAGCAGTTGCTGCCCTCGAGAGGCCAAGGAGAAAGATTTGAGGAGGAGGCGGCCCTGGAAATGAGACTTCATAGTCAGAAATCTTCAGTAGGGAATTGGAGAAGATAGGTGGAGGAATCCATTTCAGAGGTGAGGGAGCAAGTCAGGCAAAGTGTGGT
The DNA here is from genome assembly GCF_003287225.1 of Phascolarctos cinereus. Classification (NCBI taxonomy): domain Eukaryota; kingdom Metazoa; phylum Chordata; class Mammalia; order Diprotodontia; family Phascolarctidae; genus Phascolarctos; species Phascolarctos cinereus. The sequence continues at coordinate 11,944,527 of NW_027555958.1, read as the reverse complement.
CAGAGATGGCAGGTGGCCAGGTTGGGCAATAGTGAGGCAGTTTGAAAGGAGGGTAGATTTTGTGCCTAACCATGGAGTGACACCAATCTCAACACGTTAGTTGGAGCCTTCTTATGGGGCCTTTGAATGTCGGGCTAAGAGTGTACCCATTCTCTCTCAGTTTCCCATCTCTCTTCTCCTCTTTGGGGTCTAGCTGGCCCTCTACTTCTGCTTGGCCACCATCCCACAGCAGAGGCTCACCTGGAGCGCAACCAATGTTCCTTTTAATTTGTTAAAGACTCCAGCAGAGGGCCGTGCTGGGTACCCAGCAAAAGGGCTCTGAGGTCAGTTGATGCTATAAATCCAATCAGCCTGACCACTAATAATGAGGCCCAGGCTTAATGATGCAGGGTAACTGAGCCTGAGCTGCCCACTGGGAAGGCTGCCATGGCAAGCTCTTCCTGTCGATGATCACGGGGGTCACTTGTACCCAGTCAATCTCAACCTCTCTGGGGTCAGCTGGGGATGCTGTGGGAGGGAGGGAGGAACTGTCGACCCTAGATCTATAGCCCAGGAGTGCCTTGCGCAGCCCTGCCCGTGGCCAAGAGAGTTCCTAGCTGACTGGACCCTATCTCCAGTGCTAGGAGCCAGGACAGAGCGAATGTTGCAGTCCTGGCTCAGGGTGGAGCAGCCCTCTCCCATCTGTGGGGGAACCACCCCCTTTCACTGTGACTGGAAAATTCCACGTGAGCTGCCGAGGCCTGGGCTCCGGTCAGGAAGGTAGTGGGAGAGCAGTGAGAAACCCCTTTCAGCCAAGAAGGAGGAAGAGGAGGAGAAGAAAGAGGAGGCGGTGGTGCCCAGCTAGCTCCCCAGCTCCCTAGGGGCAGCAAACTGGAGGTGCGATTTTAGGGCAGCCTCCCCCCCATGACTGTGAGGCACCCGGTTTGAAATGTCTAGTACACTGCCGGTGACATTGAATATCTCAAGAGAGAGACAAGCGGTAGGTACATAGACTGGGAATCATCCATATAGAGATGATGGTGAAACCTATGGAAGCTGACAAGGACAGAGAGAGAGGAGACAGAGACACAGACACACAGAGAGACAGAGACAAAGAAACAGAGAGAGAGACAGAGACAGAGAGAGACAGACAGAGACAGAGAAACAGAAAGACAGAGACAGAGAGACAGAGACACACAGAGAGACAGAGAAACAGAGATAGAGATAGAGAGGCAGAGACCTAGGCCTGAGTTTTGGGGTACATGCATAGTTAGGGAGCAGAATGTGGAGACTGAGGAGAGGTCATTGTTGGTGGTCAGCAAAAGAGACTCGGGAGTGGTCAGAGAGAGGGAAGAATTGCAAAACCTAGGGAGGAGAGTGCTGAGGGTGTGAGAGTGATCAGCATTACCAAATAGTTCAGAGAACTCAAGGATGAAGATGGGGAAAAGCCGTCGGATCTAGCCATTAGGAGATAGTGGACTTGGAATTGGGAAGGACCTGGGTTCAGATCCTGCCTCTGCCAGGAGCTGTGTGACCTCTCTCTGAACTCTTTTTCCTCACCATTAACCCTAGCCACGCCCTCCTTGAAGGACGGAGGTGAGGATCTAAGCATTCCTGAGATGCCAGCCAGGACATCAGCTCAGCAGGTTTGTCCCTAAACAGGCTGATTTGGAGAACGTGGCACCGCGGGGAGTCCAGTGACATGCCTGGCTCTAGGCTGGGCTCATGGCACCACAGAGCAGCCCTGGAGGGGACCCCAGGGCAGGGCCAGTCCAGCCCAGGCACGTCATAGGTAAGGAAGCCGAGGCCCAGGGCGTCCTCAAGAGTAGTAATGGGGACATTTGGCATGGTTCCTGGCACCTAAGTAGATTCAGCTTAGCAGCCTGGCAGCCCCAGAACACACATACACACACGTGCTCACACACACACACTTGTAAGTTAAGTACCTCTACATATGTGTACACATGTCCACACATGCATACATCACGACTTGGGACAGAGACAGGCAGGGTGGAGCAGTCTGGAAAGCTAATTCTCTCTGAGTGGCTGAATCACAGGGCGAGACCCTTGGTACTACCCAGTCCACCTCAGGTCCACTAACACGTAGTGACAAGTGTTGTCCAGCTTCTGGGGGGACACCTCCAAGGAAGGGCAACTCGGCTCACTTGGGGACACCCTTCACATCTTCCCTGACCCAAAACGACATTTTCCCCTTCACAATTTCCACTCTTTCCTCCTGGTTTTCTATTTGGGGGCCAAAGAGAATGAGGCTCATTCCTCTCCCAGGGCTCCAAGGTGACACCCCTGATCTCTCTCCCTCCCCAAGTATCCTCTTTGCCAGGCTAGTGATCCCCATTTTCTCCCATCGCTTCTCAGCCAGGATGACCTCGACTGGCCTTTCGCCCTCCTGGACACCTCCACATACTCTTCAGCTTAGCTTGGTCCTTCCTCACCGGGGGCCCAATGCTCCTTCCAGGTAGACTGAAACCCAGGCAGAGCCAGGCAAAACGATCCCTCATCTCCAGGTCTCTCTTGACATGGATCCCAAATCATTTGCTTCTTGACTGCTATCCACATTTAACTGCAGCGGTATGGGCTGGATCACAGCCCTAGCGTGTGACTCGGTTTCTCTTATCTGTTCTTTTGTCAATAAAACTCCTGTTCTTTGATCCTAAGAAAGACTATCATGGATGGTCTTATGGGGCCATTCCTGTGGGAATGGACCACTTTGGCTCCCAAATCACAGAGGGTCTGGAGAAGGGGGGAGGGCAGAGCTTCCTCCCCATTGCAGATTTTGCCATCATGTTCTTCAGACCAGGAGATCTGATTATTGAGCTGGAGGTCAGATGGGGGTGGAAGGGGACCAAGGACTCTGACCCATTAGAACTCAAAAATCAATCCCTTTGTGGGAAAGAGGGTGGCCACTGGCCCCTTCCTTCCACCATCAGCTCTGGGGCTCCGCAGGCCAGAATTCAGATTTCTTGCCTCGGATGCCAAGAGGGAGCCTCGGAAAAGAACTCAGCTGCACCCAGATCAGTCAGCGCCTGTGCTCCGCTCTGGCTGGATGCCCTCCAAGCTCCAGGCTCTTTCCTTGCATCTCTGGATGACCGTGGCTGAAAAAGCAGGGCTGTGTCTGCACATCTTGCCTCAGGGAGGGAGCCAGACTGCCCAGCTCAGAATTTTTCCTTTAATCTCTCCATCTTGACTCCAAGCATCTTTTTGGATTCTCTTTAGGATGACTCACATTTTTCTAGAACATTCTCAACCCAGCAGAATCTGTGGGCTTGTGTGTGTTCATACATGCATGTGAATGCATCCAGGCACACACACATGTTCACAAACAGGAGTGTGTGTGCGTACGCATGCATGTCTCTGTGTGTGAATGTTTGGGTGTGTGTATCGAGGCACTTGTACATGAATATGTGCATGTGGTTATGTGTATGTTGTGCATGCATGTGTATATATGTATATGTATGTATATATGCACATGTAGCTTATGTATGCATCTAGGCAACCATGGTGTGTTCACAGACATACACCTGTGCACGCATGTTCATACAGTATATTTAGGCACCTGTGCCTGTATTTGTGAACATGCATGCATGCAGATGTGTGCCTGTGAACATGTGTCCATGTGCATGCTCATGTGTGTGCACCCAGGACATGGGCACGTGCATGCATGCTGGTGATCATCTCCATGCAATCAGCTGCAGCTAGAACCTCGCACAGACTTTGATTACAGAGATCTTGCCTGACAGCCCCGCCGGTCCCGCGCCCCCCCCCCCAGTAACTTCCCTCTGTCCCAGCTACTCTCCAGACTCCACTGGCCTCTCTGTCAGCTTTAAAAAGTAATTTTTAAAAACTACATGCTTAAAACCCCAAAACATTCAAATACACATGACAAAGAAGGGAATCTTCCAATCAAACTATTTGCTTGGTTTTTTAAAAGGAGAGGAGGAAAAGCTATAATTTGAAACCTTAATAAAATAAAGGCAATGGATTTGCTGTTTCCCTTCCTGCCTCTTTTCCATTGGTGTTTCTTGCTATGCTGAGGTTTCTTTCTCTTACTTTGTTTTTTCAAAATAAAGTCATCATAAATGTCATCGTTGTTCCTGTCAGGCATATCCTGACCCCAGAAGGACCATCCTATGTAAATTGGAGAGCAGACCCTTGGATGGTAGCCAGGTATCTGTGGAGGGCTGAAATTCAGGGGTTGAGGAAAGGCCCCACCGCTGAAGCTGACTACCTCTTGTAACCTTGAAAAAGCATAACCAAAAAACCTTGAAAACTCACGGCGTGTAAGTGGGCCTCAGTTTCCTCACTGGTGAAATGCTGAGTCTGGAGGCGTTCTTTGGATTTTATCCCCAGCCCCTAACAGAGGGGCTGGCACTTGGCACTGTGCTTAATAAATGCTCGCTGACCTGATTGACAACTTGGCATCTGAATTCCCTTCCAGCTCTCCCCTGATCTGGGATCCTAGGGCCCTATGAGGAGTTATGAAAATAAGCATGTAGGTCTAAGGAAGGTTAGTTAGAAGTTAGTTATGTTTGTCTGACTGGACCCAACACCCCCAAATTATTCAGCCTTCTGATTTCAGCTTCTCCCATTTCCTTGCTGCACCCAGCATTGGTTAGGGGTGTTTGGTCCAGGCAGGGTCTGCCTCTGCTCCCCCAAACTCAGCCCCATCTCTCCCTGAGGATGTCTCTGGGGTCAGGCCTGGAGAGGGAGGCTGGGGTGGCGCTGGTGGAAGGCTTCTCCCTACTCTGAGGGGCACCCACTGTGGCTGGTTCCTGGGTCCTCTCCTCTAGACTGAGCTCCTGCCAGGCCGCCGGGTCTTGGAGATGAGCTGGGGATAATCTGAACAAGGGCTAGGGAGCTGGAGAATGTAGGGATGGAGGAGAGGCCACGAGAGCTCCAGCTTTGGGATGATGGAGCACTTCTAGCAGTGTGGGGGACAAGGGCGTTGGGCTGAGGAAAACTAGCCACTCTTTCTCAGGGAGGAAGGAGACAAGTATTTATTAAGTGCTTACAAATGCAAACAAAAAAGAGAACAGTGCCTGGCCTCAGGGAGCTTCCCTTCTAACCCAGAAGATATATAAAAGGGAGCTGAAAAGCACCTAGCAGAAGGGTGAGTAGGTGGGGTTTTGGAGTCAGGGAACAGAGTCAGAAGGAGAAGGAAGGTTGGCTGGCCTGGGCCCCTCCACCAGTGGAGGTGGAAAGAGCGATTCACCAATGGGAGAAGGAGGCTGGCCTGGCAAAGAGACATGCCAGGGTGGGAAGGCTGCAGGGATGGGGGGTATTCCAGGCTGAGTGAGCAACTGAGGCCAGGTTGGAAGTCCAGAAAGTCATAAGTAGTGTTGGCCAGCCCCAAGCCTCATGCGGACAGGGCCCTCTGCTCCCAGTTCCTTCCCTTACAACCACTACTTTTGGTCAATGTCCTCCATCTTCACTCTCGGGGGATGGGTTTCCTATTACAGTGGGGAAGAGGGGAACTGGCCCAAGCACCCACCTGCCTCCATCAAGCTTCTGGACTCATTGCACATCCAGAAGGGTGTGGGCTTATTTGTCCTCTGTTTGGGGAAGCTATAAAAATATGAATCAACAAAATCTTTTCTGTTTATCTTGAGTTCGTAGCTGAGAAATGTCTTAGTAACTGAAAAAGAATCTCTATCCCCCTCCTTCCCTATCTCCCTTTCCCCTTCCTTCCCCCATTTGCCCCCTCCTCCTCACCTCTCCTCCCCACCTCTCCCCCTCTTTCTCCTCCATTTCTGCCTCCCCTCTTTGCCCCTCTTCTCTCCCTCTCCCCCTCACCTTTTTTCCTCTCTTCTCTCTTTCCTTCCTTTTCCCTCCCCTCCTTCCCTTTTCTCCTTTCCTCCCTTTCTCTCCTCTTTTTTCTTCCTTCTCTTCTCTCTCCTTTCCCCTTTTTCCACCATCTCTCTCTCTCTCTCTCTCTCTCTCTCTCTCTCTCTCTCTCTCTCTCTCTCTCTCTCTCTCTCTCTCTCTCTCTTTCTCTCTCTCTCCCTCCCTCCCTTCTTCTCTCTCTTTTCTTTCCTTCTCCCCTCTCTTCCCATCCCCCTGAGATCCCCCCATCTGTCTCTCTGTCTGTAACTATAGCCTCCCTCTCAGCAGCACCTAACCTCCCCCTACCTTCGAACAATGAATGAGATTTTTGAAAAGCCTGTTTCTTTTATGACAAATGGCAAGAGAAAAAGCAAACCCCACTCCTACAAGGAAAAAGGACTGGAGAGGCCACAAGTCAGAGAAAGGCTTGCTCCTCCAGCCTAGGGGCAGGAGGCACCAGCTGCATCTGGTCCCCTGGCCTCCAGGCTTCTTCTTCACCTGGCTTCTCCCCTGAGGCTCCAAGTCCCAGCAGTGGCTCCTGGCAGCCTTCTCCAGGGGCACAGCCCAGCTCCCTCACACTATCTGTCATCTCTGCAAACATCTGTGCTCCTCAAAGGGATGCACCGTCTTCTCCTTCCCCTCCCTTAGGAGTGGGAGGGGCTAAAAGGGGAGGCAGACCAGAAAAGATGATGGAGGAGATGTGGGCAGTGGGCCCCTGGACCTCAGCCAAGATGGTTTCTGAACAGTGACAAAGGCTGCCCAGGATGCAGAGAGCCAACCAGACCATCATTTCCTACGCTCAGGAGCTTTGCCCATCCTCAGGGAGGATGGACAGTGGAACAGCCTGGGTGTCTTGGTGGCAGAAGCTGTAGCAGCAGAGATATCAGTCCAGGGTCTGGCCATCTGGTTGGGGCTGATAAGCAGCACAAAGGTGAATCTTTATCTGAATCAATCAGCAGGCACCTACTGTGTGCCTGGCACCTTGCTGAGCAGTGAAGACACAAGGGCAAACGTAAAACAACCTTTGCTCCCAGGGAGCGTCTAATAAGGGAGATGCCACTTACAGAAATGCACCATCCTGAATGTGATGTGAACCGGGGATGCCGAGTGGAAGTGAAGCAGAGGGGCTTGAGTTGGAATCTTTAATTCTGTTTCAAATTTATCTTTTAACATAAAGAATCACAGAAATCTCACCCTTGGATGGGACCTCAGAGGCCTTCTGGCATAGACCATGTTGGACAGGAATCCACTGGGCCATGAATGAATGGATGGATAAACAAAGGAGAAAGCTCTTGCTAAATGCAAAACCCTGCTCTAAGTTCTAACGATACAAAAAGAAAAGGGTGAGAGCCCCTGACCTCAGGGAGCTTACATTCTAGTGGGGCAGGTCACACTCAGGGGAGCTTTCAGCAGCAAGTCAGACAGAAAGGCCCGTGGTCCTTGGGGGACAAGCTGATGATAACGAATGTATTTTAGCGTTAGCTTCACTGATAAACAACCGCATCTGTTTCTGATGCCGAGGCCCTTCCGGGGTCTTCAGGAGCTGTAGGGACGTAGCTCAGGCAGAAGCAGAGCCATTGCCACTGTGGGCTGCTTTCCTGGATCAGAGCTGCTGCAGCGGGGACAGAAGCAGGACCAGTGGTTTGGGCACACTAGTATGCCCTGGGCTCCCAGGCTTCCCGTCTACCCACCAAATGGTCAAATTGCTTTTCCTTGAAATATAAGGGACCACACTGGCCTGGCAGGGGGCCCACTCCATTTTTGGACAGTGCTGATCAGTTGGAGGTTTTTCTTGACATCGAGACAAAATCTACTACAGAATCCAAGCATTTCCTTCAGGGGGTCTTAGGCATGTTGGCGGCTCTGGGTCCCAGTACAAAAAGCTTGGTCTTGGCGTATGCCACACTGACGATGGCTTAGTCCCTTTGGCATGAAGGCATCTGACTTCAAAGCTAACGTTTCCACTCCCCAGGGTTGAGAAGGAGTTTGCTGGGGTGGCAGCGTGGGCCTTCAGAGTCCTTGACTTGAATAAACCAGTGATGGCTCCAGGATTCATGGTGACCAGATGCATGTAAAGTCTGGAACAGGCCCCTGTCACCCACATCCAGACTGCTGTGGCTGACCCGGGCGCTGTCCGCTGAGCTTCACTCAGGAGATGTCCAGGTCAAGCCAGCAGCACGGACATAAGTGAGATCCAGCTTCTCCCTGGGGCGAGCACCCAACTCATTCCAACAGTGGAGCTCTGGTCTGTCTGTGGGTATCTGGGGAGCTTTACCTCCAGTCTGAGGGTGCCCTGGCTGCTTAGGACCAGTTCTGGAGTGCTTGATAATGGCATCAAGAAGGGACCTCAGAGGGATCTCTACAGGCCTTTCAAGGACATGGGAGTTCCCCGTGGAAGTATGGCTTTCACATACATGCTAGACTTAAAGTCAGGAAGTCCTGGATTCAAATTCCACCTCAGCCACTTACTAGTTGTGTGACCTTGGGTCAATCACTTAACGTTTCTGTGCCTCATTTTCCTCATCTGTAAAATGAAGTGGTTGGACTCAGTGGCCTCTCAGGTTCTTTCCAGCTCTGGACTGAGGAGCGTCAGTCTATCAGTAGAATCTCTGCCCCCTTCTCGCAAGCCCCAGAGAGCCTCCACCTCCTCACTGTCAACTTGGCACTCCTCCCTTTGCCCCATCGCTGGGGCCTGGGTGCTGGATCCAGCCAGATCTTGGGGTACATAGGAACATCATTGAGATGAACTACCAGCCACCTCCTGAAGAAGCGAAGGCACCCTCTGCACAGCCCAGACAGAGGAGAAGTGGGGAGGCATGGGGTGTGCCCTTCGAAGCCAGCACAAGAGCACTCAGACCCTGAGCACTCGCTCCCGTCCGCATCTTTGGTTTTTGTGTGTCTCTACCAGGTTCTCCTCTGACCGGCCTCTGAAGAGACTCCAGATGGGGAAACAGAGACTCCATTAGCACTTTGTATAAATCACTGGCCTCAGGCTGGCAGGAGTCCAAGAGGAGCCCCCGGGGCCACAAATGAAAGGGGGGTGAGCTCAGCTCCTGAAACCTTGCCAGGAAGACTTCATGCCCTTCCACATGTGGCCATAGAACTGGGGGGGGGGAGGCAGTGCTAGGGGAAGGATTGTGAGGGGAAGCAAAAGCTAAAGCCAATTTTCCTACAGAAATAATCAATCAGCTAACAGGTATTTGATTAAGCACCTACTGCATGCCTGCCCGGCTCTGTGCTCCCAGCGGGAGATGTAAGTGCAGAGTAAAACGATCCCTACTCAAGAGCAGCTGACATTCAAAAGGGGAGACAAGCATGTAGATACACACGTAACCTAAATGTGTACTAAAGAAATACAAACAGAAACCAAGTGGAGTTGAGGAGAGAGTGCATTCCAGGCAGGGAGCAGGGCCAGCAGCAAAGGCATGGAGAGAGGAGATAAAATTTTGTGATGGAGAAAGAGAGAGAAGGACACTTTGGCCCCATCATGGAGGAAGAGGAGGTACAGTAACATCCTAGAGAGAGCAGAGATCCACTGCGGTCGATGGAGTAGGAGAGTCCCATGGCCAGATTTGCACAGCTGCGTATTATAGGACGGACTGGAGTGAGTCGAGCCCAGTTAAAAGGCTTTTGCAATAGTCTTGCTGAGAGGTGATGAGTGCCTGAACCAAGGGGATCATTTGGTGAGGAGGGAAGGAATTCAATGGAAGAGATGTGGAGGTGGCAGGATTTGGTGATTTGATGTGTTGGAACTGAGGATCGAGCAGAGACGAAGACCATGAGACACTGGAGAGAGGATGGTGCCTTTGGCAGAGAGAGGGAAATTTGGAAAAGAAGAGAACTGAGAGGAGGAGGTTCAGTTTCAGGTACCTTGAGCTAAAAATGTCTTCGGGACTTCCTGTTTGAAATGCCCAGTCAGCCTTTAGAGATCCAAGACTGAAGCTTGGGGGGAGGTGGGCTTAAATATAAAGATCCAAGAATCATCCTCAGAGAAGTCATAATGAGCCATGGGAGGTGACGAGTTTATCAGGAGAGACAGCACGGAAGGAAAGAGTTGCTTGGGGTCCTCCAGCTAGTGATCGTCAGGACAAGGATTAGCCTCTAGATCTTCCTGACGTCATCAGCACCATGCTACCTTTCGGGGAAACTTGGGGTCATCAGAGAAGCTTTGCTCTTTCCTGAAGAATAAAAGTTCTTTTATTCTTCCTGAATTGACTGCAATTTCCTGAGGGCAGCGTTATCCTGATAGAGAGCCTGCCATCCAGATTTTGGTAGAAACGACCATGAATAAGTGACTTCTTTGTAAATGATACAACTGTCCGTTTACCATCCTGTGCATTGGGTGGAGATTGACAGAACACGACAAGCCAGTAAACTAAGCATATGCAGTGGTCCAGTATCACTGGCAGGGTAATGTTTCCTACTGTGAAGTCAGCGTGGCATGAGGGAACATCTTTCAGTTCCAGAAGACCCTAATTCGAATCCTGCCTCCCTGCTTTGTGCTGGACTTTGTAGTCTGAGCATTTCCATTCCATTCGTTCTATTCACAGCTGTCTTTACTGCCTTTAGCTGCTATTGGTGACGGCAGATAGTTACCACCTCCAGTTTCTGGATGCCTCCTCTGACCCTCCAAAGCTCACTGCCGCGGCTGCCATGTGTTCATGGCCACATGGCAGCAGGCTGGGGAGCAAAGGCAGCCCGCAGTCAGGTTATCAGATCATTGATGCTGCTGCTGCTGCTGCTGCTGCTACCTCTTCTGCCACCTGGAGGCTTCCCATGGTACTTGCCTCACTAACCATCGGGAAAGAGAAAGATGAGAGAGAGAGGGGAAGGAGGAGAGGGAGAGAGAGAGGGAGAAGGAGGGAGGGAGAGAGAGAGAGAGAGAGGGAGAAGGAGGGAGGGAGAGAGAGAGAGAGAGAGGGAGAAGGAGGGAGGGAGAGACAGAGAGAGAGAGAAACAGAGAAAATGGGACAATGGGATATACATAGTAATCATAACTGAACATGAATGGGATAAGCTGACCCATAAAACAGCAGCAGATAGCAGAATGGCTTAGAAACCAGAATCCAACAATGCATTGTTTACAAGAGACACACAAGAGAAACAGGACACACAGAGTTAAAATAACAGTCTGGGGCAGATTCAGTTACGCCTCAGCTGAAGTAAAAACGGCAGGAGTGGCAAGCCTGATCTCAGACAAAGCAAAAGCAGAAATAGATCTAACCAAAGGAGATAACCAAGGAAACTACATTTTGCTAAAAGGCACCCCAGACAATGAAATAATATCAAGAATTTTTATAGCAAGTTTTTCTGACCAAAGTCCCATTTCTCAAACATATACTGAGTCACATTTATAAAAACAAGAGCCATTCTTCAACTGATAAATGGTGAAGGGATATGGACAGGCAGTTTTCAGAAGAAGAATCTATAGTCGTGTAAAAAAATGCTCTACATCACCAATGATTAGAGAAAGGCAAATTAAAACAACTCTGAGGTACCATCTCATACCTATCAGAAATGACAAATGCTGGAGGAGATGAGGAAAAATGAGGAATGAACTGCTGGTGGAATAGTGAACTGGTCCAACTATTCTAGAGAGCAATTTGGAACTAGGCCAAAAGGGCTATAAAAGGCATACCACTACTAGGTCTATATCCAAAAGAGATCAAAGAAAAAGGAAAAGGACTTATCTGCACCAATGTGTTTACAGCAGCCCTTTTTGTGGTGTAAAGAATTGGAAATTGAAGGGAGGCTCCGCAGTTGGGAATGGCTGAACAAGTTGTGGCATATAATTGCGACAGAATACTTTCGCGCTGTGGGAAATGATGAATGGAGTGGTTTCAGAAAAACACGGCACGATGTGTATGGACTGATGCAAAGTGAAGTGAGAAGCCCTGGGAGATCATCGCACACAATAGCAACAATATTGTAATGATGATCGACTGTGAAGCACCTGGCTACTCCAATTAATACAGTCATCCAAGACAATTGCAAAGGAATGCCCACCTCCAGAGAGAGCGCATGAGCTCCGAATGCAGACTGAAGTGTGATCTTCTCACTTTCTTTACTTTTATTGCATTTTTCTGAAATATGACTAATATGGAAATATGTTTTGAATGATTTCAGATGTGTAATTGATATCATATTGCTTGCCTTCTCAGTGGGTGTAGGAGGGGATGGGAAGAAGGGGGAGAATTTGGAACTCAAAATTTTAAAAGAATGTTAAAAATAAATAAAACACTTCAAAAAAAAGAAATATAAAGTGAGAGAGGGAAAAAGAGAGAAATATAAAGAGAGAGAAGGAAAGAGGGAAAGAGAGAGAGAAAGAGATTTCTCTAGTCAAGTCTTTCTTTGGTCTGAACACTCAGTTCTGGCACTACAGGCAATCGAAAACCTTTTGGTCACCACACAGAAAATGGACAGGAGATAGCAAGAAGCACAATCTCCAAAGTGGGGTGGGGGTGGGGTAAAAGTCTCTCCACGACACAGAAGCTTCCAGAAGCTGGCTCACCAAGCCTCCACGTGGGTTTGCAGAGCGCATCACACTGGCTCTACAGCAGGCTTCTGTCCTTAGCTCGTAGGCATATGAGGACAGGCGGTGGGTTGGGTTTGGCCTTCGGATGGTAGTTTGCCAACCCTTTTTTTTTTCAATCATCCTGTAACTTAGAGGGAAGAGGTGGGAAGAAGGAGAAAAAAAATAGAGGTTTTATAAAAATTCGAGGTCAAATCAGCCCAGAAAAGCCTCCCAACGAGGAAGGTCTTGAGAACACCATGCCCCCTTGTCCTCACCCTCCCAACCTCCCCGAAGACGACTGGGGGAGGCGGCAGTTCCAGGATCTGGATCCATCTGTGGACAAGTCTGGGTTCGTACAAGTGGGAGCTGGAGGACAGTTCTTTGTTTCTGCTTTTAAAAGATATACTTAGGGTGCTATTGCTTTCCCTCCCTAGCCTCCTCCAAAGCCTGGGGTTTTTTTTAGGCAGTTGGGGTTAAGTGACTTGCCCAGGGTCACACAGCTAGTAAGTGTCAAGTGTTTGGTCTGAGGCTGGATTTGAACTCAGGTCCTCCTGACTTCAGGGCCAGTGCTCTATCCACTGTGCCACCTAGCTGCCCCTGAGCCCGGGCTTTCTTCTGCCTCTAGGAGCAGAGGGTTGGTGGCATCCTCAATCTTCTTCCTCTGGATTTGCTCCAAGTCAGCCCTCACGGTGGCCAAGGCCCTGGTCATCTCTTCCTTCACATACTCCCACTTCTCCTTGGCTTCCTTCAGGACTCTGCTTGTGGGCAGTGGAGTCTGAGGGAGTTGCATTGATTGTATGATCCAAGGGTGTTTCAGAAACGCAGCGATGGTCATTCTTTGGCTTGGCTCTGCCTCTAGCAGACTCCAGATAGGCATTTTTAATGACTTCCTCTGATACCGCTGACCACAATGGATTGGGAAATCACATGGCCCATTAGGATTTGTGTCTTTGTGCCAGGAGCAATGGCAAGGCCATGGCTGGAATAGAATGGAGGGTAGCCACACGGTGGGATATACATGACAACACCCAAAGACCACATGTCTGCATTTATCATATTTCTCCAGGCAGGACCTCTGGAGCCACACAGTATGGCGTGTAGCAAGGGGTAGAGAGGGAATATGGCTGGCAGTTTTCTTGGCAAAGCCAAAGTCGGTGAGCTTCAGGATCGCATCAGGCCATTTGGAGAAGTCCAAGAGATTCTGAGGCTTGACATCCCTGCATGCCATGTTGATTGAGCGTAAGTACTGAATTGCTTTGCCAATGCCTTTCCTAATGTCGGAAGCCTCTCTCTATGGGAAGGCCTGATCTTGGATGTGGCTGAACAGCTCTCCACCACCCATGCATTCCATGAGAATCAGGAGACACTTCCTTCCAGCATCCAGGGGCTCACAGACATCCACGATCTTGACAATGTGTAGGCACTAAAAGGTTCGCCAATGCAGACCCACCTCCCTTGGGCTTTGGGGCAATCCCAGCGAATTTCTCTCCCATCTTCTTGTTGAAAATCTGCAAAACTTTCTGGTTGATGCCAAGCCTCAGGACCTGGCTGGTGACCTAGTAGTTCTCTGGGTTGGCATTCTTCTTGATCTGCAGGCTCGACTTGACATAGAACTGGGGGAAATGCTAGGAGGGATGGGGGTGTGGCAGAGGCAGCAGAGGGAGCAAGGGAAGCTGGGGCTGCAGGTATGATGATGGCAGCCGAGAGTTGGAGAACAGCACAGGTGGCGTCTGGCCTGGCCAGTTAGATAGCATGGTGGGAGCAGAATCAGGAGGAGGAGGGGGACTCAGGGAGGTCTCCTTCTCCTGCTCTGGACTGGCCCTGTCAGCCTTGGCCCAGCTGGGAAGCTTGCTCATGGGCTATGGCAGAGCCGGCTTCCTCAGACCAGCTCAGCTCTGGCTCCAGGCTTGGCCCTTTGGGTGGCTTCTGTTTGAGGGTCTGCCAGTCCTTTGGGACTGTGGGTTTGTGTCCGTCCCCCCACCCCAGTCGGATTTGAACTCAGGTCTTCCTGATTCAAGGGGCTGGTACTCTGTCCACATTTGCAAATTTCATCTTTTTACTATAAAAGGATCTGTTCTATAAAACTTGGACTCAGACAAAAGGCTGCACCCAAGGACCTAGAAGGCCACAGATTCCCCACCCCTATACTAGACTGCAAGCTTCTTGAAGGCAAAAGACAGTTCATTTTTTTTTCAGTTTGTATCCCCAGAACCCTGTACACTTTTCCCTTCAATAAATGTTTATTGAATTGTATTGTGAGCTATTTATTTCATAGTATCCTAATCTGTTTCATTGTCTACAAGAAGTCATTGTGACGGGAATGTGTTGTGCTGGTCATGCCATATGCTTGGGCTATTAAAAGACCCAGAGGGAGGCATCTGGTGCATTGAAAGACACAGATAAGGATGAGGAGACCTGGATGGTTTGGGATGTGCACAAGTGTGTGTGTGTGTGGGGGGTGGCCACCTCAAAGAGGTCACAAAACCCTATCAACATTTTGGCCTTCACGTGGGGGCCATTCACTTTGCTGGACTGGCAGCTTTCTAAGAACAAGGACCCCAGGCTAATTGCTGCTCTGTCTCCACAACCTGTATAAAGAAGGTGTTTGATAAGCTGTTTTTAAGTGAATGCATAAAGGAGGTGGATTTATCTCTGCTCCAGATAAAGAGTTTTCCCACCACCCAACCCCAAAGTGTGGAGAAGTTCCTCATTCAACCTGGTAGAATTACTAGGCATTTGTCATTGGGTAGACACGTGAGGGCTCCAAGGATCCGAGAACTGCTTGGTTGAAGGATCAGGGCCCTCGTGGCCTTTCAAAAATAACAATGATCAGCTCCCAACGAAAAGAGCCTGATAGATCTGGAGAAAGAGACAGGACAGCCGTCTCTTAGGGACACTTATGGCAGTCCAGCAGAGCAGGACACGAGGTCCCTCTCCCTCCTGTCCACTGGCAATGGTATCTTACAGGGAGTGCCAGGGGGGAAGGTAGCCCAGATGCAGAGATGAATCTAGCTGTCTCTGAAAGGACAGAGAACCTAGTGCTTGGGGAAGGTGGCAGGCAGGCCCTGGAGCCTAGGGTGTCCTGGAGTCTTGGGTCCAAGGCTTCCTGTTCCCAGGAAGCAGGATCCCAGCCCCAGGTGCCAGGCGATCACTCCATCCACCCCCAGATGCTCCTCTGTGTTTCTGCCATAAGATGGCACAGTGGGCTATGAATTGCAGACTATCTATTGTACATATGTTTCTTTGCTGATGGGAGGTAGGAGAAATCCCACCTCCCTCTGCTCTACCCCTAAGAGCTGCCTCAGTTCTCTCTCCAGACCCACCCAACCCTTCTTCTTTGGAGGTGACTGTGTAGGGATGTGGCTGATTCTTCAGCCAATCCACATTTCCTGGGTCCTTTGGTGGTTTTCTTGGAGTGGTGCCATCATTTCAGCAGGTTAACTGGTTCTTCCCATTTTCTAGGCAGGTTGTAGGAAAATGCCTCTATTGGACCAAAGCCTGAACCATTTCGCTTACACCTGCTTATGTCCAGGTGGGGAAACAGCCCCAGAAAGGAGGAGTGGGTTCTCCAAAGTCACCCAGGCAGTCACTCTGTCAGAGAGGGGATGCCAACTCCAAGGCCAGGGCCTCCTTATCCACTGTCCCAAGGACACAGAGGCCGGAAATGTCAAGGAGCTATCCTGTCCACTGTGCACATTGAGCACCAACATTATGCCATGTTAATGGCGGAGCTGAGATTCAAACAGTTCTCCTGACTTCAGATCCCCCAAACCAGGCAGACTCTAGAACCTGTATTGTTGCCAAGGCACCACTTTTTTCCCTTTCTCAGTCATTTCTAAGGACAGAATACAGGATACCCACCCACTGCCCTCTGCTCTGTCTCCATCCTGAGGTCCCTCCCTTGGCTCTCTTGCTGCCAAACTGCTGGGCTGGTCACTGAGGTGAGCCAAGAGCTCATGGGGCTCCCCAGTGCTCCAAATAGGGTCTGCGTCAGGAGCTTCCAAGGTCCCCTGGGAGAAGGTCAGACCGAGGTCAGCAGCCAGAGAGCGAGGCTTGCGTGCAGGAGCCACACTGGGCAGCATGAATTCATCAGTGAGCGGCCCACCGTGAATCATAACTCATGGGTGTCTTTGATAGAAGATTCCAAGCTGAGCTATGGAAAATCACGAGGTTTCTGGGTCTTGCTAGGATGGATCAGGTCCCCTAAGGTCTAAAGCAGAGGTCTCCAGATAGCACAGAGACCCAACAAGGAATGACAGTCACTTCAGGTGGGGGCCCTGGAGGGAGGGAGGCAGGGGAGCAATGGTCCTGACCATAATTTCTACCTTAACTGTACTGAGATTACATCATCCCAGATTCAATTACCTTTCCAATGAGCTCTTCCTTTTCGTCTTTGCCCTCTTGGTCTTTGTGAGTTAAGGAAACATCCCAAGACAATGAAGGGTCTTATCTTGGGCGTAGGGAATCTTGCAGCTGGGCTCTCTCTTAATAAAGTTTTCCTTATCTGCTGGGACAGCTTGGTTGAATGGGGCAGAGCCGAACTCTGGCCTTGTGACTGTCTCATAAAACGGTCTACCTGAGGACTCAGTTCTGTTTCCAAGGAAGATGCACATAAATCTTATGGGAATTGCCCCACTCCCAAATATCTGGAAACCATGGGGGGAAATATCCAAGAACTTACCCCTAAACCTGGAAGAATGTTTGTAGGATCAGACATTTAGAACTGGAGAGATACCGGCCCAACTTCCCTTCCTCTACAGATGTGGACACTCAACATGAGGCCTGGAGCACTGGAAACGGGAGCTTGAAACCTGGCTCAGCTATTCCGTGTGACCTTTGTCAAGTTGCCCTCTGGGCCTGTTTTCTAGGTTGTAAATGGCAGGGGCTGGCCTAAATGAGTGTCTCTTCTAGGTCTCCCTTAATGCTCCCTTGACTCTCGGAGCCCATTTCCGGGTATAGAGCAGCCCAGATTGCTGCCGAGACCTCTTCCCTCTTGAGAATTCTGGAATCTCCTGTCTTCTCCAATCCATCTTCACAGGGATGACAGTGTCTGACCCGCAGAGGCAGCCCATTGCCTAAGATTAAATATGAACCCCGTGGCCTGTCATTCAGGGAAGGCCCTCAATAGTCTAACTAACCCTCTCTCTCCCACAAACTTTATGTCCAGCCCCAACCACTTGTCACTCCGTGACCGCGGCATTCCCTCTCACAGAGACTGTGGGTAACATGTGGGCCAGGACACCTGACTCTGGATTTACAAGGACCAAGTTCCATATTCTCATAATTATCTCCCAGGATTGCCCGCTGGGAACCTCAGAATATGACTCATTTTGCTCCCCCCCCCCCAGACTCTACTCTGGGAATATCAGAATATCGCTTCTGTCTAGGTCTCCAGAGATGTAGGTGGGTAGAAGAGTTAGCCCTCAGGTCAGTGCTCATCCTCACTCTCTGTATACACACAGACGTGCACACATGTATGTGTATAGAGGCATATGTGTGTTTTGCATATGTATCTGTGTATGTTTAAATTGTGTTTTTGAAACTTTGCCTGTGCACACAGATAATGAGACAGACAGATATGGGTAGAGGAAAGCCTTTATTTCACCCCAGAATTA
Organism: Phascolarctos cinereus; assembly: GCF_003287225.1. NCBI lineage: Eukaryota > Metazoa > Chordata > Mammalia > Diprotodontia > Phascolarctidae > Phascolarctos > Phascolarctos cinereus. The sequence goes on along the minus strand of NW_027555958.1, from coordinate 11,926,578 downwards.
GTTGATCTGATGAAAGCTAAACCATGATGGAGAAGGATGACTCGGTCAGCAATGACCTTCCTGATTGGAAAAACCAGTGGGAGCGGCCTCAGTGGAAAAGACATTCAGATCATTGCCCGGCATGCAATTAATGGGGTAATTAATGGAAAGAATGCTGGGCTCAGAGCCAGGAAACCTGGCTTAGAATCTCACCAGAGAGGCTTCTCCGCTTTGTGACTTGCCCTTCCAGAGCCTTGTCTTCCTCATCTATAGAATGGGGAGAATAACGCCTGCCCCATGATCTGTCTCGCAAGGCTTTGCGATCACCCTAGAGAATTGTGAGTTCTTTGTCCTGAGACTCAACCACCTAGTGAGGACGCCAGCTGGGCACCTGTGTGCGCCCCCACCAATCAAACTCAGCTGTCAGCATCTATCAGTGGCTGAGTTCGTGTTGAATCCCATGCCACTCTCTCCGGGTGACCTGAGCTCTACTTCCCAGAAGCTTACATTTTCTTACATCTTTTTTTTTTTTAAGGCAATTGGGGTTAAGTGACTTGCCCAGAGTCACACAGCTAGTGTCAAGTGTTTGGTCTGAGGCCAGGATTTGAACTCACATCCTCCTGACTCTAGGGCCAGTGCTCTATCCACTGCACCACCTAGCTGCCCCCTAGAAGCTTACATTTTCAACAAGGGGAGAAGGCTCAGATGCACCCCTGGGCTGCCAGAGTTGAGGCAGAGGGGAGAGGGATGCCAACATGGCGCCTGCCTCCAGGTGCCCCACTGACTCATGGGCGCGCCCCAGGAGGACAGACTCTGGCCCACCCTTTTCATCCTCTAGATTGCACATTTGTACGGAGACACCTGCGGCCACGGGTGCTGACGCTCTCCTCAATGCTGTCTCTCATGATGACATCCTGGCTCTCCCGATCCCGCCTCCTTCCTGGGCCCTGAACTTGCTGCTTTCTCCATGCCTAGGCTGGAGCTGTTTTCTCCCCCACCCCTCCTCATCCCTGTAGAGTCCACCAGACTCCAGGTAAATAGGTTTTTGCCAGCCTTTGCTGGGTTCTAATTCCCGTGCCTTCCAGCTGTTAATTATTTCCTACCTACTGGCATATATTTGCATCTTTCCTCTCCCATTAGATGGTGAGCTGCTGGAGGGCAGGGATCCCCAGAGCTTAGCACAGTGCCTGGCACACAGGAGGCGATTAATAAATGCTTGTTGACTGACCAGAGGAAACAAACGAGCCCAGTATTTAGGTTCCCTCCATAGCGGCAGAGACGCCCGTTCACACCCACCCGTCTCGCAGGGGCCTCGTTGGTAGCGCTTGTACCGTTTGAGACCCTGGTTCTCGGTAGGAGGGCTTGTGTTCTCTTACTGAACCTTCTGTCCCACGAGGGCACGGGTCTGTATGACTTCCAAGCCTCCCCCTCCTCCACCCCTGCCCTCCTTGGCTGCATTAGACGCTGCTAAAAGACCTGATGGGCCCTTTCCCACTCCCCATAGGAAGATCCTGGCGCTGAGTAGGAGACAGGAGGCCAGGCTGACTAGCTTTCTGTCCGGCCAGCCCTTGTTGGGCCGTGTCCCAGCTCTGCACAGTGTCCAGGACTTTACCCTAGATGTAATTTCATATTCAATAAATCACTTACTGATTCGGAAAACATTTAGCCTCTGCCCCGAGAGACCTATTTGGGCCCAGGCAAACAGATGGGATGTTTCTCAGGAATCGCCAGTACTGGGGAGGGCATGATGCTTCTGACACTTTGATCTTTAACCAAATTATTTTCTGGACAAAGGGATGTGGAGAACATCAGGGGCTGAGGAGAAGGCCAGAGTGGTCCAGGCTGGCAGCCGGGGCACCTGTGGGTGCCTGGAGTAGGCATCGCTTAGGTTAGCCCCCAAACCCAGGCACTCAGCACTGGGCGGGGCCCCAGAGGCCAGCCATCCTCCCCCCAGCTGCCCCTGCGTGGAAGGACCCCACAGGTCTGCAAGGCCCAGGGATGCCAGGGGCCGGCTTGGCCACGGAGCTCAAGTTTCTGGGCGGCGCTGCCTAGCTCTGTTTTGGTGGGACCCTGCCCAGGCTGAAGGAGGCACAGCCAGTGAGGATGCAGCTGGGCTGGGCTGGAACGGATGGATGGATGGATTGGTGGGGTGTGGGTGATGGAGGATGGCAGGATGTCGGGGCCAAGTCAGAGAGAAGGCGGAGATGGCCACCGCTGCCCGGGTCCTCTGGGGACTGGGCTCGACCAGCAGGGTGTGGTAGGCAGTTAACTCTCTCTTGTGCCTAAGGGCCCCGGAGCAGCTGGGGGCGCCGTTCACTTCTACCCGGCTGAGTCAGGAATCGGTGCCAGTCGAGGCCCTCTCCCCCTCCTCCTTTATGCCTACTGGCTTCCCAGCTTCTTTGAAGGCTCAGCTAGAATCCTCCCTCCTGCAGGAAGCCTTTCCTGGGCCTCCTTGGCTCTAGCGCCTCCCCTGAGATTGTCTTGAAATTATCCTGCATGTCCAGTGGTTTGCATGTTACCTGCCCCTTGGACTGCGAGCTTCTTGAGGGGCAAGGACTGTCTTTTACCTTTCTTTGCATCCCCAGTGCCTGGCACACAGTAGGAGCTTAACAAATGACAGTTGATTGGCTGGTTGAAGTGGTCAGCTGATTCCTTTACGAGGGTGGCAGGGGATGGTCCAGAGAGGTGACCCCCATTCAGTTCCTTTTTAGAAAGAGGGTCAAGAGGCAGGGGTGAGGTGTGCCCAAAATGCCTATTTCTTGCCAAGACTCCCCAACAGGTCCCTTCCCCAAAGTGTTTAGAGTCGGGGAGGGACAGTTCCTAAGTGAGGGTAGAAGACACCCTCCATCTCCTGTGATCCTGGCCTCAACAGGAGGTGGTAGTGAAACCGCGGGCAGATACTTTCTCCTTTTGCCCTGGAGGGGTAGAGGGGGGGGAGGGGGCAGGCAACTGGGGGAGCCCCTAGTACACACAGGCTGTAGCTGTGATTGAATCTCCCTTGGAGAATCCAGTCCGTGGTTACCTGGGACCAAAATGGCTTCGGGAGGACACCTAACATTGGGTTAAATAGACTCCACGGGGAATGAGGGAATGAGGGTGGGAGGGAATTCTCCCCTTCACCACAGCCAGACCTCTCGGCTATAGGGAGAAGCATTCACATTTCAACGTCCTAAACAAAAAACAAACAAAAGATAAACAAGGGGTGATGAGGCCAGGTCTCTGCTGGGAACCTTGATCACCAGCTGATAACCAGAGACAATCTTTAAATTCCTGGCAAGGAGTCATGCTGGGGTAGAGAGAAAATAGAGGGACCTCTCACTGACGCCAAACCAGGGAAAAGCAAGCTGAGAATGGGGCCGGAGGGCGCCACACTTCTGGCTGTGAGACCGACAGCCCCGGGCTAGCATGGGTGGCGCTGGGGAAACTTTTCTGCCCACTCACTCCCTTTGGGGTCTTTTCTGTAGGACTGGCCCCTGGGAGTGAGGAACTCACCACCTAGACCGCACTTTCTCTTCTGGGCTTCCCTCCTCAGCCTTGCCATTAATATGGCTCTGGGCCTCAGTTTCCTTCTCTGCAAAGTAATACTAGCTTGACTTTACCAAGGGTATAAGAGACTTTCTGAAGTGCCTTCCATACGTTCCCCTTGTCAGGTATGCTATCTTGGGGGTTCCTTCACATGTGGAATGGACGAGATGGTCACTGAGGTCCTTTCAAATTTGTGATTTGATCTTCACTCTCTAAGGAAGGTGCTACAAATACTATGTTCAAGTTATAAAGGGGGAAACTGAGGCTTAGAAAAGGCTTGTCTATGGCCATCTGGCTAGTTAAGTGGCAGAGCCAGACTTGAGGCTTTAAGCTTGGGTGCTGTCCACCGTCCCGCACTACTCTTCTACCAGGGGTGGCTGGACCGGCTTTAATGGTCTAGAAATCTACAACATTCAGCCTTGGTCTCTGCCCTGGATTCCACCTCTAAGATTCTAAGACCCTACCACTAGAAATCTTTCCCAGCTCTGGGAAATTCTCTACTTGGGAATGTGATATGCCTCTGTTTGCACCCCAATGGCGACAAGGACAGAGCGTGAATGATTTAGAATAAAACTATGCAATTATTTCATCATCTGAAATGTCACTGTGACCATCATCTTTTGTCATGGCAGGGTCACTGCCAGGGCTTCCGGTATAATGAGGGAAAGGAGAGGAGGAGCAGGGATGTGAAATCGATTTCCTTCTGATTTATCTTTTTATGGAAGAGGCCGATTATCTGTCACGATGGGCTAGGGTTGCTATGGCTACTGGTCTTATTCATTAGCATTCTAAGGCCTTGTAACATCAGCTTAATTGTTTGTAATAAATGCTTGCTTAATTGAACTCTCCATGTAATGAAACAAACCACTGATTTGTATTTAATGTTGCTGTTCTGCCTAGGCTGCATTACACACAGTAGGTTTGTGGACTAGATGAAAAAGACTTTTCTTCCTGCCTTCGTACTTATAAAAGGGTGTACATCTGAAAGGCATTTAGAGCAATGGTTTCCAGCACATCTGATTTTTTACTTTTGTTCATATATTTAAAAAATAAACATTTATTGCTCAGTTGCTTCCTGTGTCCAAGGCAGGATGTGATGTTCAATCCAAGAAGCGGTTACTAGCTTCTGGGGATCCAGACAAAGACAAAAAGGAAAACCCAGTTCCTTCCCCATTCTCATGAGGGAGAGAGATGTAAATGCAGGTTAACAGATGAGTGATCAAGGAGGGTAGCATGGAGGGAACAGCTGGCCTGGGTCTGGAAGGGACCTAGGGATGTTAAGACATGGGATGCTCAGACATGGGAGGGAGAAGGGGGTTGATTCCAAACCCCGTATGTGCTTATTCCTAAGAAATCTATTCCGCTCCATTTCCAATTTTCCATCAGCGGTTAATGATCTCCTCTCAACCTTATTTCAGATTTCTTTCCTTGCGATCTTTTCCCCCAACGTTGGTATTTTCCTCAGTTTGTGGCAGAATGAAGAGGCAAACCTCACCCAACCAATGATCTTCCCGGCTGGATGCAGATCATGAGCTCAGACAGTCTGAAGCTGCCAAGCTTCCTCAGCACGAAATGAAAGGATAAATTTGTTCACTGTCATTTGACCATGGGGCTGCTTCCTTCACAAGGCTGCTCCCAGTGACTTCTGTGGGAGGAATGTTAGTGGTTCTTGCTGAAGGGACAGGTTCGATGGAAGCATCTACTATGATGTCGACGATAAAGAAAGAATCCTGGCATTTCTTTGTGGAAGCAAAATCGATGCCCTTCTGTAGGGGAAAGGCTGGATTAATTGTGATACTGTGATATATGAATATAACGGGATATTACTGTGCCATAAGGAACGATGAATAGGAAGAATGCAGAACGTGGAAGGCTTATATGAACTGATACAAAGTGAGGAACCAGAAAACAATACACACAGTAATGACAGCGGAGCGCTAGGCCTGGAGTCAGGAAGACTCATCTTGAGTTCAGATCTGGCCTCAGACGCTTCCTAGCTGCGTGACCCTGGGTAGCCACTTCACTCTGTTTGCCTCAGTTTCCTCACCTGTAAAATGGGCTGGAGAAGGAAATGGCAAACCGCTCTAGTATCTTTGCCAAGAAAACTCCAGGGGCAGCTAGGTGGTGCAGTGGATAGAGCTCTGGCCCTGGAGTCAGGAGGACCTGAGTTCAAATCCGGTCTCACACACATAATACTCACTAGCTGTGTGACCTTGGGCAAGTCACTTAACCCCACTGCCTAACCAAAAAAAAAAAACCACCCAAAAAAACCCCAAATGGGGTCATGAAAAGTCATACATGACTGAAATGACTGGATAACAATGTAAATGGAGAGACTATTTTTAAAAAAATGATCAAAACTGAAAACTGTGAAATTAAATGGCGAAGCTTTATTCCACAGAAGAAACACAAGAAGGCACCTGCCCACACTTCTGTGCAGATGGGGGGCTGTGGATGTGAAATTCGGCGTAGTTTAGTTTCTTGGTTAGTTTTGTTGAACTGTTTCCCCTTCTCCCTCCCTCCCCCCTCCCTTTTTTTTCGTTGAGGAAATCAGAGTTAAGTGACTTGCCCAGGGTCACACAGCTAGTGTCAAGTGTCTAAGGCTGGATTTGAACTCAGGTCCTCCTGACTCCAGGGCCAGAGCTCTATCCACTGCGCCACCCAGCTGCCACTTTTTCTTTTTTTTGTGCTTCAACCCCCTTTTGTTAAATTGTGTTATATGGGAGAGATGTCTTGGAGGGGGCTACATAAAGAAATGTACAAATATTAATAGGTCACATTGATATTGTGCTTTAAGACCTGCAAAGCCTTTTACACAAATTATCTCATTTGAACCTCACAGCAAGCCTGAGTTACTATCATACCCATTTCACAGATGATGAAACTGTATTTTAGAGAAGTGATATGCTCGAGGTTACTTACCCAGCTGTGGTATGCAGGGTGCTTTTGAATTCATCTTCCTGACCCCAAGCCTAGTGCTCGATCTACAAGCCCACCTAACTACCCCATTTATTTTCTCCAGTCCTGAAAAGTGGAATTTAAGCCCACATTTTCAAAGACAGAATATTTAAAATGCAAAGCTAGGCTAGAGACAGAATTCTGGCCCAGAAAGTAAGAAAGGACCTTTGTAGCAACTCAGGGAGTAAATGAATTCTGGTCCGAAAAGTCGAAAGACAACTAGGATTTGTGGGGACACAAAACGTAGCCAGAATAAACAGATTTTAAACAACATGAATGCCCTCCCTCCTTTGGCCTATCAGCTCTGAACGGTGTCTGTGAGTGGCTTTTGGCTTATGGACATGTCCTATGTGATAACACTCTCTGAAGGGCAAGTGGGTTAAGGGTCTGAACAGGAAGGACATTGCTAATAAGCGGCTGAGGAAATGAGATCAACTCTTACAAAAATCATCCGATACTGAGGAAATGAGGCTTTTAGAAAGGAGAGGTCACAATGAAATTAGCTAGCCAGCTGAGCCAAATTTGCAGTCTCCTTTGGGGCCAATAGGAACCTCTGGAAGCAGACGCAACACCATCCCCCGATGGTGGACAGATGAGTGATACGCATAGCCAGTCTCGCCAGGATCTGCCTTAGACAGAAGAGCCAGGTGCCTGGTGTAGCAGCTTTCACAAGAAGACACATGTGGAATGTTTCTAAGGCCCAGAAAATGCCCAAAGCAGCCCTGGTTTGTCAGGCTCACTTCTTTGCACATTGTGCCAAAGCACTGGGACTGAAGCTGTCCCTGGTTTCCTCCTCTGTGCCCACGAATGCCACCCCCAGCTCTTTCTTCTTCTTTTTCTGGGTAGCTGCACCCTCAGCAGGCACCACAAGCCTTGAGCTTAAGTGACAAACATTTAAATGTTGGTTGAACCAAATGAATTGAACAGTGTTACCCTAAGGCACAGTTTCAGTCCTGACCAGCAAGGACTCACAGAGGCTAAGGGTATAAAGGCCAAGCTATTGCATCAACTCTCCTTCCCCAGAACAGAGGCCGGCCCCCCCCCAAGCAGAGGTTACTGGCTGGCGCTGGCTGCTGAGATCTTCCCTTCCTCTCCTTGAGCAGACTGAACATTCAGCCCAGGCAAAACTTCTCCTTGAACCTGGTAGGGTGGGAGGCAGGGTAAGAAGATATCCATCATTCTGAAAACCCAGGCTGGAAAACCCGAAAACAAAGCAAGACAAAAAGTGAAAAAACCAGCTGGAGATTTTAATATGTTTATTTGAAAACCACGTTTTGTTTGTGTAAGAGTATACTAAACAGCCATCCATCTTTTCTTCCACCGAAGACTCAGACTGGCTTCCCAAGGTTAGCACAGAGGCAACCATGCATGCATTGAATGGCAGGTCTCGGCAGGAACTTCCTCGTGGATGTTATTTCCAATATCAGACTCGGCAATCTTCTGGAAATGGGTGAATGAGATTCTGGAGAGAGAAGGAAAAAGAGCTTTCCAAAAGAGCTCTTGGCTGTTTGCCCAGCTGGGGAGGGCTAAAGCTGCCATCTGGCTCCTGAGGGCCCTGATGTTAGGGACCCTCCAGATCTCATGGTAGAGTTTGCAAGAGGATTGAAAAAACAAACGAACAAATAAAAAACCTCAAGCCAGTGATTTCTTCTGGTTTGGGGGGAACTCCACCCCTGTCTCCCCTCCCCAAAGCAAACAATCTCATATTAATTTCTAACAATGAATGTCTAAGCTCATTGGCAGTCACTGCCCCATGGGTGACTTAATCAAGGCTCAGAGTTGGATCACTGAAATGATGGGAAGTGGCCGCCTCTCATCTGGCCGGTTCTGCAGAAACAGAGTCTCATGGGCTGAGCAGCATTCATCAGAGCCCGGGGAAAGAGAGCTCAGGGAACTGGCAGTAGAGAACATTTCCAACAGAAATGTCAGGACTAGCTAGCACCCGTCTCCTCCTCCCTCTATCCAGGGCCGTGTCCAGCTGCACTCTCCTGAACAATCACGTTCATGTTTTACGCGGGATTTATCACCACTGATGTCTGCAAAAAGCCTCCAGCATTAAGGGCCGTGCAACAATCCCTGGTCTGGTTCTACAACTGGCTTTGGAAAATGGCTAGATTTCCTTTTTTCTTCTTTAAAAAAGTCTCTAATTTTGACTGGTGACTTTTTAATTGACGCTAAAAAATAAAGAACCTTATTTACTGGATACAGTCAGGACACCGGTGCTTCTGGAGAAGTAACAAGCAAACCTATATTGCATGGATATAAACTTCCAAATGACAATGCAAAATTTCTATGAACACACTATTAGGAATGGCCTCAAATGCAGAAAAAACAAAAGACAATGAACAAAGTAGGTCTGATTTCTCCACCTCCTGTGTGTAATCTAGAGCAGGCAGAAAAAACATGAGGCAGAGGAACCTTTTGACAAAGTGTCTGATAAGAAGACGGGACACCAAAGTTAAGTGTAAAATGTATCTCATAGTACATCTTTAAGAACACAACAGACTCCCATCTGTCTGAAGCTGTTTTTGGTTCATGTTTGCTGAGAGGCAGGGCCTCAGATGGCCTTCGGGTTCCTTCCAATCCAAAGTTTCTATGGATCCCAAAGCCTTCACATTGAGGGCTGTCACAAAGAAGAACCAGGTTCTTCTGGTTAATTGCTGTAATATTCACTTAGTTACTGCGGGGACATGAGCCCTCCTCATATGACTAAGTCTTTTAGAATTCCCACTGTACACTGGATTGTGCTGTGATGGGGGAGCCTCCTAAGGCTCACCTGTGATTCAATGTGGGGCACAGGGCCCAACCTTGCCTGCCCTGTCCATAGGCAGGAGACTCAATACTTGCTCAATGAATGGAAGCAAGCATTCTTAGAATCAAAATAGTATGCCTGTCAGGTCTATAAATAAGGGAAGAAATTAGGACCAAACAAAATATATACAGAATTATAAAATGTAAGATGGATAATTCTGATGATATAAAATTTAAGTTTTTGCACAAACAAAACCAATGCAACCCAAATTAGAAGGAAAGCAGAAACCTGAGAAAGGAAAACATTTTTACAACAAGTATCTCTGATAAAGGCCTAATTTCTCAAATATGCAGAAAACTGAATTGAACTGATAAGAATACAAGTGATTCCCTAACTGATAAATGGGCAAAGGATTATGAACAGGCAATTTTCAGACAAAGAAATTAAAGCCATCTACAGTCATATGAAAAAAATGTTCTCAATCATTGTTGATTAGAGAAATGCAGATTAAAACAACTCTGAGGTACCACCTCACACTCACATCTATCAGATTGGCTAATAAGAGAAAAAAAGGAAAATGATAAATGTCGGAGGGGGACGTGGGAAAACTGGGACACTAATGCACTGTTGGTGGAATTGTGAACTAATCCAACCATTCTGGAGAGCAATTTGGAACTATGTCCAAACGGCTAGCAAATTGTGCATGCCCTTTGATTCGGCAATACCACTGCTGGGTCTATATCCCAAAGAGATTTAAAAAGAAAAAATAAAAAGGAAAAGGACCTACTTGTACAAAAATATTTATAGTTCTTTTTGTGGTGGCAAAGAACTGGAAATCAAGGGGATGCCCACCAATTGGGGAATATTATACTGTGATACAAGAAATGATGAGCAGGAAGATTTCAGAAAAACCTGGAAAGACTTACATGCACTGATACAAAGTGAAATCAGTAGAACCAGGGCACTGTATACACTTACAGCAACATTTATGACGATCAACTGTGAATGACTTTGCCATTCTCAGCAATAATGATCCAAGACAATCCCAAAGGACTAATGATAAAGCATGCTCTCCGCCTCCAGAGAAAGAACTGACACTGTCTGAATACAGACTGAAGCAGGCTCTTCTTCGCTTTCTTCTGTTCATTTTTGAGTCTTCTTGTACAAAATGACTAATATGGAAATATTTCACATGACTTACCACGTCAGGGAGCAGGGAGGGGGAGGGATAGAATTTGGAACTCAAAACTCAAGAAAGTTACTAATAACGAGGAAGGAAGGAGCCTCAGTGAGAGAAGTGAGGCTGGCCTGCCCAGACCTGCGCCCGCCCACCGTGCAGTCTCACCCACCTCCAGGCCTCAGTCGTCGATGTACTCAAAGGGCTCTGGCGGCTCTGGCTCCTGCTCCTCCTCCTCGATTTTGGGGCCGTGAGCAGCCACGGGCTCCACCAATTCTTCCAGATCCTCGCTGGTGTCCTTCATGATAATGATGCCTCCGATGGAGAGCTGCGAGGCAAACAGAGGGCAAGGGGCGGTGAGGCAGACGCCCGGCCTCTCCTCTTGCAGGAGGTCTCGGCTCCGGCTCGTCCCACCCACTGTACTAGGGCTCAGACCCCTCATGGCTGCTAAGAGGTGGTCCCGGCCCCCTCATCTATAAAACTGGAATAAGGAGACCTCCTCATAGCGTACTGACTGCGATGCAGCTGCTCAGGCAACAGACAGTCCCGACCCTGCCTTGTCTGGATCCCAGGCGGTTAGACCGACCAACGGCCCACCATGGTCCAGTCTTTTCTCTCATTCAGTGCTAACTGGGACTCTTCAAGCAAGCTCGTTCAGTCTCTCTGTCAAGGCGGGGGCAACTACTCAGCCCCCTCACCTGGAGGTGTGACCCAAGGAAGACCCCCAGTCTGTAAGAACACACAAAGAAACTGTTTTGAGCAGCTTAACACTTGTAGCATGGAAAGCAGTTATCTGTTGGTTTTTCATATTTAAATGTTTCCTTTTGTGTGTGTGTATGTGTGTTTATGTGTGCGCACATGTGTTTGTGTAACATAGGAAGACCACGCCACAACCCCAAAGGCCCTGGGACCTCTGATTTTCTGTCATGGGCAGGTCCCCTGCAGGTCTGTGCTCACTGCCGAGGGCACCTCCGTTCAGCACACAAACTTTTGGCAGGGTTGGTGAGGAGGGGGTGCAAAACAAAAGATTTACAAAGGGTCAAATTAAGAGATAAATCAACCCAGTTCCCCATTACCCTACCAATGACAGAAGTTGTCAATTAAAATAACAAACCATTCACTCGTGGCCACAGTCATTTCCCTATTTCTCTCGGCTTGTCAGTACCAGGGAACACTGCCCTTAGTGCTACTAATAATTCATTCCATAGCTGCAGGCACCCATCTGAAAGGAGCACATTTCTACAACTAGATAAGGAAGAAAAAAGACAGTGTTTCACATGTGATCAGTCTCAGCCGATGTTTCTGCCCCACTCAACTTAAAATTATGCACGTGAATACAGGTCTACCTTGTTCCCTTCCCCCCAGAACACAAAAGCTCAGTTGAAGGAATGGACCCCAGCTTGGCTCCTAGCATCCTCCCAGCAGGGGGATTCTGAGTGCCCCTGCTAAGCAGTTAAAGCTCACCCAGGACAGAAGGGCATCGATCAGAGCCCCAAACCTCCAAGCCCTCTGTGCTTCCAATACACCATCCTCGTCTTCTGGGCAGAGGAGGGGGGGATCTCACTTGAGTTTCCCTCCCTAACCAACAAATGGGCTTTCTCAGGCTGTGGAGAGAAGCTTCATTAACAGCCAGCCCTCGGTGGCGGTCCAGTTACAATGAACAGCCTCCTCTGTTCTTTGGGAAGGCTGATATGACTCCAGGTCTGGGGGAGGGAGGGGGCCCTTCCTGCCTCCAGGTTCTGCACAATTTCTTTCTGTGCTACATTTAGGACGGGTCGGGGAGCACAGTGGCGTCTGCCCCCATCCTGGGGCTCAATGCTCCCTTCAGACCCCACCAGCAGGCCCTTTGGTCCAGGGCTTGGCCTCCCATGCTGCCCTGTGCCCTGGGAGGAGCAGCTCGCCTCACCGTTATGAGAATCAAAGACCTCAGAGAACAGCGTCCAATTAATCGCTCTCCTCTTTCCATTGGATAGATAAGTAAATAAATGGAGGGTCCAGCAAGTGAAAGGACTCACTTAAAGGGAATAAATGGGACAGCCAGGACTGGACCCCAGGTCTCTGGGCACTTCCCATGACATGTCACCATGTTGCTCTGCAGCACTCACAGAGCACACATGGGGGGTGAAGCACTGAGCTCACCAGGCACTTCCTTCTTTGTAGACCCAAGAGCCACTTCTACCTCTCGATGCCCTCACTTCGGGTCCCTCGATCCAGACCCCATCCTTGTCTTGTCTCTCCTCTGCCCCTTGTACACACGGGCTGATCTCATCAGCTCCCATGGCCTTACTGACTGTCTCTAGGTTGATGATTCTCAAATCTACCCATCCCATCCCAATCTCTGCTGACCCCCAATCTCTCATCTCCAACTGCCTTTCTGACATCTTGAACTGGATGTGTGGCAGACACCTTAAACTCAATTGTCTAAAACAGATTAATCTTTCCTCCGACCCCCCTCCCCCACTTCCCTATCACCACAGACGGCACCCTCCTCCTCCTCCCAGTCCCTCAGACTCACAACCTAGCAGTCATCCTGGATCCCCACCATCTCTCCTGCCCCTCCCCCTCACATCCAATATGGTGCCAATGCCTGTGACTTCACCTCTACTGCAGGCCCTCGTCTCCCCATGCTTGTGTACTGCACTAACCTGTGGGTGGGTCTGCCTGCCTCAAGTCTCCAAGCTCCAATCTATCCTCCACTCAGCACAGACCTGACTACGTTAATCCCTTAATCAAACTCCAGTGGCTCCTTATGGCCTCCAGGATTAAACACAAATGAGACTGTTTGGCATTCAAAGCCCTTCGCGACCTGCCCCTCCTACCTTTCCAGTCTTCTTATTCCCCAACAAGGACACCGGCGTCCTGGCCAGCCCGCCAACGAGGCCCTCTATCTCTCATCTCCAGACGTTTTCTCTGGCTGTCCCTCATCCCTGGAATGCTCCCCCTCCTCCACTCTGCCTGACCTCTGTGGCTTTTTAAAAAAGTCTCAATTAAAATCCCACCTCCTATAGGAAGCCTTCCCCTCAATCCCTCTTAATTCCAGTGCCTTACGTCTGCTAATTATTTCCGAGCTATCCTATCTAGAGCTTGCGTTGTGTCTATCTATTTGCTTTTCGTCTCTCCCATTAGACTGTGAGCCCTTTGGGTAGGGACTGCCTGCTGCCTCTTTTTATACCTTCAGCACTTAGCACAGTGCCTGACATGCGGCAGGCGCTTAATAAATTTTCACTGACTGTTATCCACAATTCATTCTCTACAAACATACAACTGGACTGAGCTGGGTTGGTCTGTGGAAAAGGTGCCTTCGAAGCTAGAGGTGAGGGGCCCACTGGCACTTTGTTGAGTCTGTTCTGCTGACGTGTGGCACAACACCTGTTTTACGTAAATGTGTCCACGGCATCTCCCATGTGGGCTGGAGGAGGTCGGCGCAGCAGCGTGAGTCTCTCACCATCCCCATGGCCAAGTGAACGGCACACGGCTGCAGCGCGGCCAGGAGTGGCGCTGAAGCGCCACTCCTTGGCCTCTTCCATTTCCCACCTGGGGAAGACTTGGCGATGGCACCCTTCTCTTCTTCCACTGCCCCTCTCTGGGCTGCTAGGCCCTGGCTGATGGCTGCCCCTGTTTATCCATTCATTACCCGGTGAAGTTCCTGGGGCATTGCTTTGCCAGGACTGATCTCTGCCTCAATGCTCACCCATGGCCCCAATTTCTCGGGCTGGGATTCACGGCCCTAGGCCAGGGGTCCCCACCAACCTTTCCAGTCTTGTTCTCTGCTGTCTCACATTCTAGGCTCTAGCAAACTCAAATTACATGCTGTTCCTCAACAGCACGTCCCACTTCTATCTAAACTTTCACCTCCCTTCCTGGGATGTCTGAAGCCCCTGTGATTGTTGAATGAAATCTTAACCATCCTGCAAAGCCCAGCTTGAATACGCCCTCTTCTCACAAGGCTCTGCCGATCCCTTCCTCCCTCTGTAAAGCAGATTATCGCCCTTCAATGCTGCTTGGTGGTGTTCATGTTTTATCTCTGCTGCCGGATCATCCTGGACCAAAGGGCCACGCGGTGGTCCCTTGTCCTCACGATGCCACACACACATAAGTACACGAATGATGCAGCAGGGACTAGTGGAAAGAGCTATGGACCCGGAGGCAAGGAGACCTGGGTCTGAAGCCTGATCAGCTGGGTGGTCTTGGGGATCCTGCTTCATGTCTCTGAGTCTGAGTGGCCCCATTTGTAATTTGGGGGAACATAATCCTGACAGGGCTGTGGTGAAGGAGGCCTCTTGTTGATTTTAAAGCACTACAGACAAGTGATTGATTGGGGGGGAGTGGGCACAGTTGTGGTGAGCCACGATGTCAGAGTCACTTTGGAGAAATCCCTGGATAGAATGAGGCCATGTCAGCCCGAGGCCCCAATGCCCTCTATGCTACTCTCTCTCCAGAGGCTTCACTGAACCCAGTTAAAAATGCAATGATGCTTCCAACCTTGGGCTGCCCTCAAGAACCATGACTTCTCCCAGCTGCTTCTCCCAAGTCTGCTTTTCCTCAGCCTGGAGATCATGCTCTCAGCACTCCATGGGTCGGTGATGACCACAGAGGGTTCAGAATGTCGACCGTTCTATGCTGCTTTCTGCCTAGTCTCACCACTCCGCACTTCTCTCGCCCCTCCTGCAATGCCCTCCGCCCCCATCTCCATGCACCAAGATGTTCTAGGATGCGGTGGTCCATGCCAGTGTTTTTTGCTGTTTCACGACATGGCACAACTTAGAATCTTGCAGCAGCTGCCTCTGTTGTGGCTACAAATGCACGGTGCCACTGCTCTATGACAACGAGATGGAGTGGCCAGCTGCTGGGTTCTTTGGGACTCTTCATTATCTGCTTCAGATCGTTTCTACTTTTCCAGAAAATGGTGATAACCATGGCCAATATCTGTCTTTTTCCCATGTCTCAAATGATGGCACTGAAGGCTTATCTGAATAGATAAGACTGAAGTGGCTGCACCTACATCTTGTGTCTTGTTCTTTCTTCTAATCCAACGCTCTTCACTGTTACAGAAGGTGTTCTAGATGGAGTCCAAAGAGTAAAGGGTCAGAGATCACAAGGTGCTCCAGAGGCTTTTGTGACTCATTAAAAAGTTTCACCTCATAACCCACAAAGGAAAAACCGGATGCACATAATAAGCCTGTCGTGAAAAGCAATTCCATAATACAGCTGGATGGTCAGTCCACGGAGTCAGGAGTCAAGTGGGGTGTGGCTGTCTGGTCTAGGCCCTACAGGTGGATCCAGCATGGAACAGGAGGCAGAGAGTGGCCTACTGGATGTTGCTTTCAATGACTCTGCGCTTCTCCTTGGCAAATAAAACAAACAAACCCAAACGATTTTTTCAACAGTCAGTGATCTCCCAATTCTGCTGTTTGCAGACTACCACAATCAAAGTGGTGGACAACCCAATGCCCAAAGGGCAACGATGCGGCAGATACGGCTTATCGTCAACAGGGACCTGAGCTGAAAGAAATGTAGGATGAAATAAGGAGGTGGGCCAGTGAGAGATGGACAGACTGAGTGCGGTATATAAGTGTTTGTGGAGAACATGGCCAAGAAGCAGACTAGATGAGAAGGCTGGATGGACTGCAATCTGTTTCGGTGGAGGGAATATTCACTCCATGGGAGTACAGATCCCTGGAAGGATTGGAGAGAACCTATGGAAGGTAAGGAGCCTAGGCCGCAGAAGCCACAGAGGCCATCTGGCAGATTCACTGGGGTGATACTTGGCAGAACCATTTTTGCTCACTGCTACTATTACAGACCAATACTCAATTTCCTTTCTTATTGTCTCCATTAGAGCGGCATCTCTTTCCTCCAAGTACGTGGCCTTTGACCCCCAATTTCTTACGCTCACTGCCAAAACGTAGCACCCTCCACCGAAATAGCAGATCACACTTGGCCAGCAGTGGCAAGATTGCCAGTGGCTAGCCCAGGCCTTACCAAGCATCTGGACCAGCCACCTGTGGGAGAGAACAACCACAGCCAGCTCTTCTTGGGGTCGGTCGCAGGATTCCTTTCGTTGGCTGGCACCTGTGCGTCCTCGTTAGTGCTCTATGACTCCTCTAGGCACATGTGGCCTCTGCTACGCCCCAGTTTCTCTTTCTGGCTTTGTTTCTCATTACTCTGTGGCTTCTGCACTCTGAATCCTGCAGGCACCGTCATAAGCCAGGGTGTGGGGGAGTTCCTCTCACTTTTATGGTCTTCCCCCCTTGAACAGAAAGGCCAGCTCTCACCTGTGATCACACAGCTCAGCCAGGAAGGCACACGCCCGCTTCGGAGTCGCTGGAACGCTTGCCTCGTGCCTGTCCATGCTTCCAGGGTGAACAACAGTCTGTTATGGCTATTAACTGTATGACTCCTTCGGGTCCTGAGTCCTTTCACTTTATCCTGCTCACTCCGCTAACATGGAATACCAGTAACCGATGCTACTCTGGCTCACACTCCCAACACCCAACAGACTGTCTGACTTCTCAGAAACATTTGGCCTTGACAGTAAGAGACAAAAGGACAGAGGACAAGGCAAACATATGACAGTGGCTGCTGAGAGCAGCGTGGCACGGAGGAAGGAGAGCCAGAGCTCAACACATGCCAGGCTGGAAGTCCTGCCTCACGGGCCCCTTCTGTGGGGCCCAGGCCAGGTCACGTCTCAGAGAACCTGCGAAAGGTAGATGACTGCACTTAAGCTTTCTTACAGGTCATAAGGAAGTGTGTTGGAAACTCTAAACAATTACAAAAAGGTTAGCATCAGCGATGATGGCACCAGAACATCCGAACAGAGAATGTTCTCTGCTGTTCTGTGGTTTTCTTTAGGATTGCTTCCTGGACGAGTACTAGCAGATACATAGCCCTTCTGCTACTCTGTGTCTCACGTCACCTCCGTGGCAATGCTGCTGAGGTAGGGTCCATCTAAGACTGTGAGGGTCAACAGTGGGTCGGTGTCTGCCAGTGGTAACGCTGACCTGGGACCACCTCACCCTTCACAACTTCCTGCTCCCTGGTGACCACTTTCCCATGCCATGTGGTGAAGTCCTTGGTAGGAGTAAGCTTGGCACTAAAGGAGGTGAGGGAGGTGCTTTGGACCCTGGCTACTCTCCTTGGAAGCTGGGATAGGAAAGGCCAGGAAAGATATTAAAAGTTGTTCAACTGCTTAAACTTCCTTGGTCCTCCTCTGGGAATACAAGAAGTCCCCATCTCCACTCTCGCCTGAAGGCCAGAGGCAGTCCTTTATCCACCTGGCTTTGCCTCCTTCCTCAGCTCACTGCGGTGGCCAACAGGAGGCCCCTGGACACTGAGTCAGAGGCAATTTCTCAGAAATCACACAGATAGGGGGAAAGGACTGTGGATGCAAGTGTCCCTACCCAACGGTTTGGATCTGGAACCCTGACCATTTCTCACAATCCTTGTGTAACTCACAGGTTTAAAAGGCTGGTATCGACAGGTCTCAGTCATGGAGAGGACCTTCAGCTGTGCGGGCATAACTCGGGCTGGATTATCCAGTAGCTGGAAGCTCGGCTCAGGCTCCTTTTTCTTTTCTTTTTCATCCTTCTTCTCTGTTTCATCCTAGAAAACATAAAACAACAGAAATAGCTTCTATTCCTAACCAAGAATTCACATCAGGATTGATCTTTCCACAAACACTCCTTAAGTCTATGTCCTTTGTGGGAACCACGGGGGAGACACACAGGTGTGTTAGACATGGTTCCCATCTTGACAAGTGCCTCAAGACCTAGGATGTTCTGATTCCACGAACACAGGCTAATTGTGGAAATGACGCAAGAGCACAGAGAAATTAAGTAACCACACAAGAGTTGGGATAATTTGCCCAAGGAACGGGGTAAGCTGTCAATCTCAGGAGTTTGTGGTAGGTAAGAACACCATGTGCTAGGCTGATCTGGGAAAGGAACACTAAAGAGGCAAAACAGGACGCGTGAGCCTCAAATGATATACAGGCCTGGGGCAAAGTGAAGAGGCAGGCTTTCCAGGGTAAGGGCACAGGATGAACCAAAGACAAAGAGGCCCCTAGAACTCCTGTATTAGACTGGGCCGAACAATTTGGCTGGTGTATGAGGTTCATGGGGGAAAACAAGAGGAGATAAAGCAGCAAAGCAGACCTGGGGTCAGACTGTAGAGGGCTTTGTGCACCAAAGATCTTCTTGTTTTAGATTTAAAGCACAGTGATTTTAAAATGATTTGTTTTAAAAGTTCCAAATTCTATCCCTTCCTCTACCTCTTCCCCCATTCAATGCGAAGTCAGGATAAACAAAACCGATTACAAACATGCAAAACAAATGTCCACACTAACCACGCTTTAAAATGAGCAAGAGAACACTTCTATCTGAACTCGGAGTCCATCAGCTAGCTCTCTGGAGGTGGAGAGCATGTTTCAACATGAATCCTTTGAAACCGTTGTGGGTCATTATGCTGCTCAGTGCTAGTAAGTCTTTCCCAATGGATAATCTTTACCATACTGCTGTGACTGTGCAGATTGTTCTCCTCACTGCATATTAATCTTCCCAGGTTTTCCTGAGACCATCCCCTTCATTCTTACAGCATAATAACTAACATTTCATAACTTTTATATACCAAAATTTGTCTAGCCATTCCCTGAGGGGCAACCCCTCAGTTTCCAATTCTTTGCCACCACAAAAAGAGCTGTTACATTTTATTTTTATTTATTTTTTTAGGCAATTGGGGTTAAGTGACTTGCCCAGGGTCACATAGCTAGTAAGTGTCAAGTGTTTGGTCTGAGCCAGATTTGAACTCAGGTCCCCCAGACTTCAGGGCCGATGCTTTATCCACTGCACCACCTAGCTGCCCCATGAGCTGCTACCTTTTTGTCCATATGGATCCTTTTCTTCTTCTGTCTACCTGAGGTAGAGATATTGTAGCAGTATTGCTGGGTCAAAGGGTATACATTTTAATAACTTTCTGGGCATAATTCCCAATTGCTCTCCAGAATGGTTGGATAGGTTCACAACTCCACCAACAATGTTTTCCCACATCTTCTCCAGCACTCGTTCTTTTCCTTCTTCTTCATCTTAGGCAATCTGATGGGGATGAGGTGGTACTGCGTTTGTTTTAATTCACATTTCTCTAATTATCACTGATTTAGAGCATTTTTTTCACGTAGCTATTGATAGCTTGGATTGCTTCCTCTGAAAACCTATGCATAAAAAGACCATTTATCAATTGGAGAATGGTTATTATTGTAAATTTGACTCAGTTCCTTATATATTTCATTTTTAAAATTAAATATATTTTAGTTCTCAACATTCACTTTTATAAAATTTTGAGTTCTATAATTTCCCCCCTCCTTCCTCTCCCCCCTCCCCAAGATGGTATGTAATCTGATATAGGCTATACATGTCATATATTTTAGAAATGATACCTTTATCCAAGAAACTTGTGGCAAAAAGTCCCTGCCCCCTCAGTTTTCCTGTTTTTCATATGATAACTGCACTGGTTCTGTTTGTGCAGAAAAAATTTTACTTCCATGTAATCAAAATTATTTATTTTACCTTCTGTGAAGCTATTTGTTGTTTGGTCACGAACTCTTTCCCTACCTGCAGATGTGACAGGTAATTTCTTCCACGCTTCACGAGTCTATGATGTCATCCTTTACATCTAAGTCGCACGCCCGCTTTGAGCTGATCTCGGTAGGCAGAGGAGGGTGTGAATGCTGGTCTATGCCTAGTTTCTGTCAAAGTACCTTCCCGTTTTCCCAAGAGTTTTTGTCAAAGAGCAGATTCTTTTCTGAAGAGCTTCAGGCTCATCAAAGGCCAGGCCACTGTGCTTGTTTGCTTCTATATATTATGTACCTAATTTGTTCTACTTTACCAATCTCTCTAGTCTTATCTAACGCCATTTTTGTTTTTTATTACAGCTTTGTAGTCATGGTTGAGATTGGGTTAATGCTAGGCCCCTCTTGACCTTTTGTTTCTCCAGATAAATTTTATTATTTTGTTATTTTAATTTTTACACTTACATGTAAAGGTAGTTTTCAACATTCATTTCTGTAAGATTTTGAGTTCCCAATTTTTTTCCTCCTTCCTCCCCAAGACAGCAAGCAATCTGATAGAGATTATATGTGTACAATCATTTTGAAAGAAGAATCAGAACAAAAAAGAAAAATGAGAAAGAAAAAACAAAAAGTGAAAATAGTCTGCTTCGATCTGCATTCAGACTCCACAGTTCTTTCTCTAGATGGGGACAGCATTTTCCATCATGAGCCTTTTGGAATTGTCTTAGATCTCTGTATTGCTGGGAAGAGCTAAGTCTACCAAGTTGGTCATCGCACAATGTTGCTGTTACAGTGTACAATGTTCTCCTGGTTCTGCTCACTTCACTCACCATCAGTTCATGTAAGTCTTTCCAGGTTTTTCTGTTACTGTTTTTTCTAGCTCTATAAAGTAATTATTTGGTAGTTTGATTGGAATGACACTGAATAAGTAAATTCATTTAAGTACTATTATAATTTTTATTACATTAGTGTGGTCTACCTATGGGAAATTAACATTTCTCCAATTATTTAAATCTGTCTTTATTTGTGTAAAGAATGTTTTAAAATTCTGTTCATGAGTTCTGGTGTGTATGTCTTGGCAGACAGATTCTAGGTATTTTATACTGTCAACAGTTGTTTTTCTTATGATATGGTCAGTCATGATTATAGCTTTCCTAATGTTGAACCAGCGTTGCCTCCCTGGCATAAATCCAGCCTGGTCACAGTGTATGAACTCTGTGATATACTGTATATTCTCATTAGTATTTTATTGAACATTTTTGCATCAATATTCATTATTTGTCTATAGTTTTCTGTTTTGGCTCTCTCTGATTTAGGTTTCAAGCTCATATTTGTGTCAGAAAGTATTTAGTAGGACTCCTCTACCTATTTTTAAAAATAGTTTACATAGTATTGAAATTGTTCTTTAAATATCTGGTAGAATCTAAGACATCTCCAAAAGTTTCATGGAAAATGAAACATCCAAAGAAAGAACTATGGAGTTTGAATACAGATTGAAGCATACTATTTACTATTTTTTTTCTTCTGTTTTGTTTCCTCTTTCTGGTGGTTCCTCCTATTGGTTCTAATTCTTCCTTACATCACTAATGTGAAAATATGTTTAATAGGAATGTATATGTATAGCCTACATCAGATTGTGTGCCGTCTTGGGGAGGGAGAGGGGCAAATTTAAAACTCAAAAGCTTACGGAAGTGATTATTGATAAATCAAAATAAATTAATAAAAAATTTAAAAAAAATGTTTGGTAGAACTGTTCATCCTTCGCTTTTGAAGAGGGACCAAAGAGATCATGGGATGATGTCTTGACTCACAAGTGAATTGTATTTAAGTGAGGAAGAGCTACACAAAGTCGTCAGCCTCACTCTCTCTTCCAGTCATTGAAGTCCAGTGGCAAGACAAAGATCAAGAAGACTGGTGATGACCAGGGGTAAAGTAGATGACCTAGGTGTCTGAGACATCTGCCAAGCTCTAAGTGTTCCACAGGGCCTGCATCAGACGCCTTCATGGCCAATGTAACAAACGGTACTCATCTACCCATTCTGCTGCTGGAGAAAGTCTTCACATGCTTGTTCACCCCAAGCATGGTAGAATTAGCTTGCAAATCCATCTGGTCCTGCTTTGTTTGTTTCCCCCTGCAGGGAACTCATTTACGGCTTATTCAATTTCCTGACGGTTTTACTGTCTACTTTCTCCTGTAACTCATGTAACTTCTTCCTTTAAAAATCTGGATGCTATTCTATTTGGTGCATATTACTGATATTAATTCGCTGATTATGGTACCTTTTAGCAAAATTTAGTTTCCTTGTTTCTCTTTTAATTAGGTCTTTTATTTTGCTTTTGTTTTATCTGAGATCATGATGGCTACCTCTTCATTTTTCACTTCAGCTGAAGCATAATATTCCAGCCCCTTATTTTAACTCTAAGTTTTACCTTTTTATTTCAAATGTCTCTCTTATAAGCAACATATTGTTGGATTCTGGTCTCTAATCCGTTTTGCTATCCACTTCCATTTTATGGGTGAGTTCATCCTATTTGCATTCACTGTGTATTTCTCTCTATCCTATTTTCTTCCATTTAGCCGTCTTTCTCTCTCTCTCTCTTTTTACTCCGTTTTTTACCCTGACCTTTTTACCCTCAAAAGTCTATTTTACTTCTAACCACTGCCTCCCTTAATATACTGTCTCTTAATCCCCATTACTTTCTCTTAAGCCCTTTCCTTCTTATGTTCTTGTTTGGCAAGATGAATTCTGTACCCAGCTGTATGTATGTGTATATATGTGTGCATGCATGTATGCATGTATGTATGCACATATGTATGTGTATATATGCGTATTTTTTCTTTCTTCCTTGAACCACTTCACATGAGTGAGGTTTAAGTGTTGCCCCCCACCCCCCGCCTCTGTTCCACTGTATAAACTCTTCCTTGTGTGTGCCATTTATGTGAGGTGATTTTCCCCATTCTTCCTCTTCCTGCCCCCTTCTCTCAGTGTATTCCTCTTCCTCATGCTTCTATTCTTCTTTTCACATCATTCCAACAAAACAGAATCACACCCAGGCCCTCTGCCTAGTGAGACTCCCTTTAAGAGCCCTGGTGATGAGTAAGTTCTGAGGGGTCACATGTATTTTCTTCCCACATAAGAATGTACACAGTTTAACTTGTTTAGTCTTTTATGATTTCTCTCATGTTTACCTTTTTATGCTTCTCCTGAGTCCTGTGTTTTTAATGTTCAATTTTTTATTCAGCTCTAGTCTTTTTATCAGGAATGCTGGAAAGTCTTCTATTTCATTAAAGTCTGTTTTTTCCCTTGTAGGATTTCTTCTTGATCAGGGAGTTCTGGATTTTGGCTAATTTTCTTGGGAGTTTTCATTTTGGGGCTTTGTTCAGGAGGTGACTGGCAGATTCTTTTGATTTCTAATTTGCCCTCTGATTCTAAGATACCTGAGTAGTTTTTCCTTTATAAAGAATTACTTGAAATATGATGTCTAGGCTTTTTTGTTCATAGCTTTTGAGTAACTGAATGATACTTAATATCTCACTTTGATCCATTTTCCAGGTCAGTTGTTTTTCCTGTGAGGTACTTTACATTTTCTCCTATTTTTTCCCAGTCTTTTGACTTTGTTTTTAGCATTTTTTGATATCTCATGGAGTCATCAAGTCAGTAAGGTTTTGTCAGTCTCTTTTGTAAAGCTGTTATTTCTCTTTTTATAATTTCCTTACATAGCTTTCTTTTCCTAATTTTTCCTCTGCCACCCTTATTTGGTTTTTAAAATCAGTTTTTTGCTCTTAAAAAAAGCTTTTCTTTATTCTTCTAGGAATTCTTGTTGGGCTTGTGCCCAATCTGCCTTTTTCTTTGAGGCTTTGCTTGTAGAGGTTTTCAAGTCATTGTCTTCCTGAGTGTCCTTGGACTTTTGGGCTCAGAGGCATACAACTACTTTTTAGAACTTTTTCCTTGCTTTGTACATGATTGCTCCTCTCTGACCCAGAAGTGTCACCCAGAACTAGGTAATAAGTGACCGAGTTGCCAGGTGGCATTTATCCCTGCTCCCAGTACTGGGTCGGGGGTGCCCTAGGATCTTCCAGCCTTCGAGTTCAGTTTTCATCCCATTACTGCCACTACTGTGCCAGTCCCCACCCATGTCCACAGACTGACTTTTCTGACTATTTTCCTAAGCTGTCCTGGGCTGGGAAAATGACTTGCTGACTTTTTTTTGGCATTTTTGATCAGAATTTGGCCTGGTACATTTTCTAGGCTGTTGTGGAGGAAGTGTGTTGACTCTCACTCTGCCTCCCAGAATTAAGTTCTTAACCTAAACAGTTTGGAAGGGAGTTGAGCCTCTAAACTGTACTGGAGTTCTTGTAGATAACTGCATCCTTATGCCCTTACTGAAGAAACATATAAAAATCTTAATGAAATATGTTATTGCCTATGACAGGTGACTACCCAGGGATAAGGTTGCTAGGGAGCTATGCAAAACATCACATCAGGCGATACAACATTACAGGAAAACAGTTAATTCCATAGGAAAATGAGATAATGTGCATTGTGTGCAACTGGCCAAACAGGGATCAGAGCAGGGTTTAGTGAGGAGAGTGGTGTTTGATTATAATATATGAACAACATTATTGTGAGATAATGTTGATGGAGACAGTGGTGGGCAGGGCACATCTATAAATAATTCAGGAAGTGGTGCTCCGCGGCTCAAATCAAAGTCTCATCGAAGCCGCAGTATATACTGTAGGAACCAGAGTGCCAAATTAGGCAGCACCCCAAATCATTAGCAGCACCACTAAGTGGGGCTAAATGGCCATGGGGTAGAGGGCAAAGTGCTAACAGGATAGAGAACAGATCTGGTCCCGGCCCTAGCGGAGTTTATAATTCAATGAAAAAGTGAAGCGAGCTGAGCAAGTAATCAGCTTAGGGCACCGTGAGAGCAGGCCGAACTGGAAAATGAATATGAGGTTGACGTCTGGTTTGTATTAAGCAGTAAGTTTCTAAGCAGAAGCTGGCCTTCTTGGAAGCCACTAAGCAATGTGGCTGAAAATAACCAAATTAAAAAGCAAAAGGTTCACAATAAAAAAGATAAGCAGACACGGCCACTGAAGACAGAAATCACGACTCACTTCAAACATTCAAGCATTTTTGCAAAATGTATGTTTTAGGCAATTCTAGTGAACTCAGAACACATGGATGCATCCACTTGTCCTAGAGGGAGAACTGCAATTTAAATGCCCTGAAAGCAGACACCACACTTTTGTTTATCTCGGCATCTTCCACGAGCCCCCAGCACGGGGTGATGGCTGCCAAATGGATGACCTCTGCTCAGTCCTCCTTCCTGACCTGTCTGCAGCACTGCCCATTCCTGGATACTCTCATCTCTCTGGCTCTGCCTGGCACCCTCACTCTCGGTTCTCTGCCCACCTGGCTGACTGCTCCTCTCAGGCTCCTCTGATGGATTCTCCTCCGGGCCGTGCCCATTAACTACTCAAGGCTCTGTCTCAGGCCTCTTCTCTCCCACTTGGTGACTGACCTCATTAGCTCCTAGGGGTTCGTGCAGATGACTCCTGACCTAGTTTCAGTTCTCATCTTCCCCCCGAGTCCTAGTCACCCATCAACAACTGCCTATTAACTACATTTCCAACTGTGTGCTGTAGGCATCCCAGACAGAACTTACTATTCAGCTTTCTCCCATAGGCGCCTGTCCCATTTCTGCCCAGGCTATGAGTATCCTTCTGGTCACCCGTGTCTGTAGCCTCAGGGTCATTGGCATCGTCCTTGCTTCTTTGTTAGCTCGCCTGCATATGCCCTCAGTTGCTGAATCTGTTTCTATCTCGACGATATCTGTGGCATATGTTCCTCTCCACTCACCCAATCACTGGCCTAGCTCAGGCCTTTGTCCCCTCATCTACCATACTGCCCCTTGCTTCAAGTGGGTCCCTGGTTCTGTCCACCTTCCACTCAGCTGTCAAGGGCTGACCAGCTCACCCCTTCTATTCAATGGCTCCCCTCCACTTCTAGGGTCAAATATAAGCTCCTGGCCACCGATAACATTTCGCCCTCTTGGCCCATCACACTTTTCCAGCCTTCTTCCATGTTCCTCCTGTGTGCCCTCTCTGGTCCAAGCACAAACACCACACTCCACCACCTTCCCCTGTGTCCAAGTCCGGAATACTCTCCTTTCTTATCACTGTCTCTTGGAAACCCTGGTTTCTTTTGTCTCCTCTGGCAGGAGAACACGCCTAGCTTGTCCCCACTGCTGAGGTGACCTTGTATCTGCCTTATATTCATTTTATAGCCATATATCAGTATGCGAGAGTGTGGTGAAGGAGACGGAGAGCTGGACCCTGAAGCCGGGAACACGGACAGACAATGGCCATGTGACACCAGGCCATGCGTAAGGACAGTAGCTGGCGGAAAGGGGCAGGGGGGCCTGCAGTGATAGGGAGAGTTTCCTCACCTAGGAATTCCCTATAAAACTGAAATCACAAGTCTAGTCCTTAGCTTTGTTCACACATTTCAAAATGTGGTTTGCACATACCTGTATTTCACAGGCTGTCTCCCCCTTTAGAAGAGAAGCTTCTTGAGGACAGGCACAGTATCTGGTAAAGGCCTGGCTGCTTGTACAAAATGAAGTGAATGCAAGTTACAGGGAGGGGAACGTTAGCTCCATCCAGGAAAGAGCTTTCTAGAGCCATGATGCTGTGGTCTTCAATGGAATGCATGTTCCAAAGATGGAAAGGAGTCCATGTTCAAGGAGAGGATGGACCCTCATTTGTCAGGCAATTAGACTGGAGAGCCTCTAGGGGCCTTTGCAAATCAAAAGGTCTGTGACCTTGTGAGTTTAAAAATCAAGTTCTCATTGAAGAGAATAACTTTTTAAAATTCCTCAAAGGAATGAAATAAATATTTGTAGGATGACCCCCCTGTGTGGTACAGTGGAAAAGCTCTGGTTCTGGAGTTATTTTGCCACTTACTGCTACCTTTGGGCCTTGGGCAAACCCCTTAATCTCCATGGGCCTCAGTTACCATTTCCAAAAAATGGGGCCTCTGAGAGCTCTGGAGAGAGGATCCTGTGGTTTGGGTAGGTAGTGAGCTTATGTGTGTGTTTGTGAACCCATTCCTGGCCCCGCCAAAGATTCTTAATTAGAGAGTAAGAAATTGCGAAAAAGGTAAGAGAAGGAAAAAACAAGTGGATGATTACGGAATGTGGGGCTCAGTGGTAAGTCAACGCCTGCCTCAGGTCCCTCGAGGAAGGCCCAAGTCAGAGGTACTGCCACGGCCATCAGAGGGAAGCCCTCTCCAGCACTGCCACTATGCCCGCATAGGACTTGGTTGAGCCCCGTGGGCCGGCCAGCCCTTGGGAGACTGCTTCCTCCTCTGGCTGGATAAGATCGAAGACTGCACAGATGTGTATGAGGAGCTGCAACAACTTTCTACGGATACAACCAGCCATGCTGGCACCTGATACAGGTGGGGGTGTGGGGGTGTGGAGGTGAGGGATGGCGCATGCCCAGAACAGCCTCTTACGAAGGGTTTGTTAATTCTACTCAATTGAAAAGATGACTTGGTTGTACTGACCACTTCCATTTTCTCTTCCTCTTTCTTTTCTTTCTCTTTTTCCTTCTTTTTGGCCTTGGCGGTGATCGAGAGCACAGCAGTAGAAACCTAGGGAGATGGACAGACAGGATGAATGGGTGAGTGGGGCCCCCTGCTCCATGTGCACTTGCTCCCAGACCCAGGCCAGACCCCATCCTGCAATGCTCTTAAGACGCTGGGAAGGATGAGATGTTTAGGACTCCATGGAGCTGGCCAGAGCAGTGGAAGGACACCCATTTACCGAAGTGTCTGCTCCTGCTGGGGCTCCTGGGGGGACTTCCTACTTCTTAGACACAGTGCTTCCTTACCCATGGTCAGGCATGCTAAGCAGTGCTCCCCTCCCCTGGTCTTCCTGGGGAGGACAAAGTAGCACTTCAGTCTAAAGCTCTTGGTCTAATCTGAATGAGAAATCTCATCCGCCTTGGCTAACTTCTAATTCTAAAACAATGGCCGGCACTGAAGGCTCTCTAGACTATTCTGATCTAAGGCCTAGGTCAGGAAATGCTCTTATCACACTCAAAGAAGCAATGAGTCTTTGATGAATTCAATTAACAGAAGTATCTTGAAGCCACCTTTGACGAGGAAAAAAGGAAAATCCATAGAGAAAGGGGTTCCAAAAAGTGACCGAATGGCTTTAGGAAATGATTCTCCAGAGGGTGCAGAGGGTGAAGTGACTATCATTCTGTTTGCTAAATCAAAACTGTAGCATAGATTTTAGTCCTTAAGCCCCTATAAATTCTAATTCACAAATGGCCTGGCCAGAGAGATTTTCAAAGGCAGGATGAATTTCCGTCCCTGTGAATTTCCTCTGTCTAAGTAGAAATACTTAGAATAATTTGATTAATAATCTGTCTCTGGAACATTTGTGTCTAAATGCAGAGGATGGCCTTGTTCTGCCACAGAACAGTAACCCTAATAACAGATCACATCTCTATTCCATTTTCTGCCAGCGTGTTATTCTCAATGCCCCAGATCATCCAACTAGTGAGTGAGGGCTCAGGGAAGGACTCTGGTTTCATGGGAAGTATGTGCTATTACAGGTGAAGCACATGAATCATTTCATTCATCCCAGGTAACAGGGCTTGGTTTTTATAGTGAATTAGATGGACAAAGAAAGGGGTACAAAGTCTGTAGGTGGCTGCTCTAGGGAAATGCCTCCTGGGCGCTCGCCAACCCCCACCCTCTTGCCAAAGTGATAATGGTGTAAGAACCAGGAAGGGAGGAGAGCCTTTGAAGGGACAGGACGCAATTCCCCTAAGGCATCCATCACACCTTGCAGGCTCTGCAACCCGTCTAGGCAAAACTCCTTGAAAGCTACACTGGGAGAGGCAGCCTAAGACGGTGGGTAAAGCACTGGACCTGGTTTCCAATCTTGCATCAGGCTTTTATTAGTAAAGTGACCCTGGGCACATTACAACCTCTCTCTGCCTGATTTTTTCATCAACAAAATGGGAAGGAGGAGGGAGAGTGGCTAAATTCAGTGGACTCCAAGGCTGCTTCCATCGTGAAATCTATGATCCTATATAATCAGTTAACCAATAAGCATTTACTAAAGTGCCTACTATATGCCAGGCACTGTGCTATAGAGGATGAGAGGGTTAACCAGCTAACATGAGCCTGAGCGCATGCAGAAGATGCCGGCAGTGTGCGTTTCCTCTACCGTTTGCTGACCCAGATGGAGCCTGGAAGGCCCCTCACCTTTTCCTTCTCTTTCTCTTTCGGCACCTCGAGGGGCGCGGGATATGCAAATGTGGACGGTTTGCAGTTGGACTTGTACTGGACTTTTGGCATCTGAAGAAACATAAGAAATAAGAGAGATGCAAAAGAACTTGAATGAATTAGATGGGATCTAAACGGTTCACTTCCTAGAGATGTGTGTATGTGAACGAACATATAAGAAATCCCTAACTCTCCACTCAAGTTCAATGCTGCCCTGCCATTTCATCCATTAAATCATGACCTAATCCCCGCCTTCTCCAAACTGCTCCTCCGCCTGGATGGGCTTCAGGGGGTCACGCCCACTCGGTCGGTTTATCCCTCGGTGTCTCAACACGGAGGGACCATGGCTCTGTATGTCACGACCAGCCTGACCTCGAAGGAGGCGGGTCCAAAAGCTTTTCTATTTGTTGACCTAAAGATCCCCCACCTGTTCTCTGCTCTGGGCTGCCTGGGCTTCTAAGGAAACAACCTCTTTGCTCTGCGTGGTTAAAATGCCCAACAATGACCAACCCAAGCAGTGTCTGGGCAGATTTCAAAAATCCCTATGACGTCACACTGACTCCAGGCACCACGTGACCCAAAGACTGAAGCTACCCTAAATAAAGAGCTGACCCTTTAGTTCAATATTCTCTGAGCCGTGATGCCTAGACAAGACAGGGGGATAATCCTCATCACTGGGAGCATTTACTGAGTGCCTCAAGGTTGGCAAAGTGCTTTGCAAGGATCTGCTCGTGGGGCTTAGCACTGCTTCCAAGCACTGAACAGTCGGTCCCTTCTGGCCAAAGAACTGTGCCTGCCATCCCTCTGACAGCGTCTCTTCTGGCCTGTGCCTCAGGGGAGCAAGTGCTAGGCCAGGCACCAGACATGCCACTGCCAGTGTCACATACAACAGCTGGTCGATCGGCTCTCCACTATCCATTCTACCTGGGATAACTAGGGACAGCCCACCTCCCCAAAACGGTCCTTTTATTTGTGGGTCTGACACATCATTTTCTGCTCAAGAATCTTCAGGAGTCTCGCTTCTGAATGAAACAGTAACTCCTCAGACCAGCATTGGAGGTGCTCCACCATCGGCCTCCAAGCTACCCCTCTCCCTATGACTGCTCTGCCAACCTTGAGACCGAGCCCCCCCCACCCCGCAGAGAAGCCGCACTCCTCCCTCCCTCTTCATTCTCATCGTGCCCCCTCCTGTCCCTTGGCCCCAGTATACACCAAAGAACCTTTCCTGAAGGGCTAGCTCAGGGGCAAACCGCTTCATCCACCCTCAAAGGTCCTCTCTCGCCACATGTTGACTGGACACCCTTCCCATTCTAACAGGCAGAGCTTGGCACCTTTGTCTTGGGCCCAAGGCTGGGTCTCATGGCCTCTTTGTATGCTTGGGTCTGGCCCAGGACCCTGCTTCCAAAGGCTGCACTGAGCTCTGTCTCACTTGACTGGCTACAACAGCCGCACAGCTTTCCGTCTGAAGGACACAAGCAGGAGTCGCCAGCAGAGACCACGTCCCTTTCCCACCCAACCTCCCCGGGAGGGGCAGAGAATGGGGCTGCACACCAACGCCAGGTTTTCTGGCTTGGCTCCCGAGAGACGGAGCCACCGCCAAGGGACCTACCTTGAGGTCCTTGTTAAGGTGGGAGCCACCACCAAGGGGCCTACCTTGAGGTCCTTGTTAAGGCCGGAGCCACCGCCAAGGGGCCTACCTTGAGGTCCTTGTTAAGGCCGGAGCCACCGCCAAGGGGCCTACCTTGAGGTCCTTGTTAAGGCCGGAGCCACCGCCAAGGGGCCTACCTTGAGGTCCTTGTTAAGGCCGGAGCCACAGCCAAGGGACCTACCTTGAGGTCCTTGTTAAGGCCGATGACACAGGTAGGAGTGTAAGCCAGGGACAGGAAGTGGGACAGAGGGAACCAGAACCAGAACTGGGTGAAGACCAGGACGCCCACCACGGAAGGCATGTGGGTGTGCCCAGTCCGAGACTGCAAGGAGATGGTGACGTTGTGGCCCCCTGAGGAAGAGAAAAGAAGCGTGAGCGCAGTGTGACTGTGCACTGGCCTCTGCCTGAACGCCTCCCAGGGGTGGGCGGGCCTGGGAGGGGTGACCCAGGCCATAGTCTCCCAGGACAGCCCTCCTCCCTCGGAGATCCTATTGCTAGGAAGCCTTTCCTCACCTCTAGGGGAAATCCCTGACACGGCACTGTCTACTTTGTAAGACTCCAAAGCTCCCTCTTCCCCCTTCCTGTTCTCTCTTCTGTGCCCGCAATGAGCACGTGCCAGTGCCAGTGGATACCTTATACTCTTCTTTTTTTTCTTGGTTAGGCAGTGAGGTTAAGTGACTTGCCCAAGGTCACACAGCTAGTAAATGTTATGTGTCCAAGGCCGGATTTGAACTCAGGTCCTCCTGACTCCAGGGCTGGTGCTCCATCCACTGCGCCACCCAGCCGCCCCATTGTATGTACACTTTTCTATCGGTTCGCACTACTCCTTGCTGAAATCCTCGCCATCCTCGGGGCTCCGCTGAAGCCTCTGGACTTAACCCGCCCTTTGCAGGCTTTCTGTGAATAAGACTGGAAATCCCTGAAAGCAAGGAGTCCATCTGCTTCCCCTGGCTTGTGCTCAGAGCAGGCAGAAATAGCTACTGAAGAGAACCCTTCTCCCACCCCCTTCTGTAGGCACCAGACTCAATACAAAGGGCAACGTGGAACAGATCTTGCTACAAATGAAAGCAAGCTGAGTACTGGCTACTGTCTGTGCAAGGAGAGGACTAAAACAACATCACTACGTCGGGGTCAGTGTCCAGTGTGTCCAACTTGCTGATCAGACCAACACGAGTGTGGCAGGCTCTACCACAGGTTGGACACAAATAGCCTGTTTGAATATTTGGAGCACAGATCTCTAAATTTGTGCATCTCACATTTCCTCTAGTCACCGCAATTCTGCTCTGTGTGCTCACAGAGCACAGCGCCGTCTTTGACGTGGGCACGCCACACTGGGCAGCCTGGTGCCGGTGTCTCCCATGTCATGCACCCACGTCCACCTGAGCAGCGGCCTTGTCTCGTCCCTTTCCCATCTTCTTGTCTGCACCACGCCCTTTTTGGAGTCCTAGGCCTCTAGCAATAGTGCCTTTTGGACAGTGGCCACTTCTGCAGCCATCCTTAGTTAGCTGACCTTCCTCGGTATCCATACTGGTCTTTTAGACAACATTCCATTCTCTTTGTCATTGGGATGATTTACGAGAGACAGCTAGAACTTCTTTTAGATCTTCCCAGGCCTTGCTGGGTATATTTCCCCTGGAGAATTTTGGGTCATGGGATCCCACCCTTCAAGAAACAATCTGAAATCTTTTCTCCCTGAATCTAGGGAGTCAGTCTGTATTCAGCTTTCCTTTCCTTTATTACCATGCTTTTCTAAGGTAGAGCAGTTACTTTCCCCATAATTCCCGCCATCTCTGCTTCAGTAATCAGTTCCTCCCTTGTTGGGGGTGGGGGAAGGGAAGGTTTGTGGGTTGGTGCCCTGTTGGCCCCAAACAGAGGTTCAGCTAATCATCTCCTTCCACTCAGAAAAAGTGAAGATCACCTTCATCTCATTAGGCTTCAGTTTTTTCTTCTGTAAAATGAGGAATGGCTCATTGCTAAAAATCTTCCCAGACTTAAATTCTGTGACCTTGTTAATTCATCTTTATCAAGCCGCCCCCCTCGCCCTTAGGCCTTTGCCAGATGCAAGGCATCGCTTGTCTTCAGAGGGATGACCAGAATGACCCATGTTCTCCAGTTATGGATGAACCAACTTCTGTGATCGTTGACTAATTGCATTAATGCTTGCTCAGTGTTAGAAACAAGTCTAGAATCTTGTTGTCGAGTAATATTTGTGTTCTGTAAAGATTTCTGTTTGAAAAATGCTTTAGGCTGAGTTTGTCAGGGGCGGTCATTATAGAGTTAAAGGAAAAACTAGGCAAGAACTCAGTTCTGTGCACCTAGAGGAGGCTTGCTGCGTGTGTCAGAGCAGAGCCAGCCTATTCCAGAACGTTTCTCGCGTTGTCTTGGGCATGATCCAGACCTGTGATTTCTCTGATTTCCTTCTCCTGCAGCTCAGCCCTATGGGCATGGCCCTGCTTCATAATTCCTCTAAAAAGAAGAGGGCAAGAAAAGGGAGGGGGTTTTCCCCAATGTCTTGCTTGTGAGCAGCTCCGGGAAAAGGGCAGTCAGCTTGAAGCTACACAGTTTGGGCCAGCCTGGGTGACTCACTTGGACATCAGTGAGTCACGTACAGATTAAGGCAGCTATGCTAGTGGAGCCATATCATGAAAGAGGGGAGCATTCAGCCACATCCTGTTTTTCTCTTGTGGGTGGTTAACTCAATCTATCTGGAAATGCCATGAGTTTCTTTATTTCTGAGTTTAATTTTTATTCTGAATTCAATAAATATCAAATAAAATCATGATTTTCCTACAGAAGGTAGAACAAAAAACAAGGACTGTCCAGCCAACAGTCCCTTTCGAAGCCGTCCTGCTCGACGGCGCTCTCTTCTGCTTGGCCAGCCTTCTCTTTGGCTTCAGCCCCGCTTGTTCTGTTAGCACAAGCTGGCCATTCTCTTACCCCCTCCAATGCTGGGGGGGAAGGACAAGCCACCACCAAGCCAAACAGACCCTGCGGCCCACCTATTGCACCAGCTGCCTGTCTCAGCCTGGTGTTGGAGACGTTCAGCTCACTTGACCCCATCAGTTCATACAGTTCTCCTCAGCTTCCCTGAATCCCCGTCTTGGGTTACTTCTTGTGCTGAAATATTCTGTCACATGCACATACGGTGTGTGGAGCTATTCCCTCCTAGTCTCTACTCTTTGCTACAATTTAAAGAACTCTTGCTGTGGGTCCCATTGAGGGAGGCTTTGCTGTCTCCAGGGAGGCTTGGTGTCAATAAGACTGTGGCCTCTCCCAAACAAGAGCATGTGTGGGATCTGGCCATCAAAGGGCATTTCTCTCGTGCACGGACTCTGTTCATGGTCCTCAGGCAAAGGCATCAAATGGGGCGTCGCACGCTTGCCAATGAGTAACTCCCGGTGCACGGTCAAGTCTTCATGGGCTCTGGGTGGCAGACGACATTGTGCTGGTGCGCCAAGCCCCTCGGACATCACAGAGCCTCCCGGGAAGAGATCTGTGACTGCTCAAAAGAGCTGACTTCACCAATCTTACAGGGAAGACCAAGGAGATAGAGAATGTCCATTGCATTTGTATGGCCAAGGTATACAGCTCGACCATCAGTTATCAGGGGGACGGTCAAGGACCTGGGCCTAGAGCTGGACACGAGGAGAGCAGGACACACTGCCTGCGGGAAACTGAAAGGCCCCTTTCATGACCCCCAGCTTCCCACTGTTTTCAGTCTCAATAGTCTATCAGTGCTGCCAATAGCTGTAAGATACGGATGAGTAGCACCCACAGGACAATGCAATAAGTAATCAGTCCATGAGGAAATTCACAGAAAAACAAGAGTAAAAAATGTCACCAAGGAAATGTTTGATAGGAAGAGAAGATGGTTTTATCCCATGGCCAGGGGGAGGGACGACAAGCTGATAGTTGGAGGGGGGAAAGGAAGGGAATGGGCGTTTATACAACACCTACTACAGACCAGGCCTGTGCTAAGTGCTTTACAAATATCAGCTCATTTGGTTCTCACCACAGCCCTGGGAGGGAAGTGCTATTATTATTCCCATTTTATAGATGAGGGAACTGAGGCAGATGGAAGTGAAATGATTTGCCCAGGGTAACATAGGTCGTGTCTGAGGCCAGATTTGAACTCAGGCCTTCCTGACTCCAGGTCTGGAGCTATGTGCACTATAGTGCCCCCAGCTGCCTCCAGGGTAGTAGGCAGACCTCCTGGTTTGAGCCTGTGGGAAGCCCTGCACAATCTGTACAGGCCACGCAGGCCTCGAGGGGTTGTGCTTTGCACGGCTGGATCAGCTGAGTCTTTTCAAGTGTTGACCCTGAGCAGGATGTTTCCCGTGACACTGGCCAACACCATGGCCACATGGCGTGAGCTCACTGCTGTGCGGCCCAAGTGTTGGCAATGACCAAAGAAGCCTCGGACCACGCTGCCGTAACACTGTCTGGTGCTGATGCAGGCGTGGCGATACCCTTGTGAGGGCAGCCTTCGAGGAGATGGATGTGGAGATCCCAAGCCAAACATTTTGGTAAAACATTTCAAGTTAGTCTGCGGCAATCCTAACAAGGCATTTACCTGCATCCAAGATGCCCTGGGCCAGGATAGCACCAAACTTTGCCATGACATCATCATGCTTATCATTGATGACTTTGGAATACAGCTGTCTGAACTGGTTGACCTGTGAGAAGCAACAGGAGACATTAGGGTAGCACTGGTTTTATCTGTGGTTAAACCCAGCTGCTTCCCCCAAATCTGCAAACCTCACAAAGTCCTCAAAGACACGACCTGGACATAATGGCAACAGCTCAGGTCAAGATGCTGAAGCCAAGAGTCTGTCTGACCAATCTTCTCTGGACGTTTGAAAACGTCAGCTTACACCCGACCCTCCCTCCACTTTAAGGATCCTCCGCACAAGCCCCTGGTGTCCGGCAGCAGGGATCCTCATGAGGACACAGGAAGGGCTGTAGTTTTCATCAAGCTTCACGCTCAAGCTCCTGCTCGCCTATGCACCTACTGGCCTCTGTAACCCTGCTGAGCTTCAAGTACATGAGCCTTTCTGGAATTCTGTAAGGCTGGCCCCCGGATTGAACGTATCCAATTAGATTCTTATCTCATACACACACATGCATGTGCACACACACGTACTTTCTAGTGACAGTATAGCTGAAATAATGTTGATTATCATCAGAGAACAGCTGAACTGACATTTGAGTCTTCTTTGGAGAACCGTTCAGGGACAACCTGGCCCAGACTTTAGCCACTCACAAATACTGATGGTGGACTAGTGACTACTCCCCCAGTGCTGAAGCTCTTTAATTTGAACATACACTTCTCCATCACCTCCCCACATCTTCTCCGCTGATGCCCTAGGACCAGCCTAGCCCATCTCATGCCCATATTATGGCATAGTCCTGCCAACTGGGCCTTGTACCTGCAGGCTTTATTCAGAGGGCATTAGCCTCAGAAAACATTCCTTGTATTACTAAAAAACAAACAAACCAACCAACCAAAGAAGTTGATTTCTTCTAATTCTCAGATTTTTTCCCACTCTCATAGGGCAGAGACTGAGAAGCAAGATTCCTTAAAAATCTAGCCACTTGGCAAATTTATTAGTATGAATAAGCTCAATTTAAAACTAAACACACCCAATATTATTTTTCCATACAAAATTTCTATAAATAGTTCTCAACACATTTTTATGATCCTGAACAAAGTAATTTTTATCTTTAAAGACTGCTTAAAAAACAATGGATGTTTTTGTTGTCCTTAAAATGAACAAGTCTCTTCTTCCAACCCTCAAAAGGACTTACTCTTCTCCCACACGGTTCGGTATATTCACATGTCTTCCATCTGATGCTGAGCTAAGCTAATGATGAAGCCCAAGAAGACGAGCTGCAGGTAAAACCTCGGCCCTTTTGTGCCCTTCATCTCCCCCGGCTCACCTTTGGACAAGTGATCTCTGTCTGCTGAATCATGATGAGAGCCGAGGCAATGAGCGCACCTTGTCGCACGTAGTTCACTGGGTCGTTGGTCATGGGTTCCAGCAGATTGATGGCTTCCTAAAGACATTTTCAAAGGGAACTTTCAGATGAAGTAAACCTCGGCATAAGCTATTCAAACACCACATTATTTTTGCCCAAACATCAGATGAAGAGATTTGAGTAAGTCTGTGAGTTCTTGGTTAAATGATTGACCAGGAAGCAGGGACAAACTTGGAACCACCATGTGATGGTGCAAACATTATACATTGTCCAAATGTTTTTAATACTATTTACAAAGAACACATAACAGATAAGTACAAGAAGCATAACTTAATTTCTACTTTGTAAATGAAGATATATGAATAATCTTGGAGGCATATATTCACAGATGTTATAAACAGATGTTTCAGATCCTTAAGAAATAAAATTCCTTAAAGCACAGGCCTCAGAGCCAGGCAGGTTCTATTATCTATTCTAGATCAAACAAATGACTAAGAAATAAAGCAGACTGGCCTAGCATGACCAACAGAAAATTTCCATTGAATTAGTCTGTCAGAGCAGAGTCTCAAAGAACATTAGTTTTAGAATACCACACTGAATGTGGAATAATTTGAAAGGAAAAAACCCCACCCTCACTTTATTTCAACGTGTGAAAAATGTAAATCCATCTATTAATGGTGTCAGGGAAAATACCCTATCTGCAAACCCTTCTTTTACAGAGGAAAAGCCTTTCAGAGCAACCAGAGGCTAGAAGGTGATTTTCAGTCAAGTTTTCTCATTGAAGATCATAATAAGGAGAAATTCCATTAGGGTTCCATGGAGATAGCCTGAGTTCATATATTCATTCAGTAAATGCCATGTACCATGCTGGGTCTGCAGGTGGGCAGATACACAAGGTATAGGTTTTGCCCTCAAGGAGCTGGTGATTTAGCACTGAGGGTGGGGTGAGGATGTGACCTAGACAAAAAGGAAGGAGCGAAGACCCCAAGGCAGGGGGATCAGGGAAAAGATCCTCGGGTTGGAGGGACTGCCAGCTCTGCCACTAAATAGCTGTGGATAAGCCCCAGGCACGCCCCTCGGCCTCACTGTGCCAGTGTCTTCTCATCTGCCAAGTGGAGAAACTGATAGCTGAACAATCTTCTGTCTTCCAGGGGCATGCAGGCAAGAAAAAAGAACTTCCCATGAATGGGTATGGAAAATCCTTGCCAAAGATATGAAGTCCTGGGCAGGAAACTGAAGACTGCAGGCTCCCCAAAGACAAAGGAGACAGAAGAGAAAAGCTGATTTAGGGAGAGGGTGGAATGGGAACTTCCACAGCTTTAGAGACAAGCCTGCAGCCTCAGGGCTCTGGCCAGAGATGAAGGATTCCTCACCTAACAAAGGCCAAAGAGACCAAGAGAATGCTTTTGCGTGCCTGCTGTCCTGCAAATCTAATGAAAAGGTCTTTAAACTGAAGATGGAAGGGGTGCGGAGTGGGAGGAGAGGAGAAAACTGGCACCCTCAGACCCCCACTTCCCACGTGCCCAGTTTAGTGGCCTGTGGCTCCTCCATCATTGCTCCCCTCCCTTCTCAGCTTCTTCTGGGTGGTGTCTTTCCTATCCGGCTGTAAGCTCCCCGAGGCCAGGGCTCTTCCTTTGTCATGTTTGTATTGCCAGTGCACAGAGAAGGCTACACATGTGTTCTTACTATTGACTGCCCACCTGCTCCAAGCCCAATCTCACAGCAGTAGCTACAATGTCAGTTCAACCAGCCAGAGACACTCTCGCCTCTGAGAGGTCAGCCAGGCTACATCTGGGATATCATGGCATCTCCCACAGGAGGAAAGCCCTTGGCGGCTTCAGCTACCTATGGCTAAAAACACAAAACTTATGCAAAACAAAGATGAAATTAGGCAACAGGGTTCTTGACGCAAGGAGGCAAATTTGACTTGAAAGGTATCAGTGAAAATTGATGGGATGATGCTCATAACTGGATCATGGCTCTGGATGGACAGACCTAATTCAAAAGAAACAAGGGATAGAAGATATGTGGGGGTGTTTTGGACATTATGAAAGTAAGAAAGTATATATGAGGAAATCCAGCCCCCAAAGGAGGGCAGGGTGGTGGGGACCATTTGGGCAAAGATCCAGAGAGGGACAAAAAGAAACAATGTTATCATCAGAATACTACACACTACCCAGGGAAAATAAATGAATTGGGAAAATGGATCACGTCTTTCTCCCACTCTCTCCTAAAAGTATTACAGCTAATAGTTTCTTTTGGGGGGGGGCGGGGAAGGGAAGAGGCAATTGGGGTTGGGTGGCTTGCTCAGGGTCATACAGCTAGTGCTGTCTGAGGCCAGATATGAACTCAGGTCCTCCTGACTCCTGGGTCGGTGCTCTATCCATTGTGCCAACCATAGCTAATAGTTCCTTGATTTACTTTAGTGAGTTTTGCCCTTCAAAAGGCAAAGGTACCAAGATGGGGAAATTCTATGCTGGGGGTGATTCTCACCAATAGGACAGGGCTGGGGTGGAAAGGATGGGAACGTCGCAGGAAATGATCTCTACCTCTTAGATGGTTTGAGGAGAGAAAAGCTGGACAAATCTTCCCTAGCACAATGCCCG
Source organism: Phascolarctos cinereus (assembly GCF_003287225.1). Taxonomy (NCBI): domain Eukaryota; kingdom Metazoa; phylum Chordata; class Mammalia; order Diprotodontia; family Phascolarctidae; genus Phascolarctos; species Phascolarctos cinereus. The sequence goes on along the minus strand of NW_027555958.1, from coordinate 11,887,078 downwards.
TCCCACAGTAGGTACTGAGCTGATGTACAATGTTGTGCCCCCCCGGAAGACTATCGTGAACTCAAATTCCACGGGAGAGTCAGCTCAGGAAGGACAGAAAACTCCTAAGAGGGAAATCTGGAGACACTCCAAGAGGAGGAAACACAGGACGAGCGAAGCCCGCCATCTTAGATCTTGATACATGCAGCCCCTCCAACACTGATTACTTCCACTTCTTGTCACTGTTCAGGTTGCTGGGTATGAAGTGAGTTATTTTTAATTTGCAATTTTCCTTCATTAAGAAAACCCAACAATGTGACATTTTATCTTTAGGTCCTACATTCACCTAGAATTTACTCTGTGTGTGTGTGCGTGTGGTGTAAAATGTTGGCCTTGGCCTGGTTTTCTGCCTATTTGCATTTCGGTTTCTTCTGTGGTATGTGCTGAATAGGAGGCCCCTCCCCAAATAGTTTATGTCAAGGGAGCGATTTCAAGAGCTGGTGCCCATGGCTGCTAAGCCCCAATCAGTGGGGGCTGAAAGACCAGAGGACAGGATCCGAGCTGCAGGACTGAACAAGGCCTGATAAGACTTAAACCAGGGCAAGGCTGAGGCGGAACGCGTGCACACATGCCCACACAAGCGTGTGTGTGGCCACATGCACACACAGATGCAGAGCCAGATCCTGGTTTTCAAAAATAGGGAGAACAGAATCTCTGAATGACAAGCACAGGAGTGGGACCTCCATTCCTGGCAAGATTCTTTAACACGAGCATTATAGATACGATTATTAAAACATAGGCAGAAATCATCAGCAAATGTAAAGAACCAGCACTTGAGCAAGAACAGGCCACACCAGTGGGCTGGTTAAAGTGGAGGGCAGAGACATGCTAACTATATAGAATTGATCTAGTCTTGAGAAAACCATTTGATAAAACAGCTCATTCTATTCTTGTGGAAAAAGAACAGAGATGTGGGCCAGACAGGAAGAATCCAACTAAACGGATTCAGAACTGGGTGAATGGCCAGACTCCAAGAAGAGGTACAGATGGTCCCATGTTAATTTAGCAGAAAGTCTCCAGGGATCAGTGCTGGGCCCTGCACCAGTGACCATTTTTAAAAAATCAGATAAAGAGACAGACAACAATCAGATCTGAGGAGGACATGAAAGTGGGAGGCAAAATTAATGACAGAGCCAGGATGCAGAAAGATCTTAGGCTAGAACCCTGGGCTGAACTAATTTAATGAGACCAGCATAAAATCTTACAGTTGGGTTTAAAAATGCTTCATGGGGAGGCAGAGCTTGTTTTATAGTTGGTTTTTTTTTTAAATGGACTGTTAGCTCAATATCAGGCAAAAGTGTGGGATGGCAGAGCCGAGAGGCTGAGCTGGGTTCTGACCGGAACTCATCTGGAGCACTGTTCTGCTCTGGGGACTACAGTTTAAGAAGCCCTTCCAGAGGACAGCAACCAGAGTGGGGAAGGGTCTTCAGTTCATACCATCTGACGACTGCCTGAGACAAGTGGAGGTGTTAGGCCTGGAGAAGGCTTGGGGGCAGCCGACAGACCAAAGAACTCTCTTCAACGACGGTAAGGCTGCCATGTGGCCGAGGGGTGTCAGCCTGTCCGGTGTGGCCCCGGAGTCCAGCTCAGACCCAGCGGCAAAGGTTTTCTTTCCTTTTTTTTTTTTCCATTCTAATTTTTTTTTCCCATATGCTTTTGAGTTGAAAATTTTTCTCCCTTTTCCTCCCCCCCACCCTCCCCAAGATGGCACACAATCTGACATAGGCTTTACATTTACATACCCATTAAACATATTTTCACATTAGTGAAGTTGTAAGTAAAAATTAAAACCAATAGGAGGAACTATCAGAAAGATGAAACAAAACTCAACTTAAGGTAAAAATAAGTGATAGCGATTCAACTTCCATAGTCCTTTCTTTGGATGTGGACAGCATTTTCCATCCCGAGGCCTCTGGAGATGTCTTAGATCCTCGTAATGCTGAGAAGGGTTCAGTTTAACATTCTTAGCCATTGCATAACGTGGCTGTTATTGTGTACAAAGTCCTCTTGGTTCTGCTCACTTCACTCAGCATCAGACCATATAAGTCTTTCCAGGTTTTTCTGAAGTCAGCCTGTTCATCATTTCTTACAGCACAATAGTATTCCATTACATTCATATACCACAACTTGGCTCAGCCATTCCCCAGTGGATGGGCATCCTCTCAATTTCCAATTCTTTGCCACCACAAAAAGAAGCTACGAATATTTTTGTACATGTGGGTCCTTTTCCCATTTGTTTGATCTCTTTGGGATATAGCCCTAGAAGTGCTATTGCTGGATCAAAGGGTATGCATATTTTTGTAGCCCTTTGGGCATAGTTCCAAATTGTTCTCCAAAATGGTTGGATCATTGGCGAAGGTTTTCAAGTAAAGACCAGATGCCAACGTCTCAGGTAAGGGCTTGAGGGCTGCCGAAGTCTCTTCCAATGCTGTGACCTGGTTCTTTTCTCAGATCAACCACATGGCTGGTCACGTCATGGCTGGGGAAGCCCCTGACTCTGCACTTGCAAGTTCTGGAATTTGCAAGACCAAGTCCTTGCTCTGCTACTGATGAGCCCCACAATCTGGGCCAAATCATCTGAATTTGCTCTTCTCCAAATGAAGGGCGGGGCGCCCCCTGATAGGCGATGAACTGGAGTAGGCCCTCCTGCTGCACGCATCACGCCTCACCAGCAGGTGTCGGTGGTTTGACAGGATGCACCTGGACAAGATACCCAGAAACCCACAGACTCTGGTGGGAGAATACAAGGGACACCTGAGCTAACCTTTACCCGAAGCAGGTCCCAACTGCTTCTGCCTGAAGAGCCTCAAACGTCCCGACTCTGCAGACAAGTCACTGTCAGGACAGAATCTGCTGGCCCAGTTCTGGCCCCTCTGACATCAGCTCCCGGACAGCAATCGTGTGCCACGTGCATGTTCACCATCCCTCTGGCAGAAAGGATTACAGATCCTAGTGCCTCCTCTCTCCTCAGCTCCTGTTTCAGGTCTAAGTTCATCAAACGCGGCTCCCGCAGTTCTCCCTAAAGTGATGAAGGCGTGCTGCAGGAAAAGCGGGACTAACAAAAGTTCCAGATGTCAAGCAGTGGCTGCTTGCCTCTTGATAAGCCGTCAGGGAGGCTGCTGGGAAGCTCCGGGGGACCAGGCTTTGGGTGAGAATGCTGTATGTGTGGCAGGAAACTCATGCAGGGGTGAGTGAATAAATCGGGCTGGCTGGGCTGACCTGAGCCCAGAGCCCACCAGGACCTCCCAGAGGAGGGAGAGAGTGTGTCTGAGATGCGAGTGTCTATATGAATGTCTGTGTGTAAGCAACTATGTGTACGTCTGTGTGACTGTCCCTTTGTGTAGGAGTGTGCATGTGTGTCTGTCTCTGGGTCACCACCAAGGGACCAGGACCTAGCCAGGCCATCATTCAGGGCAGCAGCCCCTCAGCACAGTAACTCACCAGGTGACTGTAACTTAAGGTCATATTCCAGAGTGACCTTAGAAGAATTTCCATTAGGGAAAAGCTGGGGAAAGTTTTCATCTTGGTTTCAGTTTCGTCACCTGTCACTAGCCCCTGTGTGCCTCAGTTTCTTAAGCGCACTGGGGATAAAAACAGTACCTCCCTCCCAGGGCTGTTGTGAGGATCAAATGAAATACCGTTCGCAAACCTCAAAGTGCTGCATCGATGCTAGCGATCGGCATTCTGGCTTCTATTCTAAAGATGACAGGTGGGAGGGGTTTGGATCTGATCTCAGCACCAGCAATCTGAGGTAGGGTAGGCCTGGATGGCTGATGTTTCGAAGTGATTACATTTCCATCAACTTCTAAAAGTGAAGCCTTTTGTCTCCCGACCCAGGCCCTGGACCCCAAGGCAGCCCACGAAGTGCTCTGGGGGGACAAAGAGCCGGGGAGGAAGACTGTGCTCTAACAACAGGAAGCTTGACCCGAGGCTCCCAGCTGACTGGCCAAGGCTCCGGCTGCCCACTTAGGTGACAATCACCAGTGCTTCCACAGCACTTCACGGCTGGCAGGGGCTTATGGTCACTGCCCATTTTACAGAGGGAGAAAGTGAGGCAGAGGGAGGCTCAGGGACTTGCCAGGATCGCACAGCTAGTCAATGTCTGAGGCTGGATTCTGACCGGATCCATTGTGTCTCCAAAACACTGGGCACCAGATCATAAATTTTTGTGGCCGCAGAAGTGCGTGAACCTGCCTATTAAGCTGTGAAGGGGCTGCAATCTGCAAGAGTGGAAGGAGTACGGCTCTCTTAGAGTATCACAGTGCTAACAGCAATTCTTACATATACAGTTATTTTACAGCTGACAAGCTGCCTGCCTTCCTCATAACCACTCTGGCAGACGGAGCCATTTGGTCAAAGCAGGAGGGTCTTCAAACACCGTCACCACTTCATTGCCTACGTGAGGAACATTTCCTACAAATGGATTAAGAGTGGATATTTCCCCCCATCACTTTACGAATTGAGGAAACTGAGGCTGAGGGACTGCAGGACCAGCCCTTGGTCGGGGGAAGCCCAGAGCGCAAGGCCAGCGCCTCCCTAGGTGCCTCTCCCAGCATCTCGTGCTCAAGCTTACATTTAACTCCATGGGGAGTGTCTGTGTTTATTCACTTTACATACTGATGGTGCCTAATTGTTTCTATGTGTACTTGTCTCCCTCAGTAGAACAGCTGCATCGTGAGAGTAGGGACTGCTCTATCCTTTGCGTCTGCACGCTCATTAGAGAGCATGGGGCCTGGCGCACTCGGGGCTGGAGTGCACGGGGACCGGAGCACACGGGGACATGCCCAACACTTCCAGATGCCTCTCGAATGACTCCTCCGCAGTCAGTACCAGGGACGGCATCACAAATGCCTGCCGATGCGGGCTGCCCAGCAGCAGGCCTGGCCTCAGAAGCAGCTGTATTCTCAGCCCAGCTCTGCCTCCTCCTCATGGGTGCCCATGGGTGAGGGGGTGAGACCCTCAGAGCTGAGCTCTGGGCTTCTGTACAAGGGAGGGACAGAGGGTGCGGGCGGGGGCTTAACAGATATGATGGGTGATAAGATGGTGCTCACGTCCCCATCTGGCATTGCTTCCATAGACCTTCTTTCCTTGGTGTCCCCAAACCGAACACCACTTAGAGACACGTGACGACAGCACATTTTGGGAAACTCTGAACGAATGGGATCAAAGGCGAGGAAAGGTCACTCATCCCAAACACTAAAGGAAACGTCCCAGGGCAAAGCTGCACAGCCTGTTCCCAGAGGCCGTGGGAGAGCAAACAAAACGGGGCCAGGGACAGCTCCCCCAGCGCTCTCTCAGGGACAAAGAGCATTGCACAAAGTGAGGCCCAGAGGGACACGAGTGGCGGCGGACAACCAGCAGCGGGAAAGCCTGGCCCTCGCCGATCACGGGGACTGACCTTGTTTCCTGTGCCGGCGCAGCAGATACCCAGCGCCATGGCGGCTCCATAACGAACGTGAGGGTTATAACTCTCTGACAACAAGGAAACCACGCTCGGGCACTGTTCAGGCGTCCTGGTCAAAAAACAGAAGAGAAGAAACATATTTTAAACACATCAGCTAAAAACTCTCCATAGGTCATCATTTAAGATTATTAAAAAAAAATGCAAAAAAAGAGTACTGCTGTAGACTTAAGTGGAATCCAAAAAGCATTTTTCACGTGCCTGCTCTGTTTAAATCATGACACACACCAAGCCAGGCAGCTCCATGCCCACGACACAAAGCACTGGGGGTACAAAAACAGAGGACAGGTCACTTCCCTGCTCAACAACCCCCAGGGGCTCCCCATTACCTCTGGAATCTGAGAGAAACTTCACTGCTGGATGCTGAAAGCCCTTCAAGATCTGACTTCAACCTTCCTCTACCTCACGCCTTTCTCCCCTTCATTTATCAGCCAGTGGTCCAGCCCAGCTGGCCCGTCATGGCTGTTCTGCACACAGAGCTCATCAGAGTCCCTCTGTGTGTTCCCTGGGCCAGGATGACAGGCACTCTTTCACTTCTCTTTCTTTATTCCTGGGGTTCAGCACACGTCTGCTACACAGTAGGTCAGTGGCTCTCAAATGTTTCGGTCTTTATACCCCGTTATATGCTTAAAAGTTGAGGCCTCCCAAAGAGCTTTTGTTTATGTGGGTTCTATCTCCAGATGTTTATTATTAGAAATGAAAAGATCTTGGTATTATCATGAAAATATTTTTGCCCTTACAGACTCCCTGAAAGGGCCTCAGAGGCCTCCAGGGATCCCCAGACCTGACTTCAAGAGCTGTTAAACTAAGTGCTTAATGGATGTTTGTCAACTGACTGACTGATCTGCTGGTTCAGGAAGCTACTCCTCAATCCTCAAGATCAAGTGTGTATATAAAACAACAGAACCACAGAACCGACATCCTCGGTGGAAGGTCTGTTCTGCCCCGTTCCCTCATTCAATGGAGGGAATGAGGAGAAGGGGACAACCTGACAGTGAGGGTAAGCAGATGATAACGGCCCTTTGAGGGCTGAGAGATCCGCCACGTGAGAAGCCATCTGCCCATGCTAAGTATTTCATAAATGTTTCTTGAACTGATTTTGGGGAAGAGAAGACTTGGGGGAGGGGACGCCAGGCACAAAGAGCTATTACCTAGCCAAGGGATTAGACGTGGTCCTGTTGGGTCGAGCAGGACAGAATTCAGAACAGCAGGACTAAGGGAGAGAACAACAAATCTGGATGTGATCTAGGGAGATCCATCTGATGGCCTGAGATACCCCCAGACGAATGGAGCCGAGGCCAGAAGCAGGAGGCTCCACCTCCCTGGAGATCCCTAGCTAAAGGTGAGATGGCCAGTCACCGGAGCTAGTCCAGAAACCCATCTTGTTCTGGGGTGGGGCTGGGGGCCACTAGATGGTCCCTCAGAAGCCACGATTCTGAAACGATACCAGAGTATTTATCACTCAGATTCTACCTGGTCTCTAGTCTCTATTTAGGCCAAAGAGGAGGGAGTCATTCAGGGTGACGACTCCGATTCAGTGTATGCTCTTAATAGAATTTAATTCCCCTTGGTTAAATCTGTGGGTTGCAGACTAGCCAAACAATAAGGTTAAGCAATAAGCTAATTCCTGGTTTTAATTTCTAAGGAGATTTTGTACTGATAGAAGAGGAAGATAAGAGAATGACAGTTTCCCAACCTAGGTCTCAGGTAAAGAAAAAAAAAATCACCCAAGTTTCCCCAAGAGGTGCCTTATGTGAATCCTATCTTAGAGGTCCCCCCCCCCCCGCACCCTCCCAACATGGACTAAAAGCAGAATACAGCCCGGAGAACTCTTTAACCCTCGGGTTTTCTTGCGGAGCTGCATTCCATCCTCGCTCCTCAACTGGAAAGGAAATTCCTATTTCAGAGGGAATCAAGCCAAGTTTATGAAAACTGGCCCTGAGAGGAAGAGCTTGACACCCCAGGGCGGCCTGTGTCTTTTCACAAACACTGATGCTGGCTTGGAAATCGAGTTCAGGTGGGTTAAGACTACCTTTTTTAGCTTGGTCAACTTAGCAATAACACCAACATCAAAAATACCTTCAAATGGTTTGTGGAGGAATCTTCAAGTGAAGGGTGGGGGTGGGGGGGAAACAAAGTGGTAGGGGGGAGGTGAGCTGGATGGAGGAGCTGCGAGGGCAAGGACTCTTGAGATTGTCCAACCCAGTTAGATTCACTAATTCTGTAAGGAAGAAACTGAAGCCCAGGGAGGGGCCCTCTTTCCTCTCTCATCTCTGCCCCAGAGTGCATTGCTGCTTCGGCTAGGCTGCCTTGCTTTCCCTCAGAGGGGCAGTTAGTTGATGGGGCTGGCTGGCCCCCTCCCCGTAGGAGCTGCTGATGGGGGGCGGTGGAGGTGGAAGCAGGGGCAGGGATCTAGGGGACGTTGTTACTCCCAGGGATCTTGGCATGGATGGCAGCAGGTCAGCAGCTGGTGTGGGTAATGGAGAGGAAGGCAGGTCCTTTTCCATACTGATCACTACCCTCAGTGATGGCTGTGGGGCCCGGGTCACATTCAGATGGTCAGTGGCAGATACATGCTCTGGCTTGTACCTTAACCTTGCCTGGAACCAGGCGTCCATATTATTTCCTGGGCATTTGCCAACGATGCTGCAGCACACACCCCACCTCTGCTTCCCTTTATGGGCTATCTCCTCCCATAAGAAGGTAAGCTTCTTGAAGGCAGGAGTTTTGCTTGCTTGCATTAGAATCCATAGCAAATTGTGTAGAGCACAATCCAGTGCAGGCCACACCAGCAGAGCCACAGCCACTGCAAATAGGGAGCAGACCTTGGGAGCCACTGAATCAGTGGCAGTGGCAGCTTTCGGAGCTCTCAGCCCATAGACGGTAAGGGGGTCAGACAACTGGTCAGAAGGAGATTACAGGGGTCTCTTTGCTAGCACTGAGGCAGGACTCTGCTGCTTTGCCTATACTCAGATCTGGGTCACAGTCCTGGAGGGTAGTCCCAGGGTGAGGAGGAGCACTAGCATAGCAGAGCTTGTGGCCCGTAGAGGGGGGACCTGCCTCAGCTCCAGGGCAGAAAAGAGCGCTTGTGGTCTCTCACAGACCAGAGCACAGGCCAGGAGAGGAGTACACAGCTCTCCTTAAATCACACACCACCTTGGAAGAACGGAAAACTTACAGGTCCCTAGAAGTCTCTCTGAAAACAGCTGCATAAAACTCCTGAAGCTTGGGACAGTGTGCCCTCCACCCTGGAAGCAGAGCCCTACTTTAACAAAGAGTTAAAAGTCAACTAATAGGCTGGGAAAATGAGAAAACAATAGAAAAAAACTCTGACTACACAAAGTTACTATGGTGACAAGGAAGATCAAAACATTCACGCAGAAGAAGATAACCAAGTCAAAGCTCCTACATCCAAAGCCTCCAAGAAAAGTATGAATTGGTCTCAGGCCATGGAAGAGCTCAAAAAGGATTCTGAAAATCAAGTAAGAGAGGTTGCGGAAGAATTGGGAAGAAAAGTGAGAGTAACCCAAGAAAATCATGAAAAACAAGTCAACAGCTCGGTAAAGGAGATCCAAAAAATAATGAAGAAAATAACACATTAAAAAACAGACTAGGCCAAATGGTAAAAGAGGTCCAAAAAGCCAATGAGAAGAATGCTTTAAAAAGCAGAATTGGTCAAATGGAAAAAGAGCCACTCCCCAACTGATAAAGGATCAGTAGTTTTCAGATAAAGTAATCAAAGCTATCCACAGCCATATGAAAAAATATTCTAACTCACTATGGATTGGAGAAATGCAAATTAAAATTCTGAGGTACTACCTCATACCCATTAGATTGCCTAATAGGACAGAAAAGGAAAATGACAAATATTGGAGGGGATGTGGGAAAAATGAGACACTAATACATTGTTGGTGGAGTTATGAACTGATTCAATTGTTCTGTAGAGAAATTTGGAACTATGTCCACAGGGCTATAAAATCAGACATACCCTTTGACCTCGCTATATCACTACTAGGTCTGTATCCCCAAAGATAAAAAACAAAAAGGAAATGGACCTATTTGTACAAAAATATTTATAGCATCTCTTTTCTTGTGGCAAAGAATTGGAAATTGAGGGGATGCCCATCAATTGGGGAATGGCTGAACAAACTGTGCTATAAGGAATGCAGGATGCTCTCAGAAAAACCTGGAAAAGACTTACATGAGCTGATGCAAAGTGAAATGTACTGTGTACAAAGTAATAGCAATACTGTAGAATGATAAGCTGTGAATGACTTAGCTATTCTCAGCAATACAACGATCCAAGAAAACTCTGAAGGACTTATGATGAAAAATGCTATCCATTCCCAGATAAAGAACTGATGGTGTCTGAATAGAGACTGAAGCAGACTTTTTTTGGTCTATGTTTTCTTTCACGACATGACTAATGGAAAGGTTTTGCATGACTACACATGTATAACCTATATCAAATTGACTGCCTTCTCAATGAGGGGGGTGGGGAGAGAGGAAGGAAAAGAATTTGGAACTCAAAGTTTTAAAAATGAATGTTAAAAACTGTTTTTACTTGTAACTGTGGAAAATAAAATACTAAATGAACTAAAAAAAAAGAAATCACTGTAGTTCTGATATGTGAACTGTGGGAAAGGCACTGACGTTTTCTCACGTGTAAAGTGAGAGAACTAGACTGAGTGAGTTGCAGTGTTCTTTTCAGTTCTGTAATCGGCGATTAGCTCTTTGAGAGATGCAAGCAGGTCAACTCTCTGCCCCCTGTGCTACAAACAAAACCTCAGAACAAGACCAGAAGGGCTCTAGCCAGCTTCAGTTCTTCTGTATCTCCCCACTTGGTTGAGAGCTCAGTACTGGGCATACCACATGTGCTCTCCACATTTCTCACTACAAGAAAAATCAGTTCAGTTCCATTTATCTTATTCAACCAACACGACAGATCTCTGCCTTCACCATCTGTGATGAGAATTGTAAAGTATCTAAGACGTGACCCCTGCCATGAATCTGACTAGAGAGACGAGATATCAAATAGGCAGGCCTGGCCAATGCTGTTGACTGATTCTGTGAAAACGCAACGTTAGTGCCCGTCATTGTGGACCACCAGGCCTGACCTCTGAGGTGGGTCAGATAACTTGAGAGCAGGATGACTGATACTTCAGCTGGGGTCAATGTCATGGTGTAAGGTATGCCTTGCACACAAAAAGGGGTATCTACCTATACAAGGCAGCAAATGATAGAGGCTGGTAAGGGATGTTGGCAGCTAGGTGGTACGGGTCTGGAGTCAGGAAGACAGTTTCCTCATCTGGAAAATGAGCTGGAGAAGGAACTGGCAATCCACTCCAGTAACTTTGCCAAGAGAAGAGCCAGACATGACTGCAACCAACAACTGAACAAGAACAAGGCAAGTGATGATGATGATAATCAGCATTTATATAGTATTTCAAGGTTTGAAAAGCACTTTACATGTATGTGTGTGTGTAAAACCCTGATAAGTAGGTGCTGTTATTATCCCATTTTACAGAAGGAAACTGAGGTAAACAGTTAAGTGACTTGCCCAAGGTCACACAGCTAGTAAGTGCCTGAGGCCAGATTTGAACCCAGGAAGACTCCAGGTCCAGTGCTCTATTCACTGCTATTTTGGAAGGCAGAGGACACAATAAGGACTACAGCGGTCAGGGGAGGATTTGAAGAAGTGAGATCCGAGATGATTTAGGTGGAAAGAGGAAAGGCAGGTGATCCAGCAAAGAAGAATGGTGTGAATATAGGTACAGAGGATATTTGGGGGGATGGTAAATCTGAGACAGTGCATGAGGGACAGACTGCACCAGATAACAAAGGGACTTGAATGTAAGACTAGATGCTTTATTCGATGGGCAATGGGGAATACAGGTTTTGGGGTAAGGGGCTGCCTTGCTACTGTGATGAAAGATGTTTTAGACTCAGGGGGAAAAGTCCTATGCTGTTCCCAACCCACGCCCGTGTCCTGGGCTTGAGGATGTAGGTGTCTCCCCTTAATTCAAAATCAACTTGTCTCTTCCCTTTGGGTTTCCTCGGCTGTACTAATTCAATGACTGAAGGTGCTCAGCAGCTTGGACACCCAGCAACACACATTTGAAAAGAAATTAAGACCAACATCACAACGACCTGTAGCTTAAGGAAAACAAAAAAAAAAAAAAAAAAGGGGGGGGACGATGCACTACAACAAAGACCGTGACTGGCCAATGAACTTCACACTTTTTAATGAGAGGAAATTGCAACATTTTTATTAAAGGCAACAGGAAGTAAATCTGTTGCCAGCTAGATGGGGAACTCTAACTTACTGTCCCCAAAGGGTCTCTTGGCCTGCTGCAAATGGCCGCGGTGCCAACATCTGTCAGCGCAAACCTCCCACCCAGCAGAAACTGGGCAAGGCCATAAGCATGGGATGCAGGCTCCAGGTCTATCATCCAACCGGAAACTGCACAGATGAATGCCTCCCTTTCAACCCACCACCTTCTCCCAATGTTTCCTTCTCTACCGGGCAGCACAAAAGCACATACATCACTCAAGGCGGCCGCACAGACTGTGTTCTCCGAGCGCCAGCCTTTCACTGCCTTTTCCACTTGAGTGAAAGCCCTGGAAAACAAATGCAGCTAAGTGAAGAGACTGAGCGGGCCATCCGAAAGGGGCTTGGGCCAGCCTGACAGAGGGAGGAAGCTGGCCGGGTGAATGCAGGGAACAACTCCGGTGGGGCAAACATGAAGCACGGTCCCTGGTCCACTGCTTCCAACTCCCCCAGACAGAATCACAAGAAGCTCCCTCGCCCTTCGAGTGTCCTGAATTTCTGGATTCTCAAAACTCAGAGCTAGGAGAGTTCAACCAACCAATTTTATGAGGAAGAAACTGAGGCCCAGAGAAGGGGAAGTTCCCACAACAAAAACTGTCAAGGAGATCCTCCATAATTTGCCCAAAGTAATACAGCTGATACAGCTGAAGTCAAATGGTAGCCCAATGTCCATTTGGAACCTCTCCTGGAAATGCCAAGATACTGGTGAAGAGAACTTCCCACAGGCCTGCTTCCTATCAACCTGGAAGAGCGGCATCAAATCAGATCCTAGAAAAGCCCAGGAAGTTGGCGTCCCACCGCCTCCTTTACAGATGAGGCAACTGAGGCCAGAGCTGGCTGCCGTGCCCAAGGTCACACAAGTGGGGGTGTCTTTGAGCCAGATTCTTGTTGCCCCAGGGCGGGAGCTTTCAAACTGAGAACGCTTTCTTTTTCCTTACCAAGGTATGGACTTGTAAAACTCCCACGAAGGAATGACAACCCTGGTCCTGCATCCCCTAGAGCACAGCAGGGCAGTGAGACTGCCGCGTCCAGAGCTGGAAGGCACCTTGAAGAGCTCGCCGGGCCGCTGGCTCCTCCACATGCACTTTCTGGGACACCCCTTGTCCAGTTCTACTGCCTATCTGCCACTCATTCTCAGGACGTGCCCCCAAGCTCTAAGATGGTCAGTCAGTGACCCTATCAGCTCCCAGAGGTTCAACCCCCTTTTCTATGCAGATGACTATCACAAACAAACAGAGCCATCCCTCCTGAGCCCCACTTGCGCATCCCCAATTGGACCTCTTTGCCCCAAAATGAGTCCTGTTGGCGTCAAGAGTACTGCCATCATTCCGGCCACAGAGGTTCACAACCCTGACCCCACACCACGCTGCACCTCCCAGATCTGGTCAGCTGCCAGTTCTTGTCTGTTCTACCTCCCTCCACCAGCCCCTTTCTCCCCACTCTCAGTCTGCCCTGCTTTACATCTGTGACCTCTAATCCATCTTCCATGGGGAAGGAGCACATGCTCCTCTGTTCCCCAAACTCCAGCAGCTCCCTGTCACCTCTGAGGCCAAAGAGCAGCCCTTCCCACCCTGGCTTTGGCCTTCTTTTGGAGCCTCAGCCCCCTCAGCATGTTCTCTGCTGTAGCCAGACTGGCCTGCTTGTCCTCACGTGTCACCCACCTTGGGCTTCTGCACAGGCTGCACGCCCTTCTCACGTGGGCCTCTGACCAGCCTCAGACTGGAGCTCCTACTCAAGGCCTTGCCCAATTCTACACAGGAGTTGATCTCTCCCCCAGCTGCTCTGAGTTTAATTTGCACGTATTTAAATGTGCACACGCTGCCTCAAGTGTCAGTGCCTTGGGATCAGCTGTGTTTCTGCCAAACCTTCCTTCCCCCCCCTCCCCCGCCGCTGTTTAGCTTAGACTTTCCTAATGCACTGAGGGGTGCGCCCAGCCAGGACGTGCCAGAGGCCGCACTCGAACTCGGCTCTTCTTGCCTTCAAGGCCAGTCCTCTCTCTGGTGGCTGAAGGCAGGAATGTCACATCAGCCTTTCCGGCCACCTGGTCACATAGAACTTGCTGTCTAGCCTTGTCAGACAAATGGTCTATCCTGGTGAAGTGAATGGTCCTTGAACAGAAATGAAAATCATGCACTTGATCTGTAATTAAACTGCCTTTTGATGGCCCAACAGGCCAAGGGCAAGCTGAGGCTGTTTGGGCCTGCCCTCCCTCCAGGCTGCTGGCCATCTGCGGGTCTTAGAAGGACGTCTTCCATGCCTCTGCCCTGTCAGCGCAGACCAGGGACAAAGGCCCCACACAGACTGGCTAAGAGCTCCTGCTAAGCTGACACTGGCCCACCCACAACTGTTCCTGGGCCTTCCAGCTGTATCTGAACACATCTGACTGGGATACCTGGAACCACATTGTCTCTCTCTCTCATGGCCTGTGAGCAAAGGGCCACCACTGCCTGCACCTTTGGTCAGGCTGCTTCTGACGACACTTTCTGATCTATCACCATCTCCAAATGCCCCTCAGCGGCCTGGGACACTGAGCTGCTGCAGGGCAAGGATGGGCCTTTGCCTCTGGCTGCATCCTTAGCAGGCAGGCACTTCATAAAATGCTTAATGACACACTGACGGACTGCAAGATACAGAACAGGTGCTGCTGCTCTGTGTGGGTACACGCAGTTTCTTCACCTGGGAGTTCACTACACCAAGGAAATCACATGCACACATGCGCGCGCGCGCGCGCACACACACACACACACACACACACACACACACACACACACACACACACACACACACTCTTTCTCTCTTTGAATTGACCCAAATCATTCTTGAGTCCTCAGATGATGTGGTAGGAACCCCCCCTCCAAGTACGCAATGATTACCGTACCACGTGCAGCTATGGTATGAGGACCCCACTCCCAAGCCTGCCATATGCATTCCTCCACACCCATTCTGTACCTTTAACATAAAATTTTCTCCCCTAATTCAGTGATGGACGGGGGCAGTGTGGGAAAATAGCTGGGAATTAGTCCATCCACTCTGGAAAAGAATTTGGATCTCTCCCTCCAATGTTACTAAACTCTGTGTATCCTTTAGCCCAGCAATGCCATTCCCAGGCTTACACCCCCAAAGAGATAAAAGGATTCCTACTTGGGAAAACAGAGCAGCACTTTCTGTTGTAGCAAAGAATTGACTGGCGAGTGCATCTCAAGTGGCTAATGACTGAGCGAATTACGGTACATGAACGTAAGAGAACATTACATTGCCGCAGAAAAGTCCTGTTAAACAGCAATTATTGAATGAGATGCTGGCAGTTGCTACAACTTGGCCCTCAGGTTCCCTGAATCCCAGCTAATATCTTGGTAATGACCCACCAGATCACAGCCCTCACCTGTCCCAGGTGCTCCCATTCTACAACAGAGAGCAAATCAACATTCAGCTCATTTTCATGCCTTCTACTCTGCCCTGGGGGTCTACTGCAAAGCTTACAAATGTTGAAGACATACTTTGATGGAAAACAGGACAGTATCATATTCTTACTGCAACCAACAGATTCAAGCCTCTAATTCAGTGAAAAGGACCACTAAAAGAGAAGGGGGAATTTTTTTTTAAAGGTTACTAATGGTTCCTCAAAGTTTAGGAAAAAACCTCTTTGGGAATGTAAATATTGGAGAAGCAGAGTTCTAGAACAGTCAGGCAGCCATGAAGTCCATAAACTCCAAAGTGCACATAAAACTTCCTGTCAACCTCTTACTCAAGTAACAGGCCTAACACATTCTTTGGGAAGAAAGATGGAGCTATTAGGGAGACAAGAGCTGGCAAATGTTAGTAAATTCAACTTCTTTCATCAGAGCCATATCTTTACGTGTGTTCTCCAATGTTCTATTCAGTGACAACATTAAAAATATAAAAGAATTATCTGGAAAAATGAGCAACTTCAAGATTACCTGACCCTCCAAACCCTTGCAAATCAACTCAAAAGTGCCCAGCAAAATTTGGTTGTTGAATTTCTAAAGCAAAAGTAAGAAATCTTAGCAATGAGAACCTCAGGGGAATCCAAGCCAATTGTATAATGTTCCTGTAAATGTCCCCTAGATGTCGATATACATTTCTGTAAGAGGGGTTAGGACTGGAAGAGCTCCAACTTCCTCACTGTCTGTGACCTGTCCAGGGTCATCTGATTCCTGAATGGAGGGGCCAGGAAGGCTCCGACTCTCAGTCCCAAGCTCTTTCCTTTTCATTCTGCTATCATCAATATTCACCACTATCTTACCTGTGCTTAAAAAAAAAAAGTCCTTGGAACAAATTGGGAGAGTTGGCGGCAGCCATTTCTGCAGCTCAGGCCCATTCCCTCTCTGACTGGGGGGGCTACAGGCTTTGTCCTGGGTCCTCTGGAGCCAGGGCTGATCACTGCTTGGGTCAGCGTTCTTAAGCCTTTAAAAGTTTTTTTCTCCCAAATCATGTTATTATTACATAAATTGTTCTCTTAGTTCTGCTCACCTGCTTGCATCAGTTCATAATTCTTCCCAAGATTCTCTGAAATCTGACCTTTTATTGCTTCTTACAGCATAACAATATTCTATTACATTCATATACCATAATTTGCTCAATCATTAGCCTCTTGAGGTACACTCTCTAGTCAGCTCTTTGCTATAACAGAAAGTGCTGCTCTGTTTTCCCAAGTAGGAATCCTTTCATCTTTTTGGGGGGAGTAAACCTGGGAATGGCATTTCTGGGTTAAAGGACACACAGAGTTTAGTAACTTTGGAGGGAGAGTTCCAAATTCCTTTCCAGAGCGGATGGACTAATTCCCAGCTATTTTCCCGTACTCCCTTTGACAACTGTCATTAAATTCCACCACCCCACCCCCAATCTAACAGGTGTGAGATGGATCCTTGGAGTAGTTTTAATTTGCATTCTCATTACTGTCTGGAACATTTTTTGTATAGCTCTGGAGAGCTTGGATTTCACCCTCTTAGCATGGCCCATTGATTTCTTTTAACTGTATCTCTGCTGGGGTCCAGTGCTTGTTCAATACAATGTGGCCTCTACAGCTGACTGCCGAAATCCCAAACCTATCCTGGTGAGTCTACTGTGGAAAAGTGTTGGCACAAAGAAACAAAATATTAAACCAGAAGACATTTCTTGGACAAATTTTGGAAATCATCAAATTATTTCGCTAAACAATTCATAAATCATGCACTGTCCAAGCTCTACAGGTCTGGCCCAAAGTGTCTGTGCATTTACACACCCAACTGAACTATATTTAAGTGCCTACAAGCAAATAACTTTGAGTCCTTTGTCTTTAAATCACAATTTAATGAAACACAGAGAGGTAAAAGCCACTGCACGGGGGGATAAATGCCTTGAAAATGAATTATCCTCAGTAACTGGAGTACAGACATTTTTCCTAGTCCATCCGTCGCTCTGCGTGTCTTGGCCCAGTTTCTAGCTGGCCTCTTCAACTTACAGAATTTTCTGATGCTATGAAAGTAGGACAAATACAATGTTATCACAGAATAATAAAATTTTAGGGCCACAAGGAACTTTAGAGATCATTTAATACCACCCCTTCCTTTTATAGATGAGGAAACTGAGGTGTTTGCTCCTGGAACAGCCAAGCCTAAAACACCAGCTCTCTTGGGTCCCCGTCTCATGCTCTTTCCAAAGTACATTACCTTTCAGCAGACGCCTACAACCACCACCACAACAACAAAAACAAAAGGCCCACGTCCCAGTACTGCTGATGTCAGCGGCACAAACAATAATATCATTTTACACAACACTTTCCCACAGAGAAATACTAAAAAACTGCGTGTGCTAAACATATACTGATATTCCCTCTCCAGTGAAAGTGACCCTTCTTTTAACACTGCCTCTAATATAGTTAAAATGACCAAGAGGTATCCACAGGGAATTTCTTCCAGGAACAGCTCTATTTTGTAGCTGACGGTCATAGTTAGTGGTAGACAACTGGATATTTATGGAAGGAAAGGATGTGCAGGCCTCTAATGAGGGAGTTCTTATAGGACCTGAAGTTCTTTTTGTTATGGGGGTGAGGAGCGTAGGAAAGAGGTCTAACAAATGTGAAGCTGGAAAGAGGGAACGCACTGCTGGCTCATTTTTCAATGAAACGCAGATAGTATGGTTTTTTAAGAGATCATGAAATGACAATGGTGTCCTAACACTCAAGCACATATCTTTAATACGACAAGCTATTAACAAAGATTAGTGTGATGAAACAGTATCATACTTCACAACAGAATGCCAAGTAAACAGATGTCTATGAAGAGGTGTGACCCCCAGTGAGCAAATGGGAACACACCTCTACGCACTCCAAACGACAGAAGCATTCCCAGCAGCAAAGGAAGCATTCACCAGGGCCTGAGGAGACCGTTCCAGCTTCCAATTCCAAACAAATAGCGAGTCAGCCTATTCCAATCAACCGTTCACGAACTATGCCCCAAACTCACTGTAATGCCCACTCTGCTGACCACTGTTGTGTAACTCTGGGTCTGTTCACACTGTGTATCCGTAGAACCATCACTGGCATTCGGTGAGCTCTACTTCTAAAAATTAGACAGACAAGAACCTCACAACCTCACACCCAGTCCTCTTCTGTTTTCCATTTACGGAGCTGTTCAGATGGAGTAATTGATGGAGAGCCCGTTTCAGGTCAGGAAGCCCTCGGTTTGACTGCGGCCTCTGAGTCATCCTGGCTGTGGGACTCTGGCCAAGTCCCTTAACCTCCAAGAGTCCCAGGGAGCAGAAGTTCTTTAGCAAACTTTCTGTACTGAGGCAATCACAAGGCCAGGGTAAAAAAATATGAAAATAAAATTAAAAATAAAAAGGAAAGAAAAAAGATTAAAAAAATGTTTAAATTGTAAGGGCACTGCTGGTAACCTCCATCTCCACAGAAACGCACCTCAAATCACTCACTACCCTGGAATGCCGAGGGCCTGAGCCTCCTGCCCTGTTAAATGGAAGGAGATCCAAGGGCCCGACTTGCTCAGGGGCAGACTCCAAGGCTCGAGCCCTCTCTCCTTTACAGAATCCACCCACTCCCTTTGTCTCAACTGTCTGCACAGGTGTGATGGTCACATCACACACGCATCTCTAGAACTGCCTACTGGACATTCCACTGTAACAGCAACTCAGCACATCTAAAACCAAGTGGGTCGTTTTCCATGAAAACCAGCTCTTCCTCCCTGCCCCCTCCCCCAGGGCTCCCCCACGTATGGGAACAGAACCACCATTCCGAGTCACTCCATACAGAAACCTTGGAGTGATCCTTGACAGCCCACCCCCTGCCTGCCACCAAGACTCAGCAATCCTTCCTTTTCTGCCTCTTTTCTTTGTCCCTTTCCGCCCACATCACTTTAATCCATGCTCTCATCGTCTCAGACCTGAGATATCATTTGAATCTCAGCCATATTCAGGTTAATAATTTTCATCAATGACTCAGATGATGGCAGGTGATTAAATCAGAAGGAATAGCTACAACCATGTTCTAAACATGTTGACCGGTTGGAATGATGGGCCAAAGCTAACAATGCCATTTAATAGGGATGAATTGTTATATCCTGTAAAGGCTGTCAGGTAGGCTTGTCCTGCATGGGGGTGGGGGGACCCTACCACCCGAGCTAAGCTTGAAAGGGAATAAGGCTGAGGTAAAGAGGGATCACTTTCAGGTACGGAGGCCAGCCTATGATAAGGATGGCATGGGGTGGGGGAGGGGACACCTGTCAACTTTGGGGAAAAAGAAGTAGGTCAGTTTGGTTATGCAAGATATGGAGTGCAAGAAAATGAACAATACTTGAAAATCAAAAAATAAATGAATAAATGTTTAATATATATAAGAAAGGAAGAATATGAGACAAATCTTGAAAGGTCAGTGGATCACCTCCCACCCATCAAACCGGCAAAATGAAAAGATGGAAATAAAGTTGGACTGACAGGCAGAGGAAGGCAGAGGAAGCATGCGAATAAATTCCAAGTAGAGTTGTGAAGTTGTCCAGCAATTTGGAAGTTTACCAGAAAATGTCTCAAATGTTCATACCTTTTGACCTAGCCGATGCCCATGCTGGGCATTTGCCTGAAGGAGGTTAAAGAGACGGCACAGTTTCAAATATATCAAACTGTTTACAGCAGCACCTTTTTTGGTAATAAGAAATTGAAAATAAGGTGTAAGAAGTGAGGTCCCATTGACCAGGGAACTGCTGAACAGTGGTATATGGATATTTAGAATTTTTTATTTTTCTTCAATTAAAATGCTATTTTCCTCCTTTTCACCCACCTCCTCTGGGGAGGAAAAAATCCCAAACCCTTGTGGCAAATATGCATAGGCAAACAACACAAATTTCTGCATTGGTCATGTCCAAAACTTATGCATTACCTATGTATAAAACGAAATTACTGTTCAGTTGTTTATCAGTCATGCCTGACGGTCTGTGACCCCATCTGGGGTTTTCTTGGCAAAGAGTGGTTTAAACTGGTTTGCCTTTCCTTCTCCAGCTCATTTTAGATGAGAAACTGAGGCAAACAGGGTGAATGGATTTGCCCAGGGTCCCACAGCTAGTAAGTGTGTGAGGCCAGATTTGAACTCAGATGAGTCTTCCTGGCCCTTAAGCCCAGCACTCTATCCAATGCACCACCTAGCTGCCATAAAATGAAATTATATTAATACAATATATTACATATATCAATTTGTATATTGTAAATTTCTATGTTCCATAATTGTTATTTAGTTTTCTATTACACACACACAATATTTAATCATGCACTATATAATTCGTAGGTAAATACAATACATAATCATATATTATGTATACTTTTGGACATGGCTAACACAGAAATGTGTGTTGTTTGTCATGAGGGAGCCCCAGGGTAGTTCTCCTCTTTGGGGGCTTGAGGCCTTTCCCAACAATTACTCCCTGAGTAATCCTTCCTCTTTAGGACTGACACAAAGTGTCCCATCTCTCAGACTCCACATTTAAGGCCATTTTCAGCTGTTCTCTCATGGGAAGATTCTCTGACTTGGAAGTGTGTCATGTACACTTTGTGGCATTTCTTTCACCTGTAGATTTCCTGACACAGCAGCCTCCAGGAAAGGCAACTTTCTTGATTCCTAAGACAAAAAGTCAGTCAACATGAAAACTAACTTCCAAGGTAAGGGGGGGCCAGACTGGGAAGCAGGAGCAGAAGGGGATGAGAGGGGCCTTGGGAACAGGAGCCAGGAGGAATCCCATAAGAGTTCACAGCAGGCAAATGCTAAGATCAAAGGGGCTTTTCTTCCTGAGACTCAGGAGGATATGACGATAGGAAGGTAAGAGAGAGGTATTCTGGGCCTGCCGGGGGCAGAGATGCGGCGCTGGTTGCCTGGCTAGGGGCTATCACTCTGGCCTGGGCCAGAGCTACAGACTTAAGCAGCACCTGAGTAGAGGGGATAAACCAAAGAGAACTTTGGAATGAACGTGGAAGGTGAAGATGAGAAAGAATGAAAGAGAGCCCTCGGAGGGAAGGAGGGAAGCCAGCCTCTGGCGTGTGCTGGAAGATCCCAGAGGCCACATCCTCAAGGCAGCCTTGGGCCCCTCAGGCAGAAGCAGCAGTGGCAAAATCCAGACCCATCCATGGTTGTGAGGAGCCAGTCAGTCAGTCTGTCAGAGACGCTGATGATGAGAAGGAAGCCTTGCCTTGCCTTCCCTCTCCTTGTCATATGCATGTGTTAAAATGAGGACAGACAGGTATCAGAAGTTTGTCCTGTAACACCAAGCCACTAAAACGTCAAGGATTCTGAAGATCACACTATGAGATATTGAAAAAAAGAAAAAAAACCCCAAACAATAACAAACAAGCCCCAGTGCTGTCTTCAACTAGAAGGACTGGGAAAAAACCCTACACGGCAGGGAGGAAGGTAGAAAATAACATTTTACGGAAGAAACAAGGAAACAAGGCCAGAGTACAGTGCAGAGTGCTGGGCCTGGAGTCAGAAGACCTGAGTTCAAATCTGTCCTCAGACACTAGCTGTATGATCTTAGGGAAGTCACTGTTTGCCTCGGTTTCCTCATCTGTAAACTGGAGGTAATAATAAAATGTCCCCCCCCAGGGCTGCTGTAAAGTGCTCAGCAAAACTCAAAGCCCTACATCATAAATGCTAGCAAGCTCTTCCTCCCCAGGCTGCTGCTCCCCTAAGGCTGAACAGTTTTCTTATCATCATCTGCGTCCTGAATAATAGAGGAAAGGCAAACACTTAAGACACCTCACCCAAGACGTGTCACCCATGGAGCCTAAGAAAGGACTTCAGGCACTAGGCTGTGCTCCTGGCACTTTTCTGCTAAGCACTGTGTTCACAGGCTGAATGGTGCTGGTTTTGGAAATTACCTGACATTATTTGTTCTGCAATCAGAACAAAGGGCACATCTGAACATTTCTATAAGCCACTTAAATGGCAATGCGGGAATATTTCAATCCACTGTCTTGACACTCATGCTTTTTTTTTTTGACACTCATATTTCAAATGCTTTATCTGTTTAACAAAAGGTAAGCCCAGGATTAAAAAAAATAAACAAAATTAGATAATGAACTCTAAACAGAAAGATGTTTGCAAATGTCAGTTAACATCTTCAATGGGAAATGAACACGGTTTAATTCCTCAGTTCTGAGGTTCTTATTGATTCTTCTGTTTCAGACAAGGGGAGATACTCAACGTGCCCAGCTATGTGACGGAGGCCAGAAGTGTAAAAAGAACAAGTGTAAAGGCAGATTCTAGTCATCCCTCAGCTGGCCCTGGGCAGTGGAGGCCACCGGTTAATATTCGATTCTGGCTCTTTGAACATTATTCTAAATTCAGTTCTAATAATAAGCCAGTTTCTGAAACGTAGACAGCACACATCACTGTATTCTAACACCAAAGCTCTGGAATTCAGGCCAAAGTATATTTCCTCTTCCTTGACTATGCTCTTCCTCCATGTAAATCCTTTGAACAAGCTGATAAAACCAACAACAGAGACAAAAAAGCTCCCACAAAAGCCCATATGTATGTGTCTAAGTTAGCCTTGGTGGTGCTCCATATAAGGCCGTAACTCGGAAGGGCATGAGCCAGGAAGCTTCATAGGAGAGGTATATATATTATGTGGATGGGCTGCCGGCAGGAACGTGGGCCCGCCAGGCCCTCCAGGCCCCCAAGGACATGGGGGAGAATGTCCAACCAATTCCCTCTCAAATAAGAAATTCAGTCTTTTCATTAACACTACCGGAAACCTTCTGACATTCCTCAGGAGACAGGGTTCTCTAGGGAGCTGAACTTTGAGGACTGTGTAGAACCACTGATCTGAACATGTATGGAAACAACCCCCGACCTGGCTCGATACCCTTAACTGAGAGTTATGAACAATTATAAAGGATACCCCAACTCTCCCACAATGACCAAATTCAAAAGGAAATGACCTTCCTGGCACTGTTACAAGCACACACAACATTCATTTGTCTTCTAGCTTTCAAGCACTGCACCGAGCCCCTCCAGAACGGCTCCATCAGGGAAGGAATTCGGCTGCCTCGGAGAGCGTGACTGCTGAGCCCCGACTACCTCCAGGATGACATGTACTAGAAGGTAACAAGTGTGCAAGGGACAAGTAAGTGACCTGCTAGTGGAGAATGAAAACTGGAACTATTATTGAAATTCTAATTTGGTAGCAATCCTATTGTCCCTTTCCTCTTTTTCCATAGTGGTTTTTTAAAAATACAAAAATTCTACACTTTTGGGTGGGGACAGTTTAGATGGCTCATTTTTTTGAAGGGGATAAAACTTCATGTTTCAGACAAGTGACTAGTTATATACAATGCTAAAATAGGATTTAAAACATCCCAATGCTATAAAAAACCCAATTTATAGTTCTGGTTACTTGTCTTTCATTTTGTCCTCTCAAATTAAAGCCAACCTACAAAATTCAAAGAGAAAATGAAGGTGTTTCCTTTCGGCATGCATGTATGTGTCTTTCTAGGACACATCTTTTAGAGTCATGTCTCTTTTAACACCATCTGTTGGTGACTGGGTTACTCTTTGGGTGGCCAGCGCACAAAAGCTCTGCTCCAAATCAACAAAAGAATTCTTTGGGACACTTCTGACTTCCCTATTCCCCTACACTCATTCTCAAGCTTCACCTCAAATTTATACATAGCTCAGGAGAAGTATGAAGGCATTCCAATATCATGATATCTAGAGTTTTCTTGTGCTAGGTGCTAACATTTTGTTTATCTGAAAAATTAGATATTAGCAGCTTAATAAATCTCTTTAATTTAAATTAGGGGTTCTTAACCTTTTTTAGTATCATGGATCTCCTGGCTTGGGATTTTTTTAAGTGCATAAGATAAAACAGAGAGGATTACAAAGGAAATCCATGGTTAGTGAAATCTGCATAGGTTAGTGGAATATAGAAAGATAATTTTTTTTCCCCATCTAAGTTCATGAACCCCCTGAAGTCTATCCCAGACCCCTGACCTGAATCAACTAGGCAAGTGGCTCAATGATGACTACTAATAACCCAGATCCTGCTATATGACTAACTAGCTGTGTGGTGTTAGGTAAGTCATGCTCCCCCATCCCCCGTGCGCCTCATCAGTAAAATGAGGGGGTTGGGCTACGTGGACTCTTCCAGCTCAAAACTTGTCTGCTCGGAAAGTCTTCAATGCAGACCAGAGCTCTGGAGAAGGGAGGGGCTGGGGCTGCGCAGCACAAGTATCTGTTCTGTTCTTTGTAAATTAAAATGATGTAATCTACATATTTTGTATCGAGAGGGAACCTTTTGGCATTCAGCTTCCTCGACCACTCTGCTGCTTGGTGAAGCCTTCAGAAGCCAGCCAGCTGCCTCCAAGTCCAGACTGTGGGCTCCTCTCCTAAAACTCTGTGAAATCTGAGGCTCTTCAGAGCAACAATCAGACAAAAGGACCTCACCAAGCAGAGATGGCCCAAAGTTGGTGAAAACAGATTTTTTTTTTAAAGAAGGGGGTCTACCTTGGCTTTGAGTGTTTGGCATGGGTACAATGTCTTAAAAAAGCAGATGACTAGCTCAGCTACTGACCATGTTGACCATTCTCCAGAATCAGACTGGACCACAGAAAAACAGCGAATGGCTATTTCTTACAGGCTTTTGGAACAAGACACAATTCCGGATTACCTTCTGCAGGGTTCTAAAATGTCTGATCGCTTACTCTCATCTAATGGGTCTGGACTGCCAACCGACTCAACACCAGGGGAGAAGAAACTGCGCTGGGCAGCTCTTCTGATCTTCCTGGTGATAATCCCCACAATTGGGGGCAACATTCTCGTAATCCTTGCTGTGTCCCTGGAGAAAAAGCTGCAGTATGCTACCAACTACTTTCTGATGTCCCTGGCAGTAGCCGATCTGCTGGTTGGGCTGTTTGTGATGCCGATCGCCCTTCTTACTATCATGTTTGGTAAGTAAGCTCTGGCCTTGCCCCCGGTGCCCTAGCGGGGTAGCATCTGAGCTCTTCTCATATATTTTCTTTCTGGCCTAAAAGAAAAGTGAACTCCAAATAGTTACAATTTCTCACTGCTCTCATGTCTCTACTTGTGCATGCCGGCTTGAAGGAGTCAAAGTGGACTCCCAGAAAACGACCACTCTGCTAACAGTGATAAAGATGTTCTCCAGGTGAATAACATTTAAAGATGCCACCCAGCTCTAGGACCAGGGGGGTTAAAACCCACTCCCACCTACTGCACTGAACAGAGCTGATGGTTTTGTGTTGGCCAGTCTTTCTATCATGTATGATATGCCTCTTACATCCACTCCTAGCTTAAAAGAATTGTTCTATCCAAATTCTTGTCATTTCCATGCATTTTGTGCATTTTAGAAAATTTCCTCAGCCAATGAACTCAATTCTGTTTGTGGCACAATCACGAAAAATCTTCAGTTCCAGAAGGAAATGGTCCATCTGTTGTTCTGCTCCTCTGATTTCTAATCCTTTCCCCCCCTGATGTGGGAAAATTCAGGACCCTCAACTGACTAAACTTAAGTGGAATAATACCTGGGTTGTCGAGATTAATAATTAATTTTCTGTTGATTTAAATCAGTCTCTTAAAAAGATTTCTTAATAACTTAACAATCTTAAAATATTTCTCATAAATATTTTAGTTAATAAGGAGGAATTTTTTTGACCCATGGATTCCACTCCTCTTCTTTTTTCTTTTCAATTTCTTAATCTCTTGGGTGATCCAGCTGTAACCACGGTTAAAATATTTAAGGAATCCCAAGTGAGAACACAGCATGACAATAGTACCTTTAACACTGTGCAAAGCTAAAAGGACTCGGTGGGTCAGATCTAAGTAGAACTGACCTGTGAGAAGGACCCAAGAGCAATTCACTGGCACTAGACACAATTCAGATCAAATACCACAGCACAGAGACAGAAATTAGTTCAAAATGTCCCTCTTCAAACCAGGGTGAAATGTCCTCCTCCTCCCCATCAAGTCAATGTTGAGAAGCTGACTATATGGACAGATGAATGAATGACCCTGCTCAGTAACACGGCTTAAACTATATACCTGACAAGAATTCCCCTTCTTGGGCCCCTCACAAACTCATGCGTTGCTACTGACTGCCACTCCCCCCCCCCCACCCCGCTGAGGAATTGCCACAAAGGAGCTGTTAAACATTACACACCAATAAGGCTTCCATGTCACAGTAAGTCTAACTCACGCTCTATTTCAGTGAGGGGCAGGATGCATTTCTCATGACAAGGGAGCAGGAAGAAAGAGAAAGCACATGAAAGAGCAGATGTAGACTGCTCTCTGAATTGTAGAGGCAACATGTGACAGAAGGGTGAACCCTCAAATCCTCCCAGACCAGGGGTGCCCTTCTTCCAGAGCAGAGCAAGCATGAATGATATGTTCATATGCTCAGTCCGGCCACTGAAAGGGGCTGTTATTTATGGCCATGCATTGAAACAGAGAAATACCAGCTCCTGATGCCACTTCTCTTATTAATATTGAACAAATTAAAATGCTTGACATCGCTAAGTCAGTTTTAACTTTAACTTAAACAAATATTTCGTGACTGCCTGGTATATGAGCCAGCTACTAAAATTATGTCTATCAGAATAAAATAGCCAAGGGTTTAAAAAAGCAAAGTTTCCATGGATTTAAACCCAGATGACAACCACAATGGGCTGCTGGGTCCATGTACTTCCCAAAACTCACAGGCAGTAGGCTAGCAGATAACCAAATGGCAGCTGAAGACTTTGTCAAGGCTTGCACTGAGAAGTCTGATATCTAAAACTCAAGCATTAAAGGTTCAGAGAAGGAAGCTAGCATGTGCTTATTAGCATTAAATGCTTAGAGAAGGCCCCTTAATATTTATGTTCAACTAAATAACTAAGGACATTTAGCTGCCGGAACAGTAAGGTATCTAGGCATGGGAAATTCGGCCACTCCCACCCTGCTAACACGTAAACAAAAAACCACAGTGAGCTGTTTGAAATGTGCTGCATTTGGTGATTAAAAAAGCCTTCACATAACTCTAAGAAAACCAAAGCAATGGCTAGTTAAGAGGTAACCTTTGAAATGAAATAAAAAGCTAGGGATTTATGTAAGGTTTATTTACTACTGCAGAAGAATAAAATGGCAAAGAACGTTAAACGTAGGATAACAAATTTCCCACAATGAATTTCTTAGTCTGACACTCCGTATTGTGCAATGTCTCTGTGAGACACTTCCTGGAATTTTTCCTCCATCCCCTTTTTGCAGAAAATAGATGCCTAAGTGCAATGGGTAGAGTATTTAGTCCTTCATATAGCCCCCAAATCGATATTGTGCTTTAAATAAACAGTTTAAATGAAAACACTGGCAGAAGAGCAGTTTTTTTTAAATAGAAGAAGGAGAAATGTATGGCCTCTAGCTCGAGGAAATCAGATGAGATGAATGTATGATGCCATTCAAAGGATACTCAGGAAGCTTGAAAGACCAGAATCCATTTGTTCTATCTACTTCTAGGGCCCCGGGGTCCAAATCTGGAAAGTTCCCACAAACAGAACTCCCTTGTTCCACTAATACACAGGTTACACTTTTGGCAGGTAGTTTTAAGTACCTAACAGGAATCCTATCAAACAACATAATTCCTAAAATTTCATTAGTGAAGGCAAATGAAAAGAAGAAGAGCAAAATGGTGAAAAGAGTTACCGATATCACCAGCTATCTGTCAAGTTGGCTTATTCTGCATAGAAGAGTACCAGGTGCAGTGACGGAAGCCCGGTCTCCATCAGCACAACTCCCTTCAAATGCTCAAAGCACACTTCCTACAGGGAAGGAGGGGAGAAGGGCACATAGTATTTATGCCCACTGCACAGACATATAATATGGGGCCCAGAAAGTTACTGCTGCCCTATGCAGGTTCAAAGGTTCAAAGCTCTTTGCACTATGCTGGGCATAACAGGTCCTATGTCAAGAACATATTTTGGGTACAGCTCTTCCACCTTTAGTCACTGCTAGGCTGTGTCATTTAAGCAACAAAGGAGCTAACAAGCAGTTAGAATTTTTCACAGTATCTCCCATTGTCACTTTCTGCCTGACTGAACAAGACACGAGCCTGGGCTAGGCTTCTTCAGGCTCTGAACCACAGTCCTGCCACCAAGGCAAGCAGGGAGAGGAAGCATCACAGGAGATTTAATCTCAGTTTCACAGTATCAAACAGGGCTGTATCCTCATCCCCTTGAAAATGTTTTATGGCCAAAAGCATTCTACCAATGTCAGCTGTTACTGTCACCTTCTATCTAAATAATGTGGCACTTAACTTTTTGGGTGAATTTGATCTTCATCCTTGTGTGTCCAGTAAATAGGAAAACAAATATCACTTTCAGGACAGTGTCACAGGTGGACTGTCTGGCCTAAATGCCTTTAATGAACACTGGGTCTACTGCCCAGAAGCTCAGTACTGATCATACCAAAATACCAAACACAAACACTGATGTGCCCCAAACAAGCCACCTTTGGTAGGTATTCCATTAAAAAGGACAAAAGTTTTTGGTTTGAAATTCTGTGGATGAGGCTGTCAGGTGAGAGAAGTCAGTCAGGAATTCGCTCCCATGCAGCCGTGCCTGCAGCTGATAACGGAGAGGGGAGGGGGGCTGGCAATGAGCTCTTGGGCAACGTTCTCTAACCTGACAACAGTAGAAAACCAACTCCCTGGACCACACTGTTTCAGAAGTCTGGGAAAAGGCCATCGGCTTCCTGCCACATCCCTCCTCTTTCACAGGAGCCCACATGAAGGAGCCTTTCTTCAGCTTAACTTGAGGAGATAATTTGTTCCTGCCTTGTGCTCTGACTCCAAATCCAGGGCTCTTAGCTGGCCTTTGAATGATATATGGGGGAAAACAGGAATTATCCTGGGACTAGAAATTGCAGATCAACTTACAGAAATTAATATAAATATAAAAGCTAAACTGACATACCATTTGTATTCACTCTGGGCATTTAGGTAAATTTTATTTAAAGTAACACCTATTTATCACTGGCACAAGTCACATCAGTGAAACAATCTCGATATTCTTGAGGCTAGAGCCATGGGCCACACGTGGCTACAAAGTCACTCCATCATGCAATCGCATGAAATCTGGAATCATGACGGCACAAAGCTACATCTCTCAATCTGGGCCTTGATCATTCTTAATCTCTTACCCTTCTCTCAAAAGTAGAAATTCCCTATCATTTTCTCTTACTAGTAATAACCAACCAGTAAAGCTGCTAAAGAGTAAACAGATTAAAATCACGGCATCTTTGCATTAATGATAATTTTCTGTTTCTCTTCAGTTACAAAAATAAGCATTCAGGTATGGAGGTTGTTCAAATCAATTCACTTTCACCACTAGTTAACTGAAGCACCCAAGAAGCTGAACGTATATTTAAGAACTAGGGTTCAGAGGTCATGTGATTTGAACTCAATGATGCTAGATTTCTATCGTGTCTCTCGTATTAGCCCAATAGATTTATACTGCGCTTGAGAATCTGAAAGAGCTGTAATTGCATCAATAGAAGTACAAACAGTCTGAAAGCAGAAAGAGGCAGCAGAGTGAAACAGAAAGCTCAGAGCCTCTGATTTGCCACCTGCCCAGCTATTTGACCTTGACCAGGTGTCTGACGCATTGTGAGCCCTAATTTCCTCACCTTAAAAAAAAAAGTGAGGCTGACCTCAAAGATGCATTTCAGTTTTGACATGAGGCCTCTATGGCTCTCCATGTTTCCCCATAAATCCCGCATAGATCTATCTAACCCACTGTAAGCTTGTCTTGTTCTATAATATGCCAGGCGCACCAATCTACTGCTCTCATTGGCCCTCCTCAGAATGTCGACCAGTCCAACTCTTCCAGAGCTTCTTCGCAAAACAGATGAAGCCTCACAGAGTAGCTAAAGCTTTGAAGAAAAATCAAATGAAACGTAAAAGCCAGTATCTGCCCTTCTGGGTCTGACCAGTGGTACCCTCAGCCCAACTAAATCTGGTTTCATCCCCAGACCTGGATTACAACGAGAGCTTTATAAATAGCAAAGGGCTATCTGTATGTAGGGGAGCTGCTGTTGTAGTTAATAATGATGTTGATGTTACTTCATCTTGCATCCTACAGTCAGCTCCTTCTGGGGCCTTGAGCATTGTGCTGGGACTCAGGCCAGTTTGGCACCCAGCGCCCATCCTGCCTTTACTCAGATGTCAGAGCCACAAGTATAATGAATTTCTCTGAAGCAGATCGTTAGAGGTAATGAAAGGATGGCCTTCGTTTATCGGAGGGACCCACGGCAGCTCTGTCTGCAATGCCTTTCCCATGCGTACCTCGGACTACAATAAATTCCAGAGGAAATAATCACTTGAATTAATTAAAAAGAACATACACTAAAACTAAATTAGAAGAAGGTTTAATAATGGATATATTTATTGCAATAGATTGATATATTTGTTGGAAAGGATCAAATACTGCTATCTTTACTGAAGAGTATCAACAGTCTGATCTATTGATTAAATAAGTTGGAGAAGAAAAGCATGGGAGATAAAATGCATGCCTGACCATGAAAAATAACGACGCATACTCGTACTGTGCTTCAGGGTTTTCTTTAAAACAATCAAATATTATTACCCCTATTTTACAGCTGAGAAAACTGAGGTTCTGAGAGGTAGCACAAAAAGGCAGAACCGCAAGCCAGGTCCCACACCCTCGCTCCTCCTTCACAGAGTCTCCAATGTGTCTCTAGCTATCACCTATTTTTTTTTTTTGCTGTGGACACCAAGTAAGAAAATTCCTTTACTTTGAACTTTGGAGTGGTACATGTTTCACCATGCATCTGTTTATCTAGATACGCAGAGTTTAGAGGATCTAAGATGAAAAGGTTAGACACCAGGAAAACAGCTTTGCAAAGTCCACAAATAATCTGATAAAAAATTGACACGCACAATAACTAAGGAATTGACACGACTTTATAAGATTAAGATCTACTCTTCAATAAACACATGGTGCAAGACTGAATAAGCAGGGCTGGAAGGAAAAAAAGAAACTTAAAAGTAACCACTTGGAAAAACTGTGAACAGTTTGAAAACTCTCCAATGATCAGAGAAAGGTGAACGAAAACCAACTTTACACACAACTGGCAGATGGTTAAAAAAGTTGCACAATTTCCAGGTGGTGGGGCTGGCTGTGGAGAAACAATGCCAAAAACCCATGCCACTGGGGCACTGGGCCAAGGACAGGCACAGGCTTGTCAACATCAGCCACTGGACTTGTTTTAGGGGTGAGGGGGAGAGACCTTCTGCTCCAGCAACTCTGTGTGTGTGTGTGTGTGTGTGTGTGTGTGCGTGTGTGTGTGTGTGTGACACACATACAAACAATATACATGCAATAATTTCTCTTTGAAACTATGAGTACCTAGGCCCTAGTTTAAGCTCCCAAAGTGTGTATGACCCCATCCCTTTCAGATAAGAAATCAAAACATTTTTAAAGCAAAGTTTTCCAATCAAGTTTCTATTTTCAAGAGGAGTGAACAATAATAACGCTATTTTGAAGAACGCTATACATTAACCAAATGCCCTAAACTCAAGCAGGAAAAACTTCTCTTAAATGAGATCCTCAGCATTGGGCTAGGTAAGGAACTATTTAGTTTTCATTCCATGGGTGCCTTTTGTTTTGAGATCCCATTAATTTTTGACTCCAGCCCTCCCCTCTCAAGTGAGCCACCCCTTATAGCAAAGATTGAGAAAAGAAAGTTCAGCAAATCTGCCTTACAAATGAACTGTTTCTAGTAAGACAGGGAATACTGCATGCTCATGGGCCCTGACCACTCCAATAACAGAGGGAGGTTAATCACTTACCTTTAAAAAAGACAGAAATACGGTTCGCACTTTGAATAGACATTTAAACTACTTTTATGACAGACACTCCACAAACTAAATACTGCCTCCCACCTCCTAGTAAGAGGCCATTAAGTAGTAAATCATCCTATCTGTCTACAACATCGCATTCAAAGCCAAGTCCGAGGGCCTACAACATGCATCATCCACAGACTTTCACCGGTCTGCTCCACCACAATACGACCACCAACAGAATGGCCAGGGGTTCATGCTGGCCTCCGTTCATTAGGAGACACAGGCGAGCGCCTTCTCTGCCTCCACAGAGTCAGATCTCCCCCACCACTGCCAACCCCAGGCTGGGCACCCAAAGGAGAGGGCATCACAGGCACGGCAGGCCATCTCTGCCTTCTATGCTTTTACCAGTCCACTGCCCCAACCCTGTAAGATATTAAACAAGTGATCACAGTCAAGTATTTGCGAAGAGTTTTCCAAAGAATCTCACTGAAATCCACTCTGCTCTAGAGATTACCTTAAGTTGGGATGAGCGGAGCCAAAGTTCTCCCCTAAACTAGAGTGGACGGAGAGGAGCCAAGTTCTGGCTCCTCTGACTTAAAAGGAGACTCTTAAAACTCCAGCCACTTGAGAAGATAAAGGTCGCCCAACAGTGATCAAATTAATTTTTGGAGGGATGTGAACTCGTGTTCCCCCTTCACAAAAAGATCCACAAATATTATCATAACCCAGTGACTAAACACCCCCGCAGAACGCAAGAGGCCAAGTACTTCCTATTCTGGGTTCATGGGAATCTCAACAATTACTAATACCTATAATGGGCTTTGTGTAACATGTTCCTTAAAAGCTATTCATTTTATCTTGGTAACCGCACTGGGTCTTAAATGTCCTGGGAGTGCCAGCCATTAAACAAACACTGAAGTGAATACTTCTGTAGTATACTCCTTTCTCCTTCATCACAGTGACCGCGGCACAGGCCCACGCCCGGGCCGCCCTCCTCCCAGCCAATGGCTCGTGCTGCACGCGCAACATCTCCCCTCTCAGCTGCAGTTTGTCAGGAACACACACGACACAGGTTTCCAGGGAAATTAAGTAATAATCACCCTCTCCTTGAAAGGGGTTCTGGATATCACGTGGTATCCAGGTGATGTCATGCTTAACAAACACATCGAGTAAAGCCAAATGTAGGAGCGGATGTAGAAGAAATGATGGCTTTGTGTTTCCTTTCTCCCAGAGCCAGCGTGGCCGCTTCCACTCGTCCTCTGCCCTGCCTGGCTGTTTCTGGACGTGCTTTTTTCTACGGCATCCATCATGCATCTCTGTGCTATTTCCGTGGACCGTTACATAGCCATCAAAAAGCCCATCCAGGCCAGTCAATACAACTCCCCAGCAACAGCCCTTATCAAGATAACAGTAGTCTGGCTCATTTCAATAGGTAGGTGGGAAAGGAAGGAGTCTGGGGATGGGAGGGATCCTTCCAAGAAGGAGCCTGGGAAACATGACATTTATCATCATCATCATCATCATCATCCTCATCACCACCATCATCATCATCCTCATCCTCATCCATACATTTGCATACATGTATGTATACACACATTGCAATCCTTGAACCCTTCGTCACATATGATTCTAGGCTTTCCAGCAAAGATCTACTCCAATACCTCACTGTGGGTTGGAGAAGACCCTGGGTGCTCAAAGACAACAGGGCAAAGGTTCCACTCAGCTCAAAAGGCTTCCAAAATGGTCCTGCAGGGCAGCTAGGTGGCGCAGAGGATAGAGTACTGGCCCTGGATTTAGGACCACCTGAGTTCAAATCCAGCCTCAGACACATAATGCTTACTAGCTGTGTGATCCTGGGCAAGTCACTTAACCCCAATTACCCAAACAAAAAAACAAACAAAATGGTCCTGCGTCTACACATTGCTCACTGACCAGAGGTTCATGACCAGGTTGGCTGGAGGAGTGGGGCTGAAATTTCAGCTACAGAAATTAGTTCTCAAATAGCTTCTCCCGGGCCCTGCATCAGTGGAGGGGAGAGTCCACACTGATGAAAACATAGAGCTCTAATGTGCTGATGTACTGAATTTTCATGATCTTTACTGTGATTCAACATGAGGGCCAAACCAGAAGCACTAGCCTTGTGAAATATAAAAGACTTTGCTCTGAAAACATTCAAATTCTCATTCTAACTCAACAAGACCCTAAGAGTTAATATGCAAAAACTTAAGATTTCTGAAAAATGTCAGATTCTGTTGAAATCAGCTGCATAAGCACCTCTAAGGAGCTAAACAGATAAATGGAGGGAATTGAAAGTATTTTTAAAAACCAACCAACCAAACCTCACTCACCACCCTTGAGCAGAAACTAGGCAAGATTATGAGGCTACCCTGGAAGCCTAGATTCCAGTGCATGGCAGTTAATTCAAGTGTCTACAGCATGTTACCCAAGGTTTCGGCTGCCTAATCATCTTCAGTGCAGGAGCAAGAGTGCAAGAAGGAAATGTTTATAAATGACGGGCAGATCAGAGGGGCAGTAGAAAGCAGCTGCCTTTCTTCTAAACTGTCTGGATGGCCCAATGGCCATCTTTGGGGTTCAAGCAGCTAATGAGCAAAGCCAGGAAAACTTCACACCAGGATATCTTAGAAGAAAGTTCAGTCCTGCCAAAATGGTATCTTGGAAATTGGCAGGTGAGGACCAGACAAAGAAGCCAAGTTGAAGAGGACACTCGTAAGAGGCGAATACAGCCACCACCCACATCCTATGATCATTCATTAGGATTCTAGTGAAAGAAGCACTATTCTATTTGAACAAACTTGCAAATTCAAAGGGAGAAGTATTAGATGAAAGAGAACTGGGATGCTTAGGAAAATAAATGCAAGGAAAAGATGCACCTTCAGATCCAGCTGGAGAGAGAAGAGCCACCAGGGCCTGATCTTTTGGCTCCTGATAAAAGAGCTAAACTTCCTTCTTCTGTTTACCACCAAGCGGTTCTGCAGATGATGGGGTGCTTTGGGGTTCACAGATCATAAAGCTAGAAAGAACCTTTCACATCAAGTCAAAGAAAATCTAGATCAGATTCATTTTTGAACGACAGCTGATTCTAAAGGAAAAAGGGTGGGGACTGGGCACTTTGTTCTGGGTCTCCCCCCCCCCCCCACAACTCCAACAAGCAAGTGTAACCTTCATCAACCCTCTTCAGGTAAAAACCAGCAGCAGGGGAGGGACTCGCCTATCTTCAGGCATAATATCATTACGTTTTCCTTTCTGAGCCGCTCTAAGTCATTAAGGTAAAACCCACAGCTCATTAAAGTTGTAAAATACCCTATCTCAGATCACCACCTCCCTTCTCTTTGCTCAAGCTTTCAAAAGAAAAGTGGACAAACCTCATTTACAAGGGTGAAATGTGAAGCAATCTTGACACATCAGCTAAACCTCAGAAGAGAACGTGGAGCTGGGAGGCTCCCTCGCTACTTTTATGGCACTTGTACCTTTCTGTAGGTCAAAGGCATTATTTCTACAGAATTTCTTCTGTAGGTATAAAGAGGTATAAAACCACTACTATGAGACAGGGGCAATAATTAGGGTCTCTCTCTAACATCTATCATGCTGTGTGGACCTGGAGTCAGGGAGACCAGAGTTCAAATCCTACCTCAGACACTTGCTAGCTACATGACTCTGAGCAAGTTACTTAACCTCTGTCTGCCTCAGTTTCCTCAACTGTAAAATAGGAAGGAGAACAGCACCTCACTTCCAAGGTTGTTGTGAAGATAAAATGAGATAATACTGTAAGGGGTTTTGCAAACCTTAAAGTGGTCTATAAAATTTAGCAATGATGATGATGACGATGATGACAGCTTTAGGGTAATTAAAATGCTAAATCTCAAATCCCTAATGAATCTCTTGTAAACTGCAGACTTGATTACTTCATACGTCCACATCACACCCACCCCGTGGCCTGTGCTCCCACAACCAGCCAGCACTGCCCCAAGTGCTGTCGATGGGAAGGCCGGATGGGAGCACTGCACTCCCCGAAGTAGTTCACACAGACCATGAGACTGAACTCAATTTGTCTGGGGTTTCTTCTTTTCTAGGCATCGCCATCCCGGTCCCAATTAAAGGCATAGAGGCTGGGGTGGGGGACCCCAACAACATCACGTGCGCGCTAACAAAGGAACGCTTCAGTAGCTTCATGCTCTTCGGCTCTCTGGCCTCCTTCTTCACGCCCCTCACTGTCATGGTCGTCACCTACTTTCTCACGATCCAAGCCCTGAGGAAGAAGGCCTATTTGATCAAAAACAAGCCACCACAGCGTTTCACGTGGTCCACTGTGTCCACGGTTTTCCAAAGGGATGAAACACCTTGCTCATCCCCTGAAAAGGTGGCCATGCTGGATTTTTCTCCCAAGAATAAAACGGTGCCTAACGCAAGTGATGAAATGCTTATCCGACGAATGTCCAGCCTTGGAAAGAAGTCTGCTCAAACTATCACCAGTGAACAGAGGGCCTCCAAGGTCCTGGGGATTGTGTTTTTCCTCTTCTTGCTCATGTGGTGTCCTTTCTTTATTACAAACGTAACTCTAGCTTCATGTGATTCCTGTAGCCAAAGCACACTCCAGAAGCTTCTGGAGATATTTGTCTGGATAGGCTATGTTTCTTCAGGGGTGAATCCTCTGGTCTACACACTCTTTAACAAGACCTTTCGGGACGCGTTTGGTCGCTACATCACGTGCAACTGTCAAGGCACCAAGGCAGGGAAGCCCCTTCGGAAATGCTCGAGTAAGATGTCCTTTAGGAACTCCACAGCAGAGGACTCCAAGTTCTTTGTGAGACAAGGGGGGAGAAATGGGATTAACCCTGTCATGTACCAGAACCCAATGAGACTCTGTAGTTCTCCCACACAGTCCCCATCCACCATTCTCCTGGACAAACTACTTCTCACTGAAAATGAAGTGGATAAAACCGACGAGCAAGTCAGCTATGTGTAGCAGAAGTCATGTTACCTTCACCCCAATAATGCAACGAGTGGAACTGAGAGTAAGCACGTGGACTATTCGGGGCCATTACAAAACATTACGGATAAAAAGAACGGCAGAACATATGCTACTTCATCTTCCTAAAGACGAAGACTATCAGTATTGTCTAGTTTTCCTCAATTTGGCCAGACAAGTCCATGAAATGGCTATTTTGCACAGAAATAAAGAACATCTAGCACTACACAGTAATTAAGATGCCAAAAGATTCCAATAAAGTTCAGTCAACTACTTAATCAACGAGTTTGGTCTCGCCTCCTTTTACAAAGCCATTACAGTCGAACCATTTGTTGTGGACCCAAGGGTGCAGAGCTATGCTAGAGAAGTGAGCTGGCATGAGAGACACTCACAGAATTCCACAGGGAGGGCTCTGTCCTCAATTGTAGGTGGTTGACATTTTCATTAGTTACTTGGGTGATACAACATAAA
Organism: Phascolarctos cinereus; assembly: GCF_003287225.1. Taxonomy (NCBI): domain Eukaryota; kingdom Metazoa; phylum Chordata; class Mammalia; order Diprotodontia; family Phascolarctidae; genus Phascolarctos; species Phascolarctos cinereus. Next base: position 11,849,447 of record NW_027555958.1, on the reverse strand, counting down.
TGACCCACTTATCAAACTGGCAGATGACACAACACTAGAAAAGAAAACCACAATGGGGGATCAAAGAATCAGGCCTCCCCCAAGCAATGAGAGGACATTTACATGATGGGGAGCTGGAAGAGCCTTGAGCAAGCACCTGGTTCACCCCCATTTCCTTGACAGATGAGGAACCTGAGGTTCAGCTGGAGAGAGACTTAGTGATTGACGTGGCCAGAGTGCCAAAGGCAGGGTAAAGGGTGGAGCCAACAATCGAGCTCTTGTATGTATGTACAAAGTGTTGTAGGAAAGCCTTTAGCTGACTCCAAGCTCACAGACCCAAGAGTAAGTGGAAGCACCCGAAAAGCTAATGTGGTGGAAAGGTGGATTACTCCAAGCAGAGCCTTCAGGATAAAGGAAGCATCCCCCACTGTACTAGGTTCAGGTTAGACATCTGGAGTAGTGGGTTTGGTTTTATACCTCACATTTCAGGAAGGACACTGAAAACCTTTGAAGTACATTCAGAGCAGAGTAAGCAAGACAGTGAGTGGATTCAAAACCAGGCCACAGTAGCATTCACTGAAGGAGCTAGGGACTTTAAACCAAGAAAAGATTTAGCATCATTAGAGCAGGCTTCAAATTTGCCAAAATCTGTCATGTGGAAAAGGACAGAGGAAGGTATTAGGGACAATGGGTGGGATTTATGGGGAGCCAGTCTTGGACTCAATTCACAGATACATGTTCTGACAACGAAATCTGTCCCAAAATTGAACAAGGTCCCTTGTGAGATAACTGGTCAGTGGTACTGGAGGTGTTCAGGCAAAGGCCTGACCTTCACCTGGACCAGGATCTCACAGGAGACTGTTAAGACCACCACTCAGCAACATTGCCAAGGATGTATGTCTGCAGCTTTTTTGACAGAAAGCAAGAAAACCCAACATTCTCTTTGCCCTTGAGGAACCTGAAGTTTAAAGCCTGTCAACGCTGATAATCCATGCATAGGTGACAAGAATAAATACATAAAACATCGAGATTGTTGTTTCCTGTGTGAAAAGGACAGGATCAGAGAAAGTTACCACTTGAGAAACTCCAGAGCCCTTCTTATCCAATCACCTGCAGCTTTCTTGCACTTCAGCCAGCCAGCCCTCCTCATAGTGCCGCTCCATCCCCAGGACACTGGACTTGGAAATTTCCCTCTTGACCTTACAATGTGAGGGCAGGGGCCATGGCTTATCATCTTGCCAAGCACAGAGCAGTGTAGATACTCAATACTGAAGAAGTCTTTGCTGAATGAATGGGGTACTCTGCTTCCTGTTCACCTCCTTTACTCCTAAACCCCCAATCCTTTTGTAGTCATCCTCTAACCTACCCCAGCTGTTCTGAGTTCTCTTGCCTCTCTAGCAAGCCCCCATAAGCCATTATCAAGTGTCCCTCAGCCTCCCTAGCCTGCTAATCCCCGAAGATAAGCCCCACTACTCAATTTTTCCACTCACATTCCACTCCTGAGCTACCAAACTCTGCTGAACCATGAAACTGGACTGATTTTGTCCACTATAAATTTCTACAGCTTAATGTGGGTTGGGTCCTTACTTCTACTCCACAATCCTTTTCCTCATCTCTTACCAACTCCAAGCTACAATATTTCTTCCAAACCCTTCTCTTCTCCCCTTACAATTAAAAAAGATGACGGCCTACTATGAGATCAAAGCCATCTCACCTGCTCTTCAGTTGTTTTTCAGTCATGTCTGACTCTCCATGGCCCCATTTGGGGTTTTCTTGGCAAAGATACTGGAGTGCTTTGCCATTTCCTTCTCCAGCTCATTTTATAGATGAAGGAACTGGGGCAAACATGACCTGTCCAGGTTCACATGATTAGGAAGTGTCTAAGGCTGGGTTTGACCTCAGGGCAATGAGTCTCCTGACTCTAGGCCCTGCATTCTATCCACCCAACAGCCTCCAAGGTCCTTCAATTCCTCTCCATATCTCAGAACTTCCTTCTAGTCAGTGCTAATCCCTCCATTGGACCCAGCCTATGTCTCATTCCATCCATCACCTCTCCCTTTTGTATCTTCAGCCTCTCCCCACTGTGCCTATAAACAACGCCATTCCTCTCAGAACACTTTCCCTTGACCCTGCTCTCTTCCCCTCATCTTGAGTTCCTCTTCGATCTAGTTTCTAAAAGGAGTCATCTATATTTCCTGCCTTGACTTCCCCACCTGCTCCACTTCCAAAACCCCTTGCAATTGGCCTTCCATAGCCTTCACACCCCCATTATTTTCTGTGTCAGGATCACCAACAACCTCCCAAATGGCTCAAGTCAATGTCCTTTTTCTCTGTCTCCATCTTCCTTGGCCTCTTTATAGCACATGGCAGAGTGGCTAATCCCTTCCTCCCTTGGGATTCTACCTCCTCCTCTTTTGACCTTCCTGTCTCTTTCACTAGATTCTGTTTTCCTCCTCTTATTCTCAACAGTCATTGCCCACAACTTTGTCTTTGGTTGTCTATCTCTATATCTCTATGTATGTGCTCATGATCTCGTACACACACACACACATGCATGCACACACATACCCACCCCTTATACATATATGTCCTCTCCCTTAGTAACCTTATCAGTTTCAACTGCGAAACATACGTAACTACCAAGTCTTTATCTCCAACGCTGACTTCCCTCCTGAGACTCTAGACTTCAATTTTCAATATCTACTGATATCAAGACCTGTTTGTAGACCTAAAACCAAACTGAATCTCTTTTCTGCTTTACTGTGTACAGTGAAATTGGAGATCATTTGAACTGGCATCTAGGGAATGATATCAGTGTATTAAGAAGGTGAGGAAGTAGGGAGATTTCAATAAGAGCTAACATTTACATAGCACCTGCTGGGCACTATACTAGGCACTTTAAAATTATTAGCTCATTTGATCCTCACAAAATCTCGGGAGAGAGTTGCTTTTATTATCTCCATTTTACAGAGGAGGAAACTGAGACAAATGTACAATCTAATAACGGAAGTTGTTGCTGTAGTCCAGCAGTCTTCGTGAGCCCTTTTGGGGTTTTCCGGGAAAAGATACTGGAGTGTTTGCCATTTCCTTCTCAAGTCATTTTACAGGTGAGGAAACTGCTGCAAACAGGGTTAAAGTGACTTGCCCAGGGTCACCCAGCTAGTAAGTTTTGAGGCTGGATTTGGTCTGACTCCAAGCCCAGAGCTCTATCTGCTGCACCACCTAGCTGCCCAACTTTCAAGTCAGTTAAGTCAACTAAAATAATTTCCAGTGAGGAGTTAATTCTTCATGACACAAAAATTGAAAGCAAATTAGGAATGGCCTAGTTCTCCTTTCTCTACACTCCTCTCCTGATATTGTGAAAAGAACCCTTCCCTCAGCCCAGTCTGCCCGGGCCAACGTCCCCAGTGGCTGACCAAATGAGCATGTCAGACAGGGAGCTTCCTGTCTCACTGGCTGGTTCCTTTAGTCTGCCCCGGAGGCCTCCCTCTACTTTGTGGAGCATCATTCTTCTTGAGCTGGAATCCTTCTTCCAAAACAGGAAGTCTCTAAACAAAGGTCCAGGGACAGATGTGGCCTCTGCTGTTCTAGCTAAGTAGAAGTGGCCCCCAGGTGAAAGAAAATCATTCTTCTTGAGCAGATTCACTCTCCTCTTCTAGTCTCTTAAATCGTCCCACTTTCCGGCAGTCTAAGTCATGTTTTGGACCGAGCCCAAGATCTCCTCCTTTACCATGTTTCAAAATGGCAGTCACTTTCTCCCCAGGTTTCCATCACTAGCCCTAATCCAAACACACATCCCAGGCCCTTCCACTTATCATTCACAAGGAGAGCAGGTGTTTCTCTCACCACTTCCTCCTACTTCAGAGAGAAAACTTAAAACAAACCGAAAATGTATCCGATACTGCTTTTAGTGAGATGAGACTTCAAGCAGAAAGGTGGCTCGCTGGAATGTTCCATCACTAAAACCACTCTTTTGTGGGCTATAATTCTATTAGTAAAGTTCCTTCCCCATCCTGTGTCTGTGAGAGGAGTCCCCTGCCCCGCCCCTGGGATCTTCCTTCCAATGAAGTTCTCCTGAAAAAGATAAGTTCTTCCTCCCATCTCTTTGTTCCATGTAACATTACCTTGCAGAGGAGCTGGGTTTACAGCTTTACTGGGGCCTTCCTGTCCTTTCAAAGTCTGGTTTAAAGCCCTATTGTGGAGGTCCATAAAGCTCCTGCCACATCACTGTCTTTCCAACACTTCCCTGGAGCAAGACGTACTTTCCCCAGAATCTTCTTATTCTGGTCCAGAAGACAAATCCTTATTACTCCACACCACCTTATTACCTAGCTACCTCGTTGTACACATTATCTCTTTTTCCAAAATCACGGGCCCTTCACCTGGAAAAAATGAAACCACATATTTACTTCCCCCAAGGCCTTTCAGTTTCCTATGCAGGACTCACGTCACCAGAGATCCATACAATACAGGTTTCTTCCATTTAAGCTGCCTCTATGTGACTTGATTAGCATTCTTCCTACTAAAGGAGCCCAATGAAATTCTATGATTACATTAAAGCAGAAAACCTGTGTACCTGCTAGGATTCTATTCAGAATGAAAGGAAAACACTTCAATAAGCTTGAATTTCTAGATTTTGTCATAGACTCACTAAGAAACAGCCAGAAGACAAGGGCTCAGCTTGGGAGATGAAGTATCTAAGTACTGTTTTTCTACTGCTTCTAAAAGTCACTTCTATTCATGATATGGTAAGTCAAGAGAATTCCAAAGGTTTTCAAAACCATTTGTGTTTGGATCAATGAAAAGAGGGATCATTGTCGCAAGAAGAGAGATGCCCCTGGGTTCTCAAAGGTTGTAGATGCGGCCTGTGCTGCTCTAGCTAAGCAGGAGGGGCCCCCAGGGCAAAGTGACCCATCAAGAAGACAAAACCACAGACTGGCCCTCAGCCCGAGGCAGCCCTCTTGTCTTTGCAATGTAACAGCAGCACAGTTACAACGGGGAGAAAGAAGAGAGGGGACCAAGAACTACCCAGCTCTTGGACTACAAACAAACCTTCATGTTGCTGCTGGGCCTCCAGTTTTCTGTCCAAAGCCCAGTGCGCTGAAGAACACCGGATGGCAGAGCTGGGGACAAGATGTGGGTGCAAGCCCCAAGATGGGGCCAACGAGCCCCCCAACCTTCAAGCCCAGAATCTGCTCAGACAAGTTGTCCCAGCACAGGTGAGGGCATCGCCCCAGCCCTGCTGACCGAAGCGCACATGCTGGTGCTGGGGGCTCACCCAGGCTACGGCAGGGGCTGATAGGAGCACGCCGCCTTTCCCACACTCTCGTTTCTAAAACCTTCTCTGCTCCTCCACCCTGGGATGGCATATCTCCTACTGGCCCACAAGAATGAGCCAGTCTTTGTCTGGAGACTTTCATTTGTTATTACAGAGCTAGCATGAGTGCGCCAGTAAGAACACTTTAAAATCCTACAAGGAAAAGCCAGGAGAATTAAGCCACTGGACAGGAAATCAGAATAACGAGGTTGCTGACTCAGCCCTTCACCAGTGGAACTCTAGGGTAAATGGCCGTGGTACACAGGTTGCCCACGAGCCACCTCCTCCTTGAAGGCTCCCCTGATGCCACCAACTGACACCTCCTCAACTTGAGCCATCTATTTCTGCATTAGCACAGCAGGACCCAGCACACTGCCCTGGATACAGCAGACCTTAGTGACATGAGTAAATACGGTGTTTGCTCAATCAACAGATATTTCTTGAGACCCCACCAGGTGCCAAGCAGCTTGGTAGGTGTCCCAAGGTTACAAAAAACAAAACACCAGTCTCATTACTAGACTGTAATCTCCTTGAAAAATTCCTCTTGATGGCCCCAATCTTCTCAGTCAATTGAGAAGTTCTATCCTTATCTGGAAGCACAGGCCAGGAAGCGTTGTGGAAGATAAGGAGAGAGAATGTAAGGATCAAAACCTGCTGTGGGGCAAGAGCGAGAAGGGCCGATCAGCAGCAGCGATGAACAGCCCAGCTGCTAAACTGCACGGCTTCTCACACAGTACCCAATGGCCCTGCATTGGCACAAGAGAAGCTTCAGTTCGTCTTCTTGTCGCTAAGGGTCCGAGTGCAAGCTCTTACTCATGAGCTCAGCTGGGAGCGTTCACTCACTGTTGGTCCTACGCCCTTTTTTCTTCTCCTTCTCCACTCTCCCCAGGTTTATCATTGGCTCCCCACAGTTTATGATCATCCCTAAGTAAATGAAGCTAAGCTAGAGGTGTGTAACACACGAATCTGTCTACACATGTGGACACACACACATCCAGCTCCTGTCTCTCCCCTGAGCTTCAGTCCAACGCCACCAATTATCTATTGGACATTTCAAACCAGATGTCCCTGAGAAATCTCAGACTCATCATGCCCACTGTGAACAGATAGATGATCTTTCCCCTCAGTCTTTTCTTCATGTCATTATTTCTGCACCATCCTTCCAGCTGCTCCCTCACCTCACATAGCCAATCCACAGCCAAATCCTGCAGTTTTGCAGCACACTATGTCTCGCAGCCAACCCCTTCTCTCCTCTCCCCCAGTTCAGACCCTCACCCCTTCTCACTGAGACTAACTGCCTCCCACCTGGTCTCCCTGCCTCAAGGCTCTCTCCACTTTGGGACAGCCTACCGTTTGCTGTTAAGAGCAAATCTGACCATTGTCTCCTCTCCTGGATTAACTCTAGTGGCTTTCTACTGTTTCAGAGAGAAACCCCTCTGTTTAGCTTTTAAAGCCCCAGGCAAGTGGGCCTGTCCTCTCAGCCTCATTGGGTATCACCCTTCTCCACATACTGTGCTGAGGCTAAGCGGCCTCTCCATCTTCTGTCTCTCTGCCTTTGTGACATCTATCCCCAAGCCTGGAATGCCTTCCCTCCCCACCTCAGCCCGCACACAGCCCTTCTCTGCTTTGGTCATGCAGGTCGGCTGCCATCTTCTGTATCCGGGCTTCTTCCCCTGAAGTTCATGAACTGGCTCTTCTAAAAAAAGTTTGGATAAATGTATTTAAACATACCCGGTTTCCTCAGTAATCTGACGTACTTTATTTTTATGCATTTAAAAGCATGATTCTGAGGATTTCGTAGGTATCCCCAGATTGCTGCCAAAGCAAGGTAAGAGCATCTGTTCAACATCAAGCCTTCACTGATACCCCAAAACACAAATGTCCCCCCTAACTACCTTGGATTAACTATTCTGTATATATCTGTATTTATTCACTTTATAATTATGCTATGTATATACACATGCATACATATACACAGAGACATATGCAGGAGTATGCTGGTAAATGTTTAACAACCAGCTTTCTAGAGGGGAAAAAATGTGCATGTGACATCTTTAAATTCAATCTGGATTATTATTCATGTTTTCTCCATCACTTTCTTAAGGCAAGACAAAAACAAGTATAACAAATTAACAAGACAATAAACGAAGTCCTGATTTTGTGTTTGCCAATTTCTGAGATGTAAATGCTCAGTAAAAATTTAACAACTGGCTCTATCTCTAGCATCTATCAGTGCTTAGCATATAGTAGGTGCTTAATAAAAGCTTGTTGTTTGCACAAATATGAAAGAAGCCTGGGAGAATGATCATAGGCCAACTGTTTAAAAAAGCATTTTAGAAGAGAAACACAACCGAAAAACAACTGTAAAAGTTGTATGTTGGAGACCGACAAAAAGACGACGCAAACCCAAAGATCTGTCACTGGCATGTCTGCTATCCTGGGTTTGACAGGATGGAAACTTCCCTGTACCGAGAGAGTGCACAATGATATCTGAAAGGAAAAACATCCTGTAGAAGCCCCTGCAGAAGACAGGGCCCCAAAACGATGGGAAATCACAGTCAGGTCGTTCCCTGGGACGGCAGACCAGGTCCCGGGTAACTCGCCAGCACTGTCTGGCATCAGGAGCTTTTTAAGTAGAGAAGAGCTGGCAAAGCAGCTCTAGGGAGACACCTGCTGACTCTAAGATAGACAGAGAGAGAGAGACACACACACACACACACACACACAGAGACAAAGAGACACAGAGAGAGACAGAGAGAGAAGGCGGGAAGGAGAAAGAAAGAGAGGGGCAAACTCCATAAAAACCAGCACAGGAGCTTTAGTAACTCACATTGTGTCAGTGCCAAAATTAGAGGCAGGGAAGAAAAGGAGAGAGCCCAGGTGTTTTACTGAGGGGCCTGGTGCTAACTCAGTCCATTAACTTGGAATTTGTAAAAAATAAGGTAAAACTGCTGGGAATTCCTTTTCTTTCAAGAAATGAGCCAGATTACTTCCCTGAGGGCAGAACAGAGGCCTCAACAGTCCCACAGCCTGTGGTAAACAGTGTGATGGCCAATGAGGATCCTGAGGCAGGGACTGGAGGATGTGGGTGTACAATGTCACTCTCCTGCACAATCACTGATGTTCACTTAGGATTACCTAAAGTCATTAAGGCAAGGTTAAATGACGTTCAGCATACCATGTATTTAATAAGGCAGGAAATCAGAGAAAACATTTTAGGAAGATTACCATCAAAGCTGGCCAAAATACAAAGCTTCTGGCCTCGAACTGGGCAGGTTCCCTCCTGAGGAGCACTGCCCTCCATTTACTTCTTTACGCCCTTCCTCTCACTTCTGAATGCCTACTCTATTCACCAAACTCTGCCAAAGAAACCATGAAACTCTCAGGTGTTCTGGGTATGTGCCTGGTGTCTCCCAAGAAGAAAGAGCAGGGACCACGTGTGAAACTTCTTAGCCTTCCCACAGTCCAAAGCCATCCGCTATCTGTTCAAACAATCAATGGAACATGGCTGGGCCTCGTCATGAGGTGCCTTGGGATTCAGTGGGGCCAAGGAAGACAAGAGATCTCCCTCCAGCGCACAGAGAAGGGGAACATGTGTTGGCTGTGTGAGGTCACTTGGTTTACCAGTCAAAACTTAAGATAAATTTTCATCTTCTGATTTCTTTTTGTGATAACATTAAGGCTTCACTTGAAAGGAAATCTCTCCTTCCATTACCCAATTTTTGAAAAGTCATTTGAAATCAGAACTAGCAACAAACAGCTTGTCAAACGGGCCATGGAAAGAAAGACAGGGGGACTACCCCTGTCCATAGTCATGCTCTCCTCCTCGGCCCTCACAGAATGAGATTGCTCCACCAGCACAAACTTCCAACCTTTCCACAGCGGGGCGAGCTGCAAAGAGCCCTACTCATCAGTGAAGGGACTCCAGGCATGGGCCCCAACCTCCCTGTGGCTTCAGAGTGTGGTGGGGGCTGCAACGCCCATGGAGTGCAAGCTACGATTCTTGGCCAGTGGAGCCCAGATTTCCTTATAAAGAGCAGATAAACAAAGCACACAAAATCCTTCTGCTTTATCCTTGATACTATGCCACGCAGGTCACTGGGCTGGGCCCCAGGGCAGAGAGACTCCTTAAGTGGATAAACTAGGAAGGTACCCAAGGTGCCCTGAGACAAAGGAGCCAACACCCAGGAGAGCTGGAAGGTACCTTCAGATTGAGAGAACACTGGGCAGATAAGGAGACAGAGGCCTGGCAATATCAGTGACAGAGCTGAGACTAGAGCTCAGTTCTCCTGACCGAGGACAACGTGGCAGCCAAGAAGCCAAGGCCATCTCGAGAGAGGTGTTGTGTCCAGGAGTAGGGGGTCACGGTCCCACAGTACCCTGCCCTGCTTAGAACACGTCTGGCATGCCGAATCTAGAACACACATGGGCTAGAGTGCCAGAGGAGGGCAACCAGATCATCTCATAGAAGGGTCTGTGAAAGGAACTGGGGGCCCTGTAGCCTAGAGAAGCCTCAAGGGGAGGGCTTTGAGTAAGGGAAGAAAGGAGGGAGCAGACCCTGTACAAGAGGGGAGAGCTGCAAGCAGCGGGCAGAAGACACAAAAGAAGCTGGCAGATGAGAGAAAGAAGAAGACGGTGCAGCCCCCTGTGCCCACATCTATGCCCTCCACGGGGCTCACATGCCATTCCACCTGCAGTCTCCACCCTCTTCAAGCTACATCTGTTTGGGCTCGACAGACAAACTTTCAAGGGCTCCGAGTGTCCTGCATAAGAAAGAAGAGCCTGGCCTACGACATGGAATCCAACGAGCAGGAAAGAGCCGCACAACCTGAGCACAAACGTTGGCTTTTCAGGGGCCTGGAAAGGTCCCCAGGGACCCAGCAAAGATGTCAATAAAATGGAAAGTGAGTCTCTATATGCTATGTCTGACCTGCCTCCACCTGAAACCAAAACCCCTCACTCTCGAGGAGGAATCTTTCATTTGACAAACGCTTTTCAAACGTCTTCAGAACGAGAGGCTCCACTAAGCACCGTACAGGGCTAGGCCTTAAATAGGGTTTGTAGGGTCGTCACCCTGAGACGCTGTGCAGTCTTCTTTTTCAGGTTTCATGCTCCTGTTTGAGGCAGCTATTGGCATGTGGATAGAGTGCTGGGCCTCTAGTCAGAAAGACCTGATCTCCAATCTTGTCTCGGACTCTTACTAGCTGTACGACCCTGGGGACGTCACTTCACCTCTGCCTGCCTCAGTTTCCTCATCTCTAAATAGGGGATGACGTTGGCACCTTCTTCCCAGGTGTGGCTGTGAGTATCCAATGAGGTAATAATTGTAAAGCACTTGGCACAATGCCTGGCATGTGGCAGATGTTATGCAAATGTTTATTCCCTTCCCTTCCCGTTTACTGAAGACTGACTTAGGAACACACAAAAGACAAATCATGCTGAAACAAGCCAAGTGGTAAGAATTAGGCAGCCTCCTACCTGAATAGAATGAACCCAAGGGATTCTACTGCAGCCCTTCTGACATCATCATTGACATCACTGACCTGGGGGCAAAAGGGAAAAGGATTGGACTCAAATGGACGACACTGGCATCCCATTATCAAGACCTGGGGGATGAGCAGGCCCATGTCACCCAAAGCAAGATGCATCATTGACAAGACTTGGGGAAACAGCACTTACTCAAGTGAGTCTCCAACCAATTAGAGGATAAGGGTTTTTTCCCTTCATATGGCAATCCCCAACATATGAACAGATGGCTGGCCTCTACCACCCACCAAAGTCTATGCACGCGCACACACACATGTACACACATGCACACGTGCACACGCACACCCCAGCATCAGAGAGGATCAAAGGATCAGCATCATTTCAGTTCTATTATGGAATATTCTTTTGAGGAACGGGCCAAGAAAGCACACCACGACCGTTTCTGCAAAAAAACCAAAACACCCTCTGCACTCTGAACTTGGAAAAGAACCGAGAACCAAACCTTTAGAACATAATCCACCTGTAAACTGGGGACTAGCTCTGACTGACTCCTTCCAGCAAAACAAATATCCCGTCTTTTGAGGGCCTTGATACAAAAACTGAACTGACCGAAGACAATCAGTTGGTCAGCGTCTTGGCCTGTGCCCAGCACCCCCACGCCCTGCACACGCCACAGCACACAATACTTACTGCCACGTGCAGCAGGCGTCGAATGGCCTTGTTGTTCCCTGAACCACAGTAAGCCATGGCTACAGTGTACATTCCAGATCGACGGAGGATTGGGTCCTGTGGAGGAGATAAGTCAACATTTATCTGATGCTTACACAGGCCTCGAGCCTGACAACTAGTCTGGTACACAGGCAAAGAAAACGGGGGCTCAGATCCACAAGTCAAAAGGTGGCCAACGGTACAGAGCAGTTGCCTGGCAGTGGGATTGGATGGGATCAGATTAATGCTAATTTCCTTGGCAGAAGAACTCGTGTGTAAGTGAAGAGCTAATGGAGAATCTGACAGAGGAAAACGGGCATGGTGGACAGAGCACCGGCCTGGAGTCAGGAAGACCCAAGTTCAAATCTGCAGTTAGACACTTACTACCTGTACGACTATTGGCCTAAGTTTCCTCAACTACAAAATGGGGATCATAACTGCCCCCCAGTGTCATTGTAAAGATCAAATGAGATACCCATAATGTAGCCAGTGCAGTGCCTGGCCCACAGCAGGTACTTAATAAATGCTTGTTTTATTTTCATTTACCACCTTCTCCCATCTCACATGTCTTGGGCACATATGACCTCAGCCCACCTCTCTCACCCTATGCCTTTCATGCACAGACTGACACCAAAGTCATTCTTTGCCATTTGGCAAACAAGCCCAGAAGAGACCCCCAGATGAAGAGAAACTCACTTGAGGTTCCTAAACACTCGGGACCTATTATTTAATGAGGCCAAAGCACCTTCCCAGAGAACTCCTTCTCCTACTCCATCCCATCCCACACAAGCAACTTTGGCTAGCATAAGAGGAAGATGGGCACTGCAGCTGTAACTGGTCCAACAATCAAGAAAACAACTGGGAATAACATTAACAGTCACTAAACCTGAACTGTGACCTCATTTCACCCAGCTGTACCACTCCAAGGCATACCTGGTAACAAGGTCAAAAAAGGGCATGATGGTGAGCTGTGATGTTACACATGGGCAGCCAGACCATGCCCCACATAAACAAATGGATTCCAAAAAGCATTTTTTGAAATGGCAAAGAACTAGAAAGGATGTGGATGCCCAATGAATGGGAAACGGCTGAATAGCTGTGTGGTATATGAATGCCATGAATTTTTTCCTTTTTTGGTCCGTAACTATGACTGCATTGGCTCAGGGCGCTGCTGGTGAGAAAGCTCCTGGTACTAAACCAGTAACTGCTTTGCGACTTATGGTATCAGTGAGTTGTCTGAGCCAATGAACGGTTACATGAGCTTCCCAGGGTCACCCTTGCCCAGGACATATCAGAAGTAGGATCTGAACCCAGGTTGTCCTGACCACAGCGTCAGGCCAGTATCTGGCCATCATACATGATGCTGCTTCACACGGGGAATCCTGGCACCATCAGGAAATGACAAATTGGAAGAATACAGAGAAACGTGGGCAGACTTGTGTGCACCAGTGCCAAGTGATAACACGCAAATCCAAGAAGACATTTCCCACAAGGGGAAAACAGCAGGGAGAGGCTTCCCAATCCTGGGCAAGACATCATACGGTCAGCTAGGCCATTCCAAGGAAGTGATGAGGAAGAGACGGTGGCCGAGGGTGCGGAAGGAGCGGGCCGTGATGATGAGTTTGACAACAGTGTGTATGCGTGTGAGTGTGCGTGAGGGAGTCCTCACTGAGAAGCGAGAAGGGCATCAACAAAGCAGTAGTTTTTTTTTAACTTGAAAACCAAAGAGAATGGCTGTTTTTGCTGAAAAAATCGGCGAAGACACCAGCTCTTCAGTCACACATACAAGCTGACTTCATCCTGTCCTCAAAAGGACACAAAAAGGCCATGTGATGAGAACACCCTGCCCGCCAGCCCAGAGTCTGAGGTGCTGGCTAGTTGTGTTGAACTGCTGTTGTCTCTATTTTATTTTCTGATTTAAGGAATGGATTTCTGGGAAGGGGAGAAGGAGCATAAGGAGAAATACAGATGATGTAAAAAAATATCAACAAAACTAAAATTTTATTTTTCAAAAGGTTGACTCTCCTAGACCAATTTGTGGACTTCTTCATGGGCTAATGCATTTGTAAACCACTGACTGTCTCCCCTCTATCCAAATCAATTCATAGATTTTTGCAGAGGAGTTTGTGCAAGTAAATGTGTATTGTTATAAAAAATAAATTTTTGAAGGGGAAGGAAAAAGGATGAGTATTTATTAAGCACCAACTATGTGCTATGCTGTATGCTAAGACCTTTACAAACACGATCTCATTTGATCTGGGAGGAAGATGAGTATAGCAGTAAATGGAGAATAACCTGGGGAATGGGAGGGGAAGAGGAGTCAGTAGAGCAGGAAAAGCCTGTGAGCAGTGACTACACTGACAGTTAATAGAGTCCAAGTACCCAAGAGATGCTCTCACCTTATCCCGGCACAGAGACTCAATGAGGGCGTCGGCTTCCTCCATCCTTCCGTACATTACCAAAGCGATGCCAACAGCAAGGCCCCGTAAGATCTTCTCATGCTGGGTCTCCTGGGCATAGCCAACCATGTCCTCGATAGCCTGGGCATTTTTAGAACCTAACATAACCAGGCCCAGGGCAAGGCCAGCTGCTTCTCCTGGACATGGAGAAGCAATGTGTTAGTATCTTACATTTAAGAGCTGATATTCTTTATGGTAAGTCAACAAAGCACCACAGATGACTCCGGATGAAAGGTACCACTAGAAAGTGGGCTGACATCCTGAAGTCACCTGTAGCTCTCCGCATGTCCTTTTCAAACATTCTATTACAAAGAAAAGGCCTGGACCATCTGTCTCCAATAACACACTCTCTGAGCCTGACGCTCAAGTCTGGCAAGTTCTTCTTTTCATTTTAAATCTGACCCTAAGTTTTGGTGAGTTTCAAATCCTACATTTTTCCAAGTGGGGAAACTGAACTTTCTTCAACATTTCCACCTTCTAGCTAAGCATCAGAGGTAAGCCATAGAGAAAGTGTCCCAAGAGACATCTTGACAGTAAAACCCTGTCCCATCCCATCTGGCCAGCAGGCACACATGCCTTGGCTACTTTAGACAGACCTCTTGTCACATGACATGTCCATGAGAATGCAGCATCAGCCGAGCCTCTCAAATCATGCTGAGAAGAGGGATTCCCTCCCTCTTCCAATACGCGGGGAATGGGAAAAGTCAATTTAGGGGTCACCTTGAAGCTACACGTCCATACAACAAGAGTAAATTAAGATAATTATTCCTTAATCCATAAGAGTTTGTGGAGAAGCCGAATGGTGCAGAGGCTAGCATCAAGATGCAGGCTCCAGTCCTGCTTCCACTGCATCCTGCCTGGATGATTCTGGAACGCAGTGCGTCATCACCCCAAAGCGCACCAGGCAGTTCGAAGGACCTGCGAGTCGCCTAGAGTTCCTGATACCAATGAAATGACAGGGTTGACTTAAAAAGAAAAAAGACTGCTGGCTTCGGAGCCTCAGGCAGCAGCAGGCTGGGATACTCTTGGGACCCCTTCTCTGAACCATATTTTTAAATGCATAGACACAGGACTACACAGGAAACCAATCAGGATGAAACACAGTGATCCAAATAATAAAAATTTCGAGGTGGAGGGCCTCTTGAAATCTACTCAATGGGCTATGTACCCGACCAAGAGCCCCAGGTCTGCGGTTTTTTAGAGAAATTCCTCACCTGTCACGGCGTCATCCTGGTACAGATTTGTTTTCAGCAGATCGTAGACATCCTGGCGGGCTGTGCCCATGGCAGCCAATCCGAGGCCCAAACTACCACCATGTCGGACAATCTAGGGAAAGAACAGGTTCTGTTCATCCTGGGCCCTCCTCATCCAACCTGGGGAAGACTACTGTCATTCAAACAAACACAAACAGCCCATGCTGCAAGACAGCCAGCCGAGCAGCTGGAAGGAGGTTGGACTCTCAGAGACCAGTCAGCACAAGAAGCTTCCCTTCTTGGCACGGTCCTGAAGGAAGAGCTCTCTGACCAAACAGGCAAGAGAGAAACACAGAACGACTCACTAAACGCTCCTTCACAAGAACACAGCATGTGGGCACCTTGGGGGCACCATGAATGGAGTGTCTACTTGGGAGCTGGGAAGCCCTGAGATCAAATCCAGCTTCAGACACTTCCTGGCTGTGTGACCCTGGGCAAGTCACTTCACTGCTGTTTGCCGCAGTTTCCTCATGTGTAAAATGGTGATAATAATAGCATCTACCTTCTGGAGTGAGATCAAATGACTTGTCTGGGGTCACAGAGCCAATGCGTGGCAAAATCCGGATTTGAACCCAGGTCCTCCTGGGTCTCAGGTCAGCACTCTAGCCAACGCACTACACTACCTATCACTGTGTAGGTATGTATGTATGTTTGTGCACATATATGTATGTCCACAAACCCCTATTTATGTGTGTGCGTATACATGTATATCCATATGCCCCTTACTTACTGAACTTATTTATGTACACACACACACACACACACACACACACACACACACACGCACACACACACACACACCACACGGTGCCTTGTCATGATGGTTAAAGAAATGAGAAATGAACTTTGGAGTTTCGTATGAGAGACAAAGAGAGCCAGGATCATTTTATACAATTACATGAGTAAGGAATTTATCTTTTTTTGTGGATTTTAAAATGTCCATATACTTAGACCAGTTCATAAAGCAGTCACTTTCCCAGGAATTTTTTTTTAAGCCATCATTCCCTTGACATTCAAATGCTCACGTCATTGCTGGCATTCTTGAGCTGGTTAAGCAGATAGTCAATGATGTCGCCACCATGATTGGCATGAATGAGACCCAAAGCGTAGAGACCTCCACCTTCCTGATAGGCTGACCCGGGAGAGGTGTCTTTGGGGAGATAGGTTGCCATTAATTGTAATGCTTCCTTCTCGTGACCCTGTAAATTAAACAAAAGTGTTATGGAGAAAAACATCTTATTTTAGTATGTTCCTCCTATTGATATCTGGCAGAACGATCATTAATTTAACAAATCCTTATTAAGCACCACGTCCTATGTGTAAGTATACTGCGCTACATTCTAAAGGAAATACAAAGATAAAAATGACACACTCCACTCCCTCCCACTGGAGGGGGGGGCTAAGATCTATACTCAGATTCGGGGTTCTGGAGGGGAAGGAGGAAGGGAAGACTCGTGACTTCACTGGTATAGGGAACTCCCGAGTAAGTAAACTCCCTTTACCAACATAGGTCAGCACCTCTTCTGTAACCTGTAGTCTCCCAGAATTTGCATGGGGCACTGAGAAACTAAGTCATTTGCCCAGGGTCACACATCAAGATGCTTCAGAAGACCAAGGCCAGGTGTACCTAACACTGAGGATGGCTGTCCATCTGCTCTGCCCTGTCCTCTCACTCTGACATACAGATTATAAATAAAGACTATCTGAAGTGCCTATGAGGAATCCAAAATGTTCTGAGGTTCAATAGAGGACCTTTTCACTAACATGGAGGTCTAAAACTGAGTTTTCCTTCTTCATCACTTTTCTCCACAAATAAAGACAGGAGCGTTTTTCAGGAAGACTCATGAGGTCCCAACAGTGCCTCGAACACCCCACTAAATAGGATTTTTTTTTGTTTCATTACTTCCTCAAACCTTCTTCATGACAGGCCAGTTTTCTCATCTTGACCCAGCTTTAGGGGAAGGAAAGAGGTTTTCGTTTCCCTGGGGAAAGGAAATCTACAGAGAAATTTCCCTTCTCGTTCTGATGCTTTATCTGTTACTTTATCCAGCCCCCAGGCCCAAAGGGTTCAGTGAAGCGCTTAATGACAAAGAAACAAGGATCTGAGGTGGAGAGGCACCCAAAATTCAACAAGGTAAAGACAGTAAAAACCCCAAAGCTGAAAATCCTCTAGAAAGACCAGGAAGAGCAGAAACGTAGACAAAAGGGAGGAGCTCTGGGAGCTGAGCACCTGGGGATCATTAAGGCAAACAGGGAAACAGTTCATCATCACCACCACCACCACCATCATCATCATCATCATCATCATCATCACCACCACCATCATCATCATCATCATCATCACCACCACCATCATCATCATCACCACCACCATCATCATCACCATCATCATCATCACCATCACCATCATCATCATCATCACCATCATCACCATCATCACCATCATCATCATCACCATCACCACCATCATCATCATCATCATCTGTCTAGTTCTCGATTCTTGATGAAAGTTAACAGAGACATGAAGCTGTTAAGACCCACATTGTGTAGGACCTGCACTGGAGAAGGAATTTCCATCTGATGACCCTGCATCACATTCTCCAAATAGATATTTCCTCTCCCGACCCCTTCAAAAGGGGGGAGGTAGAATAACAGCAAATACTCAGATTTAGAGGAAGTCAAGCTACTCTAATTCAGGGCCCCTGCTCCCTGCTGATCTGATGAAACTTGAGAGGAAAGGCCGGAAGCCGCCATCAAAAGCCTGCACGGCTTGGACTACTGCATTCCCACGCACGGTTCCCTGCTCGCTGCCTAATGTCCGCTTTGGTTTGACGTTCAAGGCTCTGTGCTCTGTTGTGTTACAAGCCTCCCCTTCACCAACTAAAATATCGACAACCTCCTCCCCCACCCCCCACATCCAAATGAAAGAGCATTTGTAATGGGCTTTGCCAACCTTACGGCTCTCCACAGATGCAGCTAATGCCACTGCCCTCTCTCTCATGCTGCTGCCAGTGAAATCTTCCCTATCCTTCAAGGCACCCACGATGAAGCTTTCTGGATGCCCACCACTAGATATGATCTCTCTCTCTGCCTCCCAAGGGACCCGCTCCTACTACACAAATGTGTATTACACTTCATCCCCACTGCTGGGCAAGCTGAGGCCGTGCCCCAAAGGGGTACCATGTGCAGACAGTCTGGCCGGAGGACATGCACCCACTGCATCGAGTAACCTCAAGGGACTTGGAAGCAATCTCGCAATCCTACAGAGTCTGGTAGGGGAGGAATCTTCCTCACCTGGGATCTGTCCCAAGATGAGCATCAAGCTCCCAGACACGGAGACTGCCAACCAGAGATCAGTGAAACCTGGGCTACTCCCAACACTGTCTTTGTGAAATGAAACAGTGACTTAGCTCTCACTGCTCCTCAGTGTAACACACATACAGCCCGTGGGTATCTGCTGCACGCCCGGGGGGAGATGGAGAGACCAGAAAAGGCAGATGGAGCAAAGTCTGGGAAGGACACTGCATGGTAGTGCTCAGGGTGAGGACTTCCAAATTCTTGTGTGTGTTTCCTGAACCCGTGGTTTGGTACCTTGCATACAGTAGGCACTTAATGCATGTTTGTTTGGGGAACTTAACATAAAACAGATGAAAATATCTATACCTTGGCAAACTACACATCCTGATGGATGGTTCTGAGGAAAGAATTAGGGAAGCCATCGCTTAAGGATTAGAGCCCCCCGCCAAGAAGCCTTCTCCGGCCAGTGGCAGGTTATGCACTGTGTGGATAACTAAATCATGCTTCACATGCATTCTCACGCACCAAAGCTGCAGAACAGTCATTGGCGAGGCCCCAGCCCGCAGTTACCTTATGAATTACACCCAGACTGGCAGTTGCAGTAAACTTTGCCCAGTTCGTGGCTCTGGCAAGCCATTCCAAATTATCTCTGCAAAGAAAGACAAGTCAGTAATGTTGGCTGAAACAGAGTCAGAGAGATTCTACGCCTATTCTGATGCCACGCCCAGGGCCATTAGAAAACACCTTTAAAGGCCTGAAGAAGGGGCTCACAGGGTGAGCCCAGTGGGATCAGGGGCACTTTCCTTCCACATAATCAAAGTCAAGGCCCCCATTCCGTGGCTCGCTATTTTGTCCACTGCAATGGGGAGCTGACTGTTCATCTGCTACTCTGCAGTTACAACTGTGTGCTCTGGTTAGGCAACCAACAATCTGGGTTGTGAAAGCACATCATAGTCGTTAGGATAAACTCTGCTGTCCCCCATTAAGTATTTACTTTACCACCCATCGAATCGCCCTGAAGGCCAAGGCCATGACCTCAAAAGGTAATAACTTAGCTCACACTTCATGGAGGGTCACGTTTGCACAACACAGAAAACACAGCATGATTCCTCCACAGACAAACCCAAACCACCCCCCGGACAGAAGAGTCTCATAATTTAAGAGCCTATCATTCAAAAGGGTCTTCAAACATAAGTAGCTTTTACCTGCCTCCTTTTTTTACTCCTCAGTTCCCACCTAGAAAAATAAATACAGCCCAGTCGTGTTCAGGTCAGCCCTGCGCACATATTTACCTAAGGAACTGGTCACTCGTCGTCCCACAGTGCATGAACGAGTTGGCTATGACTGTGGCCGTGTGACATACAGAGTTCCGCACCGCATCCTAGAAAAGCAAAGCCAGAGTTTTACCCAGGACAGACAACAGACACAACAGACACAAGTAATGGGGGGAAAGACATTTCTTTGGACAAATGAGCTAGCTAGCTTAGAAAACACAAGTATTCTTTTAATGTCAGGGTTGAGTCTATTAATTATAATGTGAAATCATTATCCTTTAATTATAAGTGCTTTTAAGGAGTACAAAGCACTTTCCTCACAACCCTACGAGGTAAGAAGGCAGTACATTTATCTTCGTGCCCATTTTACAGATGGGGAAATTGAGGCTCAAAGAGATCCATCACTAAAGTGGGTCAGGGTTTCAGGTACCCTGACTGTTCAGACAGCAGACCCCCTACTAACTCAGAGAGGAAGCACAGTCAACAAGTGTAAGCTGTCATCTTCCATTTCCAAATAGCTGCCTCATCAACAAAAATGTGCACAAAGCCCCAAAACAGGAGACAGAACTTCGGTCCCACGTTAATCTCTACTGACCCATGACAAAGCCGGAGGCTGTACTTCTTTATGCAGCTATCTTACGTTTTCAAACCGTTAAAATGTTTAGGCAGCTGCATTTCAACATTCCTGCGCTCCTCAGCAATCTTTGTATTTCACATGTTTAAAAACACTATTTGGAGAAAGGGTTCCAAGGCTTCATAAGCCCACCCAAGGGATCTATGACAAAGAAGGCAAAGAACCCATAAGCCTGGGAGACGGCCCAAAAGGTGAAAAAGCAATGGGCCATGGCTAATTAGCTGCGTGTCCTACTGACTGAAACCTGTCAGGGCTCACCCAGAAATAAACAATTCCATATTTAGTAGGTATCAAAGAGGCACGTAAGGGCCACATGTTAGATACCCCAAATCAATGCAAGGGGAAAGGAGAGAAAAGAGCCCTCCCACAAGGGCCCAAATATTTAAACTCCCCAATCATGATGAATGCATCAGGACAAACACACACACACACACACACGTCCTTCGAGGCAAAAAAAAAAAAATCAACCCTCCAGAAATGACCCTTGTGTTTGTGTTCATCTTGTGAATGAAGAGGAAACAGTCTCAAGCAAATGTGAACCACAAATGATTATGAAGGGACCCAAAGTAATGTCAAGCGCAGGGCGTGTGGCTGCGAAGCTGCTTTAGGAATGAACAGCCTGCTCTGAGAAAGGATGGTAAATGGGGGGAGAAAAAAGGAATTAAATTAGGAAACTCTATAAATGAAAACAGTTCTTCCAATTATAAACGGACTGTTTAAACAACGAGCTCCCCTGCTGATTATTTATGCGCTTACTGTGAAACAGTGCATATGGCAAAAATTAAAGCTAACTTAAGAAACATTGCCAATGGATAACCAGATACAAAAACAAAGCAGCTTCTGAAATTATAAGATAAACAGGAAAACAACATTATACCGACACATCTGACTTCTCCAGAACAAGCACACTTAACAAAATTCAATGGAAGAACGTGCCAATTCTGACATTTAATGACAGTAAGATTTTGTTTCTTTAAATTTTCATGAATTCAGATCATCCTCCCACTGTAATTTGTTCAAATCAGTGAAGCTTTACTACACTCATTACTAGGGATGATGTTAAAGGAGCAAAGCATTTAAAAAAATACTGTATATAACAGGGGGTCCCATGTTCACGTCATTCTCTGGATATGGCACTGCTTGTGTTTTTATGCAGCTGATGGCCATTAAGTTCATAATCAGAAAGAAAATGTCTTTAAAAAGGAGTGAGGTAACCCTGACGTCCCCTTTCCCACTAGTCTAATATTCATTCTTTTGCTACCTACTAATCTCTGGGCTCAGGAGTGATACATAACATTTAACACAGAGAGGTGTACACAAAAGAACATGCGGATTCCAAGGGGTTTTTTTTGAGTTTTTTACCTACCTTTGTGTTTTTTAGAATCATGAGGTCTGTGTTATTATTTCGTATTAAAAACTGAAGATGTAATTCAATTGCCATTTCACCACTTAAAATTTTAATCATTTTTGATATCTGGTCCTTGGGCTCTGGGTTCTGCAGAAAGAAAGAGAATGTGTGATCAAAGACCGTGCCTTCCTCTGTGCCTCAGTTTACAATGCAGTGTTCATGAGAAGGGCCACCAGCCATTAGGGATCCATTCATAAGACCCCAGCCCAGGGAAGAACCTGCATGTCAAATCCCAGAGGACATATAGCTCGCCCTGCGCCTCAACAGCAACATCGTGCATTGCTGCTTCCAGTAACATACCTCCAAGGCATACATCCCAAAGACATCAAAAGCAGAGTGTGCGAAAGACCCATATGAGCAAATATTCACAGCACATGTCCAGCCCACAGGGCCTCCTGTGCCCTAACTCCAGAAAAAACTTGAAACTCATAGCCTTCCATTCCCAGAAATGCCCAAAAAGTCAAGCACAGGCAAGAGGAAAAAGGGGCTGCTGCCAAACTCCCAGCAGGACCACACAATCATGAGCCCCTGTGTCTGGATCACATAAGACCAGGCAGCTTCTACTCCACATGAGAGGAGAATCTGAAATACAATATTCCAAGAGACAGGAGGTAGGTTTACAACCAAGAAACACTTAACCTGAAAAGCTAAATATAATCTCACCAGGGGTGGGGGTCGAAGTAGAACGAATATCCAATGAAATAAACGTTTTTCAAGTATTTCTGATGAAAAGACCAGAGCTGAGTAGGCATTTTAAAATACAAACAAAAATCCAGAAAAACCTAGAAAGGGAAACTATCTGAGCAATTAGAAGGGGCCGTCTGATGAACAGTGCTAACATTCTAATAGAGGAAGAACAGTCAAGTGTCCTTTCAGAATTAATCTCTTCAAAGGGCACTGAGTGAGTTTTATGACAACAGCAGAGGTCCAGGGGTTGGGAGGGAGATGGACTGGTTCTATTCTGAGCGGCTGAAGAGGAGAGAAAGGAGGGAGGGTAAAAACAGGACAACTCTATTTAGAAATGAGGAAGGGGCAGGGAACTCTGTTGTTTCTCAAAACTGGGGTGTGTGGGACAAGCACACAAACAAAGAGGAAGGAGCGCGAGAACTCCTGAGCATCAGATGGACCTCATTATAGGAAGTAAACAAATAAGACTGAGTGTACACACTGCTGTTCAGCCAATTCAGTTGTGTCCAACTCTTGGTGATCCCAGTTGGGGTTTTCTTTGCAAAGATACAGGAGTGGCTTGCCATTTCCTTCTCCAGCTCATTTGACACATGAGGAAAGTAAGGCCAACAGGGTGAAGTGACTTGCCCAGGGTCACACAGCTAGTAAGTTAAGTGTCTGAGGCCAGATTTGAACTCAGGAAGATGAGTCTTTCTGACTCCAGGCCCAGCGCTCTATCCACACTGTACCACCTGGCCTCTCTGAACATACAAACGCATGCACACACACAATTTAGTGTAGAAATATACCAAACTCAACAGGGAAATAAGCAGGGATCGGAAGAGGGGGACATTAAGTGAGAGGGAATAGTCACAAGAAAAACAAATTTCCTGATCCTAAAGAAAGGAGGGAAAAAAAGAAGCCAAGAATCTAAGAAGGTGCCCATCAACTGGGGAATGGCTGATAAATTAGTGGTCTGTGAATGTGAAAGAATATCACTGTGCTTTCTGTCCTTCGCAGAAGATCCTCCATCTCCAAACAATCTCTGAATCTTCAGGCACCCTACTATTGTTCTGACATCTCCAAAATCAGTTCCTATCCAAGGAAACCCACGTGGACCAGTTACGAAGAGTCAAAAGGTGAAATTATGCAAAGTCCAAGGGTCCCATTTCCGCGTACATCACTGCCTCCAAGCTGAAAAAACTCGGACTGTCTGTCAGAACACTGACGTGGGAGCCACCTGGGGCCTCTCTACATGGCAGATCGCCTCTGGAGGGCAGGCCAATCACTGTGTTCTGACTTCGGCTCCCTTAACTGCTCATTGCTCTTTTCTTGCAGATTCTCAGACTTGCTGTGGCAGAGCTGTGACGAGTCATCCCGGATAACTGTCTTCATTTCTGCTATCCAGATTTATCCCAACACCTTGGAAGCACTCAGACTCAGCGTCATGCTGCTGCACGCACACACTTGGTTACCTGCCCATCTCTACCTCCTCCAAATGTTAAGCAGCTCAAAAGAAACATGAGATGCACAAATTTAGAGACATGTCCACCCCAAATGTTCACACGCTCTACTTGTGCCCGACCTGTGCTAGAGCCTTCCAAGCTGGGACTGGTCTGCTCAGCCACAGCTGCACACACCGTAACTTAACTCTAACATACTGATGTCACTTTGATCCTCTTCAAGAATGAAGGACAATGACCAAACCAAGAGGTTAAGTGGAATGCTTCCATTGGCTTCCAAGGTTTACCTAGTCTGGAGAGTGGACCCCGAATGGTGCCAATGAAGAAATAGCCTGTGCCAAAAAATACAATCCCTCTCCCCCCAGGCCCTCAAATCAACCGCAATATTTCACAGTGTTTCACCACCCTCCCAGAGAGCTGTCATCTTCTCCATGTAACACATCTCTTCTCTGCAAGGGCCCAGGCCCCAGACATGTTGGTGTGTCCCGGACCGTACTGTGTGTCTATTTTATAAAGCATAACCTTCATAAAGGCAAGTTAACTAGCTCTTCAGAGATTTACCCAAGGCACAGGGCATGATGGGTATTTTCATAAATAATGATCTTGCCATTCAACCCATCTTCTCAGAAAAAAATACTCACCACTTCTGGGGACTTCCCAGCAAATGTGTGGCCTGTCTTTTCTTCTGTTTCCATACTCTCACTGAAATAAAGAAGAAAGTCCAAGTTCATTCATCTGAGAATCGGATCAGCAAAGAGCAAAGGAACACTCCTATAAATCATACTGCTAAGCGAACATAACACAACCCTAAAGAAACAGACTACTGGCTGAATCTCTGAGGAAAATGGGATGCAAGACTGTGCCATCAGGGCAGAGCAGATGAGAGCTCCGGGATTCTATATGACAAGACTGTGGAGAGTTTTGGAATCTCAAGATAAAAAAGTGGGTTGAAGGCTACAGGGGAGAGAAGAGAACTAAGTCATAGTAACTAACAGTGCCTTTTTAAGAGTTTATAAGACACTTAACTCCCAACTATCCTACAAGGCAGAATACTTATTATTATGCCCATTTTACAGATAAGGAGACTAAAGGTCAGAGAGGCTGGCTTGCCCAGCCACAGTCACAGGGCCAAGCTTTTTTAGCAAATAACTGTAAACACCACTCACATGTTCAAACAATGGCACAAGGGAGAAAAGGAATCAATAAGTACAGCTGGTGAAAGGAAGGCAGAGATTTAGAATGGGAAACGTAACAGCTGGTAAAAGCCACTGTTTTCTCCCTACGGAAGCCTTTCTTCACTGGCTGACCTCCACCAGGACTGCCTCCCACTCTCCAGCATTCCCTTTTGGGAGAGGCAGCACCATGAGGAGGTCATTTTAGTTCTGACTGTGTGACCCTGGCTAAGTCCCTGTACCTCTCCTATCCTCAGCACACTCATCTGTCAAGTTAGTGGCTCGGTCTGGCCTCAGAGAGCCAGGCTTTGGGAAGCATAGCTCATGCCTCCTATGGCCCCGGTCTCATCCACAGCGCCTGTGATGCCTTCTCCCGGACACTCTAAGGGAGGGTCTGGACCATGCCTGGGCCACATCAGTAAGACAAAGCATTTTGTGGGGAGCGGCCCCCCGCCCCAATCAGACAAAGCAGGCATCAGGCCCATTCCCACCTCTCCTTCTCGGCCCCGGGCACGGTACCCGTGTTGGTTGAACCGGGCACAGAAGCGATGGGGGGTGCCCACAGTACGGAGGTTCTGGATCACGGAGGACAGGAACTGCTGGCTGGCACTCTCATACAGGTCAAAGCAGATCTGATAGGCCATGAGGAGGTTGTCCTCCTTGACCAGCTTCTCCAAGATGTCACTCACAGCCTGAGGATCATCTAAGAAAATCAAGCACTAAAAGGGCAGAAAGAAAAGAGATGATAAAAGCAAGACGGAGCCACAAGGCAACCACAACTGCACCGAACGCCAGCCTTGTGGGGGTCTGAGCGTCTGAGGAATTGAAGTCGTTCTTCATCTTAACAGAGCATCGGGGCGCTGCAGCAGTTACAGAGCCAGTCTGGGGCTCCAATGGCCCCTTGGAGCCATCCCAGCTGGGCGGTCTACGGAAGTCACTCCGCCTCTCTAGGACACGAGGACTCCAGCACCAGATGCTTTGGTGAAGGAGCCAAGTCTAGACAAGGAAAGCCCACGTCCTATTCTACCTTAATACCTAACAAAGCAACCCAAGATTTAACAATGTCCATGGGTCCTCGACCACGGTGCCTTTTAAGAACCCAGTAAAAGGAAGCCTTGCCTGCAAAGAGGTTGGAAGGTACCAAAAAACCTTCTTTTCTGAGGAGTAAAATCAGACTCCGCCCACGGGGCAGCTGCTTCACCACCTGCTGAGACAGCTAACTCATCATTTGCCTAAACAAGACTTCCTGGGATGGCCCAGCTACTGCGCCGTGCCTCCCTCTCTGCAGCTAACTTAGATGCTACTCTCCTCACATACAAACCTAGGCCACCTGGGCTTCAAATTCCTAGACAAAGCACCTGAGCACCTCCTAACTGTCTGTACTAAGAGAAGAGACCACCATTATTAATAAGGCAAAAATCTGGGGCAGCTAGGTGGTGCAGTGGATAGGGCACCAGCCCTGGATTCAGGAGGACCTGAGTTCAAATCTGGCCTCAGATGCATAACACTAGCAGCTGTGTGACCCTGGGCAAGTCACTTAACCCTATTGCCTAGCCAAAAAAAAAAAAAGGCAAAAATCACATTGGCTATTGAGGCAACAGTGGCCACCATCTGCTTCACCTGTGACCACGTGCAGTGAGCTATGATGGCAGACAGCCAAGGAAGCCGAACAGAACTCAAGAGGATGTTTCCGTTTTCTGATGCCCAAGATGTCCATAAACAATCACAGAATTGTGGATGTCTAATCCCAGACACTGGGGGCCTTCCCATTCATTAAAGGCCAAAGGCCATTGGTTGGCTTTCATTAAAGCAGATATAAACAGACTGGTGAAAAGGGAAGATCTGTTACCTGGCAAACGTTGATGAAGTCCGGCTTCTCCAAATTCATGTAAATTTTAACCAGAACTCTCAGCACTCTATTACGGAACTGTTTATTCTGCATCAGAGACATGCAGAGTTTGAGGCTGTAAGCCAGCATCCCAGGGACATCATTCTGAAAAACACCATTGAAACCCTGCATCTGTATATGGCTACTAGTGAATAAAGTTTTCTTAGAAGTAGATAATATAATCTGACACGACTTCATTCTGATCTTACATATTAAAACTTTGGCAACACAAAACGGATGAGTTTTCTGGACTACTTTCCAAGACAGCTGAGGGTTTACTGCTTTAAACACCAAAAGTTTCATTTAATCATTATAAATGAAAATCTTCCCAAAATACATTCCACAACCCCTTGCATCATGAATACAGTTTTCTTCGTGATTCAGAGACTCCATCATACACCCCATGACTGAATGGTGGAGATGTCTGACAATGCTCCTGTTCACAGGGCTTCTCAGGGTGGGCAGGGATGGCAGATAGGAAGCCTTTGGGGCCCTTCCTTTCTTTTTGCTGTCCTCTGTGTGCTAGAGAGAGCAGGCCTACCAAGAACCAAGAAGCCTCTTAATTGTTCTGACAAAGGGCTGGGCTTTTAGTAGACTGAAAACTCCATGAACCCACAGTCCTTATGCGGAACAGCTGACCCCGCTGCCATCACGGCCTGGGCCTGGGAGTCACAAGATCAGGGCTCCAATGCTGGTCCTAACGCTCGTGGCTATGAGATCCTAGGTCACTCTTCTGACCCCTTCCAACCTCAGGCGCCTCTTCTAGCCAATGGTGGCACAAAGAATCCCATGGCCTCCCTCCACACTCACGCATGACAGGCTCTTGGGATCATGCTACTCAAGAGTTGGAGCTATCGAGACAAAAGGGTCCAAAGGACCCTAACACTAAATTCTACAGGGGCTCGGGGTAGGACTATAAATCCACATAAATAATTGTATTAGAGAAAGACCACCCACCCCTGGAGAGATGGGCAAATGTGGGGAAGGGAACCTGGCTAAGAAGGCCAGGTCAAAAAGCTCAGGATTCTGAGAGGCAGAGATGAGAAGAGAAAACACACATGGCAAACGCCCAGAGGTGGGAAACCAAGTACACAAGGACTGATGAGACACTAGAATGAGGAGGGCCTGCAGGGCCCGGCTATGGAATTTGCCTTTTATTCTATAGCCCAGCAGGCTGATGTGGTCAGACCCACATGTTAGGAGAACCCCTTGGGGGCAGGGACATGAAGCATGGAGGCCAAATTTGAGCCACTGAAGGGGGACTGACATGTGAGCAGTCTGGGGTGTGTCTGGATCCTCAGGAACGCCCCAGGGCCATCTAAGGCCAGGAGGTCACCAGAAGCTGGGGCCTGCTGGTCCTCCACAAGTCAAATTAATGACTGGCTCTAATTCTGCCACCCCACCCCAGCACATGTTTTGCTTTTGGTCTCATCCTAAGGCCACAAATAGCAAATACATTCAAAAAAATAAATCCTCAGATACTATAATACCAGCTGTCTTAAGGATTTGAAACTTCAAATTTACCATTCTTTCCTGAGAGTGTAATGTTATCACCTAAGACATTTCATTTCTCAAATACATCTCAAAGGACGTGTTCAATTCCACATTTATCCAGGGCTGGGCGCTCTGCAGGATCACCTCTAAGCTGGGGACCCCCTGTGGTGTACTAGGCTCAGGCACGAGAAAGCACTGGCTTAGCTAGGGGTTTCCCATCAAATTGCAAGAAATGTAATTAAACCTTCTTTGGGGGAAATTTCAACATTTAGCTTTGTACTGGGGACCAATGCTTTCAGGAATCAAGGCTAAACCATCTTGCTTATTAAACAGACGACTGTCCCAACAACTGAAGTCTGAACAGGCTCTTTAGCCCTGACCTACTGAAGCCAAAAAAGCCCTCTGTGTAAATGTTCTGGCCACATGTGTCCAACCCCCAACCTCACAGGTGTGGCAAGCAATGCCCCAAGATGACACCCAAACCAGGAGTAGATCAGAGCTGGCCTTTGCCTATCAATCATAGAGCACAAAACATTTTCAGGAAAAAAGCAACATAATTGAGAATGAAACCTCTCCCCTTAGACTCTCTTCTCACAACTCAGCCCCTCACCCCCCAAACAACAAGGAGGATGTGTCCCTACCGACTCCAATATGGTCTTCTCAAAGACGTCTAGCCTGCGGGTCTCCAGAGCAATGCCGATGGCCTGTTTGTACTTGTGATCGTCCAGACACCTCTGAAACATCTTGTTCACAATACCTTCTAGTCTCTGGTCGACAGGCTTCCTTTCCCCCTCGGGCAACTCGGCATTCTCCACACACTGCTTGGTGTAATGGTCAATGCATTTGGCTGGGGAGGGAGACAAGAACTTGGTCAAGTGCTAACACAGCTGTGGTGTCTTTGTGCAGCAGATGGGGTCTGGCTCTAAGAGGGGAGGTTCTGGGGCGGGGGTGGGGTGGGGTGGGGTTGGGGTTACAGAGGCTGTCTTGTTTGTCTTTAAACAAGATTTAAAGACACACCAGTACTTATGCAAGGAGTGTGGGTCCCTTCAAAGCAGCCACCAGAGCAGGCCATCGTCTCTTCTGAGAACAATGACAAGCTGGCTGGCTGTGCTCCAGGACCTGGGCTGGCTTCTGGGCACACAAAGCAGAACCACAGCAAACATGGCCCTTGAGAAGCGGTTACTCTCCTGGAGGGAAAGGACAGCAGAGGCACAGGCCAGGGGCCAGAAGGCAGCCAGCACGCATGGATGGGAGAGGCCTGCAGATGGCGATCAAGCCTCACGCTGTCAGGCCAGGGGGACCGTATGGAGCACCATGAACTGAGAATGGGAGGAAGAGGTGCTCACTGCAGAGGGCTTCAAAGGCCAGGCTGAGGAGCAGGCATTGCTTCTTTGAGACAACAGGCAGGCCCTTGAGGTTTCTGAGTAAAGGAGTGATATGGATGAATCTGCTAATCTGGGAGCAGGGAGGCCAATTAGGGGCTGCTGCCATAGCCCAAGCAAGAACTGGTAGAAGATGTGAATGAGGGTGGAGAGAGGGTGCAGAAGAGATGCCACAAGTCTTGACAAAGAATATGGTTTGCAGGGAGCAGAGGAGTGAGGAGGAGAAGAGGCAAAGATGACTCTGAGGTTGCTAAACTGGATAACGGCAAGATGGCAGTGCTGTCAACTACCAGAAAGAGGGCAACATGGCAGAGGTAGAGGTTTGGGGAAAAACATTATGAGCTCCTGTTTTGGACATTTTTAGTGAAGTATCTTTGGAGCAACTTGTTGGAAAAGTCCAACAAAGTGGAGCTATGAACTGGTCTAGCCATTCTGCAAAGAAGTCTGGAACTAGGCCCCAAAAGCTACAAAATTGTGCCTACCCTTTGACCCAGCGATACCATGACTAGGCCTATACCCCAAAGAGATCACAAAAAGAGAAAAAGGACCCATGTGTAGAAATATATTTATGCCAGCTCTTTTTATCACAGCAGAGAATTGGAAACTAAGGGGGTGCCCATCAAGTGCAGAATGACAGAATAAATGTAATAGAATATTACTGCTCCATAAGAAATGATGAGACAGTTTCAGAGAAACCTGGGGAAATGTTTGTGAACTGATGCAAAGTAGGTGAGCAGGACCATAACAACACTGTAAAGACAACCACTTGGACAGACTCAAGGTTGGAGGACAATGTCCAACTGTAAAGGGCCCATGATGAAGCGCACTACCCACCTCCACCACGACATACCCAAGGCCTGACGCGTTGGCACATGCCCACTACGGGCTTCTGTTTTGCCCGATTATGCATATTTATTACAAAGGTTTTGTTTACTCATTTTTTTTGAGGGAGAGAGGAAGGAGAGAAAAAAAATGCTCATTAATTGAACAGATTTTTTAACTAAAAAAAAATGTCCAAAGGGTAATGTCTGGAGTTCGAGAGAGAATTAAGGACTGGATGTGTAAATTCACAAGTCGTCTGCATAGAGATGACAAGGAAACCAATGGAATCACCAAGGAAAAGCAGCAAGAGAAGACAGCCCGGGGCCCAGGCGTCGGGGGCCCGTCCAGCTCGGCGGACGGGAGGAAGAGGATGACCCCGCCAAGGCGACGAGGAGGGGGCCAGGCAGGGAGGAGGACAAGAGCTGTGGAAGGGCCACGTCTCTCTGCAGAGAAAGCAAGGAGCCTGAGGCCAGGAAAAGGCCGTCAGGATTGTGGGGAACGCAGCTGCAGTGGACAGCCAGGGCTGGAAGCCACATCCCAAGGGCTGAGTAGTGCGTGCAGATGCTGCTGCCACTGCCCGTGACATTTTGGGAAACTCATATAAACTAAGTTACATGTGGAAATCAGTCTTGTTACTTTAATCACGTATCACTTTTGACAAAACGCAATAGGAGACCTGCTCTGTTTGGCCCCAGAAGCGGAGGGTGCAAATGGATAGGATGGATGGAAGTCGTGTAAAGATGCACTTTTCAGTTTAGGAAAAACTTCCTAATGAGAGTCATCCCTAAGGGGGACGGATGGTCTGCCCCGGGGGGTGATGGGCTTCAGGACCCTTACTGGCGGGTCTCAAGCAAAGGCTGCACGAGCGCCCTTCTCAGGCCCTACAGAGATTGATGTTTCTCCCCTCCCCCATACAGGCCAGTCTAGCTGGCCAATAAGGTCCCTTTTAAAAAGAAAATCATGTGATTATCCTGCTTGATTACCTGCCTTATAATTCAACAGACCAAACTACAAAGGACTTTGTCTGTTTCAGAATATCAAACCAATCCCCAAAGGCAAAATCTTACTATCATTTAGATATTTAAAAGGTTGGACTTTGGACACAATTCCAAAGAGAAATTTCTATTTTCCAGGATTTTCTGGTTTGTTTCTGTGACTCTATCCTAGCACATCTTGGAGCCAATGTTTTGTGATATATATATACCCCTAGATTTATCCTTAGACACCCATCAGTTATCATAATCACTACAGTATGGTTGGTGATGCTGCTTATGATAAAGAAACAGAGAGTAAAACAAGGTGTTGGAGGGAAGAGCTAAAACTTTCCCTGGTGAAAATTAAGCAGAGAAAGGACCAGAATTTCCAATTCAATAAAATTTATTTACATCAGGAAATAATAATGCCCCCCTCCACAAAAAATGCCTAGGAAAAGCTAGGTGGTGTGCTCACTCAAACTCCCTGTACTTAATACAAGAACATTCTCAAGACAGCGGAGCTGGAGAGAGAATCACATGAGATAAGAGGGCAGTCACCTATGATGGTCTCCACATATTCCGAATTGTCATTGACATTGAAGAGGTCACCGGCTCCCAGAGCATAGTTCAGAGACTCCTCAAAAGCCCCCAGGTGATAAAACACTTTGGATGCCACGAGGGCAGCAAAGTGACGACTACGAAAGCCTTCATCTTCATACAGGACTTCTCTGAAAGAAACACAAAGGCAGGGAGGTCCTCATTAGTGCCCCCAGCACCAAGGCACAAGGTGGCCATCTTATGGAAATGAAGTGACTGCTTACATTTTGTCTACAGACTCTGAAATTTCTGCCCAGAAGTCATTGACCACTGCATTCAATTTCTGTAGTGCAAACTCCTGTGGAGAAGAGATTAGACCAACATTCAGTTAGTGGTAGAGTCACTTAACCTTTGTCTTTTTTTTTTTTTTTACAAAATGCTACCAAACAGTAATAAGTCTAAATCTTCAGTAAGCTTAATGCCAGGATAGGCTTGATACCAACCCCCTATTCATTTTCTCTTGTGTCTCTCAATTTCACTCCCCTCTTTGCTTCTCCACAGCTAGAAAGGGCCCATCTAGTGGAAATCAGGCCAACAGGACTGCTCAGTGCCACTTCTTCCTAAGGGCAACTGGAATTTGCACGGGCAGAAACTGGGCAAGTGTCGCTAACAGCACTCTCGGCTGTATGTGGCTCCAGCTGTACAAAGGCCATTTTTAACACCTGCAACATTTTCATCAAATTCAATTCAAGGATCATTTATGAAGCAGCTTAGTGTAAAACCCTGTACCACCAGGTCCTGTGGCTACAAAGACAAAAAGGAGCTACAGTCTAATGGCAAAGAGGGAAGGCATGCACATAAATGAAATAATAAGTATGACAGAACATGATATTTAAGCATCAAGTGGGTTTTTTCTAATGTTCATAAAGCAACTGGCTGCTCTCCAAGTACCACTGAAATTTGGTTTTTCCTTGGCTCTGTAGGACTCCAAAGGGGCTGCTTCCTCTCTCCTAAGGTCAGTATTCTGCTATAGCTCCCAAGACAGTGGGAGAACCCACAAGGTCTGAAGACTGAGGCTGGACCCGGACACTCAACTCAAAGGTCCACCTTCTAAATAACAAGCTTTAGCAAGAACAAGAACACCTGACCTTAAGCTGTGGTTCTTCTTCATCCAGAAGAGAAATGATTCCAGCTGCAAAACAAAAGATTGTTGTGGTTATGAGCCATAAGCTCATCAAAAGAGAAAGAGTGGTGGATCAGAAATAGGAGGCACTTGAAGGAAATGATGCAGGGCTTACAGGCAATGGAGCCAGGACACCATAGCAGAGGGCATCGTGTCCGGTGTCCTCTCCCCCCCCCCCCATTAGCAGATGCCATTCTAAGCCTTTGTTGATCAACCAGGTGGTTTTTCTCCACGTTTTCCTAGAAATCCTCCAAAGGATTTACCCAATCCACTTAGAGGCCTTCCTCTATCTAGCCTTTTTAATATTTAATAGCAATAACTTTTAAAATTTAATGATTAATATAATTAATCTAATATTAACATTTAATAATTAATATTTAAAACTACTCAAGTTACTCCTTCATTTGGTAAGAGTTATCAAACATAGGTCATTCTCCACTCCACGTCATCCTTCAGCTATTTACCTCACTCACTGCTGCAAACACAAGAATTTTCCAAACAATGTTCAGACAGTTATTCACACATCTTGGAGAGTCATATGGCATATATACAACTGAGTCATCAAACTAATTAACCCAGAGCTGCAATGGCAGGACTCTAACACCAAAAATATCAAAAAAGGGCAGACTCACTTGTTTCAGTCGCGTCTGACTCCTTGAGACCCCATTTAGTGCTTCACCATTTCCTTCTCCAACTCATTTTAACAAATGAGGAAATTGAGGCAAGCAGGGGTGAGTGACTTGCTTAGGGTCACACAGCTAGCAAGCGTCTGAGGCCAGATTTGAATTCAAGGAAGATGAGTCTTCCTGACTTCAGGCCCGGTGCTCTACCCTGTGCCACCCAGCTTCCCCATTCAAAAAAGGCTGCTTTAGAGGACCTGGGTTCAAATCCGGCTTCAGACCAGATACCTGACACCTACTGGCTGTGTGACCCTGGGCAAGTCATTTAACCCCAATTGCCTCACCCCCCCCAAAACAAAAACAAAAAAGCAACAACAAAAAAACTGCTCTATTTGGAAAAGTGGAAAGTGTCTGCCCATCAGTTGGAGAACAGCTGACTATATTTTTGTATACCACCTAATTATGGAAGAGCATTGTGGGCGCAGTGGAAACAACACTGGACTTTAAGTCACAGGAGCACCGAATGTCAGAGTTGGAAAGGAGCGCAGCGGCCCTCTAGCCCGCCTCATACCTGAAGGAATCCTCACTATGGTAGAGGCACCAAGGGGTCCTCCATCTCTGCTTGGAGACCTTCAGGAATGGCAGCACGTGCCAGGTTCAGAGAGCCTAAGAAAGTCTGTCAGGAAATCCCCCTGAGAGGCAGGGTATCATGATGGGGAGAGAGCTGACCTCTAAGCCAGGAAGTCCTGGATTCAAGTCTCATCCTGGCTGGAAGACCCTGGAAGTGTCACTTAACTTCTCAGTGTTCTAAGCAATTCTCAATGATTATAAATTGCAGAGAGGGGCCAATCTGCATCAGTGGGGGGAATTTCCAGCAGCTCCCTCTCCCAGTGAAGTCTCAGGTCCAGTCCTTATACCTACTTTTTGGAAATTAAGTTTCCACATGTGCCTAAGGCTTCCCCCACTGTGCCTCCTCTCAAACGACAGCTTTTCAAAAACGTGAATCTTCTCTTCTTCAGGTTAATACGCACAAGCCTTTTGGCTCTTTTTCATAGGATCTACCCCCTAGACTCCTAGCCATCCTGACTGCCTTTTCCCAGACACTCTCCGGCTTGCTCATGCCCTTCATAAAGGGCAGTGGTCAGAACTGAACAGAATGGTCCAGGTGTGATCTGACCAAGGGGACCGAGGTCCCTGCTCTACCTCCCCCGGCTCCCTGCACACTCCCTTCCCAAATCCCCCAGACTAACTGCATGGTCACTGCAGACACCACCTGCGTTCCCGTTGCCAGTGAGAGCTCTGGAGGGAAGGGCTGGTTTCCCCAGGATTTAGTGCCTGGCACATCACAGTAAATGCTTGCTGACTGGCTACAGTCTTGTTGCTGTTTTAACGTAAAGGGAAGCTGACGGACACAGTGCGATTCTTGTCACTTATCATCAGCTTAGACATCCTTTTCTTCAGCAGTCAGCTCTGAGCTGGCCCTAGGCGTTTCCAGTGAGCTGGGTGCGTGTCATCACCACCCTGCACCATCTCTGAAGGCCTCCTGGCCTGCAGGGTGGGGGAAGGGGGAGCAGTCAGTCTCTTGCTCATACTTCAAAGAGCCAGGACAGGACTCCTTGCTTGCCTCAAAAAGAGCCCTGATACGGATCCTATCTAAGAGATTTCGTCCACCTTGGGAAAACTGCCTTACAACAGAAAGGACATGAGAACGTGCCTCAGACACGCAAAGCCTGGCCCAGACTTCAGAAGCTTTGGGGCTGGATGTCAGCAGGAGCTGAACTTGGGGGCTTAACTATGTTCAGCTGGAAGAAGCAGGCATGGCTCGCTGAGAGTGGTCCACAGGCTTCGGAACCTGCACGGAGAAGGGAGCAAGCCAGGCAGGGGGCCCCATTCTCCAGCAGCATCAGCAACACCACCACCTGCCCACCCCAAACCCAGGCAACGGGAACTCAAGGGAAACCCGATGAGGGCCCCCAAAACCTCTGGGCTGGCAGGAGTGGAAGGACATGACCAGAGGCAGCAATGAGGGTCTGTTTAGGGCCAGAAACCAGAACACTGAGCTTGGCCGAGGGGTCAGAAGAGTTCATACAGACTTCCAGCCAAGATGGCTACTGCTCAGGAGGCAGAGAGACCAGCTCCGACAGACCTATTCCAGCTAAACCCTTAAGTCTGCACCAGACAAGGCAATGACGGAGAATCCAAGGAGAAACTCTGGGGACCTCACCCACCACAGAGCCACACAGGAAGTCAGCCGGAGGCCCAAGGAGCCACAAGGCTGGCACACAGCCAGAGGACGTGAGGGGCCCGTGAGGCTGGGCCAGGGGGCAGCAAGAGCCACAGGCTAAAGCCCAGGGACTCTCCTGAGATGCCAAAGGGCTCAGGACCTTAAAGAGGTAGGAGGACCTAACCCCAGGACAGGGAGCTCACCACAGGAACCAAGGAGACGGAGGGGGAGAGGAAGCAGGGCCACCCACCCCAGTCCAAAAGTTCATTAAAGGAGTGGAGCCGAGTCCTGGCACAAAGCCCCAAATGAGAAACCAAAGCTTAAGAGATAAGTAAATCAAAGAAAACACCATTGGCATTAAAAATTATTATTGATCTAGCGATCCCCAAAGGAGGGGAAAATGGATTTTCCACAAGTACGATGGAACATAGCAGGCACTTAACTAATGTTTAGTGACCACTGACTACATGAAAACCTAGAAGAAATGAAGCAAGAGACAGGACACAAACTAAAAGCTCTGGAAAAAAAGAGAATAAGTAGCTTAGAACAGAATGTGCTAAAGCTTACCCAAGAAATGAAGTCTCTTCAAACGTGAACGGACCGAACAGAAATCAATGATTTCCCAAAAGTAAATATTAAAACAAAATTAAAAGGTTTGGGGGAAAAAAAGAACATGTCAGATCTGATATCCAAAAACAATAGATCTGAAAATCAGCTCAATGACAGATAATCCAAGCACTACACTCCATGAAAAGTATAATTTTTATAAAAACCTGGGCACTACATTCAAGAAATCACAAAGGAACACTGCTTACATCTACCAGAACCAGAGGGCAAAGTAAAGAAAAAAATTACAACCAATTACCTCCTGAAAGAAACCCCCAAAAGAAAAGTCCCAAGAATGCAGCAGACAAATTCCAAGCTCCAATGTCAAAAGAAAATCCAGGGGCAGCTAGATGTCACAGTGGAGAGAGCACCAGCCCTGGAATCAGGAGGACCTGAGTTCAAATTTGGCCTCAGACACTTGACACTTACTAGCTGTGTGTCCCTGGGCAAGTCACTTCAACCCCACTGCCTAGCCCAAAAACAAACAAATAAATAAATAAAGGAAAGATCCACCAGGATCCAGAAAGAAGTTCAAGTACAAAGGAACATGCTGTGTAGTCAGGGTCACAGAACACCTGGCAGCTTCTACGCTAAACGAGATACTGGGGACACAGTATCTTGAAAGGCAAATGAGATCAGCTTACAACCGAGAATCACTTATGCCTCACACAAAATATAATCCTATGAGGGTAAAATAGAGTACTTTCTAGCATTTGGGGCAGAAAAAACAAACAAAAGGAATTCCAAAATACAAGAGTCCAGAGAAACCAAGAAAGATAAATTTATGTGAGCGGCCTGAGGCTGCAGTGCTAACATCCAACAGGGAAGAACAAGCCTCCCTCCAGAACCATGAGGTCTTCAAAGGGTAGAGAAAAGGTCACCTAAGACAAATTGGGGGGGGGTGATGGGGGAAGTGGTTCTTTCCTCAGGATCTGAAGGGCAGAAAGAAAAGAGAGGACAAAAGTGAAAACACTAGTGCAGAAAGGAGGTAAAAGCGGACAGAATTTGCATAACTGGGGTACATGAGAAGAGCGTACAAACATGGAAGAAAGAGTGGTGAGAACAGCCATCAGAAGAACCTCCACTCTTATGTGAAATGAACGAAGGAAGAACGAAAACATGCGCACACACACACACACACACACACACACACACACACACTGGTACAGAACTACATCAAACTCAGCATCAAGATGGCAGAGTAAGAGGTAGCATTTCCCCCTTACCTCCTCCACAGAAAGAAAGCCAGACTGAATTTTGAATCAGAAAGCCAGGAGAAAGTCACAGGGAAGTAACTTTACTGTTTCCAGCTCAGAAGCTGACCAGGACTGCAGCACGGCAGCAGCATTCTAGCACCCAGGGATAGTAAGGTGACTGAACATTGGGGCAGGAAGAGATCCCAGGAGGGTACAAACAGGTGCCATCTGGCAGTGTGTCATCTATGCCCAGTCCCAGGGCAGAGAAAGAACAAGGTCCAGAAACAGAGTCACTTAGCCCTGGACCTAGGAGCAGAGTGGCACCTCAGTTCTAGCCTTCAGCGCAGCACATACGCCAAGAGTGAAATAACCAGGACAAGATGACTAGAGCACTGGGGAGCCAGCAGTTCAGTCCCTCTGGACCTGCAGAACCTTCCAATGGGCTAACAGTGACTGAGCTTACAAGCAGTCTACTGAACTCAACCACACACAAGCCAATAGCCTCAAACCTGGGTCAGGAATTTGCAGAAAGCAGTGAACAGACCTCTTCCCAGATCACAGCACTTTGGAAACAATGAAAACCTGAAAGCCCTGCTCTCTGCCTCCCCCTACCTCCAAAATGAGCTGTTAAAACAGCAGAAGGGATTCAAAGGGCATATGCTCAGACCAGACATTCCTCCCACCTACCCACCCAAAATGAACAGAGACTAACACTAACTAAAGGCCAAAGTCAAGAAGGAGGCTGAAAAAAATGAGCAAACAAAAAAAAAGAACCTGACCATAAAGAGTTGCAATGTTGGCAGCAAAACTCAAGACACAAACACAGAAGAATACAATAACTCGAAAACATCTATAAGCAAAGCCTCAAAGAAAAAGCAGATTGCTACAAGCCCAACAAGAATTCTTGAAAGTGGCAAAATTTTAGAAAATTTTTTTTAGATTTAGATTTTAGAAAAAGAACAAAAAAGTGATATTAAAAAATCAAATAAGAGCCGCAGAGGAAAATCTGGGGGGAAAAAGCTATGCAAGAAAATTATGAAAAGAGAATTAACAGCTTTGTAAAAGAGGATGACAAAACCTTACCAAAGAAAAAACTTCTTAAAAATTAGAACTAGGATAAGGGAGGGATCTCTAGAGGGGAGGATGAGGGAATAGGTTAAAGGGAGAACAGAAGGGTATTTAGATTTATGGGAATAAGTGGATAGTGGAGGGATGGGTTGGCTAAGTAATAGGAGGACAAGGTAGCAGGCAGAAGTAAAGTAGAGGAGCCAGGAGGTATAGGAAATAGATACACGAAAATATAAAAACAAAAATCAGGAGTAGAATTTGCTAGGGAAAGTATATGTCTATGTATGTACGTATGTGCATATATGTATATATATACACACATGTACACATGTGCATATATGTATATGTGTATATACATGCATATATACATACATATAAATATATCTGCACTTAATTGTAGGGGGGGAGGAGGAGGAAGGAGGAAAAAGAATAAAGCAAAAAGTGCACAGCAGAGAACAAAAGAAAACTTACAAGGAAACAAAGAAAAGATGGACAGCTCTCAACACAATGTGTAGTATCTATCATACAGGCTTTCTTGAAATGAAAATTCATTGCTATATATTTTGAATCCTCTCATGTTCTACTGTGCACACGACATGCTTTTCTTTTTTCTTTTCTTATTTTCTATTTAAGTTTTAATATTTAAGTTTATGATATGTTTCTTTCTCTTTTCTCTATTCATATCTGAGTTCTGGTGTTTGAGTCTAAAATTAAAAAAAATTAGAAGCAAATGACTCTGTGAGACATCAAGAAACAACAAAACAAAGTCAAAAGAATGAAAAAAAGAAGAAAATGTGAAATATCTCATAGGAAAAACAACTGACCTGTAGAATTGATTAAGAAGAGATAATTTAAGAATCACTGGACTACTTGGAAGTCATGAACAAAAAGAAAAGTGCAGACATTATATTTCAAAAAATTGTAAAAGAAAACAGCTGAGAAATCTTAGAATTAGAAAGCAAAGTAGAAACTGAAAGAATCCACCAGTGAGGGGTCATCTCTGGAAAGAAATCTCAAAATGAAAACTACCAGGAACGTTGTACAGAAATCCTAGAGCTCTCAGGTCAAGGAAAAAAAAATACTATAATCATCTAGAAAGAAAGAATTCAAATACTGTGAAGATACAGTCAGGATCACATAAGATTTAGCAGCTACCACTATAAAAGAACAGAAAACATAGAACATCATATTTCAGATGTCAAAGGAACTAGGATTACAGCCAAAAATAAAACTGAGTATAATCCTACAGGGGGAAAAAATGGACATTTAAAGAAACAGAGAATTTTCCAGCATTCTTAAAGAAAAGACCAGAGCTGAATAGAAAATACGACATTCAAAGGTGAGATTCAAGAGAAGCATAAAAAAGTAAAACATGAGTGAGAAATTATAAGAGATTTAAAAAGTTAAAACTATACATTCTTAAATGGGAACATGATGCATATAACCCCCTCAGAACTTTATCATCAGCAAATGTCTTAGAGTCTCCACAAGGCCTGGGTATAATTCTATCATGTTAGTATGATCCTAACTGAAGAATGGAAGGGTTAAAAAGAGGGTAGTGAGTGGGGAAAGAAGAGGAAGAATGGGAAAAATTATCTCACGAAAATGGGACATGCAAGGAAGAATGTATACAATGGAGGGGAGAATAGGGGCAGGAGTAGGTAACACTTGAATCACACTCTCAGCTAGACTGCTTTATGACATTAAAAATAGTGTAAGTAACTCTATTTTGTTTTTTACCGTCATTCTGTAAAGTTAGGTTTCAACTCCATGTCAATAGCCTGATTTTGGAAATTGTACAAGTTTATTCTCCCTCCCCACTGCCACCTCAACCACAAGAATATCCCTCTTCTCATCTAAGTGTCTCCCAACAAGAAACCAGGCGGCTTAATATTTGCATCCTGTTTATCATTCCCTTCAAACTGTACATTAATTAACCACATAGAAACTAGGGTTCAGGGCCTCTTGTTCTACCAAAAGCCTGGGGCCCAATTTGTTTTGCAATTGCACGCCTTGCTGAAAAAATTACTTGTCTGGATAAAACTTGCTTTCTTTATTTCATTGTTAGCAGGTTCAAGGAGAGAAGAGCATGCAGGCAATTAGACACAGAAATTCATCTGACCCAACAGAAAGTAGGAGGAAAAGAGGTTAAGAGAAGGGAGGAAGCAATAACAAAAGTGGGTAGATTAAGGAAAGCAGTGGTCAGAAGGAATAATGACGTAAAATTTTTGAATAATATACTAGCAACATACATCCCAAAGATCATCCTCTGTTACCAGGCTAGGTTTATACCACTAATCCAGGACTGGTTCAATATTAGGAAAACATAGCTTAACTGACCACATCAATAACAAAAATAACAAAAGTTATATGATTATTTCAATAGATGCAGAAAAAACTTTTGATAAACTTTTGATTCCTGTAAAAAGCACTAGAAAACACAGCAATAAACAGAGCTTTTCTTAAAACAGGTAGTAACTATCTAAATCCAAGAATAAGCATTATTCATAATGGGATAAGCTAGCCTTTCCAATAACATCATGGTTGAATCATGGATGCTTACTATCACCATTATTATTCAACAGTGTACTATAAATTTTAGCTCAAGCAATAAGACAAGAAAAATAAATTGAAGGCATCTGCATAGCAATGAGGAAACAATCACTTTTTGAAGATAATATGATGGTTTACTTGAAGAACCTTAGAGAGTCAACTAAAAAAATGAATCAAAACAACAAACAGCAGAGTTGTAGGACATAAAATAAAAATAAACCCACGCACATCATCAGCATTTCTGAAGACTGACAACAAAACTCAGCAAGAAGAGATAATTGGAGAAATATTAATTATTTGTAGGTAGGCTGAGCTAATATAATGGAAACGACAATACTACCTAAGGGAATTTACTTTTTCAGTGCCATCCCAATCAACTGCCAAAGAATTACTTTATAGAGCTAGAAAAAATAGTAACAAAATTCATCTGGAGGAATAAAAGGTCAATAATATTAATGGAATAAAAGGTGAAGGGAGGCTAGTAGTACCAGATCTCAGACTATTATATTATACTATAAAGCTGTAATCATTAATTTGTAATAATTAATTTGGTACTGGATAATACAATGGTTAATCAATAGAATGGATAGGTACATAATATACACAAGCAAATGAGCTAAGTAATCTAGTGTTTAGTGAATCCAAAGATTCCAGCTATTTGGACAAGAACCATTTGCTTAAAAAAAAATGTTGGGAAAACTGGAACGTTGTCTGGCAGAACTATTTCTAGACCCACATCTCACACTGTATATAACAAGATCAGCTCAAAATAGGTGAATGATTTAGACATAAAGAGTGGTATCATAATCAAATTAGTGGAGCATGGAAGAAATTACCTGTCAGAACTAGGGATCAGGGAACAGATGACCAAATAAGACACAGAGAGGCTCACAGAAGGCAAAATGGATAACTTGATTACATAAAGTTTTTGCACAAACAAAACCAAACCTGCTAAAATTAGAAGAAAAGCAGAAAAACGAGAAAAAACTCTTTGCAGCAAGTTTCTACGATAAAGGTCTCATGTCTAAAACATATTAAGAACCGAGCCACATGTGTAAGAAAAAGAGCCATTCCCCAACTGATAAATGATCAAAAGACATGAACAGGCGGTTTTCAGAGGAAGAAATCAAACCATCAATAGCCAATGAAAAAATGTTCTAAATAATAATGAGAGAAATGCAAATTAAAGAAGCTCTGAGGTACCACCTCGCATCCATCAGATTGGCTAACATTAGAGAAAAGGAAAATGATAAATGCTG
The DNA here is from genome assembly GCF_003287225.1 of Phascolarctos cinereus. Classification (NCBI taxonomy): domain Eukaryota; kingdom Metazoa; phylum Chordata; class Mammalia; order Diprotodontia; family Phascolarctidae; genus Phascolarctos; species Phascolarctos cinereus. Next base: position 11,806,524 of record NW_027555958.1, on the reverse strand, counting down.
CAGGGGGTGTGGGAAAATAGGGACACTAATGTGCTGCTGATGGAGCTATGAACTGGTCCAACTAATGTGGAAAGCAATTTGAAACTATACCCAAAAGGCTATTCATAACTGTTCATACCCTTTAACCCAGCAATTCTTCTACTAGGTCCATATCCCAGAAAGATCAATGAGAGAGGAAAAGGGTCTATACAAAATCACTTACAGTAGCCGTTTCAGTGATGGCAAAGAACGTAAAACCAAGAGGATGCTCATCAATTGGGGAATGGCTGAACGAGCTATGGCATATGAAAAGTGATGGAATACTACTGTGCTCCAAGAAATGATGAAAGGGATGATTTCAGAGAAACCTGGGAAGACATGAACTGATGCAGGGTGAAGTAAGGAAAACAGTAACAGCAAGATGGTAAAAGGTAATCAATTTTGAAAAACTTAGTAAATCTGAGCAACTCAATGACCTACCACAATTCCAAAGGCCTCAGGATGAAAAATGCTGTCCAGGTTCAGGGTGCAATTTCTTTCTTTCTTTTTTTTTGGGGGGGGTGGGTAATGGGGAAATTTGTTTTCTGTGACTTGCCATTTGTAATGGGGTTTGTATTTTTTGCGTTCTCAATGGATGGTAGAGGGAGATAATTTGAAACTGAAAACAAAATAAAACTGAATTTTTAAAAATATATGTAAAGAAATACATTAAAAAGAACTCAACGGGGTAACAAGTGGGGATAAGAAGTGGTGTAATTAAGGAGAGAACAGTCACAGAAAAAGTAAACTTCCTAGTCCAGAATAAGGGATTAAAAAAAGAAAGAAAAAAGAAAGGCAAAGAACTAGAAGCTAAGGAGGGAGAGGCTGCCTTAAGATTGTCTCTTAGACAACTGGGGAATGGATGAACAAATTCAGTTAAGGTATGTGAATGCTATGACCGGTATATTACTTTGATGTAAGAGATGAAAAAGGAGACAACTTCAAAGACTGCTGGATGTTAGGAAGTGATACATAATGAAATGAGCAAACTCAGAAAAATTTACACAAGAACAAGGCTGTAAAGAAAAAGAACTCTGAAAGATTTAAGAATCATGATCAACTCAATGACCAGCTCTGGTCCACAAGGTCTGCGATCACGAGTGGACGCCCACCCCGACAGGAGCCGTCAGACCCCTCGGTCACGGTCACCACCTGCCCTGGTTTTGCTTGACCAGGCTTACCCGTCACTTTCTTTCTTCCCACTTTTCACTGGGGGAGGGGGCCGCGAACCCCAGCGACGCCCCAAAAGAGGGGCCGCTGAACCCGGTAAGGGCACAGAAGGAAGCCCGGCCAGCGGCTCTCGAGGGAATGTTCGTGTGAAGTGGGGCGACTGAAGAAAGCAGACCCGGGCCGCACCCCCTCTTCTGGGCTCCCCGCATCTGAGCCCCCATCCCAGGAGCCCGGGCCTGCCCACACCTGGGCCATCCCCCCTTCTCATCACCTCGGGCCACGGGCGGCTGCCCGGCCACCCTCCGGACAGGTCACTGGCCCCTACCAGGGGAGGGAGGTGAAACTGACCACGAGTCGGGGGGGGGGAGGATGTCCCTGTCCCGGCCGGGGGGGGGGTCTCCTTTGCCATCCCGGGCTCCTGGGGTCCCCCGGGCCTCAGTTTTGTCCTCTGCAGGATGGACTGTTGGAAAGAAGAACCCCGAGGCCCGCGAAAGGGGAGCCTCAGTTTCCCACACGGCCCCTTCTTCCCTCGAGCTGGGGGGGGCGGCTTCTGTCCCCATTTTCTGAGGCTGGGCAGCATCAAGCCCGGGGTCCTGGGTTCCAATCCCAGCTCTGACAGGGGGCGACACTTAGCCTCCAGGAGCCTCAGTTTCCCCATCTGTGGCTCTGTGACCCTATCTACCTGACCATCCTACCTCTCCTCTACGTGCTCCAGAAACCCCGGGTTCGAACCTGCCCAAATGGGTCCCTGCCCTCCGGAGGCACCCACGGCCTGGGCAAAGGTGGGGAGGACGGCCCCCCGGCCGCGCTTCCGGGCAGCCCCGCACGGCAGGGTCAGGATGGCCTGGGTTCGAGTCCAGCCCTGCTGGGGCCGGGTGGGTGCTACCTGCCTCGGCAGAGGGAGTTTTCCTGGCCGGGAGTCCCCTCCGGGCCGGGCTCAGCGCCTGAAAGAAAGGACCAGGGCCCGCCCTCCGGCAGACAGAGGAGGCCCCGGGACCTGGGCAAAGACGCGCAGGCGGGAGCTGGGACTCGGCACCGGGCCGGGCCGGGCCTGACTCAGCGCGATGGGCGCCGGCCCCGGCCGCACTCACCGGCTGAGGTGATCATGGTGGCGGCGCTGCTCCGTCCGCCGCGCGTCGCCGGGGGGTGGGGTCAGGGTCGCCGGGATCGCTGGGCTCAGAGGGCTCGGTGTCGCCGGCGTCGCCGCCTGTGTAGCCGCCGCCGCCGCTCCCGCCTCAGCCGCCCCGCTGCCCCCGGCCTGAATGACGGAGCGAGGCCGCCGGCGCAAGGACCCCACGCCCGACGGGCTGCCCGACGCGGTGCCTGACGCCGTCCGCCGCCCCGCCCCGGCCCCGGCCCCGGCCCCCGCCCCGCCCCGCCGCTGCCGCCCCCGCAGACCCATCCCGAAGGGACGCGCGCCTCTCCGCGGGGCCGCGCTGCCCGAGCTCGGGCTCGCCTTCTAGCGCGACCCGGGGTCCCGCGGTCAGGCGGCAGTGCGGACAGCCCTGAAGGCGAGGACCCCCGCCGGCCCTGGCAGGTGCCTTGTCATGTCTGGGGGCTTGGGGAACAGGCGAGGCTGGCGCCCCCTGCAGGCCGGGAGGACCCCCGCACCTCCAACGTGGGTCACGTAATGGGCCCAGCGGCCCTGAAATAGACCCATGGTTGAGGAGGGTTCCTAGGAAGTAGATCTGGAGCATCGGGGACCTCAGAGGCCATCCAGGCCAAAAACTGCCCCTCCCCCATTTAACAGAGGGGCAGACTGAGGCCCAGGAAGGGGCTTCACACGTAGGGGGTCATAGTACCAGGGCAGCAAGAGACCTCTGAAACCATCACTTTACAGAAACTGAGGCTCAGAGGAGGGCCGAGACCTAGGAACTGTTGAATTAATAGACCCATAGGCTTTAGGGCTGGAACACCAATTGGACTGCCCACAGACATCAGGACTCGTTATCTTCGCTCTGTCCAAGATCCCCAAGCACTTGGAGCCAGAAAGGCATCCTCCAGGCAGCTGCAGCATCCTTGGTTTAGGGCTGGGTGGGCCATTTGAGGCCACCCAGCTAGCAAGTGTCAGAGGCAGGAGTGGGATTGTAAGAGTTAGAGCCAGGAAGGGCCTCAACAAACCTCTCCCAGCCTCAGTTTCCCTATCTGCAAAATGAAGGGGTTGGCCTAGACGTCTTCAGAGGTTCCCTCCGAGCTTTAGCTCTAGCCCAAGATCCTGCCTTGAGCACTTACTAGCTGTGTGACTTTGGGCAAGTCAATGAACTTCTCAGCCTCAGTTTCTTCATCTGCAATATGGGGATGATATTAGCTACTGAGGTGAAATGGGCATGAGCAGCTGCAGCATATTCCCAACTAAGAAAAAGGGCCTCAAAGATAGCCATGGATAGGAAAGAGAGGGGGGCTGAGTAGAGAGTGAGGAGGACTCACCAGGAGATTGAAATCACATGATACTTGTAAGGATTCCCAGAGCATTTTGAAGTTTGCAAATCACTTAACATCTATTATCTCATTTGACCCTCAAAAGAATGCCAGGATTATCATCCCCATTTTACAGATGAGAAAACTGAGGCTGAGAAAGGTTAAGGAATTTATCCAGGATGACACAAAGCCAAAGTCTAACTCAGCTCTTCCTGACCCCAAGCTTAGCACTCTGTGGGCTACGGTGTCAAGCTGCAATGTCCAGAGTTCAAGAAGCATGGGGGGGGGTGAGGGGGGGTTATAAAGAGACATGGAATCACTCAGGTTGGGTATGAAGGGGTTGAAGCTCCCAAGAGTGAACTCCATGGAAGTCAGGACCTATGTCCCAGGGTTACGTGGGAGCTCAAGTGAGGTCAGCATGGGGGAGTCATGGAGACCTGGGTTCAAATCCTGCCCCATGACCAATTTACCCATTGGCGGCCACTTAATTTCTCAGAGCCCACAGGCAGCTCTCAAGACTGCACAGAGCGGAGGGAGTTTCCTCCTCAGGAATTCCCTTCACCCCCAGAAATCACAAGCTATCTCCAACCTCAAAGGACACCATAATGAGAGTCAACTGTTCTCATTCGTCACAAGATGGCAGCATCAGTACGTGGAAATTCCATAGTGAGCCAAGCTGGGCTTCAGTCCAAATTCTGTTATCACAATTCAACACAAGCCTTTGGTTCAGTTGAATAATTACTATTTCCTACCTGTGTGACCTTGACAATCGACCTCTGTGATCTTCCCCCTCTCTGGGCCCCAGTTTTCTGATCTGTAAAATAGGGGAGGAGACACTAAATGACCTCTGAGGTCCCTTCCAGCTCTAGAGCTGTGCTCCTATGATCAGCCTAGTTCAAATGAAATGATATATGTGAGACACCTTGAAAATCTTGAGGCACTATAAAAATGTTAGTTATTAGCTGTTGCATAGCAATATTGTAAAGATAATTTTGAAAAACTTAGTAACACTGATCGACCCAATGACCCACCATGATTCTAAAGCACTCATGATGAAAAATGCTCTCCACCTCTGTCCCAGTAAGAGAAATGATGGACTCACAGGGCAGATTGAAGCACACTGTCCTTTTCTTTCTTTCTTTCTTTCTTTCTTTCTTTCTTTCTTTCTTTCTTTCTTTCTTTCTTTCTTTCTTTCTTTCTTTCTTTCTTTCTTTCTTTCTTTCTTTTCTTTCTTTCTTTCTTTCTTTCTTTCTTTCTTTCTTTCTTTCTTTCTTTCTTTCTTTCTCTCTTTCTCTCTTTCTCTCTTTCTCTCTTTCTCTCTTTCTCTCTCTCTCTCTCTCTCTTTCTCTCTTTCTCTCTTTCTCTCTTTCTCTCTTTCTCTCTTTTTCTTTCTTTCTCTCTTTCTCTCTTTCTCTCTTTCTTTCTTTCTTTCTTTCTCTCTTTCTTTCTCTCTTTCTCTCTTTCTTTCTCTCTTTCTTTCTCTCTTTCTTTCTCTCTTTCTTTCTCTCTTTCTCTCTCTCTCTCTCTTTCTTTCTATCTATCTTCCTTCCTTCCTCCCCCTTTCTTTTCTTTCATTCTTTCTTCCTTCTTTCCTTCCTCCTTCCCTCTCTCTCTTTTTCTGTCTTTTTACCTGCACTTGTAACCATTGGAGTTAAAGAGATGGAAGCATGTACTAGGTCCCTGCCAATCTTCTTATGGAGATAAGAATGTAATGGAATACCATGGAAGGTGATAAGACACATCCTTGGAGTAGTGCTTTAAGAGTCATGGCTGGGGGCAGCTAGGGGACACCATAGTGCACAGAATGCTGCACCTAGAGTAAGGAAGATTCCCTGAGTTCAAATCCGGCCTCAAACACTTACTAGCTATGTGACCCTGGGCAAGTCATTAAAAAAAAAAGAGTCATTGGGATGGGGTGGGGGTGAAGATGTGCATTTCTTTCTTCTTTTCTTTCTTTCTTTCTTTTTTCTTTCTTTCTTTCTTTCTTTCTTCTTTCTTTCTTTTCTTTTTTTTCTTTCTTTCTTTCTTTTCTTTCTTTCTTTTTCTTTCCATATGCTTTTGAGTTGAAAATTTTTCTCCCTTTTCCTCCCCCCACCTCCCAAGACGGTGCACAATCTGATATAGGCTTTACATTTACATACCCATTAAACATATTTTCACATTAGTGAAGTCGTAAAGTATAAATTAAAACCAATAGGAGGAACCATCAGAAAGATGAAACAAAACTCAACAGAAGGTAAAAATAAGTGATAGCGATTCACTTCCATAGTTCTTTCTTTGGATGTGGACAGCATTTTATCCCAGGCCTCTGGAGATGTCTTAGATCCTCATAATGCTGAGAAGGGTTCAGTTTAACAATCTTAGTCATTGCATAAGTGGCTGTTATTGTGTACAAAGTCCTCTTGGTTCTGCTCACTTCACTCAGCATCAGACCATATAAGTCTTTCCAGGTTTTTCTGAAGTCAGCCTGTTCATCATTTCTTATAGCACAATAGTATTCCATTACATTCATATACCACAACTTGCTCAGCCATTCCCCAATTGATGGGCATCCTCTCAATTTCCAATTCTTTGCCACCACAAAAAGAGCTGCTATGAATATTTTTGTACATGTGGGTCCTTTTCCCATTTGTTTGATCTCTTTGGGATATAGCCCTAGAAGTGCTATTGCTGGATCAAAGGGTATGCACATTTTTGTAGCCCTTTGGGCATAGTTCCAAATTGTTCTCCAAAATGGTTGGATCATTTCACAACTCCACCAACAATGTATTAGTGTTCCAATTTTCCCACATCTTCCAACATTTATCATTTTCCTGTTTTGTCATGTTGGCCAATCTGATAGGTGTGATGTGGTACCTCAGAGTTGTTTTGATTTGCATTTCTCTAATCAATAACGATTTAGAGCATTTTTTCATATGACTATAGATGGCTTTAATTTCTTCATCTGAGAACTGTCTGTTCATATCCTTTGACCATTTATCAATTGGGGAATGGCTTGTGTTCTTATAAATTTGTCTTAATTCTCTATATATTTTAGAAATGAGGCCTTTATCAGAGAGACTGGTTGTAAAAATTCTTTCCCAATTTTCTACCTTCCTTCTAATCTTAGTTGCATTGGCTTTGTTTGTGCAAAAACTTTTCAATTTAATGTAATCAAAATTATCCATTTTGCTTTTCATAATGTTCTCTATCTCCTGTTTGGTCATGAATTCTTCTGTTCTCCATAGATCTGATAGGTAAACTATTCCTTGTTCTCCCAGTTTACTTATGGTATCAGCCTTTATATCTAAGTCCTGAACCCATTTTGACTTTATTTTGGTATATGGTGTGAGATTTGGGTCTATGCCTAGTTTCTGCCATACTCTTTTCCAGTTTTCCCAGCAGTTTTTTTCAAAGAGTGGGTTCTTCTCCCAGAAGCTGGGGTCTTTGGGTTTATCAAATAATAGATTACTACAGTCATTGACTACTGTGTCTTGCATATTTAACCTATTCCACTGATCCACCTCCCTATTTCTTAGCCAGTACCAAGCAGTTTTGATGATTGCTGCTTTATAATACAATTTAAGATCTGGAATTGCTAGGCCACCTTCCCCTGCATTTCTTTTCATTAGTTCCTTTGATATTCTGGACCTTTTGTTTTTCCAAATGAATCTTGTTATTATTTTTTCTAACTCCATAAAATAATTTTTGGTAGTTTGATTGGTATGGCACTGAATAAGTAAATTAGCTTAGGTAGGATTGTCATTTTTATTATATTAGCTTGGCCTACCCATGAGCACCTGATGTTTTTCCAATTATTTAGATCTGATTTTATTTGTGTGAAAGGTGTTTTGTAATTGTGTTCATAGAGTTCCTGGCTTTGTTTCGGGAGGTAGACTCCAAAATATTTTATAATGTCTACAGTAAGGTTAAATGGGATTTCTCTTTCTATCTCTTGCTGTTGGTCTTTGTTGGTAATATACAGAAATGCCGATGATTTATGTGGGTTTATGAAGATGTGCATTTCAACTCCAGGGATCTGAGCTCAGGTCCTGGTTCTACCACCTTGTACCTGTGTGTTCTGGGCAAAGCTTGACTTGAGCCAGTCCCCAAGTTCAACATTAGAACAAAATGGCACACTTGGGCATACAACAGTTCACAAAAGGAGGTTTAAACAGCCAACAAAGATATTCACTGAGGACTCCATGAACTGATTCATCTTGTGGAAGCTTCCCTGCCTTGGATTTGCCCCTCATGGACTGCTAGCCAAACCAAAGAGATAGGCTAAAGCCTTTAAGTCTGTTTTATATCGAGTGACAAGGAAGTGATGCCAACAGCTGGAGCTTTTATTCCCCTGGACCAATTAAGACTCAATAGTGCTTTCAATAATTTTTAAGAAAAACTGGCCCCACTTACATAGGTGGTGGGTAGGGCAGGGGGAGGGGCAGTAGTTGGGATATTGCTCCTGCCACACTCCACTCCTTGGTGATAAGGTCCTTGCAGTCTTCTAGGGGGCCTTCCATTATGTAAATGACTTTAGGGCTGTCACTGCTCAACTTTGACCTTAAGGTTGCAAGGAACTTGACAGGCAGCATTGAAAGAGGGAAAGTTCCATTCCCCTGGAAGGGCAGTCACCAAATCTTTGCCCCCATTAGAGGCCTCAGAGTTGGCCTTTCTTCTTCTGCAGATGGGTAGATGCTTTCATCTCTTCCTTGTTGCCAGGAAACCAGATGCTCTCCTCCCCCCCAACCAAGTCACCCTTGGGTGCTCCAAGTCCCCCTGGGAAACAGTGTTGCAATGATCCTGGGTGTTGTATTGGTGGCATTGAGGCGGTGACCAACCAGTTCTAGATTGTGATGGGCAAACGGCTACAATTAGGCCTGCCTACTTTTGCCACTGCCCTTGCCATTGGGCATGCTCCTAGGGCCCTGAATCTGCCCGTTCTGATGCTGCAAGAGCCTGTGTGATCAGACAGGGTCAGACTTGTACATTTTGGCAGCTGAATAGAGGATGGATTGGAGTGGGGAGAGACTCAAGGCATGCAGACATCCCCCCACCCCCCCACTCTCATCTCCACCTCCAGCAGGCTATTGCAACAGTTCAGGTGTGAGATGACGAGGGCCCGTACCAGGGCAGTGGCAGTGTCAGAGGACAGCAGGGGCCACATTGGAGAGATGTGATGAAGGTAGAGTGTATTCTGTTTTTGTAAGCCCTTTGAGGGCAGATTCTGTTTTGTTTTATTTTATTTTATTGTCCTCATATCTCCAGGGCCTAATATAGTGCCTGGAACACAGTAGGTGCATAATAAATGCTCGTTAAGTGAATTTTTTTATTTCTCTAAATTTCTGCCCTAGGGCAGAGCCCCGTGGTCCCACTTTAGTTACACCTCTCATTCTAAATGCAGGGCTTTGTCCACTGTACCACCCTGAAGGGTCTTTACTTCTTAAAACCTATAAGTTTACCACATTTCTCCCATCTCAGCTGCCTCTTTCTCAAGACTCTTGATCTGGTCCCCACCCCCACTCCCTAGCCCAGCTGCACTGACCCAAGACCCTGTGAATTGGGAAGCAGCGTTGGAGTCCAGGAGGGCTGGCTGCACATGGCAGCCCGTCTCTTTGATGTGACCCAGCGGCAGTAGGTGTCCAACAAGCACGACCAGATCCTAGGCTCCCTTGCCCTGGGTGATCACCTGGGCAGCAGGGAAGGAATGGCCACCGTATTCTCCTTTGAAGTCCCCCTCGCTGCAGATACTCCTGTTCTTGCCCATTTCACCTGCTCTGGGGGTGTAAGGCAGGGAGCTCACTTCACTTCCGCTATTCCCTCCGTGGCCTCACCACCCCTCTGCCTTCTGGTTCTGCCTACACTGCTGGACATTTCACCTCTTCCCTGATGCCTTTGCCTGCGAATACTTTCCTTTGGGGGCAGTCTGTTTTGTTTTATTGTCCTTGTATCTCCAGCGCCTGACAGAGTACCTGGAACACAGTAGGTGCATAATAAATGCTGGAATACTTTCCTTCCACACTGCTTCACCACATGTGCCACTGACCCCCCCCTCGCCGCCTTGTTAGAGCCATTCTACTCCTACAAATGTATTTGCTGTGTATCCTATGTATATTTGTTCAGCTGTACACAGGTTATTTCTTTTCGAGAATGTAAGCTCCTTGAGAGCAGGGACTGTTTTATGCCTGTTTTTCTATTCCCATGCCTTAGCAGACAGTTCCCAGGCACATAAGAGATGGTTCATATATGCTTATTGAATGGAATGCTACAGTCAGTCCACACATTCTATGCCTCCTGTGCTCCAGGCTCTGCACTAACCAAAGGGGATGCAAAGAAATGCAAAAGACCTGCCCAACTGCGAAAACAAAACAGAACAAAACAAACCAAAAACCTTCCTCAACATTTCTGCCCCATTGTGATTTCAATGGACTAAGGAACGCTCAGTGAGGAAATCCTTGCACCACAGCAGGTCTGCACCTTCCCTCAATTCATGACAAAATAAGGTATTACCTAGTTTTTATTAAATAAGTAGACTGTTACTTCTTGTTGGAAAAGGTTAAACATTGATATACCAAAAACATGAAATAAACAAGACAGTAATGGCCCCGGGGCTTCCTAGAAGACCCTCCCAGACTCCAGCTGGAGGACCATGAAGGTGATCCAAGAGTTCTTCCCATTTTTAAAGATCTCAGAGATGGTCAAAACCACAAAGGAAGCTCCTTCCAGGTCTAACAACCTTCTCTTCAGAAGAAAAATGGTTGCATCAACCTTGGTGAGCATATTGTTTGTTGAGAAGGCTCAAGGGCAGGAAGATTGGTGTGGGACTGTTGGGCTTCATGAGTTGGGGATGGGAACAGCCAAAAGAGTAACAGCTTGTCTCTCTGGCACTGAATTATTATTCGTTCCCAAAGTCTCATCCTACCAACAGCCCTAGTAGGGGAGGTAGGTGCTGATGGAAGTGTTATCCACCACCCTCCACCAACACTTTACAGATGAGGAAATAAAGGCTCCAGAAAGCACAGGCTCAGGAAGGGCAGAACCTAGACCCCAGGCTAGTGTTCACTGCTGAGCCTCAAATCAGCAGGAATCTGGGAGGTTTGGATCTCCATTGCTAGCCCAGTTTTCTGCTCATAGCAGGCACCCAATGGGCAGTCACTTAAGACATAAATTAAGAATGTCTTCTTTTCACAGAAAATATTGGAAAGCATTGGAAAGACAAAGTGGGGGACTATGGGAATACTGCATACATTGTCAAACATGATCAATATGTTAGTTTTATTTAACTTCCCCCTGCCCTGCTTTGTTAGAAGGGAAGGTTCATGGGTGCGGGGGGGGGGGGGGGGAGGGGAGGAAAGAAGCCTATTAGAAAGACTGATTTAAAAAGACAATTTTAAACCAGAAAAAGAGACTGGAGCCATCTTGCAGACAAGTCTCCACTACTCAAGAGACAAATGAAGAGAAAGGGAAGGAAAGAGCTCCCTAGAAATATCTACCCCCTACACCTCCTGGGCAATCTCAGAAACATCATCATCCCCATTTAAAACTAAGATCTTGAAAACTTGGCCCCAAAGAAGAGCCCTGAGGATGCTCCTCTCTCCCTTACTTACAGAGGTGGGAGACTATGGGTATATAATACCCTGTGAAATGTCAGACGTGGTTAATGTATTGGTTAGTTTTCCTGAAATTCTTTTTTGGTCTTTTTTTCCCTCTTTGATAAGGAATGGCTCTCCAGGAGGCAGGAAGAATATACTGGGAAATGATAGGGACAGGGTCTAGATATATATGATTTCATTGGTATAGGGAGCTCCCAGACAAGGAAAGTGCCTCCACCCAAGTTGGTAGAGGGGGTCAGGCCTCTCCCACTCTGCATCTTATCTGAAAGTGTTGCCTGAGGGGGCAGCTAGGTGGTGCAGTGGATAAGCTCCAACCTTGGAATCAGGAGGACCTGAGTTCAAATCCGGCCTCAGACACATGACACTTACTAGCTGTGCGACCCCTGATTGCCTCACCAAAAGGCAAGAGAAAAAAGAAAAAAGAAAAAGAAAGTGTCACCTGAAGCATCAAGTGACTTGCCCAGGGTCACAGAGCCTGTATGGGTCAAAGGCAGGTCTTGAACCCAGGTCTCCCTGGTTGTGAAGCCAGCTCCATCTGCTATGCTACCTTGCTTCTCACGGGAGATGAAGGTGATATAAAAACAAAAGAGATCAGCCATAAAAATGTGATGCAAACAAACAACAACCAGCCCGCCAAACGCCAGGGGTAGTTTCACTGTCTGGTGAAATTGCCTGGTCTCTCAGCCACTCCTGGCACACACTCGTCCCCTGGAGACAGCTTTCCGAGGTGGAAGCTGGCATCACTTCATTTGCTAAATGGGAAACACAGAGCATTGAAATGTCTTGGCAGAAGTGGCCCACCCTTCCATCAGACTGGGCATCCTCAGAAAGGAACCAAGAGCTGACTTTGGATTCTAGCCCAGCCCTCTTCCTCATAGACTGGGGGGCAGCGCGGAAAGGAGCTCCTAATTTCCCTAGGGAAATGAATAACTGGCTCACTTGGCTCTTCAGAAAAGGCTCTGATTCCTGGACACTAAGGGGAAGGCTGTCACTCAGAACAATGACTGAATGGCCTCAGGGCTAGCTCTGACCCCCACTGGAAGCTAAGATCTGCAATGATTCCTATTTCTAGTTACCTCCCACCCCCGACCACTAATTTCCTCTTCATTCAATCTGCTTGATGGGGAACCCAGCTCCCAGGGCCAACATTGCCAGATGAGGGGCCACAGAATGGAAGTCTCCCTTCTCACAAGGCTGCAGAATCATTCCCTTCCTGGGCTCTCAGCCTGCTCCCAGCTGAATTCTGTTCTCTATTCATAACTGCTCCAAGAGAAGAATCTGGGGGCTGGGGCACTGAGAAGTCTAGCCGTCAGCCTCTTCTATGAAGTAATCTAGGCAGAGCTGGTCATGATCACGATTGGCCATGGAGAAGAGATGAGAAGAGGGACGACCCTCTCTTCTTGGCAAGGTGGGGGACTATGGGTGCCAAACATTGCATACATGGTCAGACTTGATTTGATGGGCTCGTTTCAATGAATCTGCTTCATCTCTCTTTTCTGTTTTGTTGTAATGGGGGTCTGACACATGTACAGACCCTATCAACTTCTTTGACTGATACAACCTCTCTACATGGAAGGACATTTGGGGAACTTGCTTCCTGGAGAATTGTAATGATATGAATGGGAAGCTTCTTGGAAGAGGGGAGAGCACATATAGACATTCTATAACTGGTTCCAGTGGCAAACTAAATGCAGAAAGGGGGGATCTTCACCTGTTGCCATTGGCCACTCCCTCTTCATCACACTTTGCTTTATTCAGAGGCTTCTTTGCTCATAGAGATCATGCCATCATGGGAAAGATTTGGGGGCTTCTCCAAAGCCATGTGACCCAAGAAAGAAACCTCCATCCTTGGCCTTTTCATGTGCACTTTTCAAATCTGGATGTAGATAGTAGAGACTCCAACCATGGGAGTTTCAGAAGGTCGGGAGACTGAGTTACAGGAATCTGGGAGCTGGAATCTAGGTTGGATTTTATAACCAACATAGCACTGATGCTTGAGGAATAAGGAAGAATTGATTGTCTTCAGAAATAACTTTGGGGCTCTGAGCCCAGAAGTAGCTGGGGCAAGGATCAGTCAACCACTGGATGATACCATTGAATGTAAACTTGATGGGGTCACTGTTATGTAGGAACTAATCTAATGAGGGAGAGGATACCCCAGGGGCATTGGGGAAAATGTTTGTACATTTGTCCTTGCTATATCTTTGAAGTAAATACCCCTTTGTAAAAGCCAAGAGATTTTAAGTGGTTTGATGGAACTAGGGCATTAGTCTTAGGTCCCTAACAATAGGGGGAAACATGGCTGGTGGGGGGCTCATGGAAGTAGAGAAGAAATACCCCAACCCCTCAAGAACCTTAGAACTCTGAAGGGGAGAGGTCAGCTGCCTGGCTCTGGGAAAGGGAGCCAGAGCTTCATCACAAGGGAAAGCTTCTGGGTAGGGGACAGAGGTGGGATAGATTCTGAAATAAATAGGATATAAAAACAAAAGAACCACTGAATTTTAGAGCTGGATGGGGCCTCAGAGATTGAATTCAGACTCTCATCTTACAGAGAAAGAAACTGAAGTTCAGAAAAATGAGGTGACAAACATTTGTGGCAAAGTAGACCCTAGAACCAGCTATGATGTACAGTGCAAGGTTCTTACCATGACTCTCTAAAGAACTTTCAGAAGTGTGTGCTTTATCTATTAGGGAAAAAATGAGTGGTATTACAGCGAGTGCAATAATGTAAAGACTTGTTGACACTAAAAGGCCATCAGAGCCCGAAGAGTTCAAATAAACCATCTTAATCCCAGACCAAGATAATGAATTGTGCCTCCCTCCTCTCAGTGGAGAGGCAGAAGTGACTATCTCAGAGTGGGAGGGCTCTGCCATCAGGACAGCTCCCGGTGCTGATCAATTCTACTTCAATATTTTTTCTTGGTGGTAACCTAGGGGGCTAAAGAAAATGTTATGGTATAAAAGCAAAGGGCATCAGTGAAACACTAAAAAGTCAAATTATGTATAGACTTGGCTTGAACTTCCAGTGCTTTTAAGAGACTTTTTTTACAGTGTATTTATTTATCCTCGAGGTGTATCTATTTATTCTCGAGGACGCAATCTAGGAATGTCATAGCTGGAAAAGACCTTTTAAGGTCACATGGTCCATTCCCTTCATTCTACAGATAAGGCAGTGGAGGCCCCTAGTTTTTCAGTTAGTGAGCTAGTGTCAGAGCCTAGGTATCCTAAATTCTAGGTTAATGTTCTTTCCACTACATGATAGTGGAAATGAGGAATGTGTATGACTGAGCACACACGCAAAGCCCATCACGCACATTGACCAACATGGAGATTTCTATAACACTGTAGATCTACAAAGTCCTATGTCACCCTTCCCAAGGTAGGGACTTCATATAACACCACTACAAGGTGGGTGTATCTTCCTTTCAATTTACAGACTGATAAACTGAGGCATAGAGTAATGAAGTAACAGCCTTGAACACAGAGTAAGATAGCTCTGGGCTAGGAGCAGATCCCAGAAAGCCCAATTTTGCCATCCGCTGCTCAGGTCAGTGAGGCACACTTCTTCTCTGATCACCAACCCTGTCTCACCACACTAGTGAAAGGTATAGAGGTGGCAGGTACCATCACTTTCCACTTGGGATGGAGACAGATTGGAGCATAGAATAGGGAACGGCCCAGCTCCAGCCTTCAAGATGAGGCAGGGGCAGGAACAGAACCCAAAGGTCCTAAGTCCCATTGGTGCTCACAGCCTGTCACTCCAGGATCTGGGTGGTGGCCTGGGGCATCTAGGCCCCTGTCCTTCCCTCGATGTCCTCACAGTGTCCATTGGGAGACAGAACTGTCAGTGCCAGCTCCTCTGAGGGGTCCTGGAAACCATCTGCAGCAGAGAGAAGGGGAGGGGGTAGCCAGGAGAAAGGAAAGGGAAGAAGAATCAAACAGGGGACAAGGCCAAGTGACCCAGTGAGTAAGCCGGGAAGTACGTGACAGCCCAGTTGTGTCTGAGAGTGGCTCATCTGAGCCTTGGGCATGTCGTTGGCTGGGGGTGGGGGGGATGTTAATCAACAGATTGGCAACCCTGAGTGTTGGCAGGTCTGAATGTCTTTGGTCATCTGGGCCAGCCCAAGAGGTCTGCCCAAGCTGGATGCCCTGATCTTATAGACACAAGAATCCTTCAAGATTCATCTGTACTTTCTTCTTGGGCACCTAAGAGAAAAGTGAGTAAGGGCATCTAGATCGCACGAGACACTAAGGCATGGAGGTAATCCTTTGATACTTTAGAATGCATCTTCCCTCCCCCCCCCATGCCAGACACAAGGAAGCCCTCCCAGATGCCCTGCCAGTGAGAGGGAGGCAGTGTGGCCACTGATATGAGCTGGGTCTTCCAAATGGGCTGCTCACTTTGTGAACCTTATATCAGCAGGTAATAGCAGCTGTTACAATGGCCTTCAAGGGCTACAATCACCAAGTGCAGAAATGTCAGGGATTATTAGGACTGTCTTAAAGGCTTCTATTCAAATGTCAGTTATGGAGCATTATATGTATCAGATGTTATTATTATTATCTCCTGGCGCTATATAAAGTCAGCTCTAATCATCATCTTAAAACTCTATATCAATGGCAACTAGGAAGGAAGAAAAGAAGAAAGAAAGAAAGAAAAGAAAGGAAAGAAGGAAGAAAGGGAAAGAAGGAAGAAGGGAAGGAAGGAAGGGAAAGAAAAGGAGGAAGGAAGAAGGAAAGAAGAGAGGAAAGGAAATGTTTGTGTGTGTGTGTGTGTGTGTGTGTGTGTGTGTGTGTGTGTGTGTGTGAGAGAGAGAGAGAGAGAAGAGAGAGCCTTTTCTTCGTGGTCAAGGGACTCCCAAGATGAAAATATCAAAATTTTCCCTTTTCTATGATATGAGCCTTTCCTGGGCGGTCTGGGCTTCTTTTGCTCTGGACTACTAAAAGATCTAAAGATACTTGAGAAGGGAAAGGTGGTAGAATCACCGAACGTCAAAGCTGGAAAGGATCTAGTCCCATCTCTCATTTTAGAGATGAGTAAACTGAGGCCAGGGAAGGGAAAGGACTTGTCCAAGGTCATACAGATAGTAAATGACAGAGTCAGGATTTAAACCCAGGTCCTCTGACTCCAAATCCAGCATTCTTTTCACTCTACAAGAACCACAAGGGTACTCAAAGTTCACATAGTCTAATTGTTTCATTTTATAGAAGGGGAAATTGAGGGCAAGGGAGGGAACCTGATTTGTCCAGGATCATTCAGTGTCAGAGCCTGAATTCAAACCCACTTCTCAGACTTCCAAGCCAGTGATCTTTTCTGCACCACATCTTATTCATCTTTGTATCCCCACCCCCACCCCCTACCATGGCACTTGGCATTGGACCTTGATCCTGGTAAGTTCTAGCAGCCACTGATGAATGGATGAATGAATGAATAAGCGAGTGAGTGAATCATAGGAGCGCAGAGTTAGAAGGGCCATCTAGTCTAAACCCATCATTTTATAGAAGAGGAAACTGAGGCCCAAGAAGCTGAAGTGATAGAATGAGAGCAGGCAGGAGACCTTCCAGTCCAACTTATTTTAGTAAGAATCCTCTCTCTCTAGGACATCCTCAACCATTGACATTTAACCTCTGCTGGAAGACTCGGAGTGACAATGAGCTCACCACCTGTCCAGGCACCCTGGGCCTCTTTTGGACAGCTTCGATCATCAGGAAGCTTCTTCCTGACGTCAAGCCCAACTTGGCTTCTTGTACTTACTCTTGGTTCTGACTTTCCAGGACTAGGGTTTTGGTTTTTGTGTTTTGCAAGGCAATTGGGGTTAAGTGACTTGCCCAGGGTCACCCGGACAGCGAGTATCATGTGTCTGAGGCCGGCTTTGAACTCAGGTCCTCCTGACTCCAGGGCTGGGGCTCTATCCACTGCACCATCTAGCTGCCCCCAGGACTAGTTTTGAAGGAGACAAGAAACAGGAGAGATGAGAGATAGAGGAAAAGAAAGTGAGGAGGTGTTAACCAGCATCTAATCTATGCTCATTGGGATACTCTTGGGACCCAGTTTCCAGAGAAAGCTGCCCAAAGGGCAGTTCTAGAAGAATGAATGAGAAAATAAATGAAGGAATGAACTTCATCTGGGATTAATAATCAAAGATATACCAAACCAAAGCTTACTCCCAGAAAGGGCATGTCAATTAACTGTCCCAATGAGATCATATTTATCAAGCACTTAGCACAGTGCCTGGCACACAGTAGGCACCTAATAAATGCTAATTTCCTCCTCAAAGGCTTCCTTCAGCATCCCGGGACTCCTCAGACCAGGCCTCCCTCCCAACGACACCACTTCCCTGGATGTGCTCTCTCCCCCTTTTCAGATGTCTTCTCCTTAAGGGAAGAGCATGTCTGTCTTTGTGTTTGTATCCCCCGCCTCCCTATCCTCCCCAGTGCCTAGCGCAGTGCCTGGCACATAGGAGGGACCTGATGAATGTTTCTCGTTCATTCATCCATTCACATTCTAAAAGAGACAGGGAAATGTCCAGAAAAGGGAACTGAGGTCTCTGGAGAGGTCAGAGTAGAGGGACCATTGGTGGGAAAGGGGAGGGAATCAGGAGTTAGGCAGAAGCCTGGGGGCCTGGGTCCAGATGAGTGGCTTCCCTGGGGAAGGCACAGAAGAGAAGGGAAGGCACTGTCCCCACCAGGCCTGGAGATTCGCCCCATCACAGAATGGGATACACGTACCCTCAGCTGGGCTGGTGGTAGTGGTGTTGGCCCAGCCCTTCCTCCTGCTCCATGATGACCAAGGAAAACATCCTAGCAGCCTTTGGAATCCCAGCCTCTCCCTCAGCCTCTCTGTGGGAAGACAGAACACACCAAGAGACATGGGGTCAGACATAGAGAGAAGCACAGTATTCAGCCATGGGCCCCACTTAGGAAGACTTGGAGTTCCCAAAGAAAGGCCTTCCATGGTGCTAAGAGCCTACCATATCTTACATCCTTCAGAGAAAGAAAGAAAGAAAGAAAGAAAGAAAGAAAGAAAGAAAGAAAGAAAGAAAGAAAGAAAGAAAGAAAGAAGAAAGAAAGAAAGAAAGAAAGAAGAAAGAAGAAGAAAGAAAGAAAGAAAGAGGAAGGAAGGAAGGAGGAAGAAGAAAGAAAGAAAGAAAGAAAGAAGAAAGAAAGAAAGAAAGAAGAAAGAAAGAAGAAGAAAGAAAGAAAGAAAGAAAGAAAGAAAAGAAAAGAAAGAAAGAAAGAAGAAAGAAGAAGGAAAGAAGAAAGAAAGGAGAAGAGAAGAAAAGAAAGAAGAAAGAAAGAAAGAAAGAAAGAAAGAAAGAAAGAAAAGGAAGGAAAGAAAGGAAAGAAGGAAGGAAGGAAGGAAGAAAAGAAGGAAGGAAGGAAGGAAGAGAAAGAAAGAAGGAAGAAAGAAGGAAAGAAATAAAGAGGGAGGAAGAAAAAAGAAAGGGAAGAAAGAAGGAAGGAAAGAAATAAAGAGGAAGGAAGGAAGGAAAGAAGGAAGGAAGGAAGGAAGGAAAGAAGGAAGGAAGGAAGGAAGGGGAAGAAGGTTCAACATGTGGAAGTCCTAGGAAGATAAACTTATGAAAGTGATACTTCAGCACATTGTAATTGTCTAAAACCAAAGAAGGGACCAAGACCACAGAATGCTACATTCAGAGCTGGAAAAGACCTTAGAAGCCACTAAGTCCAATTTCCTTATTTTACAGATGGGGAAACTGAGGCACAGAGAGGTTAAGTGATTTGTCCATAGTCACACTGCTAGCAAATGTTTTGAGCCCAAGTCTTCCTGACACCAAGGCCAGTACCCATGCAATATACCAGGCTGACTCTCAAAATTAGTCACTTCCCCCTGATATTCAGTCCCCAAACAGGGAGAAAATTTATTACGGTATGAACCCCTTCACAGAATAGTTTTTAATTGAATGAAATACATAGGATTACAAAGGAAACCAATTACATCAAAATATAGTTATCAAAATATTTAGAACAACATAAGAAAGTTCCCAGGCCCCCATTTAAGTGCCCCAGGCCTAGAGGATTATGGCATTTTTGAGATGACCATCATTAAACAAGAATGAAAAACTGACCTGTATCTCTTTGTTAATTTGTTTGAACCACCTCAGTTTTCTTGAGGCCACTTATCTAACAATCTCAGCTATCTGGAACCCAGCCAGAAAGCTGGGAAATAAAAGTCCTCGATGGTCAGGTTGAGAGCTAGAAGGGACTTGTCCAAGGTCTCACAGAGGAAGCAGCAGATTCAGAATCTGGACGTGAATTCCAAATCCACAGCCAGTCAATTCAGTTCAACACTCTGCCCCCATTGTGGGGATGGAGGGGCATAGGGCTCTCCTTTGGCCTCCCCACTATACCATCCAGCCTCCTTCAAACCCCCAAGCCTCAAAGCTCAAGACCCCAGCTCTTCAGAGAGCCCCTCCAGTCCAAGTGAGACAATTTGTAAAACGCTTAGCACATAATAGGTAGACACTAACTGTGTGTTACCACTGTGCCTCCCTGCCTCACTAGGAGGAAGACTTTTCCTTTAAAGAAAAGTTTTAGGATATATTTATGATAGATTTTATTGTATATTACAATCATTTCCAATTTCCTTCCCCATCTGCGGGTGGAATCAAAGGAAAATATTCCTGAGGGGACAGTATTCTGCCCTAGCCACCCCCCACCTTTCTGCTAAGGGTGAGAAAGAATATTGCATTCTTTACTTTCCAAGGCTTTCATTGGGTTTTTTTTTCTATACTCAAAGTTTTATTTCCTTTAGAATTATTTTCTTTACATTGTAATTATTGGGTGAACTGTTTTCTTGATTCTATTTTTTTCTCAGCATCAGTTCATGTGTATCTTCCTATGTTTCTCCAAATTCTTCAAATTTTTCTTTTTCTTTTTCTTTTTTTAACTGGGACTGTGAGTTCATTGGACCAGGAACTCACCTTGAGGAAACCCCCTGTCCAAATGCTCCTATTCTATCATCTATGAGTCAGTCAGCAGGCATTTCTTAAGGAGCTACTATGTGTCAGTCACTGTGCTAAGAACTAGGGATACAAAGGAAGAGAAAACCAGACCCTGCCCTTGAGGAGTTCACCTTCTAGGGGGGGGAGATAATTTGTAACTAACTGTTCAGAACAAATAAATACAGAACAGATAGAAAGTAACCACCGAGAGAAGGAAGGCAGGGGAGGTTTCTGGGAGACAGCCAGCACCAGATACAGATACAGGACATGGGGGGGAGGGTTGAGGGTGAGCAGTGGCATTTAGGCCAGTGCAGCTGAATCACAGAATATGTGAACAGACAGTCTAAGAAGACTGGAAAGGTAGGAAGGGACCAGGTTGGAAAGAACTCTAACTTCCAAAGGCCTTTATATTTGATCCTGGAGGTAACAGGGAGGCATTAGGATTTCTTGAGCAGGGGAATGATGTGGTTAGATCTGTCTTTTAGGAGACCAACTTTGGGGCAGGAGGATACACTGGAGTCAGGGGGGACTAGGGGCAGGAAGAGTAACCAGAAGTGGCTGAGATTGCCGTCACTGATGAATGCAGGTAGGCAAGGTTTCATAATTGCTTCTACGATAATCCAGGTCTGTGTTGCAGGAATGGAGGGAAGAGGATGTGTATGAGAGTTATCATGAAGGTAGAAACAAGATTTGGCACCAGGTTGGCTCTGTAGGGTGAATGAGGGTTAAGGATGAGCAGAAGGTACTGAGGAGGAGAAGGAGCTCCATAGTGTCAAACACAGTCATCTTCCAGAGCTCCCCAGAGGTCCTGAGAGCTTACGGCACAGGCAGACTACAGACTTGGGTCCTCCTGACTCTGTCCTCTATCCCCTACCTCAGGCTCCTCCTCCCTCACTCCTCACTGCACAATAATATCCCACTGCTCATGTATAATACAGTCTTTTCTTTTCAGTCATAACCCAATCAGTGGGCACCCACCCTAGTATATATAAGACCTATTGTACTGTCTTTTGACTTCCTTAGGCATCTATACCTTGGTATTAGGACTGCCAGGTCAAAAAAAATGTATACAATATAAAATATTTGGGAGTCTACCAGCCGAGACAAACCCAGGAACCATATGAACACAATTACAAAACACTTTTCACACAAATGAAGTCAGATTGAAATAATTGGAAAAACACCAGTTGCTCATGAGTAGGTGGAGCTAATATAATAAAAATAACAATTCTACCTAAATTAATTTACTCATTCAGTGCCATACCAATCAAACTACCAAAAATTATTTTAAAGAGTTAGAAAAAAACAATAACAAAATTTGTCTGGAAGAACAATAGGTCTAGAATATCAAGAGAACTAATGAAAAATGCAAGGGAAGGTGGTCTAGCTGTACCTGATCTTAAACTGTATTATAAAGCTGTAATCATCAAAACTACTAGGTACTGGCTAAGAAATAGAGTGGTGGATCAGTGGGATAGGTTAGGTACACAAGACACAGTAGTCAATGACTATAGTAATCTACTGTTTGACAAACCCAAAGACTCCAGCTTCTGGGATAAGAATTCATTATTTAACAAGAACTGCTGGGGAAACTGGAAAATAATATGGCAGAAACTAGGCATAGACCAACACCTTACATCATATACCAAGATAAAGTCAAAATGGGTACATGATTTAGATATAAAGGGTGGTACTATAAGAAAATTAGGAGAGCAAGGAATAGTTTACCTGTCAGATCTATGGTGGAGGGAGGAATTTATGACCAAACAGGAGAAAGAGAACATTTTGAAATGGATAATCTTGATTACATTAAATTAAAAAGTTTTTGCACAAGCAAAGCCAACGTAACCAAGATTAGAAGGGAAGAAGAAAGCTGGGAAACAATTTTGACAGCCAGTGTCTCTGCTAAAGGCCTCATTTCTAAAATATATAGAGAACTGAGTCAAATTTATAAGAATACAATTCATTCCCCAACTGATAAATGGTCAAAGGATACGAACAGGTAATTTTCAGATGAAGAAATTAAAGCTATCTATAGTCAAAAGAAAAAATGCTCTAAATCACTATTGATTAGAGAAATGCAAATTAAAACAACTCTGAAGTACCACATCACATCTATCGGATTGGCTAACATGACAAAACAGGAAAATGATAAATGTAGGAGAAGATGTGGGAAAATTGGAACACTGCTGCATTGTTGGTGGAGTTGTGAACTGATCCAACCGTTCTGGAGAGCAATTTGGAACTATGCCCAAAGGGCTGTAAAACTGCATACTCTTTGATCCAGCAATACCACTACTAGGTCTGTATCCCAAAGAGATCATAAAAAAGGAAAGAGGACCCACATGTACAAAATATTTATAGCAGCTCTTTTCATGGTGGCAAAGAACTGGAAATTGAGGGGATGCCGATCAATTGGGGAATGGCTGTACAAATTGTGGTATATGAATGTAATGGAAAACTCTTATTCCATAAGAAATGATGAGCAGGCAGATTTCAGAAAAACCTAGAAAGACTTACATGAACTGATGCTGAGTGAAGTGAGCAGAACCAGGAGAACATTATACACAGTAACAGCAACATTGGGCAAGGACCTACTTTGATAGACTTAGCCTTTCTCAGCCATGCAATGATCTAAGACAATTACAAAATATTCATGATGAAAAATGCTATCCACATCCAGAGAAAGAACTATGGAGTCTGAATGCAGATCAAAGCATACTATTTGCTTTTTTTTAATTTTGTTTTGTTTTTTTCTTTCTCATGGTTTTTCCCTTTTGTTCTGATTCTTATTTCACAACATAACTAATGTGGAAATATGTTTAATATGATTGTACATGTAGAGCCTATATCAGATTATTTACCTTCTTGGGGGGGGGAAATTTAGAACTCAAAATCTTATAGAAGAAAATGTTGAAAACTAAAAAGAAAGAGAGAGAGAGAGAGAGAGAGAGAAAGAGGCTGTCCTGGAGGCAATAGGGAGCTACCCATAATTGTGGATCATGGAAGTGACATGATTAAACTTGTACATTATTAGTGCTGTTATTATGATTAATGGTAGTAGTAGTAATAGTTATTGTTGTAAACTATGGTTCTACAATCTCTAGGGGAGTAAATCTTTCACTGCTATATCAGCTCTCTCTCTTGGTAGAGTTTACATTGCTCAGAGGCTCAATTGGCCCCCATTCTCCCTGAGAAAATGAGGGTGAGGTTGCTATCAGCAATGAATACAAGTAAGCTTCATAATCCATCTATTTTATAAAGTTACACAATAAGAGACCTGAAAACTGACTTTTAAAAATTAAAGTTACTGTAGATATGAAGTAGAGAACATGTTGGAACCTGTGTGGAGGAGGGGTTAGGGAGGAGACAGACTAGAAGCAGAGATCATTAGGAGTTTGTTGAGGGTGAGAGGGGCTCAGGACCTCAATGAAGGCAGTGACCACATGAGTGGAAAGAAGGAGCCCAAGTCAAGGAATATTGTGGAGGTAGAAATGACAAGACTTGGCAAGGGATTAAATGAGGGTTGAAGGAGAGAGAAAAGTTGAGGTTGTAAGGACAGCCAGGTGGCCCAGTGGATAGAGAACCAGACCTGGAGCTCGGAAGACTCATCTTCCTCAGTTCAAATCTGGCCTCAGACACTTAATGACTTCACCCTCTTTGCCTCAGTTCCTTCATCTGTAAAGTGAAGTGGAGAAGGAAATGGTAAACCACTTCAGTATCGCCAAGAAAACCCCAAATGGGGTCACAAAGAGTCAGCCTTAACTGAACAACAACAACAACCAGGTTACAAACTTGGATGACTAGAAGAAAAGTGGTACCTTGGACAGAAATAAGGAAATTAGCAGGAAGTGTGGGTGTTGGGGAGAAGAGCACAGCTTCTATTTGACACATGCTTAGATAGGTAGAGATGCTTATGGGACAGGCAAGTGGAGATGGCCAGCAGGCAGCTAGCCCTCTGTACCTCAAAAGGATCCCCAGGACTGAATGGCAGCACATCTCCAAGAGATGGTGACAATAAGAAAGAGAGGTGGAATGATCTTTTCCTGGATGTGAAGGACGTACGTGATATGTACAATGTGGATAATGGACTCTCCCCTCCCCCACATTTAGATTTTTCGGTAGGTTTTGGCAGCTCAGAGCAGTAAAGCTTCAGTTATCTGACCACTAGCTCCTTGAGGTCAGAGACTGTTTTCCTTTGTGTCTTTGCCTTCCCAGAGCCTAGCCCAGTGCCTGGTACACAGTAAGTAAATGTTTGTTGATTGAATGCTGGAATGTAAGCTCCCTTAAAGTCAAGCACTATTTCCTTTAGGTCTTTGTCTCTGTAGTTCCAAGCACAGTATCTGCTATATAGTATGTGCTCAGTAAATGCTTATTGGTGTTTCCCAATACTCTCTCTCTCTCTTTCTCTGTCTCTCTCTGTCTCTCTCACTCTCACTCTCTCTCTCTGTCTCTCTCTCTCTTTCTCTCTCTCTCTCTCTCTCTCTCTCTCTCTCTCTCTCTCTCTCCTCTCTCTCTTCTCTGTCTCTGTCTCTCTCCTCTCTCTCTCTCTCTCTCTCTCTTCTCTCTCTCTCACACACTCTCTCTCTCAATCTCTCTCTCTCTTCTCTGTCTCTGTCTCTCTCTCTGTTTCTCTGTCTCTCTCTGTTTCTCTGTCTCTGTCTCCGTCTCTCTCTCTCTCTCTCTCTCTCTCTCTCTCTATCTCTCCATATATATGTATATAAAATACATAGGCATATCATAATATTAATATAAGGTACTATATACATAAATGCTGTGGCAGAATAATGAAGCCTTACTCCCTATTTTAAAGTGGAGATAATGGAAGGGAGGGCTATGACAATGATGGGGGTGGTTTCCTGTTTCATTCAGAGAGATGGACCTTGACTTTATTTACATCAGTAGCCTAAGCGGTAGAGGGAGAGAAAACAACTCTTTTGGATTTTCTTTTTTAAGGGGAAGGGGGGATTAGAGTGGGTTGCATATAGCAGAAAAAGAGGGAGGAATTGGGTTCAGGTCCTGCTCTGGACACATACTGGCTGCATTACCCTGTGTGAGTCACTTCACCTCCTAGCACCCTAAACAGTTTCCTAAGCATTTAGTTAACAAGCTTTTATTTAGCGCCTGCTGTGTGCTAGATGCTGAGTATGCAGAGACAGAAGGGAAATAACCCCTGCCCTCAAGGAATTTACATTACACGTGGGGATTAGTTTAGGGAGGGAGGGACAGGCAGCTTGGGCCCCCCAACCCCCCCAGGTAAGGAAAGCTTATCCAAGGTGGGACTTCAATTGAGTCTTGGAGGAAGAGAGGAATTCTCTGAGTTCAGGTGAGAGGCTATACAATAGTAATAATAATAATAATAATATAGTGCTTACTATGTTTACTAGGTTTCCAAAGCACTTTACAATTTATCTCATTTGATCCTCATGACAACCCTGGGAGGTAGGTGCTATTATGATCCCCATTTTACAGATGAAGAAACTGCATCAAGTGACTCTCCCAGGGTCACACAGCTAGGATGTGTCTGATCTGAGTTCAGGTGTCCCTGACTCCATGCCACCTCACTGTGGTAAGGATGCCAGCTGGGCTTCCAGCCAAGTCATTGATACCGTGTTAAATGTCACAGGGCCAAGCTCAGGTTGCTAGGGCCCTTCCCGCGAAACCTCCTGTCACAGTGACTAGGAACAGCTAGCTACTCACTATTCTTTGGGTTCAGCCACTCAACAACTATAGTTCTGAATCTGCCTAATTGGATTCTCATTGAGCCTGCATCACTCCATCTTTTCTACAAGAAGAGAATGTGACACTTCATCGAACGCTTTGCCTAAATTGAGGTAAACGATATCAACAGCAGCTCTCAGTCTCCCAAGGTAGCAGCTCTGTCAAAAGCAGAGGAAGCAGGTGGGTCCCGCCTGGTCTCTTCTCCATGTAGCCCAGTAGACTGGCTGCTCCTCGGTAATCACCACTTCCTTTTCTGGATGCTTTTTAATGATCTGCTCTACAATTTTGCCAGAAATTGAGGTCAAACTTGCTGACCTATAATTTAGAGTCTCTTCTCTTCCATTTTTGGAAAATCAGGACATTTGGCCTTCTGCAGTCCTATGGCACCTCTCCTCCTCACCATGAACATTCAAGTTTCGCTGAGAGCAGCTCAGCGATCATATTGGCCAGTTCTTTCCATCTCTGTAAAATTCACTACCCCACTCTCCCTTTCCCAGCCTCGCTGCTACTTGTCTTGACTTCTGGGGCTAGGCAGAACAAATCTACATCTTCTTCTGCCTTTAGAGAGTGTGTGAAGCCTGTCCCAAGCCACTGGATCATCTTCTCACCCTCTGAGAAGGCACTTTCTCTCTCCCCTTCCCACTCCCTAGAAAACAGAGAAGTTGTTAGTGCTACTAAATGTCTGGGACATTCTGAGACATTTCTGGATGAGAGTAGGGCACCCATCCCTCAATGATGGGGAGACAAGATGGAGAAAATTGCTGCCCTGCTCTAAAAGGAAGGGAGGATTTTGGTGGGTCACACAGAGTCTCAGATGTCTGAGAATGCCCCCATAGGCAGGCTAGAGAGGCCACAAGAAGAGAATGGGCCAGCCTCCCACGCCCATCACAGGAAGCTGCCCTTGAAGCTGACCTCTCCAAGCCCCTGCTTCTGCTCACTTCACAGCCTCTGGTCTCACAGAACACAGGCTCTCTGAGTTGGAAGGGACCTCCACTAGCTAGCCCAACCTGCGCCAGATCAAGGATGCTCCATACAGCACAGGACAAACAACCAGGTAACCTTGCTTGGCTACCACCAGTGTGCACCAGGCTCCATTCTCTCTCCGTCCCACCCCCCACTGCCCACTCCACTCTGCAAAAGCTCAAAATGGTAGGGAGTTTTCCTTGACACTGAGTTTACACAATTTCCCCCCATTTTGACCAGGGGCCAAAAGCAACAAAGCTAATCCTTCTTCCCTATTACAGCCCTTCAAATGTCTGAAGACAGGAGTAAAAAGACATTGATTTTGAGCTTCACAGGCTCTAAGATTCCACCTAATTCATCCCTCTCATTTTAGAGATGAGGAAACTGAGGTTCAGATCTCAGGCACAGTTAGACCCAGGTCATGCCCATCATGAGCATCAAAGGAAGACCTGGATTTCAGGCTTTCTTGGCTCCGGGCCTTGACTCCACCCTCAAGGTGCTCCAGTCCATCCTCAGCATTCTCTTTTCCAGGCTAAAGTAGCCACTCTCTTCAACTGATCTCATATTGCACGGATTTTACCTTGTTTTCCTTCCATCTGAGATGTCTCAAGAGCCTACATGCTCCCTGGACCTCTCAAATTCCAGATTTGAAAATCCATGATCCTGTGGACCCTTTAGGGGGGCAGACCTCAACATTCTCTCCAGTGCTGAGCTGTCTCAGTGCCTTCCTGGGCCTCTCATCTCTGGATGCCTGCACTCTCCAGCTCTCTCAGAGTCCTAAAGTGTTACAGCTAGAAGGAGCCTCACCCCTGCCTTATCCAGGCCCATCCCTTCGATTTACAAACACAGCCGAGGCCTAGAAATCGTAGGAGACTTTGACTCATAGGTTAAGAGCTAGGAAGGATGTCAGAGGACACCTAATCCAACTTCCTCCTTTTTTATAGACAAGGAAACTAAGATCTAGATAAGTTAAAAGATTTAGCATGATAGATGTAGCCCTGGAAGGGAGCTCAGAGTCCATTTAGCCCAATTCTCTCATCTTACAAAGGAGAACACTGAGGCTGGGAGAGGGGAAGGGATCTGTCCAAGGTCACACAGGTAGTAAATGGCAGGGCTGGATATGAACTTAGGTCATGTGACTGGAGAACTAGAACTCTCATTTCCTGAAAATATCTCAGTTGCTCCTGTTTCAGCTCCCTCCTCCAGAAAATCAAGGTCATCTGGGTTACTCAGCCACCAGGGCCTCTGGAGTTTGTGGCTAACATCCAAGACCTCCCTGCCTCCCCTTCAATTCACTCCAGTCCATGCCTGGATCCCAGGGCTTATTCCCAAAAATGCCTTTATTCATGGACACTTCCCCAAGTGCTTCTTCGGTCCTGGTCCTTCCCCATCCTCTAGCTCCCAGCCTTCTCCAGGTTTCTGAATCAGGGAGCTGGGCAGGACCTTGGATAGAGATTGTCTACTCCAGCCCCCTACCTGATAAGAAAAGGGAGATGGAGACAAATGAAGGGATTTGCCCTCAACACACAGGGATGAAGTGACAGCTGGGGGTTGGATCCAGGTCCTCTTGGACTTTTAGCTGGAATGGACCTCAGAGATCATGTGATACACCCCCCCCTTTTACAGAGGCGGGAAATTGAGGCCCAGAGATGGAAAAAGATCTGCCCAAGGTCACACAGTAAGTGGCAGAGCAAGGTCTGGAACGCCAGGGTACCCTCCTAAGAGTCCAGGTCTCTTTCCAATATCCCCATGTTTCATTTCTTCCATTTCCCGACCATCCATTCCTCCTCATATCCACACACACAGAAAGCATCCCCAACTCAAGCTGTTTGTCTCCCAGGTGAGGTGCAAATTTTGCAGTTAAGAGGCAGAGCCTTGACAAGGTGAGGCTTCATACCCTCACATGCACAGTTACCCCGAGAAGCAGCAGTCTGTCCCCCTCCCCCAAAGCCTGCCAGGGCTCCAGCCCAGGAGGACAGAGAATGGAGGGGGGAGCTAGAAAGGGAGAAAGGACAGCCCCAGAGTGGCACCATGGCTGCTAGGACATGGGGAGGGGGGCTCCTAGGACAGTAGTGGCGCATGGGGCCCGGTGCTGCCCACTCACTGCCAGAGGCCTGGGCCAGCTGTCCTAGCTAGAGAAAGCATGTCCCACTGTAAGTGCTGGAGCCAAGGGACAAACCCCCATTACCTCCCCAGAGTCTGAATCTCTCTGGGACTTGGTTTCCCCTTCTGTAAAACGAGTGGAAGTGGATTCTATGAGCTCTAAGGCCCCTTCTCACACCCTAAGAGGGTTGGATTAAAACCGTGCCCCTGCCACTTTCTAGCCCTGTGACCTTGGGCAAGTCCACTCCTCCTCTATGGCTAGGCCTCAGTTTCCTCCTCTGTAGAAGGAGGGCTGCCCGACAAGCTGGCTCCGGGACTCCTTCCCCGGCCCGCCCCTACTTCTTGCCCCCCCACCCCCCAGCCTGCTTCCCCGGCCTCCGGCCCGGCTGACCTGGAGGCCGCTGGCCCGCGGCTGCTCGCAAGGCCCTGCAGGCTGCGCTCTGCACTTCTGCGGCGCTGCTCGGACGCACGGGGCAGTAGGAGGCCGCCTGCACTGGGCCGCCCGCGTCCCGACCGAACACGGAGCGCAACAGTGCCTCCAGCAGGTGCATGGCCTCGGCCTCGCTTCCCTCCTCCGCGCCTTGGCTGTTGGCGCGGCCGCCGCCAGGCTCCTCCACCAGCACCCCGACTAGCGCTGCGCCGCCTCCTCCACCGCAGTCCCCCGCGTGCCCCCAAGGAAGGGGCCGCCACCTGGGCCGCCAACGAGGCCGCTGCCGCCGCCGAGCGCGCACGTCCCGCAGGATCTCCCGCAGGCGCAGGCGCGGCTCCGGGGCCCGCAGAGAAGCTTCTCGGCACAGCACGAACACGAGTGGGGAGCGGATGGCCCGCTCCGGGGGTCCGCTGCCAGGAGCCCGCGCCGCCGCCGCCTCCTGCGGGCCTCCGGGCTTACCGCTGGCCTCCCCAGCCTCCGCCTCCTGCGGGCCTCCGGGCTTGCTGCCAGCCGCCCGCGCCTCCTCTTCCTCCTCCTCCTCCTCCTCTCCTCCTCCTCCTCCTCCTCCTCCTCCTCCTCCTCCTCCTTCTCTTCTGCTTCCTCCTCCTCTTCCTCCTCTTCCTCCCGCGGCTCCGGGAAGACGTGGCGGGCGAAGTCCCTCATTAGGCTGCGGCTCTGTTCCCGCTCCCACAGCTCAGCCACCAGAAGCACCCGGCCCCGGCCCCCGGCGCCCTCCAGCAGGGCCTGCAGCAGGTCCCCGGGCCCAGCCGCCTCCGCCACCCCACGCTCCATGGCCCCGCTCGGCCCGCGCCCTCCGCCCTGCACTGAGTCTCTGGCCGCCGCTGGCCCCTCCGCGGCCACCAGGCTGGCCCCTCCTCAGCCGGGGCCTGGGGATGCCCGCCCCGGGACACGCCCCCGCAGCCGGGCTGAGGCTCTGGCACCAACCCCCTCGCCCCCCTCCCGACCAGGGGCTCACGTGCCGCCCCATTTTTCTGCCATTCCCGGGGCGCCGACCTTGAGGATTTGGAACGCTGCGGGGGTAGGGAACCTTTGCCAACCCACTCCCGCAGCCGGAAAACGTCCATTCAGGGGTCATTGCTGGGGCCACGAAGGAATCTTCGAGCCCAGCCATTCTGTGCCTTCCCCGAAGGCTCAATCATTCATTCTTTCCCTTTCCCCGAGAGAACCCAGGGAGAAACTGAGGCACTAGGACTCGGTCCCAGATTCCCTAGAACCCAACTGGAACTAGCTACCATCGAGGCATTAGGAGACAGGGAGGTTCAGGAGACCCAAGACGTGGGCTAGAAATTCAGTTCTACCATTGACTGCCTAACCTGAGTGATCTCGGACAATCCATCTTCCTACCTAGGCTCAGTTTCCTCATTTGTAAAATGAGAGAGTTGGAAAAAAGTGAGAGAGTTGGGGAGCTAGCTGGCACATAGGGGGAAAGCACTACTCTGGAGTCAGATAGTCGGCCTCTTGGGACCCCGAAGCCCTTCTTGAAGGGAGGGCATCCCAGATCAGTCCGGACCCCTGCAGCACAACTGCGTTGAAACTATGATTCCTGCTCGTCAGCACAGCCCCACAGGAGACGGTGCTGTCACCTACCCCGTCTCGGAAGCGCAGACAAATCACCTAACCTTCCTAGACCTGCAACTGGATGCCTTCCAACTCCAAATCCTGTAATCTGAGGAAAGTAAACACCCCACCCCCACCCTTGCTCCAAATGTAGGGAAAGGGTTAGCACCCTTTGGTTTGAAACTAGCAACTCAAACCCAATGAATGGGGTCGATCTTGAACTGCAGTCCCCTCCCAGGGGCTGTGGATACACTTCAGGGGCTCCTTGAACTTGTATGAGGGAAGAAAAAAAAACAGCTTTGTTTATTCTTTTTTTTACTCATCTTTGGTTTCCTTTGTAATATTATATATTTCATTTTATGCATTTCGAAGTATGATTCTGAGAAGGGGTCCAGACTGCTGGCCCAAGGTGCCTAGGACATGCATAAGAGTGGAGAAGAATCTTTGCTGAAGAAGGGAACTGGGTCCAAGTAGAAAATCAGCTGGACCGGTCGGGATTTAAGCTCGAACAATCGGGTCAGATTCCCCTTGGGCATCCAGGCCCCTCATTTTACTTAGGATTATAGCTTTATGGCTGGAGGAGACCTTAGAGGAAATGTGGAGTAGTGTAATCAACCAATCGATCAATGGCAAACATCTGTTAAGTGCCTCCAATATGCCAGGCACAAAATGAATCGGCCAGGGAGCTTGCAGACAAAACTCAGGTAAGGAGCTAATCACACACTGCCTATTACGTGCCCCTTGTGTTCTAGGTGCTGGAGAAACAAAAAACACTGCACTGGCTGCCCTCAACGAATTTGCCTCTCTCTGGGGAAATCACCACTAGACCTCTAAGTTTATGCAAAAAATAAATACCAGGTAACAATTTTGGAGGAGAAGGCACTAGCAGAGCCTGAATTTAGTCAGAAGACATGGTTACAAATCCCATTTGTGTGGCCTCGGTTTCCTGGGGTGGGGGGAGGGGGTTTAAATCCAGAGGTTGGACTAGATGGCTTTTGAGAATCCCCCTCCCCCCCAATAATAGAGGCCTAAAAGCTTCTGGTCCAGTCCTCCCAGCCCTTTATGGTCTCTCTTGCTGAGCGCAATGCTGCAAACAAAAACTAAAAAAAACAAGTCTGTTTTGGCTGGGGGGGGAAGGGGAGCGAGGAGGGGATCACAATTAACAACCAGCTCCCCAGCCAGGCAATCCGAGGGAGGTTCCTGGTGGCCCTTGGACCTTGGAGGGGTGGCCTGCAAACCCTAGGCCCAGCCAAGGCCTGTAAGGTGCAGTCCCTGCTGCTAGAGAAAGCAGGATGGTTCCCTTAGCCAGAGGGTCCCTGGCACATCGAGGGGGAAGGAGCCTTTTGGTCCCAGGCACCCCCTCCCTTGCTGTGGGCACCAGCATCTCCAGGAGGTCAGAAGGAAGAGAAGGCAAGGGTCCTGAATGCTTCTCTAGTTGTGATTCCTCATCCAGACCCCAGCCTGGCACTGGCACCAAGGCCAAACAGTGGGAAAAGTCCTCCTCCCTGCCTGGGGGCAGCTGGAGCAAGCTGGAAAGCTGAAGCACAACTTTGCCCCTCTGCTCCTCGTCCTAGGAGGTGGATACTGTAGCTACTGCCATCATCCCCACTTTACAGAAGAGACTGAAGCAGCCGGCAGGTTAAGAGCCTTGCCCAGGGTCATAGCACCTAGTGTCACAGGTAGCATTTAAACCCAGGTCTCCTGACGACGACTCTGAGTTGTGCTTCTGTGAAATTTGTGCTTACACACATGCAAACACACCTACATGCATGTACATACACATAAACAGGGCATGCACGTGTACACACATACACACACAGAGGGGCACAGATCTAAAGTGAAACTTGAGGCCCTGAGAGTGGAGGTTTCCGGCCTAAGGTCACACAGGTAGTGGCTGTCAGAGGCAAGATCTGAACCTGTGTCCTCTGGCTCCAGCCCAGGCTCTTTCCCCTCTACTACTAAAGAGCAATTAATAGAGGCCTAGATCAGGAGGTGCAAGACCTGGGTTCAAATCCTTCTTCTGTCATTTACTGGCTTCTTGAACTTGGGCTCAGGAACATTATTCTCTCAGAACCTCAGTTTTCTCCGCTGTGGAATGAAGGGGTCAGACCAGATGACCCCGACATCATCTTCAGCTACAGATCTGTGATAATCAATCAGTCAACAGGCCTGTATTAAGTGCCAGGCACCGTGCTAGGCACTGGGGAGACAAAGGCAAAAAGCCTAAACTGTCCCTGCCCTCAAGGAGCTTACCCTCTACTGGTCCCTGCAGAACAGCAGTGAGGGAAGATTGGAAGCCGATCTGATTGGATTCTTCCATCCCCCAACCTCAGAATCAGGTAAATTCGTCTTGGTAGCTCCATCACTCAACACAAAGCCTGGCTCAGAGTAAGTGCTCTGACTGACCTTTTACATCTGGTGTCCAGAAGTGGCAGCAGGAGGCCTGGAGAAGGGCCTGAGATCGGAAAGCTTGCAGCTCTGAGCAAGCTTCTTCTGAGCCCCCCACCCCCAGCCCTCACTTTCACTCCCAACCTCCTTTCACATTGTTGTTTAGTTATTTCAGTCTTGTGTGACTCTTAGTGACCCCATTTGGGGGTTTGGGGGCAAAGGTGCTGAAGTGGTTTGCCATTTCCTTCTCCAGCTCATCTGACAGATAAGGAAAGTGAGGCAAACAGAGTGATATGACTTGCCCAGGGTCACAGAGCTAGTAAATGTCTGAGACCAGATTTGAACTTAGGAAGAATCTTCCTGAATCCAAGCCACGTTCTATGCACTATGGACCAGTTGGCGCCCCTTTCAGATTACTCAGGAACTCAGGCACTAGAAGGTGAGGAGGAAAACCAGGTGGAGAAGGTGGCAAGCCAGCTTTCCCCTTCTGACAGGGTTGAATCTCATTTCCTTGGTGTCCATCTTGGCATTCAACTGGGCACAGTTTGCTTCTGGCAATGCTTCAAGGATCTAGGTGACTTCCTTGACAGGGGCAAAGATTACAATCATGGTTGACATTGATATAGCCCATTGCTTTATTCAGTAAATAACAGACAGAGGCACAGTGAATAGAGTTCAGGCCTTGGAGTTAGGAGGACCTGAGTTCAAATGCGGCCTCAGACACTTGACATTAGCTGTGTGACCCTGGGCAAGTCACTTAACACCGATTGCCTCACACACGAAAGAAAGAAAGAGAGAAAGAAAGAAAGAAAGAAAGAAAGAAAGAAAGAAAGAAAGAGAAAGGAAGGAAGAAAGAAAAGGGTAATAAATAAATAAACAGGCATTTCCTAATCACCCACTATGTAGCAGGCACTTTTTGGGTGCAGAGGAGGCGAAATAGAACAGTCTCTGCCCTCAGAGAGCTCACATTTGATTGTACATAAGTCATTTAACAAACGTTAACCTACTATGTGCTGGGCCCAGTGTGCATTTGGTGCTAGGGCTACAAAGACAAACACAAACAGTCCCTGCCCTCAAGGAGCTTACATTCCTGAATGTTGTGAGAATGTGATAAGCTGTAATAAACCATTTCAGAATATTGGCCTTGGAGGGGATCTCAAAGCCCCAGGTCCTGACTCCTTTCTTTGTAAACTTTGGCCTGGAGTTATACTCGTTAATAATAAATCAAAATCAAAATCAGATCCGGGGTCATAAGAGCCCTTATCAACCTGGCAGAGAAAACTTGGCCCAGAGATTTCCCCAAGCTAAGCACTAAGGAGGTGATGGCTGGGACACACCCCTCCTGCTCTTTAACCTACCCCTCCTGGGTTTTGGAGACTCAGTGAATTCAGCAAACACATAAGGCCCCTCCTAAGGCCAAGGCGCTGGCCTGGGTGTGGGGAAGATGGAAAAAGGGGCAGTCTTGGCCTAGAAGGGAAGGCCCAGCAAGATGCAATCTTGGGCAGGTTGGCAGGAAAGCACACTTCTGGGCGGGGCCAGCCAGTCCAATTTGTAATAATAAACAAGAAGAGCACTGAACTAGCACCTCACAATTTATAAGGTGCTTTACAAATATTATCTCATTTTATCCTCACAAGAACCCTGAGAGACAAGTGCTATTATTATCCTCACTTTTACAGATGCCTAAACTGAGGCAGGCAGGCTTATGTGACTTATCACTCCTAAGTGTCCGGGGTTGAACTTGAACTTGGGTCTTCCTGACTCCAGTCCCGCACTTCATCCATCACACCTCCAGTACCAGGGCCCAAATCTCCCTCTAGGGCATCTCTAGCTGGGGAGTTGGTCCTCCGGTCTCTGCATGAAGTCCCCTAGGGAGAGAGTGCTGTCTCCTGAGTCAGCCTGTTCCACTTTGAAAGCTCTGAAAGGTAAAGGTGTGGGGGTGGGGGTGGGGAGGTAGGCTGGAAGAATCCTCCCCAGGGTTGGAAACCTCATCTCAGGCTCTTGTCCCGATACCACTTTCCTATGGCACTCCTCCTGTTTCTGTTCTCTGGGGTAGACAAACCAGACTTCATAATGACCTTGTCCTGAGTCTACCCTTCTCTAGGCTAAGCAAATATCCCTAGTTCCTTCCTCCGCCTTCTGCTTGTAGGAAGGAATTTCCAGGTACTTCGCTAGCCTGCTCACTCTCCTGTGGACATCCCCCAGCTTCTAAAGTCCCTACTAAACGGAGGTGCCCAGAACTGAGCACAAGACTGGAGACGAGTATGCTGGGCCTGCCCTCCCCCTAGACCTGGGCACTTGCCCCTCTTAAGGCAGCCCTAGACACATTGGTTCTGTTGGGTGCTGTATCACACTGTTGGCTTATGGAGTTTGTCAGCCACTCAACCTGCCAGGGATTTTTCACGTGTTGTTCATCCCCACGCCATCCTCTGGCAGCTAGGTGGTGCCAGAGTTCACAGAGAGCTGGGCCTGGAGTCAGGAAGACCTGAGTTCAAACACTTACTAGATGTGTGACCCTGGGCAAGTCATTTCGTCCTGTTTGCCTCAGTTTCTGCCTCTGTCAAATGAGTTGGAGAAGGAAATGGCAAACCACTGTAGTATCTTTGCCAAGAAAACCCCAAATGGGGTCAGGAAGAGTGGGACACGGCTGAACAACGACAACCCCATGCTTAATCTTGTGCTTGAAAAGTTGATTGGAAAGGAAAGGACTCGATTGGATCGCTCTTCAGCTACATGGCCCATTGCCTTGGCATTTCAGTAACAGTCACAGCAAGTAAGATTAATGTCGGATGAATGGGAAAAAAGACTAATTTCATTCCCATGACTCTCATTTGTCTCCTTCGTGGAGAAGGGGGCCTTGGACCAAAAAGTCCATTGGGAGGCAGCCCAATGCTGGCTCTGGAGCGGGGGGGGGGGGGGGGGGGGGAACACCCAGTAAGCTGAGGAACCATCATTTGTAAAAAGAGGGGCTTGAAGGAGATGCCTCGAGGCCCCTTCCAGCCCTGAACCTCTGGTCTCCATACAGTCGGCTGAGCGCTCTGGGTCCTTTTCCAGAACCAGCCTCTTCTGCTTCTGCAGCATTTCTTCTCAGAAATCCACGTCACAAATCCCAAAAAGCCCAGTGAGGGCTCATGGCCAGGGCTGGGGGCCAACACTTAAACAAAGGTTGGAGTCCAGGGCCCTGGAGGTTTATCTGTGGCTGTTATTGACATGTCCTGAGGTCTGGTATGAAATTAACCAAACCCGCCAAGACTTCAAACCCAGAGGAAGGGCCGAGCCCTCCCCCCACCCCTGCCCCAAGGGAATTTCCCCTTATCCTTTAATCCAGGCCGGGGAAAGGAATGCTGCATTCACTATCCCTCAGGTTTTCTACAAGCAAGGGGGAATTTCACTAGTGAAATCAGAGAGAGGAAAGTACCTTCCCCTCTGGGCATTCACTGGAGCAGAAGCACCTGTAGGGGACTAGCTCCTCTCTGTCTGATTGTCTGTCTGTGTCTGTCTGTCCACCTTCTCCTTGCCACCTCTCCCCCACCCTGCCTCTCTGCCTGCCTCCTTCCATCTCTATCCCCCCTTTCTCCCCTTCCCTTCCAGTCTCCTCCCTCCCTCACTCCTCCCTCTCCTACTCTTTCTCCTTTCCCTCCTTCTTCCTCCCTCCTTCCTTCCTTCCCTCCTCCCTCTTTCCCTTACTCTCTTCCTCTTTCTCCTTTTTCTTCTCCCTCTCCCGTCTCTCCCCTCCTCATCTTTCTCTTCTCCTCTTTCTCTTCACTCCCACTTCCTCTTCCCTCCCCCATTCCCTTACACTGCTTCTTCTCTCCTTTCTTCTTTTTCTCTTTCTCCTTTCTGCTCTCTCCCTTCCCCTTCTTTCCCTTCCTCTCTTCCTTTTTCCTTCTCCTCTCCTGTCAAACATGGCACTGTTTGACCAGCTCAGGGAAAATTTGAAAGATAAATGGGAGAAAATCCAAAGCCAGGGGCTCAGACACACCAGTGTGTGCTAAGCTGCACCCCCCCCCAGTCATCATGCAAGGTTGTTTATGAACCTGACAACAAAATCCTTGGATTGTTATTATAGAGTAACCACTTTGTGTTTCTGCATGAAGGCTTTGATAAGCTCTACTTAAATATATATGTGCTTACGACTGATGCCCTGGTGACCCCGTTGTTCAGTCTTTCAGTCCTGTCCAACTCTTCATGACTCCATGGACTATAGCACACTAGGCTTTTCTATCCTCCACTATCTCTCCAAGTCTGTCCAAGTTCATGTTTGCTGTTTCCATGACATAATCTATCCATCTCATCCCTGCCATCACCTTCTGCTTTTGCTTTCAATCTTTCCCAACACCAGGGTCTTTTCCAAGGAGTGCCATCTTCTCATTATGTGGCCAAAGTATTTAAGCTTCAGCTTCAGTATTTGACCTTCCAGTGAATAGTCTGAATTAATTTCTTTAAGTTTTGACTGATTTGATCTACTTGCTGTCCAAAGGATTATCAAAAGTCAAAAGTCTTCACCACAATTCAAAAGCACTGATTCTGGGGTGGAGCCAAGATGGTGGAGTAAAATCAGGGACTCACTTGAGCTCTCCCCCAAACCTCTCCAAAGACCTGTAAAAATGACTCTAAAAGAATTCTAGAGCAGCAGAACCCACAAAAAGACAGAGTGAAACAAATTTCCAGTCCAAGACAACCTGGAAGGTCAACAGGAAAGGTCTGTTGCACCAGGCTGACAGAAGAGTGAAATCCAGCACCAAATGTACCAGCACAGACGGGGCCCCAGCAAACCTAGAGCAGCCTCAGGGGACTGAGTCACAGGTGGCTGTGGCAGTCTCTAGACTTCTCAATGCAGAAATGCCAAAGACAACTTAGAAGGTGAATGAGAAAGGTCTGCCAGACATGAGTGAGAGATGAATGCAGTCCAGCCTCAACCCCAGCACAGCCTTGGGACAGTGGCAGTGGCTTTTAGAGCTATCAGCCCACAGAGGGTAAGGGGATTGAACAACTGGTCAGAAGGAGATTACAGGGATCTCTTTGCTGGCACGGAGGCAGGATTCTGTTGCTTTGCCCATACTTGGATCTGGGTCTCAGTACTGGGTGGCAGTCCTGGGGTGAAGAGGAGCACTGGCACAGCAGAGCTTGTGGTAGCAGTGAAGAGAGAACCCTCCTCAGAGTTCCAGGGCTGAAAAGAGTGCTTGAGGTCACTCACTGATCACAGCACAGGCCAGGAGAGTAGTACACACCTCTCCTTAGATCACACCACTTTGGAAGAACTGGAAACTTACAGATCCCTAGAAGTCTCTCTGAAAACAGCTGTACAAAAACCCCTAAAGCTTGGGACAGTACACCCTCCACATTGGAAGCAGAGCCCTACCTTAACAAAGAGTTAAAAAGTCAAGTAATTGACTGGGAAAATGAGCAAACAGTGGCAGGGTGGGGGGGGGGTGCGAGGATCAGACTATAGAATCTTACTTTGGTGATAAGAAGATCAAAACACACAGTTAGAAGAAGACAACAAAGTCTAAGCTTCTACATCCAAAGCCTCCAAGAAAAATGTGAATTGGTCTCAGGCCATGGAAGAGCTCAAAAAGGATTTTAAAAAGCAAGTAAGAGGGGGCAGCTAGATGGCACAGTGGATAGAGCACTGGCCCTGGATTCAGGAAGACCTGAGTTCAAATCTGGCGTCAGACACTTCATACTTACTGGCTGCATGACCTTGGGCAAGTCCCTTCACCCATTGCCTCACCCAAAAACAAAAACAGGCAAGTAAGAGAAGTAGAGGAAAAACTGGGAAGAGAAATGAGAGTGACACAAGAAAATCATGAAAAACAAGTCAACAGCTTGCTAAAGGAGACTCAAAAAAATACTGAAGAAAATCACATCTTAAAAATAGACTAGACCAAATGGCAAAAGAGGTCCAAAAAGCCAATGAGGAGAAGAATGCCTTAAAAAGCAGCATTGGCCAAATGGAAAAGGAGGTCCAAAAGCTCACTGAAGAAAATAGTTCCACCACATCTAGGTCTGTACCCCAAAGAGATCATACAAACAGGAAAAGGACCCACATGTACAAAAATATTTATAGCAGCTCTTTTTGTGGTGGCAAAGAATTGGAAATTGAAAGGATGACCATCAATTGGGGAATGGCTGAACAAGTTGTGGTATATGAATGTAATGGAATACTACTGTGCTATGAGAAATGATGAGCAGGCAGACTTCAAAAAACCTGGAAAGACTTATTTGAATTGATGCCATGTGAAATGAGCAGAATCAGGAGAACGTTGTACACAGTAGCAGCCACATTATGGGATGACTGACTTTGATAGACTTGGCTCTTCACAGCAATGGAAGAGGTCAAAGGAGCTAGGATTAAAACCAAGAATCATCTACCCAGCAAAACTGAGTGTAATTAATGAGGGAGAAAATTGTCATTCAATGAGACAGAGGAATCTAATGCATTCTTGAGAAACTAGAGCTAAATAGAAAAATTGGCTTTCAAATACAAGACTCAAGAGAAGAATGAAAAGGTAAACAGGAAAGAGAAATTATAAGGGACTTACTAAAGTTGAACTGTTTATATTCCTACATGGAAAGATAATATTTGTAACTCATGAGACCTTTATCATTAGGGTAGTTGGAGGGAATATACATAGACAGAGGGCACAGGGTGAGTTGAATATGAAGTATGCTATTTAAAAAATAAAATTAAGGGGTAAGAGAGGAATATACTGGGAGAAAGAGAAAGGGAGAGGTAGAATGGGATAAATTATCTCACATAAGAGGCAAGAAAAAGTTTTTACAGTGGAGGGGAAGAGGGGGGAGGTGATAGGGAATGAGTAAACCTTATTCTTATCGGATTTGGTTTAAGGAGGGAATAACATACACACTCAATTGGGTATGAAAATCTTTCTTACCCTACAGGAAAGTAGAGGGGAAGGAGATAAGGGAGGGAGGGGTGATAGGGAGGGCAGATTGGGGAGGGGGTAATCAGAAGCAAACACTTTTGAGGAGGGACAGGGTCAAAGGAGAGAATGGAATAAACAGGGGATGGAATAAGATGGAGGGAACTACAGTCTTTCACAACCTGACTATTATGGAAATGTTTTGTGTGACTACACATGTACAACCTGTATCGAATTGCTTGCCTTCTCAATGAGGGTGGGTAGGGAGGGAGAAAGGGAGAGAATTTGGAATTCAAAGTTTTAAAAAAACAAATGTTAAAAATTGTTTTTACACGCAACTGGGAAATAAGATATCCAGGCAATGGGGTATAGAAATCTATCTTACCCCACAGGAAAATAGAAAAGGAAGGGCATAAGAGAAGTGGGGGGGTGATAGAAGCGAGGGTAGATTGGGGGAAGGAGTAATCAGAATGCACACCATCATGGGGTGGGGGGAGGGGAGAGATGGGGAGAAAATTTGGAACTCAAAATCTTGCAGAAATGAATGTTTAAAACTAAAGATAAATTAACTCAACACACACACACACACACACACACACACACACACACATCCCCTCATAAAAAAGCACTGATCCAACAGCACTCAGCTTTCCTTATAGCTCAACTTTCACAACCAAACGTTGCTACTGGAAAACCATAGGTGAGATTGTACAGACCTTTGTTGGCGAGGTGACGTCTCTGCTTTTTAGTCTGCTGTCTAGATTAGCCATAGCTTTCCTTCCAAGGAGCAAGCATCTTTTAATTTCGCGGCTGTAGTCACTGTCTGCAGTTATCTTTGAACCCAAGAATATAAAATCTGACACTGCTTCCATTTCTTCTCTTTTTGTTTGCCAAGAAGTGATGGGACCAATTGCCATGATCTTCGTTTTTTTGATGTTAAGCTTCAACCTAGCTTTCACATTCTCCTCTTTCACCCTCATCAAGAGATGTCTTAATTTTTCTTTGCTTTCTGCCATCAGAATGGTATCTGCATATCTGAGATTGTTGGGATTTCTCCCAGCACACTTAATTCCAGCTTCTGGTTCATTCAGCCTGGCGTTTCACATGATGTACTCTGCACACACATTACATAAACAAGGTGACAATATATAACTTTGTCATACTCCTTTTCCAATTTTAAACCAATCAGTTGTTACATTTTTGGTTCTAACTGTTGCTTCTTGACCTACATACAGGCTCCTCAGGAGACAAGTAAGATGATCTGGTCCTCCCATCTCTGAGGACTTGCCACATTTTGTTGTGATCCACACAGTCAAAGGCTTTAATGAAGCAGAAGTCGATGTCTTTTTCTAGAACTCTTGTTTTCTCTAGAATCAACATGCCGCTGCATTGGCCATGTTGGTCTTCAGAGGGAGGAGTGACTGACTCTGCATGAGGTGCTTTTTGTGTTTGGGCCCCCCAAAAGCTGCAGCAGTGCTTGGAGTCTTGCTTCCCTGTACCAATTCCGTCTCAAGGATGGCTTCAAAGCCACTTTTGGAGGAAAAGCTCATTCAGACCACATGCTCTTCTGGTAATTCTTGGCTCATATATTGCTGAAGCCTAGCTTGCAGAATCTTAAACATAACGTTGCTGGTGTGTGAAAT
Source organism: Phascolarctos cinereus (assembly GCF_003287225.1). NCBI lineage: Eukaryota > Metazoa > Chordata > Mammalia > Diprotodontia > Phascolarctidae > Phascolarctos > Phascolarctos cinereus. The sequence continues at coordinate 11,764,650 of NW_027555958.1, read as the reverse complement.
GCTTGCAATTGTTTGGTAATTTGAATATTCCTTGGCATTGCCCTTCCTTAGGACTAGGGTGTGACCTGATCTTTTCCGATCCAGTGGCCACTGTCGAGTTTTCCAGATTTGCTGGCATATTGAGTGCAGCACTTCAACAGAATCGTCTTTTAGGGTTTTAAGTAGCTCGGCTGGAGCTCTGTCACCTCCACTAGCCTTACTGTTAGCAATGCTTCCAAAGGCCCACTTGACTTCATTTTCCAGGATGTCTGGCTCTAGATCAGTAACCACATCATCATGGTTATCAGTAATGTTAAGATCTTTCTTGTACAGGTCTTGTATTCTTGCCACCTGTTCTTAATATAAATCTGCTACCTAGATGCACCTTTTAGTGATGCTAGGATTTGGTAACTCCAAGTTCTTTTCGGAGGGTCAGCTGGATCCTGTGTAAATTTGGGTAACCTATATCACCTCCCAGGGGCTCAAGTTTCTTCATCACTAAAATGGGAGGATCAGGACAGATGGGCTCTTGGGTCCCTTTCAGCTCTAGATATTTGATCCTATGAAACCTCAAGAAGCCTCAGTTTCTCTATCTGTGAAATCAGATGATTGCAGCTCTGAAAATGTTGGTCCAAAGCAGCTGATCTTCAACCTACCATTTGGCAAAAGGAATAATTAAGGGAAGAGCCAAGGTAAATACCGGATGAGAGTAGGAACCTCGGTTCCTCTTACCACAGAAAAGTAAGAGAGGGGAATCAAGGGATGAGAAGTCATCTTAAATTCATAGGATCTTTTGACTTCAATGCCAACATTCTTTTCACTACCTTCTCATTGAAAGAGAATCCTTTAATAATAAAAATAAGCCCAATACATCATCCCCACCGTTGATTTGTTCATACTATACTTCCTGCTTGGAATATCTTCTTGCTTCCCTCATGTCCCTTCCCAACTGTGGCTGAGCTCTTTTCAATCTTTAAAGTGCAACTTGAATCCTTCCTTTCCATGGTGATAGTTCCTTCCTCTTAACTCCAGTAGAACTTGTTGTCTGTACCACTGGTTAGACTCTTAGCACATACAAACATTTTGGGTTAGCAAGTCAACAAACAGCCAGAGCTCTTATTCTGGTGAGCTTTAGAATCCAGTTTGTATGCTCCAAAGTCTCCTGCAAGAACTAAGGCTGACAAATGCATTACCATAGAGTTGGTCTATTAAATATAGTAAAGAAGTTAAAAAGAAAAAGTCTTATTACTTGAGCCTATTAGCAAGACAATAATTATAGATTCCCTTCTACTAAGCTCAAGTTCTTTCTCATAAGAGTTTTAGCCACAATCCCTGGAAAACTCCAAGCTCAGCGTTTAATGCAGTGCCAGCCTATTGTAGCACAATCACGGATCCTGAGGCTGGTTTGGTCGCTCTGCTCCTGACCTCAGAGCTTGCGTGCTCCCTTTCCTGGTGTACACACGGCCACTGTTACTCCTGCCCTCTCCCTCAGTCCCCATGCCCATCTATCAGCATGGTTGGGCTACAGTCTGGCTCCACCCAGCACCCCCAGCCATTAAGGCCCTTTGCTCAGCTCTGCATCTTCTTGTGCTTCCTCCCCTAGCTGGTTCTGGGTTCATTCTGGGACAGGGAGAAGTTGGATGAATCTTTTCAGAACAGCCTGTGTTCTTCCCTCTGGACTCCTTTGCCACACATCTGCTATAATAACTATTATATCTCTTTTTATCATTGGCACATAGTAGGATCACAGAATACTAGCTCTAGAGGTAGAAGGGACCTCAGAGCCATCAGGTCCAACACCCTCTTTTTATAGTTGGGGAAACTGAGGCTCAGGAGGTTGTGAAGTAGATGGTCAAGAGATGTTTGTGATGTTAAAGCACAGTTACATGAATCGGCTGGTAACGAAAGGGGTCATTCTTCCCTGGTCAGAAGACCGCCCTGCAAGGACTGGGAGCTTCATGTTTAAATGCATGTCAACAATGAGCTAAGCAGAAAGCTGGCAAACAATTTTTGCATCAAATTTCTCTGATAAAAGCCTCATTCCTCAAGTATATAGAGAATTGAGTCAAATTTATAAGAATAAAAGCCATTCTCCAATTGATAAATGGTCAAATTATACAAACAGGGAGTTTTCAGATAAAGAAATCAAAGCTATCTATAGTCATATGAAAAAATGCTCTAAAATCGCTATTAATTAGAGAAATGCGAATCAGAATGACTCTGAGGTCCCACAGCACACCTGTCAGATTGGCCAACATGACAAAACAGGAAAATGAGAAATGTAGGAGAAGATGTGGGAAAATTGGAACACTAATGCATTGTTAGTGGAGTTGTGAATTGATCCAGCCATTCTGGAGAGCAATTTGGAACTATGCCCAAAGGGCTATAAAGCTGTGCATACACTTTGATCCATCAATACCACTACTAGGTCTGTATCCCAAATAGTTCATAAAAAGGGGGAAAGGACCCACATGTACAAAAATATTTATAGCAGCCCTTTTCATGGTGGCAAAGAATTGGAAATTGAGGGGATGCCCATCAATCGGGGAATGGCTGAACAAGTTATGGTATATGAATGTAATGCAATACTATTGAACTATAAGAAATGAGGAGAAGGCTGATTTCAGAAAAACTTGGAAAGACTTATATGAACTGATGCAAAGTGAAGAGAGCAGAACCAGAACATTGTACACAGCAATAGCAATATTGTAATGATGATCCACTGTAAATGACTTAGCTCTTCTCAGCCATGCAATGATCTGACAATTCCAAAAGACGCATGACAGGAAATACCATCCACATCCAGAGAAAGAACTGATGGAGACTGAATGTGGATTGACGCAGACTGTTTTCACTATTTTTATTTTTGTGTGTATTTTTTTCTTTTGCAAACTGTTTTTTCTTTCACAACATGACTAATATGGAAATATATTTTACATGATTGCACATATATAACCTATACCAAATTATTTACCCTCTTAGGGAGGGTGAGGGAGGAAGGAAATTTGGAACTCAAAATTTTACTTAAAAATGAATGTTAGGGGCAGCTAGATAGTGCAGTGGATAGAGCACCAGCCTTGGGGTCAGGAGGACCTGAGTTCAAATCTGGCCTCAGACACTTACTAGCTGTGTGACCCTGGACAAGTCACTTAACCCCAATTCCCCCCTCCCCACACAAAAAGAATGTTAAAAATTATCTTTACGTGTAATTGGAAAAAACTAAATACTATTTAAAACAAACAAACAAACAAACACCAGTGGGCTACATGGGCTCACTGGGCTACATGACCTCTCTGGCCTCAGATCCTATGATCTTATGAAAAGCTACAATGAGGACAGTGAGGAAATTGGAGACCGTACCATAGGATGACCAGCTGAAGGACCTGCGAATGTTCGGCTTGGAGAAGAAAAGGCTGTTTCCCAAATCTAAGATTCTGAGATTCACATTCCTTTTTTTCTATCAGTGATTTCTTCTTTGAGTGATAGCTCAGGAGAAATTGGAGTAAAATGGCAGGAGTCTTGAGCACCACTAGCCCAGTGAGGACACAAAGGTGGAAACAAAGAGGGAAAGAAAAAATTCCTTCACTGGAGGCAGTGATAGGAACAGAAAAAGCTCTGGCATCTAGTGATGATGATTCTGGGGCCATGGGCATGTTTGGGAAGCAGCTGATTCTCTGACAGGTTCAGAATAGGTTTGTTCTCCCCAGAACTAGAAAGAAGTCTGAACCTGGGTTTGGTCAGAGGAGAGTAAACAGTCTCACTGGGGTGGCAAGTAATCCAGGAAGGCTTTGCAGTAGGAAATAGGAGGCAGTGCAGACAGGCAGGAAGGTAGCATTAGAGAAGTCCTTCTGAGGGGAACAGGCACCCCATGAAGAAGGCAGTTTGGGGCTAGAGAGAAATCTGCTAGTAAGTAGTAGGAGTAGGTCCAGGCTGGCAGGTGGGCATTGGCAAATTCCTTGGTTGCAGGTTTAAAGGCCTGCTCTCTGCCTCTAACCCACCATTCCAGCCTTACTTCATATCACTTCTATTGTAGGCCAGGTCTGATTCCCATTCAGCCTCAAGACTGGAATGAAAGGAGACACCACCAAACAATTAGCCCAAGGAAGCTTACTGAGCTGCAGCAGGGAAAGGATACCCAGTAAGACCCCAGCCTTGATTCTGTCGGGTGCAGCTTCCCTGCTGCTGCACTGGCCGTGCTGGTCTTCAGAGGGAGGAGTGACTGACTCCGCGTGAGGTGCCTTTGTGTTTGGGCCCCCCAAAGCTGCAGCAGTGCTTGGAGTCGGATGGCTTCAAAGCCACTTTTGGAGGAAAAGCTCATTCAGACTATATGGGAGTCAAACCTTTGGAGCAGTTAGCTGGAGAAACTGGGGGTGGTGGTAGGAAACATTGCTCCTCCCATAACCCTTCTCTCCATACGTTGTTTTGGGGCTATTAGCTGCTCTTTTAGCCCAGCACTCCATCTCTTGCCTGGATCTTCCATAGGCTGTCCCCTTGGCCTCTCCTTCCTGCTTAGGGCTTCAGGGCTCAGCCTGGGCTATCATCTTGTATTCAAAGCCTTGCCTGAGCCTCCACGTTGGCAGTCTTTTTTTCACTTTGTTTTCTCTTCCTTGCCCTCCCTCTTTCTACCAAACAGAAACAAAACCCTCGCGACAAATGTGCGCAGTCAAGAAAAACAAGTGCCCACATTTTGCCCATGTCCAGCCCTGCACGTCTCATTCTGCCCCGGAACTCCTCCCTGTCAGCCAGGACGTGGGTAGCAGGCTCCAACATCAGGAGCCCTCTGGAGGCAGGACTGGGCATTGCATTGAGGCAAAGTGTTAGGTTTTTTCAGGTGGTTGTCTGTACAATATTGTTGTCAGTCTATCCTCCTCACTCTCTCCTCCTCCCTTTGCCCCAGTTCATAAAAGCTTTTCCAGGTTTCTCAGAAACCATCTCTTTCATCATTTTTGGTGCAATAATGTTGCGTCACATACACAGTCAACAATTTGTTCAGCCCTAACCCAAATAACCGACACTCTCTTAGTATTCAGTACTTTGCTACAACAGAGAGAAGTGCTATGAATACTTTGTATCCATGTCCTTTTCCTTTCTTTACAGGGTACAGGCCTGGGGTGCCAAATTGTTCCTTTAAGATACTTTGTATTGACTTGTCTGCCTTCTTCTCAAATCCCTGCTGCCCTGAGGGAGAGCTCAGACTTTCATTTTTGTCTTTGTGACCCCATTACCAACCACAATAGATCCTTGACTATGGATTTGCACTGAGATATCACACCAAGGAGTCACTCCTAAATAGTATTTTCTCTGCCCACATTCCAAAAAAAACACCAGGTTAAACATTGAAAGGCAAATAAAGCCTGCATAATGTTTGTTCACTTTATCTCCTTAGAACATGAGAGATGCTATGGGGTAATGAATGGGCAGACAGAATACTGGCCTTAGAAACAGGAGAGCTGACCCCAACTCTGCAAGTACATGGACACTCTTGGCCTCGGTTTCTTTATCTGTAGAACAAGGAAGAAAAACTAAATGAATTCTAAGGTTCCTTTCCAGATCCAAGATTTAATAGTTCTTTGGACAGTGCTGGATTTTTTTCTCTCTCAACTGGGAAAATGACCCCAGCCCAAGGCCTGCTAGAAATCCAGTCCTACCTTAGACAGGACTGCTACCAAGCACAGGTCATTGACTGTCTGGTTGTTTTGAGAAATTGGGGGACTTTGTTGCCTTTGGAACAAATGAGTCCTTTCTTGGGGGTAAGGCATCTCTGCTGGGTTTTGGAGGATAAAAAGACATCTGTGGTCATATAGTTGAATCTAGGGCTTCTGATGGGGGCTCTGTTAAAGCAGAAGGACAGGAGTCCCTGCTCCTGAGCAGGTTACTATGTGGCCTTAGGCCGCAGGGCAAATGGTGAGAGGGACTGGTTTCAGTGAGAATGAGCTCTGGTCTGATACTGGTAACAGGATAGAACTGTCTCCTGCCAGACCAGGAGAACTCTTCAGGGGTCTTTCTCACCCTCATACTGTCAATGATGGAGAAAAACTCTCCCCAGTGGAGAGAATGTTTTGGTTTTGTCTAGCCCCAAGATAAGTTATAGTCAGGGAACAATAGGGCACTGTGGAAAGAACTGTCAGATTGGGTGGAGACCATAGAGATAAGTGCCCAGACTCCCTGCTGGGAAATTAGAACAGGAGATGAGTGCTCAAGGAATTCTGGGGATTTGCAGAGCTCTTTGGGGCTGATGGGCATGCTTTGAAATGTTTCTGGTTTTTTTTTTCCTTCCACAATAAAATTTCCTCTTTGGTATTATGAATGGTGTGCTTGTAAATGGGGATCAGGCTCAGTATGCTTGGGGTGTGGTGGCCCATGTAGACATTTTCCAGACTTTCCTTTTTAACAAAGACCCCCTGGCCCAGGGAGTTGGGGAATCCTCTCCCATCAATGATCTCTAGCTCTCCACTCATGTAGACTGACTTCAGTCCTTGGGGGAGCTGGATCTCTAAATGAAGGACTCAGGCTTTTTGTTATTGTCTCTATCAGAGAGCCCAGGGGGGAAAAAAAATCCAAAGCTTTACTTAGGTTGGCTCATATAAAGGCTCTCCCCAAAAGAGATTAGAAAGGTACTCAGTGTACAAAATAGATCTTGCATAGAAAAGCTACTATTTTCATCCACACACAAGACTCAAAAGTGCATATAGACAAAGTCTTAAAACATGAAACAGTTCATTTCAATTCTGCTCTTTCAGAAGGTTGATATTTTAACTTTTACCTTGAGTCTGCCCTGTTCGAGCATTTCCCTCCAGGTCTATATCTCCTTAGCAAGCTAGATGATGGCTTGGGCTCATTCTATCAGTGATCAAAGTATTACGGTGGTTGCAAAAAAATCTCCTATTACCAGTCATTCTTACTGAGGAATCTCAGAAGTCCTGAAGTAGTCACATGGCTCAAAAAGTTCATCTCTGAGGATCACTATTTAGTTACCTGTGTTTAAGAAAATAAATGCAAAGGAGGAACGGCCTGTGGTCCAAGTTCCAGCCTTAGACTCATGAGAAGTCCCAGGGAGAGGCTCACAAGTCTCAATACACAGTAGATGCAATGAGAGAACACCAGAGGGCAGAGTCACTCCTTTTAAGGTCTGCTGAGCGAGCTGCTATTCCTGGCTCAGTAGCAGTCTCCTTTGATGAAGCCTCCTCCCTCTGCTGCCATCACTAGGATGAAGGGATTGGTATGCCATCCAAAAGTGAGCACATGTGTCATGAGAACTGGCCAAGGAAACTTAGCTCAGGTATACTCATGTATACTCCACTGAATGGCCTTCACAAGCCCATTCCAACATTTGCTCAATGAAATGTGCTCTAGCCAGGGCAGATCACCAGTGACTATCTCTGATTATCCCTGCTAGATTAGATGGAATAGGTGGTGAAGCTAGTGAAAACTGTTCCCTCATCCTGATAAATGACCCCACTTGATGCCTCAGGGTCTACTGCACACACATAGCTATAGTTTTGGGCTGAACATCAGAACGAGACTAGGGTTGAATAAAGGACTGGATCGACAAATGAAGGCTACCAAAGAGACTATTTGCAAAAATAGAGAAAGAAGGTATCTTGCCAATCTCCTATAAAGCAAATGTGGTCTTGATATCCAAACCAGGGAGAGATAAGGCAAAGAAAGAAGACTATAGATAAATATCTATCATATTATCTATCATATAGATCAAATATGTCATAAATATCACTGATGAATATTGATGCAAAAATATTGACTAAAATACTAGCAAAGAGTTGATAATAATATATTTAAAATGTACTAGGTTTATACTAAGAATGCAGAGATTGTTCAGTATTAGGGGACTGATGAACATTATAAATATCATATAAATATGACAAATGAATATCATATAATTATATCAGTAGAGAAAAATCTTTAAACAAATTCATTTAAAAAAACACTAAAAAGCATAGGACTAAAAGAAACTTTCCTTAATATGTAGGACACCTCTCTAAAACCAAGAGCTACCATTATTTATAATGGGAAACACTAGAAGCTTTTACAATAATACTGGTGTAAAACAAGGATAATCATTGTTTCCAGTATTATTTGATATTTTGATAATAGTTCTAGAAATGTTCATTTTGGTCTGGATCTGTGATTTAATTAGTGTGAAGGGAAAATTCCCATTTTGGAAAGTCCTTTCACTGATGAAGAGCAGCAACTCATTGTCTTATAGTCCGACACTGAGAAATTAAGTGCTTTGCCCATGGTCACATCATCGAGTATGTGTCAGAAGCAGGATTTGAACTCAGTCCAATGCTGGACTTCTAGCCACCGCGCTTCCTCTTGCTAAAAGTGTTAGTGTTAGCAAAAAAAAAAAAGACAAGAAAAATATATTTAGGGACTAGGCATAGAAAAAGAGGAAGTTAAATGATCTCTAGTTGCAAATAGTAGGATGGTTAATCCCAGAGATTCAACAAAAAGTTATCCTAAGCAATGAAAAGTTTCATAAAAGTCACAGGATATAAAAAAATCCCAAAGGAGGTAGACTGAATCGCACAATCTGTTTTGTTTTGTTTTTGTTAAACATTCAGCTAGTTCACATCTGATTTATCAGCAGACATCCTTGGCTAGAAACCTGTGGTCCTACTCCTGGTTTCCCACTTTCATTTCTGCCCCTGGACCTTGGCATTTATGAAAAACTGGTTCCCAAACTGTTTTGGCTTGGGATTTAAGCTCCTGCTTAATCCTGGTTTGGGCCCACCTCCTTTCTCTAGGAAGGTTCTTCCTGGTCAGGCACAGTGACTTTCTGGACCACTGGCTGGTGCAGGAGTTGATCCTGTGAGGAATTTCAAATTCCGGGTAGGTCTCCTGCATCCAGCCCTGCATGGTTCTCCAGAGATCAAGGAAGATGCTGCGACCTTTGGAGGGTCTGTGGCTCTGGCCATGCTCAGATACTTGGACAATCTGATCCACTAAACTGCCAAAATAATATTTCTAATCCATTTCCCTGCTCCAAAAACTTCCATTAAGCCCTTATTGCCTCTTAAAATGTAAACTTCTAAGCTTATTGATGAAGGCCTTCTGCAATCCGACACCAATTTACTTTTACAATTCTTTTCCATATTCTGTTACTAGACTATCAGAACTGCTAGCAGCTCTCTGAATTTAACACTCTATATCCTGGTTCATTGCATTCTCATGAGTGGGTCCTCCATACCTGGAATTTATTCCCCCTCCTTATCTCCGTTCAAGGCTCAGCTCAGGGGCTGCCTCCTGGGGAAGGGTCGAGGGTACTGAAAAGGGCTTTCCTGAGATCTCCAATTGTTAATGACCTTGCCCTCCTCTGGCTTTCCTGGAACCCTTTGAGTACCTATCCCCATCGTTCTGTTTTGTTTAACTTTCACATCACCAGCTCACTCCCGATATGAAGGACCTTTGTTTACTTTGGTTTTTCTTAATAGTATTTTTTTCCCCTAATTACATGTCAAGGCAATTTCAGCATTCATTTTTACAAGATTTCAAGTTTCAAATTTTCTCCCCCCCCCCCTTCCTGTTAGGGATCTGTAAGGATGTAGAGGGCCACAGGCTGTTCATGAGGTCTCACTGATGGGCCCCTCTCAGGTGCTGATCTTTGAGCAAAGGTCGCCTGGCTTGGTGCTCCATTGTGTGGATCTGTAACAATCTTTAACTCCCCTAGTTATTGTATGGTCATTAGCAGTCTTTTCTGGGATCGGAGTCAGATAAGTGCACAGGATGTGCATGCACTGTCCTTAGCACAGCATGAGCTCTACGTCATTGTAACTTGATAAGAAGTTCCTGTTACTTTACTACTTAAGTGAATGCTTTGCAGAAATTAAAGTCCGTATTGCCTCTTAAAATGTAAACTTCCAAGCTTGTTGATGAAGGCCTTCTGCAATCCGGCATCCAGAGTTGCTTCCATCCTGCCTCCCGCCTCATCGCTGCACATTCGAGATAGAAAATCAAGCTGGTCTTGATTCATCAGGTGATTGGGAAATCCTAGACCTTAGGTAGGCTCTATAGCCAAGTGAATTAGTTGTGCACAACATCTTCCTAAAATGGTAGGCAATTTGATACATGTTATACATGTGCTATCATGTAAAATGTATTTCCATATTAGTCACAATGGTAAAAGAAGAAATAAATCAAAAGGGTGAAAAAACACAAAAAAGAATAAAGTGAAAAAAGTATGCTTTGATCTGCATTCAGAGTCCCTTAGTTCTTTATCTGGATGTGGATAGCATTTTACTTTTTGAGTCCTTTATGCTTGGCTTGGATCATTGCGTTGCCGAGAGGAGCTGAATCATTCATAGCTGATCATTACACAGTGTTGCTGATACTTTGTACATACAATGCTTTCCTGGTTCTGCTCATTTCACTTTGCATCCGTTTGTACAAGTCTTCCATTTGGTGTTTCTGGGCTTGAGACAACTTCCCATTTTTCTTTGGTGTTTTGACATTGTTGTCCTTTTCTGAGTTTGTGTCTTGATCTTCCCTGTCACCACAATTACTTTCTACTGTTGTTGTTTTGCTCATCTTTTTTTTTTCTTGGCATTTTTCCTTTTTTAAAAATGTGAGCTCTGCTTGCAGGGTGGAAGGGGCACTATTTCAGGCTTTTTGGCGAGCGGCTGTAGGCCCCGGCTATTTCCCTTGTGCCTGATGTTGCCCTGAAGCCCACAGGGGACCCTTGTGTCTGGTGCTTTGCTGAAGGGGTGATGCTGCTGGAGGCCATAGGGGTCTGGCAGCTTACCCGGTGCTGAGCTGGGGTCCTAGTGCTGGTGTCTGTCCTGTGCTGAGGCTGGTGGGCTGTTTTTACATTTCCCCAGGGCTACACTGAAGCGCTAGGTGGTCTGGCAGCTGGTGGATGTCTGTTTGCCCAGGGCTCTGCAAAAGCATGTGATGGTTCTTGGAGCTGGAGCCTGCCCATTCCCCCGGCTATGCTGAGGTATGTGTGTGTGTTGGGGGGGTGGGTCCCAGTGTTGCCATTTGCCTGTTCCACCACACAGGGGTTTAAGATTTCTCACTGGTTTACTGAGGCGTGGCTTGCTAAGATACTTTCTGTTCTGGACTGCACTCCCCTTTTACCCAAGTGGGATATATCTTTTCTGTTGATCTTCTAAGTTTCTTGGGCCAAAAGATTGTTTCACCCTGTCTTTTTTTGCTGGTTCTGCTGTTCTAGGATTTGTTTGGAGGCTTTATTTTATGGTTATTTGGAGGTGAATATAGGAGAGTTATGGCAATTTATTGCTTACTCCACCATCTTGGCACCTGGAAGTCTCTAGTTTAAAGAGAACGGTTTTGAGGGAGTGAAGATAATGGCAGAAGCCAGATCATAAGAGGTTTAAAAGTGACAGAAGAGGAGAGGGATGCAATGAGTATTGATAGCTTTGGGGACCTTTCCATCTATCTCTGGCTGAATAGAGATAACTGAATTGACTTACCAATGGCCTCCTGAGAATAAAAGCTCAGCCCAGTAATGGAGTCTCTGGTTCAAAGGATACGGATATTTTAGTTACTTTATCTGCATAATTCCAAATTGCTTTTCAAAATGGTAGTGCCATTTTGTAGCTCCACCAACAATAAATTAGTGTGCCTATCTTCCCACATCCCCTCCAACATCGACTATTACCATTTTTGGGGGGGTCATTTTTGCTAATTTGCAGGGTGTGAGCACAATCTTGGGGTTGCTTTGATTGCATTTCTCTTATCATTAGGGATTTGGAACATTTTTTCATGTTATTGAGAATATTTTGAAGTTCTTTTGAAAACTTTTAATTCATATCCTTTGACCATTTATTTACTGGGAATTAGTTATTAGTTACATATGTGTGTATAAATGTCTATCTATCTATCTATCTATCTATCTATCTATCTATCTATCTATCTATCTATCTCTACCTGTACCTATCTCTCTATCTCTGTATTTATCTATCCATCCATCTATGATACCAAATCCCTATGAAAGAAACTTGACATGAAGATTTTCCCCCCATTCAACCCCTTCCCTTCTTATCCTAGGCGCATTAATTTTGTCTATGCAGGTTTTCAGTTTTAAGTAATCAAAAGTCATCTATTTTATCTTTTCTAATTGCCTCTCTCTCTTGTTTTTCACCTGAAGCTGTGAGATACATATGATCTGTTTCTCTTCTATTTTTTATACCAATTTTTAATATTAAGGTCATGTATTCATTGTGGAAGATGATGTGAAGAGTTGGTCTAAGTTACATTTCTGCCACGTTTTCTGAGCCGTTTTTATGAAACAGGAAGTTTTCTCCTAGGTGACTTCTATTTCTCCACTTTAACCAAACACTGGGATATTGAGTTCTATTGTTCCTGAATCTCTGCATATCAATAATGCATTGATTGACAAATCCAACAGCCTCTTCTTGGTCCTGATCCTTTTTTGACCTCTCTTTAGTTTGATGCTGTTGTCCATCTTCCCTCCCGGATATTCTCCCCTTTCTGGGGCAGTTAGGTGGTACAGTAAATACTGTGTCAGGCCTAGAGTCAGGAAGACTCGAGTTCAAATGTGACTTCAGATACTTTACTAGCTATGTGACCTTGGGCAAGTCACTTAATATTTGCCTCAGTTTCTCCATCTGTAAAATGGGGATAATAATAGCACTTACCTTCCAGGGTTGTTGTGAGGATCAAATGAGATAATAATTGTAAAGAGCTTAACATGGTGCCTGGCACATAGTAGGAACTATATAAATGCTATTATTATTATTATCATTTTCAAGACACTGCTCTATGCTGGCTCTCCTACTGGTCTGACCCCTGTTTCTCAGGTTCCTTTGCTGGATCATCACCCATATCCCACCCCCTTTACCATGGGGGTACCCAAACACTGGATCCCGGGACCCCCTCTCTTTTCTAATAACATCTCTATACACATAACTCCCAAATCTATAGATCTGACCCCTGTCTCTCTTCTGAGTTCCAGTTCCATGTCACCACTGTCTATTGAACATTCCCACCAGGACATCCCACAGGCATTTAACGCTCAACATTTCCTCCCAAACCCACCTGTCTTACTAACACTTGTCCATCTCCCTCTCTCTACTTACACAGCTGCAACCATAGTCCGGGTCATCGTCACATCTTACCTAGACTATTGCAGTAGTCTCTCACTTGGTTTCCTCATGTCCAGGCTTCCTGACCTTCCTGCCTCCTGGCATTTTCTTCTCCAATGTCTTCCCTGTGGCTGCCAAGCTAACCTTCCTAAAGTCACAGATCTGACCCCTCCATTCTTCTCAAATGTCTCCACTGCTTGTTGAGGCAGGGACTGCTTTGTGTCTGGTACACAGTAGGTGCTTAATACATGCTTGTTGCTTGATTGATATTAGAAGTCGGATACTTCACATGGCAGGTCAGAAGCAGATCTGTGGAAACATATTTTATTGATATAACTTTCATAAGCAACCTTAAAGCAATCAGTTACATTCAACTCCACAAGTATGAGTTGTATTTAAAGAGTCAGTTCATGATAAAAATCATCCTCCGCACCTCCTTATGTTAAGCACACATACCTGCTAAAATGGGAGAGGAGACACATGTCTGAGAGGTAACACTGATTTTTTTAAGCCTCATTCAGAAAACAAGCACGACTGTGAAGCAACGTGATGTCCCTTTGCTGGAGTTGGCAACAAGGTCCCTGTGCACCAATTCTCTAGTACTTATTTAAAATGGAACAGGAAGAACACTCAACACGGTGGGCTATAAAAATGACATGGGAAATGGCTACGTTTTCCTCCGCAACAAATTAAAACCTGAGCCAGGAGGAAGCCAGGAGAGCCTGAAGTTCTGTCTAATCTGGGAAACCATCCTTCTCTCCCCCAAGTTCTGTAATGAAGAAAAGAGGAGGAATGCACATGGTGGATACACGTCTCTGTCAAGGCACCAGGCTCTACATTGGACCATTAATCCCACTGCCTAAAGGTACAACTTCCAATCTCTGGCTTCACAGTCTCCCAAACACAAGACTTCTTCTCTTCCATCCCTCAGGGGAAGCTTCCTATTGGAGCTAGGAAAAGCAAAAGACCATGAGGGCACAATTGCCATTTGAAGTCTAAACACGAATTTATCGTGTTTCTCTCTACTTATCCCAGAGTCGTATCCCTATAATTCAAAGGCCTACGATTCTAGAGACTGCGAAGAACAGGGTCCCCTTAGAGAAATCCCTTCCTATCCTTGGAAGCTGAGCCCCACCCTGAAATGTGTCCAAGCCCGGGGGCCACTGCCCAGAGGGGCCTCTCAACCAATCACAAATTATGTCACATGACTATCCCTCAGGAAATCCAGCAGAAGCAGGAGGGCCAGCCAATGGATGTTTATCAAGTGTCAACTGTGTAAATGAGCCGCCCCCATCCCCCCACCCCACCCCAGTGGCTTTGGTCATTTCCTGTGAGAAGTGAGCAAAGGAAAAGGCAGAGAAGCCTTCAAAGTAGGAGGACAAGAGGGTCACTGACCCAGAGCTGGAAGGGATCTCAGAGGCTGAATGAGTCCAATGGTCTTGTCTGACAAAGGAGTAAACTGAGGCACAGAGAGACCACAAGAGTGGAGATTGAAAGCCAGAAGACTCCCTATTCTACATACGATGGGACCAAGGCCCACAGAGATTTGAGCAGAAGAGTCAGGGTTCAAACCGCAGTGATCTGTCTGTCTCGGTCCTGGCAGTACAGAAATAGAATAGAAATCCCCACTTTTCAGCAGCTGTCCCTCAGCTGGCTCTCACACTGGAGAGGTCTCGGACCAACACTGTGCTTAACATTTTGTATAGGTGACCCTTTGCATTGACAGAGGGACGCTTCATGTCCTGAGACCTACCAGCACTACTCTGCCCTCATCTCAGGTGGCAAGACAGGAGGGGTGGGGATGGAGGAATGACATGAGGAAGGCTTCCCCAAGCTCCCACTTTGTTCCCTCTTCCTGGAGGACAGGATTTGGGAGAAGGGACATTAGTGACAGCAATGAAAGTCACAAAATGAAGGGATAAAGGAAAGGGCAAAGCTCCCTTAAAGGAACCAAGGATGGAGCACACAGGAGAATACAGATGTGAGAAGATGAAGGCATCACGTAAAGAAGCTCTCTTTTCTCCACTGCTCTGAGCAGAAGGGAAGGAAGAAACACTGATTTAGAAGTTGAAAGCATGGTGGAAGAAAGCCATGCCTGATGGTATCAGCTGCTGCTACCAGCCCCACCTGGAGGAGACACACACACAATGGAAAGACCTTGCTTTTCAGTACCTGTTCCTTGGCTGAGTTCCTACAGGTGACTCCTTGGCATGATGGGTAGGCACCAGACATCCTGGATTCCATTAACATTCCGTGAAGGGAACCCCTTGAGTCAATGGCAAAGCACCAGACATCTGGGGCCCTGTTAACAAAAGTGGTCAGCTATGAAATGCTATCCCATCAGTCAGAAGTCAGTGTGAGCCCACTACCCTGTCCCTCCATGCCAGGTGTTTCTTGAAGGGCAGCCCTGTGAGGCTATGTACCCATCTGGGCAAGCAGAGAAGAGACTTCTTCAAATTTGGTGAGACTGCTGAGAGAGGAAGAGGAGAGAAATGTGAGACAGAAAGGGGTGATCAAGGAGGCCAAAGCAGATGGGAAGTCTCCTTGGTGCCCTGGACATGCGGTGTTGTTCCAGGACCTGCAACCTTAGAGGATGCTAAAAGGAAAATCATCCTCAGCAAGGTCATTTTCTCTCTCCAGAAAAACTCATTCCTATGTATCCCTTTGTCTACTCCCACCTCTTTGTCTTCTCCAATTTCTGCTTGCTATGTTTCTTTACTACTGACTGCTTTTTGTGTAACCTGCATTTGGAGGAAGAGACCTCATTTAGGGGTTATCTTCCACTTTAGAGTGAGCAGGGACAGTGGCTTTTATTCTGAACCCCTAAAAGAGAACATGGCAGCTAGGTGGGGCAGTGGATAGTGCCTGGAGTCAGGAAGACCTGAGTTCAAGTCTGGCCTCAGGCACTTACCAGTTGTGTGACCCTGGGCAAGTCAATTAACCCTGTAAGCCTCAGTTTCCTCACCTATAAAATGAGCTGGAGAAGGCAATGGCAAACCACTCCAGTATCTTTGCCAAGAAAACCACACATGGGAGTCAGATATAACTGAAAAGACCCAAAAACAAATCCTTACTGCAATATCAAGCCAGGGAAGGCTCTTCCAATTAGCTTAATGGCTAAGAGGAATTGGGGAGGGGGATAGAAGGAAGCCTGTGCCATCTCTACAGTATGGACAGTATTGCAAGAAACTTACTATACTTGAAGAATAAGCAAATGGGTCTTTCATAGTCTCCCAAATGAGCTTGGAAAGCTCCACATATTTAACCAAAGATACCAAGTATAGCCTGGACAACATACAAAATAGCGCCCCTCCCTTGCCCAACAGATAGTGATCTCCCATGGGGGAAGTCTGAAAACAAACCATTTCTATGTTAAAATCAAAGAATATCATGATTTTTAAATACTACTTACATGAACTGATGCTGAGTGAAGTGAGCAGAACCAGGAGAACAGTGTACACAGTAACAGCCACGTTGTGCAATGACCAGCTTTGATAGACTCAGCTCTTCTCAGCCATGCAATGGTCTAAGAAAATTACAAAACACTCATGATGGAAAATGCCATTCACATCCAGAGAAAGATCTGTGGAGTCTGAATGCAGATGGAAGCATATACTATTTTCTCTTTTTTGTTGTTGTTTTTTTTCTTGTGGTTTTTCTTTTCTGTTCTGATTCTTCTTTCACAACACGACCAATGTGGAAATATGTTTAACATGATTCTTCATGTATAACCTATATTAGAGTATTTGCTGTCTTGGGGAGGGGGGAGGGAAGGGAAGGAGGAAGAAAAATTTGGAGCTCAAAATCCTACAAAAATGGATGTTGAAAATTATCCTTACATGTAATTGGAAAAATATACTATTAAGTATTTTTTAAAAAATACTACTTATGCAGCCAAATCTCATTTCTGTAGTTTCCATGTTCCCTCCTGACACAATTATTCACAACAGGTAAAAAACAATAGGATAGACAGGAATGTGGGGAATATGTATAGGTATGTAAGCTCATGTGGAATCACACAATACTGAAATTACTGATTAAACAAATGATGAACAAATTAGCCTTTAAGAAGTAACTTGTACCTTGGCCTTGCACCCCATGAATACACCTTTGGTCTGTGGGCAACAAAGAGCTTACCAGTGAGGGGTTCTTAGGAAGTACCTACTGTGCCCAGGCAGTGCTAAGTGCTGGGGCTGCAAATAAAGTGATAGCCAGCATTTATAGAGCAGTGTAGGGTCTGTAAAGTGCTCTCTGAGTTAACTCATTTGATCCAAAGACAAAAATGAAACCGAACCACAAAGAACTTGCACAAAGCCCTTAGGAGGTGGCAGTTACTGGGCTGGATGCCGGGGATATAAAAAGGAACTAGACCTTGCCGTCAATGAGTTTATATTCTACTGGAAAAAAAATGATCAGCAAACACTTAAGCACCTACTATGTGCCAGTTACCGTATTAGGAAAGAGCCCTCGACTTCAAAGAACTTACATTCCATTGGGGGGAAATACATATAGGTGATGCATATTAATTGTGCAGAAGCAAATACAAATGAATACAAAGTCACTGGGGAGGGAAGGGAAGGCACAAGTAGCTGGGGGCGGGGGAGAGGGGAATCAGGAAACACTTCACATAGAAGGGTGCATTTAAACTGAGTGTAGAAAGAAATTAGGAGGTCTAAGAAGTCCACGTGAGGAGGGAGGGCATTCCAGGAATAGGGGACAGCCAGTGCAAAGGCTTGGAGATGGGAAATGGAATGACCTGCATGAGCAATAGGGAGGTCATCTCTACTGGACTGTAACTGTTGTCCTTCATGCTTGAAGGGGACCAATATGACATCACATCACTATATTGGGGTCAAGGTACAGCGTGTCTGACAGGCTGATCAGACCAATGTGAGCTCGGAGGGCTCTACCACAGGCTGGGCACAAATAATCCACATGAGCATTCGGGGTGGATTCTCTCAATCTGTGCACCTGACATCTCCTTTGAGCTGCAAGTCTGCTTCACTCACAGAGCACAGCGCCTTCTTTGATAGGGGTACGCAACACTGGGCAGTCCTGTGCTAGCGTCTCCCACGTCTCACAACTGATGCTCAAGTTCTTCAGAGAGACCTGGAGAGTGCCCTCGTACTGCTTCTTCGGGCCACCATGTGAGCTCTGGGTGTGCCTTGGGTGGGCTCTCCATAAAATCGTTTGGCATTTGAACCACATGGCCGGCCCACTGGAGTTGGGCTCTCTGCAGCAGAGTCTGAATGCTTGACAGTTTAGCTTGAGAAAGGGCTTCAGTGCCCAGTACCTTATCCTGCCAGGTGATCCTCAGAATCTTCCTAAGGCAATTCAAATGGAAGTGATCCATTTTCCTGGCGTGAATGGACCACGGAGAGCGTGAAGAGGAGGAATGTGCAACGAGGCTGGGAAAATGGGATGAAACGAGGTTGTGAAGGACTTTAAAGCCAGTTTTTATTGGATCCTAGAGCCCACAGGAGGCCACTATTGACAGACAGAGACTCGTGCTTGAGGAAGGCTCTTCGGCAGCCACGTGGAAGAGCATTGGAGCCTCTGATGGATCTGAGCCGTACGTGGCTCATGAAAAGGTGCCGAGCACAGATGCACTATGTGGACTGAGGCTCTTCAGCTAGAATCACATTTGGGACCAGGATCATAGAGAGCTGGACACTTCTGTTGGGATCATAGGATTTGGGAGCTGGAAGGGACCCTGGAAACCATCCGTCCCAGCCTTGCAGGGGTTAAATGATTTGCCCAAAGCTGTCACCAAGGTTGCAGAAAGGTTGCCACTGAGGCTATACAAAGCTGAGCCAGGAATATGCTTCCAATCTTACACAGGAGGAAACTTCATGATCTTATGCACACGCATACGTGTATCTATAATATACATACATTTTAAATGTGTATCCACGTATATATATATGACAATGATCATACTACACATTATCTACACACATTCTAGATGGGTCCTTGTTTGGTGTGTCTTCCTCAATTGCCAACATCTCCTTAATAGAATTGACTGAACCAAAGGTTAGTGCTCCAGTATCACTTAACCGATTAAAATCAACTCACTTTTACAAAGGGATACGGACAAAACTCAAGTACAAGCCGCCTGAACAGGAGGCATCCTCTCCCTCATCCACCACTGGATGGTAGGGGAGAGGTCGCTACAAAGGATTCCCTCCCACGCTGCCCTGTCCTGGCAACCCCAAGGTTGCTTCTGAATGGGACACGGCCGCTGGACATCAATCCAGAACCCAGTTGGCTGATTCCAGCCAACTTCACACAGACTACAAGGCCTGTCCCCATGGTTCTGAGATCCCCAGGTCATCACAGCCCTGGTCCATTCAGTCTCCCACACTCCACCAAGAATGGACACACAGGATAGAAGCAAGAGCATGGCCATGTGGACACTGTCCCAAGAATTGAGCTCTCACAGGTCAGTCCCAGATTACAGAGGAAATGACTTGCCCAAAGTCACACAGCCACCTAATGGCCCAGCTTCCAGCCCGGTGGCCTTGACCATCATCCTAGGGAGCAGCCCCTGGGAAGATGCCACCTGGGGAGGCTACTGTAGACGCAGAACAGCTAGGTCTTGCCACAAAGTCCTTGGTCTGTTGAATGGCTTGACATTAGAGACAGATGATTTTCTCAGTGGAAATGACAGGAGAGAAGAGGGGCTAACTAACATCCGCTATGCCACTGCCTCCTGAAGACCGTTCAGAGGGACTTCCCGATGTGTCATCTCTCTGGTCAGAAGGGCAGCTCCTTGAGAGCAGGGGCTCACACAGAGTAAGCACTTTTAGTCATTCATTCACAGTCCAGACTAAAACCCAGGAACACCAGACCATTGTCGCAGCTCATAACGGCGCCTTTCCCAGGTAAGCTTTGACTCAGGACTTCATTTTTTCTTGACTCCCAGAGTCCTTCAGTCAATAAGGCTTTATTAAGTTCCTGCCAGGTGAAAGGTGCTAGGGAAACAAAGGCAGACGGAATAGTCCCTGGCCTCCAGGGGCTTCCACTTTACCTACAATGCCATTGTCATTGTGAGGGCAGGAATCATCTCCAGCTTCTCTGAGGAGAGTGTATGTGGTATATGTGATGTGTACGTGTGTGAATCGGAGGTTGGGGGCAGAACAGGGTTGGGGGAAGGGAGCTTTTCGTCTGGTCTTCTCCTCTCCCCTGCTTAGACACAGCCAGTCACCTGACTGGCCAAAACCAGTTTCGTTCCAGACCTTTTGGCAACATGACAGAAGAAAACAAGAGGGAATCTGGGCCCCACCAAAGTCTGCCCCTGGAGTTCATGGTCAGCTCCCATCAGACCCTCAAAGCACTTGGAAAAGAACCAAGACAAATGGCTGCCCCGTGCCCAGAACTATTTTCTCTCTACACATAACATTTCCCTGTGTCAAACAGGGATAGCTGGGCCTCTGTCGAGATGTAAGCTCTCTTATCATTTTTTAAAAATTAGGTCTACAGGTATCATGTTTATATATCTTGCTTCCACAAATATGGAAAGACAAACAGAAAGGTTAGCAAGGTCTTAAGAGCTGAAAGCTGGCTATCCCATCAGTTCCCTTCATGACCTGAGAATAAACAATTTATGTGACTTACCACATGGGTTCCAAATGGACCAGTCCCTCCCCACACAAACCTGGTGACAAGCTCAGAGTATAGCCAATGATGATGGCCAATGGGCACTGGTGAAAATGGTACCCCTTTAGTTGTCTTCCCTTCCCCCCACAGTCAATCATTCATTAAGCCACAGCAGTAGGCTTTGGGAGGAGTAGGGAGCCAGGGATTTTTCCACTATGAAAGTGATAGACAAAATGCAGTGATGATAAAAATCATTAAAACAAATCTTTATTTGAAAGGCTCTTCATTGGCTCAGGGCCTGACAAGCACTACATCATGATGGACAAGGTATGATCATGGCCCAACTTGTTTGCCAGCTATCCCTAACCCTGAGCAGCAGGAAGGTGGCCAGGTGACGAGCTCTTTGGCCCCCTGCTACAGTCTACAAAGGCAGGAAAAGGCTGTAAGCTCATTACGTGCAGCTGAGTCCGTCCACAACACATCATGAAATGCCAACCGTGGAAAAGGCACTGGGTGAAATGCCGAGGATCCCAAGGAAAGAATGTCAGAGTGCCGGCACTCAAGGCACTTTCATTGTGTTGGAGGGAAATCACAGAGATGGTAACAAATAAAGAGAAAATAGAGGGGGCTCAGAAAAACACCAAGGACAAGAAGCTTGAGCTAAAGCTCAGAGGAGGTGGGGGTGAGGAGGGAGGGAACTCCAAGCTGGAGGATGGGTGCAGGGAGACCCATCGGGAAACTCTTCAGTTAGCGTAGGGGAGAACAGATAAAGATCTGAGCTTGGGCACAAGCCTTGGAGCGGACAGGAGGCAATGGACGCATGACATGTTATGGAGCTAAAACCAACAAGACATGACTGGAACACGAGGCTTGGAAGAGAACTTTAGAGTTCAAGAAGATTGCCAGCTGGTGAACCTGAGACAATAGAAAACACAGTGCTCTCCATAGAAATGGGAAGCACTTGAGAAAGAATATTTCTCAGTTCTAAAAGCCCTTTTCAGACTTGCCTACTCTCCACTCCCTCCCTTTGATCAAAGACAAAATGTCCTTTAGAAACATGGATTAAGGGTGGAAATTAAACTGAAACAAAGACATCATCTAGCCTGGTCTAGATCACTGCCTTCCCCAACCCCTTATGTGACTAGGCTATAGCTATTCTGAAACACTAATCTCAGATTGATAGAACTGTATGTTAAAAGGAGAATATAGTATTCATTTTTTTTTCTTCAACAGAGGAAAACCAAGTATGCGGAAGATGGGGACAATAATAAATTCCGCTTTAGACAAGCTGAGCTCAAGAGGCCTAAGAGACATCCAGTTGGGTATATCCAAGGGACTGGGGACTGGAGATACTGATCTGGAAGGCATCTTCATAGAGACAATGACTGAATCCCTAGAGTTTACAGAGATCACTGAGAGAAAAGAAGGCAGCCCAGCACAAAGCCTCAGGTCCCTAGAGTTGGGGCTTCAATTTGGAGGCTGATCAGGCCAAGGGCACTGAGAAGGAACAGAAGATATAGGAGGAGCGCCGAGTGGAGGGCAGCAGAAACCTCGAGACGATTCAGGAGGAGAATGGGACAGGAGGGTTAGAGTGAAGAGTGGCCAGACTACAGGGAAGAGGAAGATCCAGGATCAGGGGTCAACACTAGATGGAGGAAGTCCAGATTCTCGCCCACGACCCAGCTTTGACTTGCCAGAGCTCTCAAACACATCCAAGGGCCCAGAATTCTGTCTGTGTCATAAGGCACAAGGACTGACAGTTGGGGAAACTGAGGCCCAGGGTGTGTCCAAAGCTGCCCAGGGAGTAAGAGGCAAAGCCAGGGTGTGAACCTGGGTCCTGGGTCCACAACACCAGGATGCTTCTACAATCTCAGATAATGCATGTGTGCTTTTAAAGTCATTAATTTGTTTTTTATTTTAATGTATTATGTCCCCATAAAGACCCAGATACTTTGGGACCACTTCTCTCCTTAAGTACTGTTTATGGCAACAACAAAGATTACTGTTAAGAATACCTACGCCTTATCTCTCATCTTTGAAGGGCTGAAGTGATCCCATGTCTGGGAGCTTGACACTTTGCGTCTTTTTGTTGGGGAGGAAAAATCTCCTTTTGAGATGGCCCTGGGCAAGGCTGGGCAATGAAGCATGTTGACTGTTTCATACAGGGAGTACCTGGCAACGACCCGGGGGGAGGCTGCCTTCTGTGGCTCCTGGGGACCATCCCAGGGGCCTAAACCTTCCACAGAATCCCCGAATTTGCTCTGACTTAGCACTTTTGACTTCTGCCCTGATTTCTTAAGGAATAAAAGCTCCCGTGCCCACTGAGTTGTTTCTTGGGAGTATGTGTCAAACATGGAGTCTATCACATCTCGGGCTTTGCAGGGTATCTTCTCCATGCAAAAAGGCAAGGACTTTCTTGCCTTCGTAACCTTTCTAGGAACGCCAGTCTTTGGGCCCGTTTCAGAGGTATCAGAAGCTGAGTGCTCCTGAGAAAGCCTTTCATGGGACAGAGGAGAATTCTTGGGGGTCTGGAGCATCCTTGGCATCACCAGTGATCTGGACAGACACCTTTCCTGCCCCAACACATCTCTTCCAGGAACACCCTGCTGCAAAGGGCGGAACCTCTCCTTTGCACTTGGAGCAGGGGGCAGACACAATCTGGGTGTCGCTGGGGACCGGGACCCCATATGGCTCTGTAAGGAGCTGGGGCTTACTTGTCTCATGTCCCTGGGCCTGGAAGGAGAGTCCTGAGTGGAGCGGTTATGCAGTGTCACCTTCAGCGCCAGCGGGGAAGAACTGGTGGTTAACAATTCACTGTTGTTGACGATGGTGTCTGGTTCAATACAGGGTAAAAAGTTCTGCTTATAATCCTTTCTGCAAATTAAGCTATTTTTCTCACCTGGGATAATCTGGAATTTTTGACTAATCTTGAGAAAACTACTTTCCATGGTCAAAGTGATATTAAGCCTCCTCTTCTTTGGGAACCAGCCTTTGGAAGTATATTTATTGGTGGAAACGAGGCCCATCTTCTGAGAAGGGAGACATTTACTCAGTGAACATAACATTTCTGCATAGATGTCACTGAGTGTGAGGTTCTGGGCAGCTTCTTCACCTTCAAAAGCAGTGTCCCCTAAGGAGCCGCTCCTCCTGGCTCTCCAGGCTAACAAGCTTTGATTGGGAGGCACATGCAGCATGCTGGTGTCTGGGGGACCCTGGAAGGGTGAAGTTGGCTTAACTGGAATCCCATAATTCTCCCAGGGGCCATTACCACAGCAACCTGGGAACAAATGAAGACCAAATTAGATGAATGGAGAAGTATTTCCGTGCGCTATAGTGAATCCCGCTTTGTGGTCTTCCAGAGATGTGGCCCCAGGCCTTGAAGACTAGGCCACTGCGGCAGAAGGCCTGGCAGGTTCTCACACATGTCAAGGCTCTGAGGGCAGCCCTCTGCCATGCGTGGGGTGCTGCCCAAGGACCAGGCCCAGGATATTGGCTGCTGGGTGCAAATCCAGGGGCTCTCATGGTGCCCTACAGAGCTAAAAGCATCTCTCCATAGTGACTGGTGAAGTCCGAGCCCTTGTTCACAGCATGCCCACAATGGTTCAGAGAAGTGCTTTTAAAAGAAAGTGGGGCACTGCTCACTCACCAAAGATTTCTCTTTCTTTTTGCAATCTTTAGCCAGGGCTCCACCTGCATCAGTCCCAAAGCCCCAGGCCAAAGATGTGGGGCTGAGGAGTATGTTCCCACCCCCTGGCCCAGGACAGGGTGGGAAGAGACTCCTAGTGAGCCCCACCAAGGAACCCCCAAGCCTGGCCCCACAGGGTTTGTCCTGAAAATGTCTGGGCTAAGTGAGTCCAGCGGGAAACTGAGTAAACCCCACTGAGTGTCCAGATCACTCACCAAGTAAAGCTTTAGGCCTCCCTTTGGTTGAAAGGATCTTGGGAGTTTTTTGGGCCTTCTTCCTGCTGAAACTGTCAAACTGGAAATAAAACCAAAAGTTGGGATTTCAAACCACTGTGCAAGGCTTGAAGGATCTGGAAGCCCAGAGCTGGATCTGTGTGTTGGAAGCAGCCCCCAGGCTCAGGCTGTGTCTGGAAGAGCGCCCTTCCCTCCCAAGGGCTGCCCCTAGGCCTCTGATGGCATCCCACTCTAAGCAGCAGTGTGACCCTGCACACTCCTCTGTGAGTGCCCCCCCATCCTGTCTGCACCCCTCCCACGCTAGCCCAGGCTGAGGATCCTGGGAGATGACAGCTCCTGGAAGCACACGCGCACTCCTACTGATGGTCACCACTGCGCCTCCCACAGCGGTCCTCTCTAATCTGCTGTCCCTCCCCCTTCCTGCTCCAAGCTCTTCTCTGGCCTCAACAGGCAAGTCCAAAGCCTCCAGGCACTCAACAAGTCTTTTCTTTACCAGACTAAACATTCCCCACGATGCCAAGTGTTCTGCGTGAGGAGAGGTGGCAGCCAGAGTGAACAGAGGCCTGGATTTGGGAGTCAGAGAGACCCTAGTTCAAATCCCCCCTCACACTAGCTGTGTGAGACCCTCCCTGGGAGGGCCCTTTATTGCCTCAGTTTCTCCTCCTGTAAAATGGGGGCAGCAACCTTCACAGCACATAATGGGGGGGGCCGAGGGGCACATCCAAAGGGCGCCACCAAGCCCTGCTTTCCACCTGAAGGATCCGCGGACCCAGGATTCCTCATACATCAATTCAACCCTCACTGGGAGCCAGACCCACAACACCGACTTCTTTGTATAGTCATGTGCAGCCAGTGAACATGCCCCAACACTGCCTTGGCAACTGCCACTTCCAGGGCAGAATCACGCACAAGAGATGCTGAGAAACAATGAGCAGGATGAGGACTTCTAGAAGCACAGGAGGGCTGATGCACAGGCAAGTTCACAGAACCAGAAAAACCACCTGCTGTCAGCACCGCCGTGACCCAAACAGCACGCTCCACAAAAAGGCAATCTGGGAGTTACGCTGAGTAAGATGGTAAGACCCCTCCCCCACTGCCTTGGAGAGCTGGGGGACAGTGGGTGAGGGGCACGGGGAGAGGACGGAGGAAGTGGAGGGGAGAAGGCTCTATTGGGAAATGCAGGTGATGTAAAACAAAACGGATTACAACATTAACTTACCCTGACCATCTTGGGATGGTCATCTTCCAGGATCACATCCACTCGGGTCATGTACTTCTTGTCTAAATCACTTTCTGCAAGGCTTCGAAGGCTGTCATCCTAAGACCAGAAAAGGTGCTTAGAGAATTCAACCTCTTCTATGCTTGATCTACTCAACTGCACAGCTCATTAAAGGAAGAGCCTTTGAATGTAAGTGCCAAGTCCGCTAGGGACAAAGGGCTGACCCAATCGTATAGCCACAAGAATGCTAGCCTTCCCTCTTAGGAATACGGATGACCCCACTCCCCAGGCAGGCTTCACTCACTCCTTGGCTACCTCCCAGCCAGTAACCTTGCTGCCTGACCCAGAGCCCAAACCTGGAGGAGTTAACTCTTTCAGGTCAGGACCTCTCCACAGGGCCCCCCAGCCATCCCTGTGCCCACTGGTTCCAGAACCATAATCTATCAATATGCTGTCACTTCTGTCAAGGGCCTTCTATGGCCCCTCCTCATTCCAGTAACTTCACGCTCTATCTCCCCATTAGAACAAAAGCTCTTTGAGAGCAAAGCCTGTCTTCACTTTTGGATGAGCATGACCAGCCATCGGCATAGAGCCTGGCACAAGGTAAATACTTAACAATAAACGTCTTTTCATTTATTCACTGGTAAAGCGAGTGCCTCACGAGGATTCCCCACACCAGTGAGACCACAAGTCGAAATGGGAAAACCCTGTATCAAATGATAACATGTTGCTAGAAACTGCCAGCCATTAAAATCCTTCACATCTGGTGATCAAAAGAATCAAGGCAAGTGACAGTCTCTTGGTAACAAGCCTGTTATTCTTGCTCCAGCTCAGGTAGAAAGAGCTGCCACAGTGGTGGTCAGAAGACAGGACAGCTGTGGGTGGGAGGGAAAGGGGGGACTTGGACTGGGGGGTGGCACTGATAGGGCAAAGAGCCCTATCACTGATCGCCCACAGGGCCGAGCTTCCAGTGTTTGGGCAGGCCTCGCTTCATGCAAACCTCCTTCCCTCCAGCCCTAACCCAGCCTAATTCTAGAAAAATCAAAGAAAGCTATGACCAAGTAGGACTGGCTCTTACCTTCAAGCTGACATCGCTATTTCTTTGAACCAAAGATTCATCAACGCCATTGCTTTTAACATCTAAAAAAACAATTCCAATTGGAAATAGACTATTTGCTTTCCAGATCAGTTTTTAATCATTCCAAAGTCACACTGAACTTTCTCAGACAGTATCACCAATCGCTTCAGAAACATGCTAATAATACTCAGACATAATCATGGTTGTCTCATCAGCAAAACGAAAGCATCAGTCCAGGTGCCTGTGGTGAAATCGAAACCATCTCTTTATCAAAGGATAAAGCCAGTAGGTTTCAATTTATTGCAGTTCCTCTTACTAGCTGATTCCAAATTTTTTTGCTATAAGCAGCCTAAAAAATGTATGTTCTGAAGGGCATAGGAAATTCTCAAAATTAACAAAGTTAGAGTAATCTCAGGAAGAGTAATCGCAAGTGGGGCCCCATCTGGAGAGCTCTCACAAGGGATTTAATTTAACTTCAACATTTAACTAGCCTTACCAAGACCAAAGATTCAAATCCGGCTCCAGTCACTCACTAGCTGTGTGACTCTGGGCAAAGCGCTTAATCGTTGTCTGCCTCAGTTTTCTCATCTGTACAATGGGGATGATAACAACAACAACTCGCAGGGAGGTAGTGAAGATCAAACGAGGTAGTATGCGCGAAGCACTTAGCATGACACCTGGCACACAGTAGGTGCTGTCCAGGTGCTGGCTTTACTATGATTCGTGAAGACCAACTGACGTCCCAAGAACACGCCTGCTGTGGAAATGCTACCTGGGCTCATCCCACAGCTATGAAATTCGGGTCTATTTTTTTTTAATGGATTTCTGACACAGAAATAGATGCTGGTTGTTAGTTTTAAAAAGACCCCAATTTAGTACACCGAAGCTCTACCCCCAATGGGCACAAACACCCAGATGCCCCATATCACACATTAACAAACATTCAGAAAACCTTACTAAACAGACAAGCATCTTAGCTGTTCGGCTCACTTCAGACCTGAATACTCCTTTTACATCAGGGCTCTTATACAGGATTGTCTTACCTGTGAAAGTGCTTTGCATGTTATCCATACTATAGCCTTCCTTCTCCAGGGATAGCTTAAAATTTAAAAAAAAAGTATTGTCATTTCAAAATCTGGCTTTAAAACCACTCATTGTAACTGTATAAACAGCCAATAGTTTCCATTTTGAAAGGACATTGTCTCCTTGAGCCCTTTTCTCCTATAATATTCCTTTCAGACAAGCCCCAGGGTCTGGAACGATTAGTTCTGCCACAGTTGGCTAGGATGGCCTACTCTGGCCTTTGGGGTTTGCCTAAAGACATGAAGCTGGTCTTTCTGAAGCCTTCTGTAAAGGTTGACCATGATGCGCGGTAGTCAGAGGATCTGAGGATGGCCATCACTGGGCTCCCATCTTGGGCCTGTCACTTAGCCATTCACATTCCTCATTGACACTAGGGGCCCTATACCCCTCCACCCCCAGCACACAGCTGCCCTCCCTCTTCTCCCCTATCTGAGAGGGTGGAAGGTGGCCACATGTCCAGGGAGGCCCAACAGGGTCAAGGGGTTGTGGAGAAGGGAAGTCTCACTCTACGAGTGTCACCTTGGAGAAACGTACAGGTTTCTATCAAGCTAGAAATCTGAGACAAGAGGTTCAGTGCCAAGAGGAGCTGGGTGACTTTTGGCATGTCCCCCAGTAACCTCATCTGTCAATGTGCCCACGGGCCACAGAAGAGCTGAGGGGAATCCAGCTAGAATGTACCTTCACTGCTATTTATTAACTGCTCTGCACTGAGTCCTCCTCCCTGGACACTCTCTGGCCTGGCAGGCTCATCCACTCCCAGGGGCTCAATCACCATCTCTGGGCAGATGATTGGCAGTATCTCTGCCCCCCAACCCCTATCCCAAGTGTCTCCAAAGTATCTGAGCAGTCTTAAGCTTCGGTAGCTTAAACTTAGCTTTAACCTGCACCCAAACCCTCCCCTGTCCCGTCTTCTCATACCGATGGTGCCCAGGCTCCCAACCTTGGCACCTTCCCTGTCTGGTCCCTCCTCCTTGCCCTGCAGACCCGATCTGCTGCTAACTCTTGTTCCCCCTTCCTGGGGCAGGAAGTCTCCTCCTCTCCCCTAGATGGGCACCCTAGCACCAGGGCTCGTCCCATCCCAGTCGGCCAGCCGGTCAGTGGCCAAAGGGCAGCTTTGACACATCACTTCCCTCAATAACTCCAGTGACCTTTAGCACCAAACTGAAAGTCTAGGTTGAAAGCCCTCCATTGCTGCCCTTCTGACCTTCCCCTCTTCTCACACTTGACTGTCTTCTAGACACTGGGCACAGTGGGACCATTGGCCTCCTTTGGGATCCTCCCCTCTACCGTGAGACCTGAGGTACTGGTAAGGCCAGTACCCAGGGTCTGGAAGGCTCTCTCCCTCCTGGCTTTTTGGGCCCTAAGACTCAGTTTGAATTTGGCATCCCCAGCTGCTCGGGCCTTCCCTCTGAAACTAGCTTCCACTTACACTCTATTTCTATTTCCTGTGCCCTATCCCTCCATAGACTGGAAGCTCCTTGCAGGCAGGGGCCTTTCTTTGTGTTCCTGTGCTTGGCACGGGCCTGGCTACTAGAAGACACTATTTCCAAGAATGTTGTCTTATTATTGGACGGCACGTAATCCTTATTTCTGTAGAGGAGGCCACGCTGGGCACAGGGCAGGTACAAGCTAAGCTCTCATGACAGACAGGGAGGCCAAGACCAGACACCAGCCTGTGCACTGAGACGTCCTGGGCCATCCAGTGAGCACATTTGTGCAAAGGCTGAATGTCAGGTTTGGTAGGATGGCACAGTAGGAAAAACAGCAGACCAGAGGTCATTCAGGAGTCCAAGGGTCAAGTCCTGCATGGCACCGGCGCCTCTTCCTCTTCACCCCCCGCCATCCCCCACTAGAAGCTGTGTGTGACCACGTACAACTCTGGCCTTAGTTTACCCATCTAAAGAACCAAGAAGCTGGTTCTGATGCTCTTAGATCTTGGCTGGGCCCCCTGGAGCATCCTGGGATTTGTGGGCTGGGAGGGGCCTTGGAAGTAACTAGTTTAGCTCAAGTGTTGTAGACATGAGGAAAGACAGGCTGTATACAGGAGGGGGCGGCAGTCAGGGTGGGAACCAAGGCCTTTTAGGAGGAGAACAGTGACAAACATCATCTCGTTTGACCCTCAAACCTCCCAGGAGGGAGGCAGGTGCTGCTGCCATCGCATTTCAGAGAGGAGGCTCAGAGAGTTTCAGTGACTTGCCCAGGGTCACACAGCTAACAGGAGTCTGAGACCAGAGATGACTTCAGGTCTTCCTGACTTCAGACCTAGAGCTCTATTTAATGCCCCCACAATGACGTGGTTCCTGAAAAAGCTCAAAAATAAAAAAGGCAGGTTAAGACTGCTTCCAAATGCACAGGGCTCTTCCTGAATGCGTAAATTACTTGTACAGATTACTTGTTGATTATGACAGGTGCGAACGCTCACACTTAACATAGGTTAGCATGCATGTGACAGTGCTGTTTCTTAAGAAGAAGGCATTTCGCTTGTGAACTCTGCTTTAAACAAGTACCTGGACACTTTGGAAGATTTCTTGGGTTACGATTCTTCCACCCCATACTCTCAGCCCTTGGAGAAAGAAAAAAAGTTAGCACACAAAAAAAGCACAACTTAAATACTTAACTCATTTTCACCTTGTCTTTACACACAACCTGAATCTGTTTAGCTAGTAAATCTGGGGAGGTCTCACAAAAGAAAGAGCAGACTTTTCTTGGTAGCCAAGAATGGGAAACTGAAGGGATGCCCATCCACTGGAGAATGGCTGAACAAGCTGTGGTATATGAATGGAATGGAATACTATTGTGCTATGAGAAATGATGAACAGGCAGATTTCTGGAAAGATCCGTATGAACTGATGCAAAGTGAAATGAACAGAACCAGGAAAACACTGTGCACAGTAACAGCAACATTATGTAATGATCAACTATGACTGACTTTGCTCTTTTCAGCAATGCAATGATCCAAGACAATTACCAAAGACTCATGATGGAAAATGCTGCCCACCTCCAGAGAAAGAACTGACGGAGAATGAATGCAGATCAAAGCACACTATTTTCTCTTTATTTTTTTCATGGTGTTTTTCCTTTTGATCTGTTTCTTCTTACACAAGTGTGACTAATATGGAAACATGGTTTACATGCTTGCACATATATAACCTATATCAAATTGCTTACTGTTTCAGGAAGAGGAGAAGGAAACGAGGGAAAAAATTTTGGAACTAAAAATTTTGTAAAAATGAATGCTAAAAATTATCTTTACGTATAACTGGGGGGAAATGTTATTTTAAAAAAAGGAAGGAAGAAAGAAATAGCAGAGCTGACCAACAAGCCAAGGGGCTTTTGGGTTCCAGATCAAAGAGAGGAAAGGAAGCTCCATTATGGGACCCCAAGAAAGCACTGAAGACAACCCCTCTCCCCATCACTCTATTTCTTTTTTTTTTTAACTTAAGAATTCTGAACTTGGGAGCAGCTAGCTGGTACAGTGGATACAGCACTGATCCTGGAGTCCGGAGGACCTGAGTTCCAATCCAGCCTCAGACACTTGACACTAGCTGTGTGACACTGGGCAAGTCACTTAACCCCATTGCCTAGCCAAAAAAAAAAAAAAAAAGAAAAAAGAAAAAAATATATTTTGGTGGTTACATTTCAATAAAATGGGTTTCTTTTATAATCCTATGCATTTTATTTACTGTACTGAAAAATGTGATTCTGCAACAGGCCCAAGGTATCAGCGGCTGGCTGCCCCAGGGGTACAGGACCTACTAAGGGGACACGGGAAGCCCTAGGCTTAGCCACGCTAGCTTTCTGTGGCAGCGCTGCCTCCCCCCATTCAGGGCTCCTCATCTCTCCGGCATGACGGCAAATCCCCCAAAGCTTCCAACTCAAAGCCCCACTCTGCCCATGTCACTCTCCACACCCTCCCTCCCAAGTCTCCCATGGTTCCCTGCACTGCTCCCTGCCTGGCGCTGAACATCCTCCATAACACGGCTCTCCTGAAACTGGCTTGCCAGTGGCTTTCTAGACACAGTCTCCTGCCTCCAGGTCCCCCGTGTGCTCCTTCCTCACTGCCTCCTTCCTAAGGCTCTTCCACTCCTCTGAGTTGTCGAGGTACTTTATATGAGTCTGCACACGTGTGGTGTCCCTCTTCCATCCAGAATGGAAGTTTCCTGAGATCCCCAGGCCCTCCACATAGGACTGATAGCCACCCTTCACAGAGCACTCCGAAATTTGCAAAGCACTTGATGTACGGTAGCTCCCTAGATCCTCCTAACAAACTTGGGAGGGGGGGCAGCTGAGATCCCCATGTTACAGTTGAGGAAACTGAGGCACAGAGCAGCTCAGTGACTTGCCCGGAGTCTAACAACTGTCTCCAGCCCAGAGTGGGCACTTCATGTTTGTTGGTGGGATATTCAGATGGCCTTGCCTTGCAGGCAATTAGTGGGGTGGGTCTGGGAGGGGGCACAGTGAGGAAAGAGGGCCAAGCACACCTCCACCTCGGTCAGGAAGAAGAAGAGAATGAGCCAGAGGAGGACAGGTTAGAAGGTAGGAGAACCAGGAGAGAAGTGACTCTGAAACCAAGAGGGAAGAGCAGGACAGAGTGGGCTGGGGGGCACAGGGTCAAGGCAGGGGAGGGCTGAGAAAAGGCTGCTGGATGGGCCAGCTTGGGTGAGAACAGAGGCCAGGGGCATCAGAGGACCAGGAGAGGGGCCCTCTACCAAGGGCTTAAAGACAGTGGGGAGTTGTGACGAAGCATTAGGAAACGTAAATGGTAAAGATGCAGATGTGAGATGGGAGGGGGCAGAAAGGGAGCAGGGAAGTTGCCCTCCAGGCCTGGGCAGACCTGAGCAGCTGGCAGAGACAGAGGAAAGAGAGACAGGCTCCTCAAGACAATGCGAGTCACACAGCCGAAGGCTGGGCCAGCACAGCACTGGGCCACCAGTGAGGATAGGGAACTGCCCAGCAGCTGCGCCAATCCCAAAGGGAGGAGCAGACTCGAGAGCGTAGGGGGAGCTGTGTGGGGGAAGCTTCGTCCAGCCACTGATGGGGCTGGAAGAAAGGAAAGGGAGAAGGTAACGGGGTTGAGAAGCTTTGAGAGCCCACCATGAGTCAGTGAGGTGGGAGCTTGCAAAGGTCCTGGGCACCTGGTCTCCTTCCAGAGCCCCAGACCTGCATCTCCAACCACGCATCCAAGAGGACTCGTTATCCCAGGATCTGGAGGGGACCTTGTACCTTGTAGTCATCTCATCCAGCCCCCCGATTTACAGATGGGGAAACTGAGGCCCGGGGAGGTTATAAAGCACAAAGCTGCAAGGCTGGGCTCCTCCTCTTCTTCCTAACTCCTCTGTTTCTCTGGATGGCACAACTCTGCTTCCAGGTAAGCAGTCTCCCAACCCGGCCAATTGCCGACTGGACCTTCACCATCTCTCTCCAGGGCCCCACCCCATTTCAGGCCCTCCTCCCCTCTTGCCTCTTAATTGGCCTCCCTGCCTCCAATCCAGCCTCCACCCATCTGTCAAACTGGCATTCTTACCTCCCTGCCCATTAAGCTTTGGGGGCTCTCTCTCGCCTCTTGGACAAAACCCAGTCTCTTCTTTTGACTTTGAAAGCCCTTCACAAGCTGGCTGCAGCTGATCTTGCTCACCTTACTGGCCATTACTGCTAGCCCATGATATTGATCTCCCATCACCAAGCCTTTGAACTTACTGAGCCTGTCCCCCTCCTGCCTGAAATGCAGCCCCTTTTAACCGGTCTAGTAGCAGAATCCCATGTCTCCTTCAAAGCTCAGCTCAGGGGCCAGCTCCTACAGGATCCCTGTCCTGATGCCCGGCTTGCTCCCGCTGCCCATTCTTTGGCTTGTATCAGACATTTAATGGTCTTATGTACATACTGACTGTCCCCCCCCTTCCCCCTAAAGTAAGCTGGGAAGGACAGGGCAGGGAAGGGTTCATTGTTTTGGCAAGGATCCCAGCTCTTCAGACAGAGCAATAAAGACAGAGCTTAATAAATATTCAATTGATATGCTGTTTTTATCCTCCAGGAGAATGTAAGCTCCCTGAGGCCAGGGCCAGCTTATCCCAGAATTTGCCAGGGGCTTCCAAAGATGATTAACAGTCAGAAAGAATAAAAAGATGGCACCAGAGGTGAGGGATGAATGGGAAACAAAAGAAGGTGAGAGGAGGAGGGGCTGGAGGGGCAGGAGGGCCCAGCTGAGGGGAGGGGTGAAATCAGCAGGATTCCATCCTAGGCTCTTTGAGGGCAGGGTCTCTTTCCGTATCTCCACGGCTTAGCAGGGTGGCACACAGTAGGTACTTAGTGACTGTTTGCTGACTGACTTTGTGCTTTGAAGATGGCCTGGGTTATAAGGGAGCCCCACAGTAACCCTAACTGCTTTACCACCCCACCAATCTACACTTCGATTCTCCTACAGGACACACAATTTCTTCCCTTGGAAAGGGAATATTTCTTCATCTTACTCATCAAACCCGTGTGAATACATGGCTGAACTTACCAGATGGCGTCTCGTAGGTCAATGTCGCAATATGCACCAGTCTGTCTTCTTCAAAGGGACGGTCATACTGTGGACAGACAAAGACGCTTTTAGATGCTCTCGGATTGCGTAGTGAAGACATCACCTGGCCTACAGGGTTAAGGCCACACTTCACGGAAGCCCAGGGGCTCCCACTGACCGGCCTCCCAACACTCATTACCATCCATTACTCATTACCATAATCAGGGAATTCAGCACAGAGGTGGGGGTGGAGGTGCAGAGGAGGTTCTACAGGCAGAGGAAAAAAGGGGAGCATAGAGAAGGGGGCACCCGGAGGAGAGAGGTCAACAGGGGGTGACTGAGGAAAAGGGAGCACTTATAGGGAGGGGTGCATGGGGGAGGGGAGATCATCCAGGAGGACCATTCCCAGGGGAGCTGCGGGTTCATGAGGAAGGCACCCAAGAAAGAAGGAATTGGGTGGGGAACGACACCATTGGACAGTCACAGGGTGTATAGGCAATGAGGGAAAGTCACCCACTAGGGAGCTGGGGGGAGACACGCGGGATCCAGGCAACCCCTGGGAAGGTAGCACCCACAGGGGCGGTATATGGAGTAGATAGGGGTACCGCTAGGGAAGTGGCACCCACGGGGGTCACGGAGCAGGGCCCATGGGGGTATCGTAGGGGGGTCACGGGGTTCCATGGAGGCAGAGCACCCACGAGGGATGGGGAGCTCTTGGGGGGTGCAAGGGGGTGGGGCATCCACAGGGGATCACCGGGGGTATTCGTGGGGGTAGAGCTCCCACAAAGGGGGGAGGCTCACGGGGCCCTCAGGAAGGAGGGATGGGGGCCTTATGGGGAGTCCAGGGGGGGTGGGGTATCCACAGGGGAGCACCAGGGGTATTTGTGAGGGCGGGGCACCCCGAAGGGTGGGGGGGGAAGTTCACGGGGTCCCACGGGGACGGGGCACTCATGGATGGAGGTCACGGGGCGGGGTATCTACAGAGGAGCACCGGGGGGGGGGTTCATGTACTCGTGGGGGTCACGGGAGCAGGGCACCCGGGGGGGCGGGGCACCTCGGGGGGGCGAGGGCTCTGCCTGTACTCACCTTGGCCACCAGGGTCCCCATGACGCTGGCGAACCGCCGGTTGCTGGCCTGCAGCTTCTCGAGGAGGCGCCGGCGCTGCCGCTCCTGCTGCCTGCTGCCTGTGCCCACCATGCCTGGCCAGGGGCGCCGCCACCGCGGGAGCGGGGTCCCAAAGCTTGGCCCCGCCCCACCAGCCACCATGGGGCGAAGCCGACCCGCTCATCTTCCCGATCCGCCGCTCTCATTGGCGAGACTCCGCTCCCCGCCTCCTCCGTCGAGTCGTGTGACTCCATTGGGCAGCGCCGGTGGATATCCCGCCCCCTGAGAGACAACTAGAGGCTCATTGGTCCTTTTAAATTTGTTGACGCATCCCCACCCATTCCAACGGTCGGAGAGCTCGGCCTCTCCAGAAGAACGGGGTTCTTAGCCCCGCCCCAAGCTGGGCGTGGGGCGGAGCCTCCGGCCAAGGTCACGGGACCGACTGTCTACTTCCTCTGACACTCCCACTTCACCGCCCCTCCCTCTCCCGATGCATCTGTTAACTGTGGCGGCGTGGGGCCGGGGGTGGGGCCGTCGGGGGAGGGCCTTGAGGGGGAAGCCAGAGGGCCCAGGTTCAAGTGCTACCAATTCCCGCCAAAGCCTAGTTCAGTTCCTGCCTCTGGGACCTTGGGAGGCAGCTGGTGCAGGGCACCTCTCTCCCCCTCTCCCCTCTGTCCCTCTCTCTCCTCTCTCTCTCCCTTTCTCTCTGTCTCTGTACCCCCTCTGTTTCTGTCTCTCTGTTCCTCTCTTCTCTCTCTCTCTGTCTCTTTGTCTCTTGCTCTCCCTTTCTTTCTGTTTCTCTGTCTCCCCCTCTGTTTCTCTCTCTTTCTCTGTGTGTGTGTCTCTCTTTGTCTTTCTTTCTCTGTCTCTTTGTCTCTCTCCCTTTCTCTCCTGCCTCTCCCTGTGTCTCTGTTTCTCTCCACTGTCTTTCTCTCTCTTTGTCTCTGTGTCTGTCTCTCTGTCTCTCTGTCTCTCCTCTCCCCTTCCCTCTCTCCTTCTCTAGATGATATTTGTAACTCATTAGACCTTTCTCATTATTAGGGTAGTTGGAGATTAATATGAAGGGATGATATCTTAAAAATAAAAAATAAAATTAAAGGGTGAGAGAGGAATGTACTGGGAGAAGGAGAAAGGGAGAGGTAGAATGGGGTAAATTATCTCATATAAAAGAGGCAAGAAAATGCTTTTACACTGGAGGAGAAGAGGGTGGAGGTGAGAAGGAATGAGTGAACTTTACTCTCATCAGATTTGGCTTAAGAAGGGAATAACATACACATTCAATTGGTTATGGAAATCTATCTTACCCTACAGGAAAATAGAGGGGGGGAAGGGGACAAGAGAGGGAGAGGTGATAGGAGGGGCAGATTGGGGGAGGGGGTAATCAGAAGCTAACACTTTTGAGGAGGGTCAGAATCAAAGGAGAGGAATAATGGAATAAATAGGGGGTGGGATAGGATGGAGGGAAATATAGTCTTTCACAACATGACTATTATGTTTTGGGTGACTACACGTGTATGGCCTATATCAAATTGCTTGCCTTCTCAATGAGGGTGGGTAGGGAGGGAGGAAGAAAGAGAATGAATGTTAACAATTGTTTTTACATGCAACTGGGAAATAAGATACATAAGCAGTAGGGTATAGAAATCTATCTTATCCCACAGGAAAATAAAAGGGGAAAGGGATAAGAGAAGGGGGCAGTGATAGAAGGGAGGACCAATTGGAGGAAGGGTAATCAGAATGCACACCACTATGGGGTGGGGGGAGGAGAGAAATGGGGAGAAAATTTGGAACTCAAAATCTTGTGGAAGTGAATGTTCAAAACTAAAAATAAATAAATTGGAAAAAAAATCTAAAAAAAAAAGAAATAGTCCCTCCCCTCTGGGAGCTTATACTCTACTTGGGGAATCCAATTTGTATACACAGATCTGATCCAAGGTAAGGAATTGCAGGGGCAAAGGAGGGAGCCAGGCAATGTGCTGTATCAGCAGGGGAGGAGCCAGAAAACTCTAGCTATAAAGATCAGGCCAACTTCCTGGAGGAGGTTACCTCCTAACTGAGCCTTGAAGGCAGAGGATTCTGGAAGAGAGAGATGGTGAAGCCCCATGGGCTTCCAGCTCCCTTTCCAATCACTTACAGGTTAGTTTGTTTTTTGAAACATTCACGTGGTGCTTTATAGTCTCCCAAAGCACCTCATTCACCTCCTTTGACCCTTGCAACATGCCCCCACCCCACCCAGAGGCTTCTTTCTCCAGGCTGAATAGCTTCATTTCTTTCAACAAGGTTTCCTATTGCAGGGGCCCGAGGCCCTTCCCCATCCTGACTGCTCTCTTCTCCCACTGACCAGCCAGGTTCCCAGAGGGCACTTGACTTCTCAAAGGATTCTATCAACAGCTAACCCTCAGAGGCCAGGATATTCTTGTACTGTGGTTCATGAGCACCCTCTATACAATATGCTCTCCAATAATAATTAACCAGTTGGCACAATTTGCTTTTACAAAAGAGTATTTATTTACTGATGTATAACTGAAAGATCCGTTAAAACCAGGAATGTTCTTCCTCTTGAATACACAAAGTCCTTCTGGGGGAGCAGGTTCAAACTTAAAGTAACAGGTAGTCAGGCTCATGTATAGCAAACATGTGGACCTGAGGTGGACCTCCTGATTCATGGCCTTAGCAGCCCTCTTGCCTCTTCCCAGAGGCCTCTCCGAGGTCACTGGGGGGTACAGCACTGTGATAGATAAGTTGCTTCCTCACTTAGAAGGGCTTGCTGTTTCCAGGACAAGGAGTCTCAGCTGCTGGGGCAACCCACAGCTGGTTTGAGTCAAACTGCTCAGTTGCTGTGCTGACTATGCAGTAAATTAATTTGCTTTCATTAATTATAACAATAATAACTTTTACACAGCACCTACTCTGTGTCAGGCAATGTGCTAAGCCCTTTAAAAATATCTCATTCAATCCTCACAACAACCATGAGAGGTAGGTACTGTTAGCTCCATTTCACAGATAAAGAAACTGAGACAAACCAGAGGTTAAGTGACTTGCCTGGGGTCACACAGCTAGTAAGTGTTTGAGGCTGGATTTGAATTCAGGTCCTCCTGACTCCAGGCCTAGTATTCTCTCTACTGTGACAGACACCTAGCTGTCCCAGCTTTTACCAACTTTGATGGTCTCTGTTGCCAATTCCAATTACTGAGGGGCCCCTGATGTTTCTTTTGACCTCAGAAGGTTATAACTGGGTCAATTCTATCTTTAATTACTCTTTAATCTAAGATCAGGAAAGAATAAATAAAAAAGGAGAGATGAAAAAAAACCAGAGGTGTCATGTGTTTATGGACACATGGCAGCCAGGTGAGAGACAGGGCCCACTACTCCTCCCCTCCCCAGCAGCTCACAAAAGTCCTCCTCACTTGAAAGCCATCAATGAAGAGAGCAGGATATCAGATCATGGGCTCAAATCTTTTCTATGCGCACTCAATTCTGATTCATCTTTCCTTCCAGTGCCTCAGCCTACCAGAAGATTTCATCTTTCCACAATACCATAATCACACATGGTCCGAAGAAGTTTCACCAAGGGCAAAGAATTGGACATTGATGGGATGCCCATCAATTGGAGAACGGCTGAACTAGTTGTGGTATATGAATGTCATGGAATACTGTTGTGCTATAAAAAATGATGAGCAGGTCGATTTCAGAAAAACCTGGGAAGACTTGTATGGACTGATGCTGACTGAAGTGAGCAGAACCAGGAGAACACTGTACACAGTAACAGCCATGTTGCGTGATGACTAACTTTGATAGACTTAGCTCATCTCAGAAATGTAAGGCTCTAAGGCATCTCCAAAAGTCTTGTGATGGGAAATGCTATCCACGTCCAGAGAAAGAACTGTGGAGTTTGAATGCAGATAGAAGCAGAACATTTACTCTTTTCCCCCTTCTGTTTTGTTTTGTTTCTTCTTTCTTGTGGTTCCTTCTATTGGTTCTAATTCTTCTTTACAAAATGACTAGTGTGAAAGTATGTTTTATAGGAATGTATATGAAGAGTCTATATCAGATTCCATGCCATCTTGGGGAGGGAGAGGGAGAAGGAGAAAATACAAAACTCAAAAGCTTATGGAAGTGATTGTTGAAAACTAAAAATGAATTAATTAATTTAAAAAAAAAAAGAAGATTCACCAAGCTTTCACATGCTGGATTGAAATTATATAGGGAATATTATCAGTTTAGGTTTTTCCTCACTCTTTTAAAATATTAGATCAACCATTTACCTATTTCTCCCCCTCCTCTGCCAAAAATAAAATAAAAACCAGCTCCTAATTTTATTAATCAATGTATTCTGTTTTTGCTTTTAATTTTGATAATCTCTTCTTTAATATTCAGGCTCTCTATTTTGGTGTTTACTTGAGGGTTTTTTACTGATTTTTTTTTCATTTTAAAGTTGCATGCTTGATTTATTGATCTATTCTTTCTCTCCTTTGCCAAAGAAAGTGTTTAGAGATATAAATTTTCCTCTAGGCACTGCTTTGGCTGTATCCAAAGAGGTTTGGTTTATTATCTCATAGTTATCATTTTCTTTGATGAAATTATCTATTATTTCTGCTTTTTTTCCCCCTTTCACTCATCAGTTCTTTAGAATTTTTTTTTTGTTTTTAGTTCCAGTTTGAATCTCTTTTTCAAAGGTCCTTTATTGATTATAATTTTTAAAGAATTGTGGTTAGTGAAAGATGTTTAATTGTTTATGAGGTTTTCATGCCCTAGCATATGGACAATTTATGTAAAGGTTCCATTCCCAACTTAAAACATGTATACTCCTTTTTATTCCATTCAGCAATCACCAGACTTCTAAGCATATCTAGACTTTCTAAAATTCATGTTCTTAACTTTTTTCTTTTTTACTGTTTTGTTAGATTTTTCTTTGTCTGAAAGGGTTAAGATCTTTAGCTATTGAGGTTTGCTATTTCTCTCTGTAATTTGTTTAATTTTCCTTTAAGTACATAGATGCCATGCAATTAAATGTATACACACACGTCTATATGTATGTATCACACAGATCTTAACTGTTAAGATGTAGAGCAGGGCAAGCTACAGTTATCTCTGGAGCATCTCTAGTTCGAATGTGGCCAGGCTTCTCAGTCACTTACTTGAACTTGCTTGGGCTTGCCTGGTAGAAGGAACCCATCCCCTGGTGGGCATCAGATTGGTATGTTTTGCCTCTTGGGCTGGATGAAGGTGTTCACCGTAGTTTCTCTTTGGTTTTCTGGATGGTTGTTTAACCAGCTGCTATGTCTAACTCTTTGCTGGAGTCCACGTGGGAGAGTTGGGATCCTCTATGACCTCTCATGGCACCATCTTAACCAGAGGGATCTAGACAACACTTTGTGCAGATAGACTTGGGGTAAGAGACAACCAGGGGACACAGCCGTGTCATCTAAAAGGTGAACGCAATCTTGGGTTTCATGAAGAGAAAGACAGCATTTGGAATAAGAGCTTCTTCCCATTCTCTTCTTCCCTGGTCAGCTCAGGGCACTGTTCTAGACCTCACATTGTTAGAAGGGCATTGCCAACCTAGAGCGTATTCAACAGAGACCAAACAGGTTGGTGGGGACGCTGGAGAGCCTGTCACATTAGGTTCACTTGAAGGGTGATTTAGCCCAAAGAAAAGAAAACTTGGGTTTCATATACTTGAGGCCAAGCCACTTTTTCCTCTCTCAAGGTTTTACTTGTCTTTGTCATGTGATTACTCCCTTCTTCTAGACTTACCTCTTTGACTTTCTCTTCTCTTTATTTCTTCATCAAAATCAAACTTTCCTCTGTTTACTCATCTCCAGGCTCAGCCTCTATGTTGGGCCTTGGCAGGAAGGTCAGATTCTGCTGCCTCTCTGAAATATTGGATGGGGTGGGCAAGCTGGTTTGGTCCTGTCTTTGCGTATCTGAAAGTTTGCCACGCAGAAGACATTTGGCCCCAAAGGTAGCATTCGGGGCAATCGGCCAAGGTACGAAGAGGCAGCCTGAGGTTTGATATCAGGAAACGCTTCCTAACAGTCAGAGCGGTCCCAAAGTGGAAAGGGCTGCTTCTAGGGCTAGAGGGCTCCTGGCCACTGGAAGTCTTCATGCAGGAGGTGGATGACCTCGTGTCGGGAGCGTGATACAGAAGACTCTTGTTTGGGGGTGGTGGACTAACTGTAGGGCATTTCAGGTCCCTTGCAGTTAGTTTGAGATGTTAGCAAAGGCTGTAAGGGAGTTAGAGAGCCCACAGAGGGCAGCAGAGAGCTTCTCAAGGCAGGTGGGGATGCTGGCCCCTGTCACCTGGGGTCAAGGAAGATGCTGGCCCTGGGCTCCCAAGGCATGATGAGTTCTGAGGTGCTGAACTCACACGGAGAGAGGCGGTGGGGTAGGATTCTAAGTCACCAAGGCCAAAGGGGTGTGTCCAAGAAGAGAGGCCTGAATGAGGTCTGGCCCTAGGAGGGAACAGGCCAGAGAAGAGTGGGAAAACCCAGAGGGCTGGGTTGTAATGTGAACTGTGGCACTGAGCACCTGTGAGGTCTTGGCCAAGTCACTTTCCCTCTCTGAGCTTCAGTTCCTTACTGTACAATAAAGGGACATGGCTGGACTTGTCCAGGAATGCAGAATACCTGCTTCTGTGACCTCTCTGGGCCTCAGTTTCTTCATCTGTAAAAAAGAGGTGGGGTTGTGCCATATGACCTCTGAGGTCCCCTCTAGCTTCAGATCTACAGTCCCTGTGAAAGGGATCTGTATCAGCTCAGTAGCTCTGAGCTAGCAATAAGGCTGTGAGCCACCTACAGCAGGGACTGATAGATCAATTAGTGGAAGGTGGGGAGCCTTTGGAGAGGCTTACAAAGCCCTATCTCTCCAGTTCTTCAAGAGGCATCTCCAAGTCAGGCCCAGGGGCATCTCAAACTCAACCCAGCTGTGTAACCCTGGGCAAGTCACTTAACCCTGTTTGCCTCAGTTTTCTCATCTGTAAAACAATCTGGAGAAGGACATGACAAGCCACTTGAGTATTAAAAGAAAACCCCAAATAGGGTCACAAAGAGTCAAACACGACTGAAAATGTACATGTACAAAATTAAAAAAACAGAGATTTGGGGGAGGTTCTAGCAACAGGGGTGGGGAGATGGCTCAGACCAGACTGCAAGGATGGGGGTGTCCTCCACAGAAATAAAGAAGTTAGTGGGTTTAAGGGGAAATATAATGAGCTCTGTTTTGGTATATTCTGTTTGAGATACCTCTGGACTGTTCAGGTAGAGACTGCAACAGATAGCTTGAGTTGCCAGACTGGACCTCAGGAGACAAGTGAATACTGATTCTGTAGATTTTAGTCATCAGAATGGAGATGGGAACTGATGAGATAACCAGGAGAGTGTCTAGAGAGAAGAGGAGAGGGCCCAGGTCAGAGCACTGAGAGGCACTCTCCTGAAAAAGGGATATGAATGGTGATCTGGCAAAGCAAACTGAGAAGGATGGGTCTACCAGGAAGAGAACCAGAGCAGAGAGGCATCAGGAAGACCAGGGAGGGTGGAAGGATTCAGGAGGAGGTGATGGTCAGCAATGTTGAACACTGCAGGGAAGTGCAATCACAGGAAATAGCTCCTGGAAGAGATGGGGAGCAGGGGATGAAGAGCACAAGCAGAGGGCTTGGAGCTGGAAAGGAGAAGGGTTCTCATCCTCGAGGGGAGGATGGGGGCCGGGGAGATGCTGAAGTTCTTTGAAGTGTGGAATTGGAGAAGGGAGGGAGATTGGGGCAGATGGACTTCATTATTTTTGAAGAATGAGGTGACAAGGGGCGGCTAGGTGGCTCACTGGAGTCAGGCCTTGGAGTCAGGAGGACCTGAGTTCAAATATGGCCCCAGATAATTGACACTTACTAGCTGCGTGACCCTGGGCAAGTCACTTAACCCTGATTGCCTCACCAAAAAGCAAAAAAAAAAAATGAGGTGACATTTTCTGGCAAGAGAGAAGTGGGAAGTGGTGGGGATAGTATAGGTGGCTTGTGAAAAGAAGAGAAATGTTGCAACTGCCATTGTGGAAAAAGTGATGGCGAGCTGGTTAGGAAATTGGTGAAAGGGCTACTTGGCAGGAGTGTGGGTCCTGGTGAAAGTGAATCCTATAAACCTGTAATGGATCCAATCAGCACAGTGGTAGGACTTCCTACAGGGCCATTCACCACTCTCAAGAAAGTGTAGAGTTAAAAGGGAGGGGGGATAGAAGGGAGGGAAGAAGCAGTGGAAGCAAAGGGGAGGAAGGGGGAAAGGGATCATAGAAGGGAGGAGAAACTGAAGGAGGCAGTGGTCAAAAGCAAAACACTAGTTGGGGGGAGGAGAAAGGAGAAAGAAAAGCATAAACGGGGAAAAACAGATGGAGAAAAAGACAGATAGTCATCATAACTGTGAAAGTTGAATCACTATCTTTTTTTTTCTCTTCTGTTGAGTTTTGTTTCCTCTTTCTGATGGCTCCTC
Organism: Phascolarctos cinereus; assembly: GCF_003287225.1. Classification (NCBI taxonomy): domain Eukaryota; kingdom Metazoa; phylum Chordata; class Mammalia; order Diprotodontia; family Phascolarctidae; genus Phascolarctos; species Phascolarctos cinereus. Next base: position 11,720,609 of record NW_027555958.1, on the reverse strand, counting down.
CTATTGGTTTTAATTTTTACTTACAATTTCACTAATGTGAAAATGTTTAATAGAAATGTATATGTATAGCCTATATCAGATTGTGCGCTGTCTTGGGGAGGGTGGTGGGAGGAAGGGGGAGAAAAATTTTAAACTCAAAAGCATATGGAAGTGATCGTTGATAAATCAAAATAAATTAATAAAATTGAAAAAATTGAAAAAAAGTGTAGAGTTGGTGGGTGGTTGGGAACAATCTAGGATTGGAATGTAGAAAGGGGTCATTCATTCATTCATGATAGGACCCTAGGAAAAGGGATTTAAGGTCAAGAACTGGGAAAGTTGAATTGGTGGCTATTGAAAAAGTTGAGATTCAAAAGGGAGGGAGGGAGGAACGTGAAGCCAGGGCAGAGGTGACAGCCTAGGAAAGTGGGAAGGGGTGGAAGGACTAGAAGCTGTGTCAAAGAGAGGGGATAAGGCACAGGGAGAACTGGAAGGACAGAGAGGGATTGTCAGGTTCAGGAATTCCAGAATTATGGCTCATGGAAACAGAACATTGGTAAGTAATGAGGTAAAGGGCATAAGCATTCCTGTGTGGGGCTGAGGTGGCAGATCGAGGGACTTGAGGAGGTTGATATATGTGAGCACGGTTATTTGAAGGGATGCCTGGCATGTGAGTTGGAGTCCTGTAGTATAAAGCCATCATTTGGGGTGATGAGAAGAACTCTAAGCCTGGTGCTGACTCCTTGAGAAAGGAGGGAGAGTGACTTGAGATCTAGTGACAAGAGCCACCAGGACCTGGGGGGGGGTTCATTTATGGGGATTGTCCAGTCATTTCTGTTTCGTCTGACTTTCAGTGACCCCCCTTTGGGGATTTTCTTAGCAAAGATACTGGATCGGTTTGCCATAATCTAGCTCATTTTTATTTTTAATAGTATTTTATTTCTTCCAATTATATATAAAGACAATTTTAAACATTCATTTTTACAAAATTTTGAGTTCCAAATTTTTCTCCCTGTCTTCTCTCCCCTCTTCCTAAAATGGTAAGCAATTTGATATAGATTATATATGTACAATCATATAAAACATATTTCCATATTAGTCACACTGTAAAAGAAGAAATAGACCAAAAGGAAAAAACCGTGAAAAAAAATGAAGAAAGTGAAAATAGTCTGCTTCTATCTGTGTTCATCCTCCATCAGTTCTTTCTCTGGAGGTGGGCAGCCTTTTCCATCATGACTCTTTTGTAATTGTCTTGGATCACTGTATTGCTGAACAGAGCTAAGTCTATTGTAGTTTATCATCGAATGATGTTGCTGTTGCTGTGTATAATGTTCTGGTTTAGCTCACTTCAATCAGCATCAGTCCATATAAGTCCTTCCAGGTTTTCCTGAAGTCAGCCTGCTCATCATTTCTCATAGCACAATAGTATTCCATTACATTCACATACCACAACTTGCTCAGCCATTCCCCAATTGATAGGCATCCTCTCAATTTCCAATTCTTTGCCACCACAAAAAGAGCTTCTGTGAATATTTTTGTACATGTGGGTCCTCTTCCCTTTTTTTTGATCTCTTTGGGATACAGCCCTAGTAGGGGTATTGCTGGGTCAAAGTGTATGCACAGTTTTGTAGGAGGAAGGGCATAGGACGATAAATAAAGAAATGAAAGTCCCTCAGTAGCTGCCTAATCTAAGCCTCTGCTCTCAGAGGAAGAAGCAGAGGCCTGCAGGGGTTAGCTGACTTGCCCACGGTCACACAAGTAGCCAGAGGCAGTGGTAGGTTTGAATCCCAGGTCCTCTGATCTAGCATCAGACCTACGATCATTGCTCCGGTGCTAGAAAAGACCTGTGACACCTCTCCTTCTCACAGGTGAAGAAGCTGAGGTCCAGAGATGGGAACAGCCTCGCCTAAGGTTCCACACCAAGAAGATATGAAGTTTAGACCTTGCTCTACCACTTACCAGACCTTCCTGTGACTTGGAACAAGTTACCTTTTCTTCCTGGGGCCTCAGTTTCTTCATCTGTAAAATGAGAGATTGAACTTGGTATGTTCTAAGGTATCTTCCAGCTTTGATGTTCTCTAGAACATCTAGGAGTCAGATTCATTCCTCTGGGTTGTCAGTTCCACAACTGTTTATATAACTCCTATCCTTTGTGCAAGGAGTTGTATATACTCAGATGAAAAAGAAACAAAGAGCTTACATTCAACTTGTGGTGGTGATAAATTCAATTTCTAAATGTAATCCCACTTCCACCCAAGACTCTGGTGGCTTTCCTGAAGGTTAGCAATGTGACTGGAGTGCTGTGCATGTGGAGAGTGACTCCTGATTGCCTGAGAGACCTCTGACCCACTGTGCATGGGGGAAGACACTTGAGGGAAGTGGGCCAGAGAAGGAAGCATTGACTTTTGAATGGCCATCAGATCTCCTGGAGCTGCAGGCATGTGTGTGTGTGTGTGTGTGCGTGTGTGTGTTGTGTGTGTGTAAGCTACAACATGACCCTGGACTCCTGCACTTCTCACCTCAGAGACGGCTAAGAGCACACTCTCCTGATGAGACTGTTCTCTCCCCATGGAAGCTCAAATCTCATGTCAATCATTCACTCATATATTCTTTGGTCTATTTGAATCCATATAACTTCCCCAATTTCTGTTTACTTTGATAAAGGTCTTTGGTAAAGAAGCTATTCACACCAGCGTTCGGTGAGAGGGAACCAAGCGGGTGATAGTTGACCAAGCAGTGTCTTCCTCTTGAAATTGATCTGGGAAGCAGTCATATCCTTCAATTACAGATATCTGATGCATGGCAGATAGAGATCATTCTAACCAGAGCCCCCTCTTGGAGCTGGCAGTGTATGAGACACCCCTCAGCCACTGTGGTCCTGGGTCCTCCCTGCCCTTTCCCTGCTAGCCTGGTGATATTGGAGATATTACTGGTGGTAGTGGAGATGTGGATTGGTGTGGTCCTCCTCCTACTCAACACAGTGAAGGAAGTGACAGTCTTCCTTTAGAGATGGGGAAGGTCAGATCCCAGAGGAGAGAGATACATCTATTCATGCCACCTATGGGCATGCTGTATCTGTACATTGTACAGCCCAACCACATATATGTTATATGTACAGTGTACAAAGAAACAAGGAAATACGAGAGAGTTTGGGCATCAGCCCCTCTAGGATTCAGGGGAGGCTTCAGCTCCTATTAAAGGGCAAACACCACAGGGTTAAGAGGCTAAATCATAGGGGCAGCTAGGTGGCACAGTGAATAGATCATGGGCCCTGAAGTCAGAAGGACCTGAGTTCAAATCTGACCTCAGACCTGACACTTACTAGCTGTGTGACCCTGGGCAAGACAAGACCCCAATTGCCTAAAAAAAAAAAAGAGGCTAAACCATTAATGGGATCCCTACTATGTGAATTAGATCCCTTAGGGTCCCTTCCCTTCTGGAAAAACAACTGAAAATAGGGTCCAGAGGAAAGGAAGTTTTATTATGGGAAGCTGGGAGTGGAATAAGAGAAGATTCAAGAGTCAGCAGGGTGGGGTAGTAGATAGGGAGCAGGCCTTAGGGACAGAAAAACCTGGGTTCAAGTCTTGCCTCTGATGCTTACTGGCTATTTGACCTTGGAAAAGTCATTTCACCTTTTAGTTCCTCCAGCCTATCTCTAAAGACTTTAAACTTACAGAAGAATTGAAGTCTTTCATTAATGGAGGGGGTTTCCACACCATGTGTGTTTCCCATGAGGCAATGTGGCATAGTAGAATGAGCCCAGGCATCAACATCTCAAGGCATGACCCTGCCACTTACTGCCTGTGTCACCCAGCTTCTCAGGGCCTCAGCTTCTTTATCTGTAAAATAAGGGAGTTGGTCTAGATGGCTACCTGTATGACCCTGGATAAGTATTTTCCCTTCTCAGGCCCTCAGTTTCCTCATCTGGAAAAAAAGGAGGTTGGATTACAGATGACCTGAGATCATCTGTCATCTCTGACTCTCTGACCCAAACGGATGAAGTCTGTTAGGATTTAGAGAGGGTGGCGTGGGGGATACTTTTAGAACCTCCTGATTGTGAGATTGAAAGTCTTGGGTGGGGGGTGGGAGGGAATTACAGTGGAAGTCCCCATGCACGCTGGTAAATGTTTAACAACCAGCTCTCTCAGGGGGAAAATGTTCCCATGACATACTTTTAAGTTTAAACTGCATCGTTGACATTCCTTCCATTACTTTCCTAAGTCTAGACAATGAACAGAAAACAATTGATGAAGCCCAGATTTGTAGTGTTTGCCCATTTCAGAAGTATAAATGCTCACACTGAGGATTTAACAATCGGCCCCAGCACAACCTTGCTAGACCTCAAGCAGCTGGGAGCTAGATGAGGGCACTGGGTGCCTGGGATGGGGGGCAGGGAAGCATGAGGGGGCCCACTTCCTAGCTCGGCTAAAGGCTAGGCCTCTGCACTCTGGGAAATTGATTGAGGAGGTGATGGGCCCAGGATGACTCAGGAGATCATTTTCTGCTGAACCTCTGTCGGGGTGTGTGGGCCAGAGGCAAGGGAACAGGAGTCGCTGTCACTGGTGTATTCTGCAGCAGCAGGGGGAGAGAGGGAAGGAGATGGGCGTGTTCAAGAGAGCTGAAATTAGACATCTCTGCCTCAATCATCATCATAGGAGGGGAGCTGAGGACCACGGTCTCAGATGGGAGGGAGGGGGAGCTTTGTGGTGACTCCATGTCTAAGGGACCCTGGGCTCCTGAGTGGAGAGCTGGGAGGGGCCTCAGAATCTGACCCCCTTGGATTGCAGACAGGGATACTGAGGCCAGAGGGAAATGACCTGTCCAAAGTCATGCAGGTGGTACTTCAGAGGATCATAGGTTTTTAGGTTCTAGATCTGGAAGGGAGCTTGGAGGTTGTCTGGTCCAACCATGCTCACATTACAGATCAGGACACTGAGGTCAGAGAGGAGAAGCTACAGGTGCTAAGTATCAGAGGACAGGCTCAGATTCAGATCTTCTTACTCCAAAGCTAGGGCTCTTCCCACTAGAAGCGTTCAGGGGTGTTCTATGTGGCTACTTACGGTGCTGGCTTTACATAACAGCCGAGGAGTTCATTAGGGTTGGGTGGGCCCTTGCTCCAGACTCCAGCTCCTTCCCCCACCCTGCTCCTGGGCAGACATTCCAGGCGGAAGCCCCTCCTGCTCAGTGCCTGGTCTCTAACCCAGCCTTGCCATCTCTCAAGCAAGATGACCTCCACAAAATGAGGCCAGGTCTCAAACAGAGGTTTAACTCAATCAATAAACATTTATTGAGCACCTACAATGAACTTCAGGGAGTGGGACCTTCAACAGCAAAGAAGAGAGCAGACTATGGGCTCAGAGAGAGGAAGTCCTGGCAGCAGACAATTGACGTGCCCAAAGGAGCTGTGAAGAGAAAGGGCTCCAAATTGATGATCCTACCATTCTGTATGCACACTGAGAATGGGGGAGCTCCTGGAAGCGGGGCAGGGCGGGGTGGGGGTGGGGCCCAGAGGAGAGCCTGGAAAGGTATTGGTAATTCAGGAGAGTGGTGCAGGCGTGAGGACTTCCTGTGCCAAGGCACATGGGAAGTGGGGGACACACTGCAGAGAACAGGACAAGAAGCCTGTTTGGCTCGAGCCTAGAGTCTGAGAAGGACTCGAAAGGTGAGGGGAAGTCCACTTGTACTATGTACAAGTGTCCCACAGCATTGTGGGAGCCCTTGACATTCATTTCATGGTCTTCCATTTCCCTGGAAAAGGATCCTGCCACCTGCTTGGGGAGCTTGAATTTCCTCCATGTGAATTACTGTTGACTTTCCCCAAGTCCTTGGCCTCCTTGTGAAGCTCTGCCTTCTGGCAGCTCTTGGGTCACATAGACCTTGCTCAGTTCCGAACTCTAGGTGCCTCAAAGAGCCGCCATCACACATTCAGCCTTTGCTTACTCTGTACTGTCCTGGGAATGCATGAAGCTGACCTCTGGAGGCCAGGGCCTCTGGCTGCTGCCTCCCCTAAAGCAACTAGCACTGCCTGGTTCACAGAGCACCTGCTTAAGAAACTTGGGGAACCTTCATTTGTCCTCCTGGGGAAGCACACCTTCAGGACCAGACCTCCAGAAGCTCTGACCCCAGACCCGATGGGGGAATCATCCATTCACTTTGGAACTTCCACCCTGTTACTGTTTAGTCCTGTCTTATTCCACATGACCCCATTTGGGGTTTTCTTGGCAAAGCTGCTGGAGTGGTTTGCTATCTCCTTCTCTAGCTCATTTTACAGATGAGGAAACCGAGGCAGACAGGGTGAAGTGACTTGCCCAGGGTCACACAGCTAATAAGTGTCTGAGGCAGAATTTGAACTCAGGAACATGATCCTGACTCTAGGCCCTGTGCTTTATGCACTATGGTGCCTCTAGCCATCACCCTGAGGCTGAGCTTTTTTGATGGGTGAGTGAGTGAGGACAAATTCATGTAGCCCCACCCCAGAAAAGTCTTGCTTCCGTACAGCCTACACCCTGGCCATCCTGCTCTTACTCAGGTACCCTTTCCACCTCTTGCTTTGAGCACAGCACTGTTGCTTCTGAAAAGGGCACATCATTCATATGTCCCAGCTCACCTGGGACTCCCCAGAACAGAACTTCCTGCCCTTCCTCCATTCTGTATATGTGTCTTCCCCATCAGCTTGGGAACTCTGTGGAAGCCAAGGCCTGTCTCCTTTTTGAATTCATATCTGCAGCACTTAACATAGTGCTTACCATATAGCAAATGTGTAATAAATGCTTTTTTATTCATTCATTTGTAAGGGAAGGCATCCCCCCACCTTGAAGTCCTTACAGGATATGATCAAAAGATGTTGAGCTATTAACACCCCAGGATGTAATCCACCAGGAAATGAGGTGTTAATGTGTTAACAAGGCATTAGCAGTTTAGGAAATGTGAAATTGATTGAATTGGAAGGGCAGGACTGACTGGCAGGTGGACATTATAAGTCAGTCCAGCAAGTGAGAGAGAGATAGTGTCCAGCAGTTCAATCAAACCACAGAGCAGCTGTGCTAATCCCTGAAAGGAAGGAGGGGTTCTCTCTCTAACTGCTCCCACTCCCTCCCCCATACTAGAGTGTGAGCAGAGATTCAGACTCTAGATAGAGAAGGACCAGGGAGGCAGCTTCCAGTGATGGGACCTGAATTCAAGAACTTCAGGGAGTGGGACCTCTGGCAGCAAAGAAGAGAGCAGTCTACGGGCTCAGAGGGAGCTAGTCCTGGCAACAGACAACTGACATGCCCAAAGGACCCTATGAAGAGAGAAGGGGCTCCAGAACTACAGGCGCTGGTTGACCTGGCCACACAAATTCCCTACCTGTGTGCCTCACTACTATTGTACTCATGTATTCATGTCCAGTCTTCCCAAAGACTTTGTGCGCATTTGTGGGAGAGTATACCCCAGGTTTTGGGGGGCAGCAAGGTGGCATAGTAGATAGAGTATTGGGCCTGAAGACATGAAAACTCATCTTCATCTGGCCTCAGACACTTACTAGCTATGTGACCCTGAGCAAGTCACTTTACCCTTGCCTCAGTTCTTCATCTGTCAAAAGAGCTGGAGAAGGCAATGGCAAACCCCTCCAGTATCTTTGTCAAGAGAACCCCAAATGGGGTCATGGAGTCAGAAACAACTCAGCAACAACAACATACCCCAGGTTTATGTAGGGGAATGTTTTGTAGCTACCTTCCTTTTGGTCATTTTGGTAAATGCTTTAGCTATGAGCTAATTGTGTCTACTCCTGGCATCACTATAAACTGGGATCGAATAAAATATCCATGTAAGAACTTGGCAGACAATTAATGTGTGATATAAATGTTAGCCGTTATTATCAAAGCTTTTAGTAATAGTAATAATAATAATAACACATGTGGCCGAGGAAATGCATACTTCCAGGACTAGAGCATCTCAAGATTCTTTCTCTCTTCATATAGCTCTCTTTTCAAGTAAGCTCTCTATTTCCAGGACTAGTTCTCCCTTGAATACATAGCCAGCTCTCTTTGCTGCCAGATGTCCTGTTCCTTAAAGCACATTGGGGAGGAGGGGGGCTGGCTCCTCAGAAGTCCCCTGTAGAATCCAAGCCATTCTTTGGGAACACAATCCACATATTTATCCATTCATTCATGTGTTTGTAACCTTTAGGTCAGAGACATTCTCATGACCTGTCTTGGTCTCTCCTCTCTCTACCTGTCTGATCTCTCCTTTGTCTTGTTTAGGTTGTCATATTCCTTCCGCCTCCTAAATGCAGGTATCCTCCAAGGCTCTGTCCAAGGCCCTAGTCTCTTCCCTTTGCATACTCTCTTCCTGTGCGATATCAATCCTTCTCTTGACTCAAGGCTCAGCTCACATACCACCACCCCCATGAAGCCTTCCCTGATTTTACCTGACAGTGTTCTATCCCTCCTCAGATTTCTACAAGCACTTTGTACCTGTCCTTCCCTCCCTGCTTTGTATCTCCTTCCCCCACTTTCTCCTTAGAGGTATCATGGATTAGTGGACACAGTCCTGGACTTGAAGTCAGGAAGACCTAGGTTTGACTCCTACCTCAGACACTTGGGAGAGGTGTGACCCTGAGCTTGCCTCCTGGTGCCTAGTTTCCTCATCTGTAAAATGAGGGGGTTGACCTCATTGGTTTCTAAAATCCCTCCCAGCTCTAAGTCTGTGATCCGATAAGGGAGCCGCTGTTCATTTCTGTCCTTGTATCTTCAGCACCTAGGACAGTGCCTGGCACACAGTAAGTGCTAAGCATCTGTATCATTGGCATCACAGATTTTTAAAGCTAGAAGAGGCCTCAGAGGTCAGGTCCGACTGCTTCATTTTACAGCAGAGGAAACTGAGACCCCGAATGGGTAAGGGGTTTGTCAGAGGTCACCCAGCCAGTTGAATGGAATTGAAGTGGGTATAACTGGACCTTGTATACTTACAAGGTCCCTTACTTCTCCTTCCCTTCCCTTCCCCTCCTATTGGAAGAGATCTCCTGGTCTGAGGTGGGGCTGGAGATAAGAGCGGATGTTGTCCTGGGGCTGGGGCTCATGAAAGAACTCTGAGAAGGTGGCAGCGTGCTGGGATGCCAGAGGTCAGATCGCACTACCCAGCTACCTGCAGTCTTTGAAAGCCCAGTGCCCCTATGGGGGGAAGGTGGAGCAAAGACTAGAAAAAGGCCATTCATTTAAAAAAAAGTGAATGAATGAAATAGCTCAAGAAAATCCCAATAGAGAAGTGTGTGGAAATGAACAGGATGGAGACTGGTCCTTTTGAAAGAGTAATGGGGCCATGATTCATAAGAAAGAATGGGGAAGACACAAAGAGACCTGGGGCCTCCTGGTGGGGTCCTAGATGGCAAATATTCCTGGGACACAAAACCCAGGGAGAGACAAGCAGGGAGCATGAATGAAAGCTTGCCTGGTGCCTGCCTTTTCACACTGTGCCTGTTAATAGGATGTAGGTCAGTCTCTGTGGTAGGGGCTAGAGCTTTGGGAGGAACAGGGGGGAGAATCCTACCCTGGTCAGTTAGGGAGTAGGGGAGGTGGTGGGAAGAGAAGGGAGCCTTCCTGGGCCCCAGACCAAAGCAGCAGCCTCAGCTGTAAGTAGACAAGGCATGGAGGGCTGCAGGCTTCTGGGAGCTGGAGAGAAAGTGAGTACTCGAGCATAGAAAGGCCTTGGAGATGGTTCCTGATTGCCCAGGAAGGACTGCACCACAGAGCTGTAACTAAGTGTGTTCAGGGCAAATTCACTTTGGGGGGTTGGGGTAACAGCTTTTCCTCCCAGGAGTCTGGCCTTCACCATTGTGACTGAATAAATGGAGAGAAAAACATTGATGGAGCTCTTATTCTATGCCAGGAAAATAGAAATGAAGGCAATCCTACCTTTCAGGCTCCTATATTCTAATGGGGGAGAGAGCATGGATATTTGCATTGGGAAGTAATGGAGGAGGTAAGGAGAGTCTTAGGGGAGTAGATTCAATGGCAGGATTGGTTTAAGTATGAAGGGAGAAGGCAGGGAGCTGAGGGAAGTACAGAACACACCCGGGGTGCAGGGGCTTGCGAGAAGGCCAGGGAGGATATTGAAGCATGGTGGGAGCTAGGTGAGGCCCTCACCAATCAGGATCCCTCAGCCAGGAGTGTGGAGCCATAGTGCATAGAGCACTGGGCCTGGAATCCAGAAGACTCACCTTCAAGGGTTCAAATCTGGCTTCAGGCACTTCCTAGCTGGGTGACCCTGGGCAAGTCACTTCATCCTGTTTGCCTCAGTTTCCTCTTCTGTCAAATGAGCTGGAGAAGGAAATGGCAAACCACTCCAGTATCTTTGCCAGGAAAACCCCAAATGAGGTCACGAACAGTTGGGTACAACTGAACAACAACAGGCAGGAAGCCTGGAACTAAAAGGCATCTTTCTGTCCTCCAGGCTCTGTGTTCCAGATGGCTATTGAGAAGATGGTGGTTTACATTTTAACAGGTGGAGATGATAGAGGACCTCCAAGGGTCATAGAAGGAGTTAAAGAAGACAGAGGGTTTGAGAATAGTTTTGTTGTTTTTATGATCTTAAGAGAAGATGGCCGAGGAGGGAAGGGGAGCCACATTGATGGGGATAATGGACATGATGGTCTGGAGGTGACTGTGTGACCGTAGGTCCTGGGCAGTGTAACTTGCTTGGTGGTGGTTGGGTTGTCTGAAGGATTAACATAGGACCTCCTGCCAGTCTGCTTCCTCATCGTAGACTTGTTGGGTTCATGGAGCCAGTGGCTATGCTCATCTTACCCCATTGAGGACCAGAAGTGTCTTCCTCTATGAGGACTGCCCTGTATGAAGGCTAGGGAGTGAGCCACCTTGGCCCCGGATGATTGGTTGGGTAGATCTTCCCTAAACCAGGCCATCTGGGCCTCTACATTGCATGTGAGGTCTTCCCTCAAACACCCAAAGAGTAGTCTACTGTCCAGCTTCATTTCTCTCTGAGCCACCCAAGGAATCATCTCAATTGGCAAATGTTTATCTCATGCCTTCTTGTGCCAGGCACTGGAGACACAATGGCCAAAATAAAACAGTCCCTGCCTTCAAAGGGCTTCCATTACACTAACCTCTCAATGCTTTGTAAATGCTTCCTTCTGTCTTGCCTTTCTTCCATGATGCACGGACCAAAGGAGATGCGAGTGCCCCTGTCCTCTGCCCTGTTGTGCTCAGTTCCATTGCTAAGCTAGAGAGTACCCAAAGAAGAATGGCCACCCCTGCCCCACACTCTCCCAAGCTTTTAAGAGGAAGTTGGTGAAGGCATAGAAGGTGGGCTGGATGGACTAAGGCCTCTGAGAGCCTCCAAGCTGCTGGCTCTGGGGTTCCAGCAGACCTCTTTTGGTGGGGTGTCATGGTGATGGCTGGGGCTGTGATGGCTGAGGGGAAAGGTACAAGTGGGAGGACAACCAAGAGGACTTGGAGCCTCAGACCCTTCCTCCCTTCCCAATGGCCTTAGCCCTTCCTCACCCCCTTCTCCTCTCCCTGCTCCACGTTGGGGCAGTTGGTCCAGGTCATGGTGAACTGCTTCAGTAAGCAAGGAGGCACCCTCTGAAAACCTTCCAGTAAGATGCTGGCCAGGACAGGGGGCCACCATCTTGCCTGCTGGAGTCAGGAGTGGCTGTAGCCATGACTGGGAAGATGGCTCAGGCCAGCCACTCCAGGCAGCCTGTGGCCTCAGCCCTTTCCTCCTCCAGTGGTTGGAGAGGCTCACCCATAGTCCCACCCTCACCAGGGGCTATCGGGGGCAGCTGGGAACACAACTAAAAGGAGAGAAGGCCCAAGGTGAAAGAGTGCTTGGCCTTCCTCTTTAACAATGAGATGTGTTGAACCACATTCTCTTTGTGATGGGCAAAGGGATGGATTTGTGGCCTTGCTGTCCTCCTCATCATGGTGCCCTCTGGACCACTGCACTTTATCATCTGTCTTGACACTGCTCCCTGAGGACCTCTGGGACCCTGCTATCTACCCTGACCTTGTACCCACCGAGAGGTGTTATCTCCCTTAATTAGATGGTGAGAAAAAGTATTATATTAATAATATATTAACATTAAATATAATATAAACCAATATATTAATTTTTATTTAAATAAATTTATTTTATAATATAAATATAAAATATATTAATATAACAACCCACTATTAATTAGGATCCAGGCTTCTTATTTTCTCATTCAAGGACCAGCCTCTGTAGTCAGTCAGCCAGTCACTGAAGCACACGGCTGATAGAGGAGATTGCCCCAATCCTCGGGGTACATGCTCCTTGATCTTGGGGAGGACCCCACCTAACTAGGAAACCTTACTTCTACGTGGAGGGTAAACAGAATCCAATCTAGGTGAATTCTTGCCCTTAGGGAATAAGCCCATGTCCTTATACCCCTCCATTGGAGTTTAGGGTGACCAAGATCATGATGGAGAAAACCAACCAAATAGAGTGATCTGGGTAGAGATGGATTCCTCTGTCCAGGGTGCTGGAGGTGGCTGAGGCTCATGATCAAGCCACATTCTCAGCAGGAGCTGAAGACTTTTACCCTACCTCCTCATTAAATGTCAGGGACATTCCCTTCCAAAAAAATATTTAAGACATTCAGTGTTTCCATTAGGGGTCTTTGGTTACCAAGAGAGACCACTGACCATCAATTAATAAATTGATTATTCATGACCCAGAAACTCTGTCTCTCTGGTTTTTCATTCGACACAAGGGTGAGCTCTTGGAGAACAAGGACAGTCTCACTTTCCTTTTAGTATCTGCAGAGTTTACACAGTGTGTGACATACAGTAAGCATTTAATAAATGCTTTTTTGTCCATTTATTCATTCATGTCAGCATTGATTTGCACCAAGGAGCCCCCGAAAAGGTCAGGGTCAGGCAGTAGGCTCCACTGCAGGGCAGACCAGTGGTGAGAAAAAAGCCAGCACTGAATTTTAGAGCATCGGCGCAACTCCTCCCCCATTCTTCCTGTCCCAGACAGCCCCAGCCCAGTTACGACTTTTTCCTTTCCTACTTTGTAAATTAAAACAAAATCCTAGAATCATGGGTTTGGCATGGGGAGGGGCCTTAGGGATCATCTAATCCTCCCCTTTTCCCTCTCCCTGGGCAACTGATGAGGCAACTGAGACCCCAGAGAGGTTGAACGCCTTGTTTCAGGTCGCATAGGCAGAATCATAGCTACCGGCATAATTCTGGAGATAGAAGGGATTGTAGGGGTCCAGAGGTAACAAACAGTCCTGGGTGGGGCCCAAACCAGATTAAAATGTAATTGGGAAATATTTAGCAAGAGAAGTAAAAATACAATAAGACACAGACAACGTTACATTTTGAAACTAAGTCAATATATAACCCACGGAGCTCTTGTGTGGAGGTGAGAGGCCCCATTCCTAGCTGTTTGCCACTGCCCATTTAATCCAACCTTCTCGTTTTACAGAGTAGGAAACTGAGGCCCAACGATCTGCTTTAAGTGACTTAGCCAGGATGGGTCAAAGGTGGGATGTGGCCCCAGGGGATCTGGGCTCCAAGGCTGGCTCTAGCTACTTCCCCCTACTGCCAACCTCTTACATCTTTTTTATACGCTTCTTATTTTCTTATCTCCAGACTCTAGTAAGATGGCAGCTCTTTGAGAGCAGAGATTGTTTGGTTTTTCTCTTGTGTTTCCAGGGCCTAGCCCAGGACCTTGGCACACAGAGTGTTAGTACTTTGAAGTGAAGTGAAGTCAATTCCTTGATTTTATGTATTTGATCTCCAAACAGTGTGTGACAGGTTCCCAATGTCGAGAAAATGCTGTATTCCATTTGTTTTTAAAATCCTCTTCCCAGCAGATCCAAACCTTTTCTGAGTGACTCAGCAATGACTAAGAGGCCTTTATTTGGGTCTGTTTGGTCCTTTGTCACCAGCACATATCATCATTGTTGCCAGGGAGCTGCAGGCAGGGTCCCTGATTAGCCAGGAGGGGACAGCTTTCTGAGAAGAACAAAACCCAGAATGCTTAATGGAGCCTCTGTTTACTGAACTCTCCCCTAGCCAGGATGAGGAGCTGGCTCATCCTGTCAATACCCCAGTCTCTGAAGGGGTAGAGAAAACATGGGCTTTGTTCACTGCTTTGGAAATGCTCTTCATTGAAGAAATAGCATAAGCAACCTTAAAACCATCATGTCAGCCAGCCATCTCTGGAAACATGGAAACGCAGTGAGCCGGCTTCCTGCCTCTGCTACCACAAATCAGGCAGGGACAGCCTCCATATAGTCTTTAGACTGTAGAAAATGAGCATTAAACAAGAAAGGGGTGGCCCTGCCTGAACCAAAGCCCCCCTGGAGCCGATTAGACTCTACTGATTTCCCTGACCTTTTAGCAGCTGCCAAAACTAGTCTCTTCCACATCTGAGCTGTTACCTAACTCTGAGAGTCTCTTTGTAACTGGTGTGTGGGTTCTTCTCTCAGTCTCCATGGCTCATCCTCCATCTCTCCTTTCCTCCTGCTCAGGAAGGAGGCCATCAGGATATGCTGCCCTTTCAGGGTCCTTCTTCAGGGCTAGCTAGTTGCCTGGTCTTTCTACAACTTGCCATGGACTGGATTTCCATTGGTTCGCCATGTTGTATGTTCTCTCTGCTCTCTCCAAAATGTCTTAGCAGAGCTCTCTGACCTTACTGAAGGTCGTGACCTGAGTTATTTATTGCAGGGGATGTCCTACCTAGCTCTGTGCCCTCCCTTTTGTCCTTAGTCACTCCTTTCACCAGGATGGCTTCAGACTTTCTCACTAATTCCCAGAGATTATCAACATTACTAATTAATTCCCAAACAGTCCCATTAACTGTTATTTCTTCAGGAAGCCTGGAATGCATTGGAGTGTATGAGGCATCCTTACTGTTTCTCATAGTCCTTGGCCTGTACTTTGCACCTCCACAGTGGGATTCCAGCCTGGTATAAAGTCCATGCCATCCTGGTCAGTGCAGGCCATAGGTCTGGTCCTACAAGCCCTGGTCTTTGGTGCAGGCTGGTTCAAAAGTGCCAGACTTGGAACACCTGCCCAGCCATGGGCAGCAATAGCCCCAGTGCTTATTCACAGTGTCCCCTCACAATTCAAAATGTTAGTAAACAAAACACTTCAATGCACTTTACAGGGCATAATAGTTGTTTTCCAGCAGCTGGTCTGACCTGAAAAAAAAAACCCACAGCACATCAAAAAAACTGCTTTCTAATGATAGCCTAGAAAAATAAAATGTTTATCAGCATATCCTTGCCAGTAAGCATCCAGGCAACCAGGATGGAGATTGCTGATCGGCCTTCATTCTGTAGCACCCTCTCACCGGGAGGACTCCAGAACAGTGACTCACTCCAGATCCAAAGTCCTCTAGGGGTACATGTCTACCACCAGCCAGAGCTCATCAGCCCCTCTCCCCACATCTTTACTTTTTCCTTTCACCAGCAGAGTACACAATTAGTTCAAGGCAAAATCAGTCAACGGTATGGTAAGTAGAGTAGCAACAGAAAATTTCCTCCACAAACCCAGAGGACATGCTCGGACAAACACATACACCATCATTGGGCAGGGTGGGCACAGGCAGGCATCGCCAGTGAGAGCACCATCATTGATAGAAATGGGGTGCCTCACGCCTCAGTAGCCGCAGCATCCCCAGGTCTCTGGTAGAGTCATCATGCTGCTCTCAATGGATCTGCACCCCCCTTCCCAGACATGGGTTTCAGCTGCTCTCTTCCCCAAGGGTCTTGGGCTGGTTGAGGGGTGTGTATGCTCAGATGAAGCAATCTGGTGGTCCTGGGGTGGATGCTGAGAGCCACTGTCTCTGAGAGGCATTGCTTCTGGCTGTGTCTGGCTATTTGCAGCTCTGGTCAGCCAGGAGTTGTTGCCATGTGAGAGCTGGTGAGAAGAGAAGGCTTATGTGGGCCATGGGAACTATCCCATAGGGCTGAAAGAACTGTCACGTATAAGGCAGATTTGGCTCATTGTGCCTGGCTTCCAATAAAGTTCTCATTCAAGGCTTCTGACTGCTTGGTACTTGTAAGGCCTGTCCCAACCCCAAATAATCAGCAAAGAACAATGTTAAAAATCAAGCGACACTAGCAAGACAAACAAACAAACAAACCAAAGCTAAGGAAAAGGATGGAAAGCCTCCTCCCCAGTGAGCCTGGTGGGCAGGTGGGGCTGTGGTGGCAGAGCCCAGCCACTTGGGCTTGTCTGAAAGTCACCCCCTCACCCTCAGAGGAGGAACCAAACTGTCCTGAGGAGTCCCTGGCACATAGCGCTACCCATCTATTTCTCCAGGAGATCTTCTGCCTTGCACAGGCAATGCAGAAGAAGATCCAGGTACAGTACCTCCAGGGTTCCTGCAACACCCCCAATAAAAAGTTCCACAGTGGTTCCTGTAAAACTGTGGGGCATTCCGGATGGAGGTCTGACTTGTTCCATGCTAGGACAAGCAGGCCAGCTCAGAAAGGAATCCAACTCAGATGAGCTCTGAACATGATGGGGATCCCCCAAAGCAACTAAGCCCAATGGGGATGGAAGAGATGAACCCCCAAGATGCAGTGAATGACCTAGGGGAGTCCCTTCTCTCAGGGACTCTGGCTTGCTCCTCAGACAAGCCCAGATTCAGCCTGGGGATGGCTTAACCCCAAATGGGCTCCTCTCTGCTCTCTCTGGCTCATCAGGTTCCCACCCTAGAGATGGATTCCAGGGGAAATCTTGAAAGCAAAGCTTAGGCATGGCTCATGTCTAGGGTCTCTCCATGCTTCAAGACCAAAGACTTGTATGTTCAAATGAACAAATACTTAAAACAAGAAACAGCCTCACACTCCCACCCATTCACCCATCCACATGCCTGTTACATTCTCCCTGGAGATGAAGATAATTTTGTAGGACTGCTAGACCTAGATTTCACATTTACCTGGGATCTGTACAACTCATAAAGTCCCCATGTTCTGGCCAGCCAGGTGTGGCTCCCTGACCCCTTCAGGTTCTGGCTGATCCCATCCATCATCATCATCACTCCCAAGAAGCAGATGTAGTTTGGGACCATACCATCTTGCTGGGAAAGTGGCACTCACTCAAATTCCCAAGATTACAGTAGGAGTGAGAAAATACCCATTTCTGAGGATCACTATTCTGTGACCTGGTCTCAGGGAAAGAAATACAACATAAGGAGGAAACCTGAGATTTGAGGTCCAGTTAGTCAATAAACATTTATTAAGTTCCTACTAAGTGGGAGGCACTGTGCTAAGCTCTGAAAATACAAATACGGGAAAAGAAAGACAGGCCCTGCCCTCAAGAAGCTTACAATCTAATAGGGGAAGACGATACACAAAAGTCTGGTCTCCAGCCCACTGAGGCAAGCACATACTCTCACTGCTATGTGCTTATAGTCACCATTGTTGTTGGGAGTAGAGTGGAGGAAAGTGGAGAGGAAAGAAAAATCCCTGAAGGGCCCCCCCCACCCTCAACCTTGCTGCAAGTTCAGGTTAGGGCCAGCAGGATCCTAAGGAGAAGCATTTCAAAGAGAAAGGGTAACCCTAACGCTAAACCTTTCTACAGCTCTTACAACTTATTGAAAGGGAAGGCTACTCTTGACTCAGTTTCCACCCACCTTCAACACAACCCAGCCAGCCACCAGAATCGCCAGTGAGGAGCTGCTGCATCATTTCAAAGCCAGAGGCCAGGGTTCATGGCCCCCCAAAAGAAGCTAAAAGATAAGCCCAGCTGCACAGAGGGGACCCCAGCAGCCCTGCTTCACTTTGCTTTGGAAGTATGTTGTATTTATGTATGGGTGTACACATTGTTCCCCTCAGTAGGCTATCAGTTCCTGAAGGCAGGAATGATTTCATCCTTCCCCAGGAGAAGCTTAGCTCCTTATAAGCAGGGACTATTGCATTCCTTGTACTTCACATCTCTAGCACCACAGACTTGTAGTAAGCACTTGTCGATTTCTTGTTCACTTGTTTCTTGTCTTTGTATCTCCAGCACCTAGCACCATGGCCAGCACCAGGCACTCATAATAAACGCTTATTGAACTGTTGAATCCAATATAAGCTAAGTCCCCACAATGAGATCTCTTTGAAAGGGGAAATATGTAAGTAGATGCTGAAAAATGACCCTCATTAAGTGCTGAACTCATCTTTCATACTGGCCGATGCTGGAAAGAAGTGTGTTCTACATTCAGATCAATATTAGAGCAATCTCTAGTCATCAGGAGAGGCATATGGTGAGTCAGCACTGCCTGGGACCAGACCTCGTCATTCAAGACTGATTCCAGCTGTGGTCATCTCATCTGCTCTGTCTAGGTCAAGTGCCTGGCTCGCTCCTGCTGCTGACTCTCAGACAAAAACACAAGTCCACGCCACCCCTACACCACCCCTACACCCCCCCTTCATCCACATTCTCCTGGGACTCACCTGGACAGCACCATCCACTAGGGTTTGAATGCCACAGAAAGAAACTCCAGGGAGCAATCCCTAGGCGCATGGTTAATTCCATTCAACCAACATATTCCAAACTGCAGAGGACAGAATGCTGGGCCTAGAGTCAGGAAGACCTGAGTTCAAATCCAGCCTCAGACATTTACTAGCTGTGTGACCTTGGGCAAGCCACCCAACCCGGTTTGCCTCAGTTTCCTCATCTGTAAAATGAGCTGGAGAAGGAAATGGCAAGCCGATCCAGTATCTTTGCCAGGAAAACCCCAAATGGGGTCACAAAGAGTCGGACATGGGTGAAATGGCTGGACAAGTAAAGGCTCGGTTCTAGGTGCAATGGTTTAAGAGGGTCCAGAGCAGGAGATCTAGAAGGCTGCAGGGTTTTGAGTCTAGGTAATGGAAGGATTTACTGAATGAGTAGGAAATGGCTGCCCTGGAGAAAAGAAGGCTCAGGAGGTGTGCACATGCAGGCTGCGTCCTAGTGACTGAATGGCAGAGGAGTGCAGAGGAGATCAGATTTGCTTTACTTGACCCCAAAGGGCAGATCAAGAGTGATGGCACATTGAGGTCTGATGTCAGGAGAACCTTCCTAACAGTGGCAGCTGCCCTAAAGTGGAATGGGCTCCCAGGGAGGCAGGGGGCTCTCCTTTCTTCAAGGTCTCCACTCAAAGGTTGGATGACCACTCCTCAGGTATGGTAGGCCGAGGACTCCTTTCTGGCATGGGCTGGGGCAGAGGCCCCTCAGGTCCTTTCCAGCTCTCTGGACCAAGTGGTCGATCCACTTAGTAGAGGAGGAGAGCCCCTTGCTGAGGGCCTGGAAATGCTTGGAGGCTGATTTTCTGGCTTGGGGGAGGGCAGAGGAAGAGAGGGTTCTCCTCCAGGAAAGAAGCTGCTGCCTTGTCCAGTTCATGACTAAGCCATGCAGAGCAGCTATTGCTCATGGAGCTCAAGCTGGCACCTTGCCTCTTTCCTCCTCCTCAAGCTGGGGGGTGTTTTCTGGGAGATGGCTCGTAGGAGGCTTGGGAAAATGCCCAGCTTCCCCCTCTCCTGTGCAAGGGTAGCTGGTAAATGGCAGAGATCTCTCAGCAGATCCTGCCCCAGCCCACATCCTGGCTTGCCATCCCAACATGTTCTGAAATTGCATTTCAAAGAGCTTGGGTTCCCCAGCATGGGGGTCAGGGGAACCACTCAAGGCACTCCTAGTTATCCCAAGCCCCTGGCTGCCCAGTCCTGTTCAGCTGCAAACATTCTGGGATATGTCTTAAAAGTTAGATGGCGTTAGCTCAGAAACCCCAGACTCTTTTCCGGTCACCCCTGGAGCAAAACAGACAGGGGCATGTCCCTGGGTTCCTGGGGGACCACTTGGACTAGAAGAACAGTCTGAGAAACACAAAAGGACAGAATCAGGAGTTAGAAGGGACCTTCAAGAGCTTTCATATACCTAAAGAGGGGTCCTTCCACAACATCGCCCTCAAGTGGTCTTACAGCCTCTACCCAAAGTCCCCCAGTGGTTAGGAAGCTGCTGCCTTCCGAGGGCACCCTGTTCCACTCTTGGAAGCTCTTTGAGAAGTTTTTCCTTATTTGGCCTCAATTTACATCTTTAAAACTCCCAATATGCCCTCCGGGGTCAAAAAGTGCTAGGAGCATAGATTTAGGGTTGGGAGGGACCTTAGTGGTCATAGAGTCTAACAATTTTACAATCAGGGAAACTGAGGCATGTAGTGATTATTATTATTTTTTTTTTACCTTGTACTATATAGTCAGGGTGTCTGGGATTTGAATCCACTCCAGTCTGCTGGCCATTGAGTTCCCTGTGAATGCATTTTGCTCTCTTGGGATGATTCCACTTTTCCTCCTCATAGGAAGGAAGGAAACAGGCGTCTAGTAAACTCCTGCTATACGCCAAACGCTGTGCAAAGCACTTCACAAATGTTATCTCGTCTGATCCTCCCGGCAACCTGGGGGTGTAGGTGCTATTATTATCCCCATTTTACAGGTGAGGAAACTGAGGCAGGTAGCAGTTAAGGGCCTTGCTCAGGTTCCACAATGCGTAATTAAGTATCTGAGGCAGGGCTTGAACTTAGGCGTTCCTGACTCGAGGGCCAGCGCTCTACCTACTGTGCTAGCCAGCCACCTCACTGGGATTATTCCTTCGTTAGGATTTAATTCCGGAGTGCTGCTTATCCTTCCTGGCTTCCCCTGTAGAATTCTGAGCCGTGGAATCCTGCTGCCCTTTCTCCGAAGGTATTGAAATCTGCTCTCCTCAGATCCAAGGCACAGGTCAGAGTGTGCCTGGCTGTCCTGTCTCTGGCACAAACTCAAAGATGTGGTCATTTGTTGAACAGAACTGCTTGAGGTTTGCTCAGAAAGCAACAGGGAGCCCCTGACTAGTTTTGAGCAGATGAGTAACATGCTCAGATTTAGATACAAGGTCAGTGGGGTGGAGGATGGGCCAGAAGAGTGGAGATCAGGTGTTCTTGCCAGGAGCCCTGGGGCGTAGAGTAATCTGGATGGCGGCAGAGGAAAGAGAGGAGGGGCAGATGTGGAAGGGGATGTGATCAGTTGGCTCTGAGAGATGCTGGGGAGCCAGGGGAGGGAGAGGCAAAGATAGCCCTGAGGTTACAGACACAGGACATAGGGGGCAATAATGAACTGAAAAAGACAAGCTGTAGGAGGACAGGCGATCAGCCCCATTTTGGACACGGTGCAGGAGGAGTCTGGAGCTCTGAAGAGAGGACTGGATTAGAGAGGCAGGCTTAAGAAGAGTCCAGCATGGTGCGCGGTGTTTGTCACACATTTACTTAATAAAGACGTGCTGAATGCATGCATGAAAGAGGACAGAAGCAGGGTGAAAGGTAGAGGGAAGCAGATTTCAGCTCATCATGAGGAAAATCAGCCTAAGAATTTGAACATGACACTTCATTGGAAGGCGAGCTCCCCATAACCAGAGATCAGGTCATCCAAGGGCTCACCGAGACCTCTAGAATCAACCACCAGCTCCTCTGGCTGCGTTTAAAGCTCCACTTGAAGAACCTTGACTTTGGAGTGAGAGGACCCAGGGTCAGCGCCAACGTCCGAGGCTCCATCTCTCACTTCTGCACATTTGCCCTGGCTCTCCTCCTTACTGGAATGCTCTCTTTCCTCATCTTTGTCTCTTAGAATCCCTGGCTTCCTTGAAGACTCAGCTCAAAGGCCGCCTTCTGCAGGAGACCTGTCCTGTGCCCCCAATTGTTCGTGCCTTCCTCTTGGCATTTCTGTGCAATAGTGTGTGGACCAACACTAGTCTTGAATTCAGATGCCAGGATTTATTGGGTGCCCTCTCCCCTTTCTAACATTCCTTTGGAAATTCTTATTAAAACTATAACCTTTTATTTTATTTCAATTAACAAAACTTTCTCAGTTAATAAAACCCTTGTAAGAAGAATGAAGTCAAGAAAAGCCAGTTCCCACTTTGGCTATGTCCAAAAATCTACGTCTCCACCTGCAGCCTCAGTCCGAGCCTGTATTCAGAGGTGGGCAGCATTTGTCATCCTGAGGCCTCTGGACCAGTGCTTGGTGCCTGAGCTGATGACAGTAATTTAGTCTTTCAAAGTTGTTTGTCTTCATGACGTTGTTATTTTTACAAATTCTCATCCTGCTTCTGCTCCCTTCACTTTGCATCTGATCATGCTAGTTTTCCTACGTTTTTCTGAAATCATCCCTTTCATCCCCCCAGCTTCCTTTAAATTCCAACTAAAATCCATTCCTACAGCAAGCCTTCCCCAACCTGCAACTCCAATGGGCTATTTGAATGCCAAACATATGCTTGCCAAAGACTATTTTATGGAGAACTCACACATGGCAAGTGCTCACCTGGTGGTCAGAAAAGCGATGCAAGGGGGCAGCCAGGTGGCGCAGTGGATAGAGCACCGACCCTGGATTCAGGAGGACATGAGTTCAAATCTGGCCTCAGACACATAACACTTACTAGCTGTGTGACCCTGGACACGTCACTTAACCCCATTGCCTAGTCAAAAAAAAAGAAAAAGAAAAAGAAAAGCGATGCAAGGACGCTGTCAAAGTCTCTCTTGAGAGCTTGTGTTCTTAAGACACTGGCACAGGACCTCCCAGCATGGCAAGCCCTCATGAGAGAAGGTGCTGTGCTCTATAAGCAAAGCAGAATTGAAGTAGCTCAAAAGAAATGTGAGATGTGCAGATTTAGAGAATCCACCCCAGATGTTCACACAGACTATTTGTGCCCGACCTGTGGTGGAACATTCCGAGCCCATGTTGATCTGATCAGCCACAGTTGCACACACTGTGACTTGACTCTAGCACAGTGACGTCATTTGGGTCCTCTTCCAGAACAAAGACAATAGCTACCAACCAACCAACCAGTTCTAGGGCCTTCCTTTTGGTCTTTGTTTCCTATTACCTTGTACAGAGCTTACTTGGGCAGCTAGGTGGTGCAGTGGATAGAGCCCTGGAGTCAGGAAATCCCAAGTTCAAATCCAGCCTCTGATACTTACCTAGCTATGTGACCCTGGGCAAGTCACTAAGAGGAGTTGGAGAAGAAAATAGCAAACCACTCTAGTACTGATATGGTTTTGGGTTTCTGGGAACCCTGAAATATCAGGGTACAGGGCAGCAACCCCTTGGAATGAATTCACTCATTCAAACTTTCCCGTCAAAATGGCAAGGTTTATTGTAACACCAATAGAAGTGGGCTAGATTCCTGGTGAACATGCCACTTAATGGGGTGAGATTGATACTTACATACAAAAAAGGGACAGTGAAAAGATTCTGGATGAGATTAAGGAGTAATAAATAGCCTGGGGTGGGCCAGGTGTAATAGTGAAAGGAGTATTAAGTAGTCTGGCTGTGGGCCAGATGCCTTGAGTGAGAGACAGTGATCTGGGTTGCTGAAGTGTATGGGAAAATTCGGGGACTGGGTTGCTTTCAAAGACATGGTCTTTTGCTTTTAGGGGTCCCGGTCCCATCACTCCATCACTATTGCCAAGAAAACCCCAAAAGAGATCATGAAGAATCTACTGAAGAGCGATTTGTATCAGGCACTGTGTTAAATACTGGGAATACAAAGAAAGGCAAAAGACAGCCCCTGCCCTCAAGGAGTTTACAGTCTACTAAGTTTAGCCTCAGAAAGTTTCTGTAGATATTAAAACTTGGGAAACTGTATTGTTAACGCAGCACCTTTCTCAGGGGTTTTCAAATGCTTTTCCTCCTAAGAGGTAACTGTTCAACTCTAGACTTTGGAAAAAATAATCTATTTTTGGTGGCATTTCTCTCATTTTATTCTGCCTTTTTGCTCCCAAGCTCCTCTAACAAAGTCACCTTGTATTCACAGATTCCTTTAAGGGGAAGGTCACCTAGAAAAGAATTAGTCAAACTTTCTCCAGGCCATAACAAACCTTTAAAGTTAAGGGGAGTGTCCAGCAAAGGCATGTGCCCCAAACTCCATACACAACAAAATATTTGCAGCAGTATTTGTTGTGGTATCAATGAATTGGAAATAAAGTAGATGTGCATTGATGGGGAATGGGTAAACAAGCTGTGGTCCACAGATGTAATGGAATATTACTATGCCATAAGAAATGGTGACAAGCATGGCGAATGCAGGGGAACATGGAAAGATCTACTCGAATTGATGTGGAATGGATAGTAAGCAGAACCAAGAAAACAATATAGACAATGACCACAGCCAGGTGAAATGAAACTGAACTTTCTTAGTCATTGTGATGACCAAGCTAGGCCAATGGAAAAAAATTGAGAAAATATGCCTCCCAGTCCTCCTTGCAGAGATGAGGGCTTACGGGAGCTGAATAGTATATATATCCTTGTCAGATATGCTTGACATGTTGGCTGGGTTTGCAAAATGGCTTTGATGAGGTAAGGGCCCAAGCTAAGACCTTTGTCCAATTTGGGCCCCATTTGTCCTTGGGCCCTAGACAACCCTTGGACTGTCCTTGAATTCTCTTACTTGATCAAGGAAGCCCCTGAAGTATAATCTCATCAACTGCCCTTTCCTTATCACCTACACCCAAAGGTATAATCCTACCAAATGGCTATTCCTATACCCAATCTCCAATTCTCTGTTCCTAGCCCTCCATTGTCTCACCTCCCAATGCCAGGCCACTTCCCACCTTTAATCCTTTCTGGGCTCCATTGTCCCTTGGCCACGTGGTCCAGGTCCCTGGCATCTACTACCTCTCAGTCCCCTCAGACTACTTGGCCACTCCTAGATCCCTCCCATAGTCTTTCTGTATATAAGGTCCATCTTGTCTCCATCATGATGGAAAATGCTATCCACATCCAAAGAAAGAGCTATGGCGTTTGAATGCAGATCAAAGCATACTATTTGCTATTTTTTTTTCTTCTGTTGCGTTTTGTTTCCTCTTTCTAGTGGTTCCTCCTATTAGTTCTAATTCTTACTTACAACATCACTAATGTGAAAATATGTTTAATAGGAATGTGTATGTATAACCTATATTAGATTGTGCACCATCTTAGGGAGGGAGGTGGGGAGGGAGGGGGAGAAAAGTTTAAAACTCAAAAGCTTATGGAAGTGATTGCTGATAAATCAAAAAAATTAATAAAAATTAATAAAAATTAAAAAGCAGGGAATAAATTCAACATGATTCCTTCAGAGCTGAAGGGTCTTACATTCTAAACCTCCTGACAAGTCCCAGAGTACAGTGGGCTGCCTGGGGAGACAATGGGCTTTCCCCAACTGCAGGTTTTTAAGCAGAAGCCAGGTGATCATTTGTCAGAGGTTCTGTAGTGGGGCTTCTCCAGGTAGTGTTGGCCTGGATAGCAAACCCTGAAATTCTCTCAGCTTATAAGATCCAGATGAAGTTACTGACCTGCATCAGTAAAGGGAATTTCCACAATGGGAGTTCCTTAGAACGATGGGACCACAGGTCCAGACCCTATCTCGATCCACTAAAGAAAACCAGCTCATTTTACAGATGAGGAAACTGAGGCAAATAGGGCTAAGCAACTTGCCCAGGGTGTCTGAGGCCACATTTGAACTCCTGAAGATGAGTCTTCCTGACTCCAGGCCCAACACCGTATCCACTGTACCACCTAGCTGCTTTCATAAATCATAGGGAAAGGCCATTGGCCAAGTAGGGAGTGGACAGATTCTTCAGGGCCACTGGAAGGCTGGGTTCACTAAAACTTAGTCAAGAAATAGCTGGTAAGGGAGTGCCCAATCCTCTTATGGGAGAAAGATGATTTTTCTCCTTTCCTTCATCTCACTCAGTAGGAGATAGATACCCCATCTGAGAGTTTGTCAGCTTGAGAGACTTCAAGGTATGGTTGAAATGTATCCAGCAGGAAACAGTAACACATATTCTCTAGTCAGGTACTGACAATGAGAGGAAGTCATGGGAGGAAGCAGTTTTAAGAAATATGACCCAACATTGGGGAAAGCTGACCATAGCTTCAGTGGAAAATGAACTCTGGCAATCAGAAGGCCAGTGTGTAAGGACTCAAGGAAAGAAAGGATGCCAGGCCCTGTAATACCAGAGGAATGAGTAAATTGCCTTGGCCACATAGGTACCCTATACGTATATTTCACTATCTTTGTGATCTAAATTTATACCCCTTCTTTCCACAGATGCTATTCTTATTTGTGAGAGAGTGCACCCCAAGTTAATGGAACAATATTTTATAACTATCATTCTTACTGTATCATATTAACAAATACCTTTACTTTGAGCTAATTATGTCTATTTGCTAACTATTAAGGGAACGATCACTGGTGGGGGGTCACGAGCAATACTTTAGGAGTGCAAATGCACAACCTATCCTAGACCCTAAAAGTATCAATCGTCCTCTGGGGAAGGAGCCTGAAGGGGATGTACATGTAAGATAACCATCTCTTCCCCATCTCCCAACCTCACCATGTTTCTTTTTCCAAGCCTTTTCAAGGTGGTTTGGAGGCTGTAAGAAGAGAGAGACTGTGGTGGTGGTGTTGTTCAGGTGTTTTCAGTTGTTCCAAACTCTCTGTGACCCCATTTGGGGTTTTCTTGGCAGAGATACTGGAGTGATTTGCATTTCCTTCTCTAGTTCATTTTACAGATGAGGAAACTGAGGTAAGCAGGAATATATGACACAGGCAGTAAGTGTCTAAGGCTAAGAGAGCATTGGAAACCTCCCGTTCATAGTTACATGGCTAATCTCTTCCCCCTCTCTTTCATACCACCAGTGCTAGCTAGCTTCAAATCCAGACTCCTTCTATCATTGTACACAGGAGCCACTTTCCATCAGCATGAGTCTCAGACATCAGCTAAGAGACAGTGTCCTGCAGCATTTTATCAAGTGAAGAGCCAAATGCGAACCGTGCTGCCAACCAGCAAACAGCTGAAACCCTGTTGTTAACATCCCCAGACTCATATCATATTGCTTCACTGATGGCTAGAACTGGGAGAAACTTTAGAGACCCTTTTGGTCCAGCCCCTTCATTTTACAGATGAGAGAAACTGAGGCACGGAGCAGTTAAGGATCTTGTCTGGGGCCATGTAAATAGTAAGTGTCAGATTGGAACCCAAGCTCATGATTCCCAAGCACATCCTCTTTCCATTGTATTTATCTGCTTCCTAGGGAGTTACTAGCAGATTAGGGGCTCAATCTCGTTCCTCTGATTATTATGACAATTCACATTTAAGGTTTGCAAAGAACTTTACATATAATCTCATGAGATGCTATTATCTCCATTTTGCAGAGAAGAAAACTGAGGTTTGAACATTGATTGACTTGCCTGGAATCACACAGCTAGAAAGTACGTGATGCAAGATTTTGTCTCCAAGGCCAGGATTCTATCCACTGTACCACTCTGTCTCTCTAAAACTTGCCACAAATGTCATTCCATGCAATCCTGGCAGTGCCCTTTGGAGGTCTGTCCTAAGGGGGAAGGATTTGCACTCCTAAAGAAGACCTGGGTTCGAATCCTGCTCCCAATCCTTGCTAGCTGCATGACCCCAGTTAAGTCACACTACAGGGGCCCCCAGTGAGGTGTAGGGAAGAGTTCTCCCATCCACATGACCCTGGGCAAGTCACTGCCCCTCTACGGGCCTCAGTTTCCTCATTTGTCAAAGGAGGGGGTTGGTCCGATGATTTCTCAAGTCCTTTCAAGCTCTAAAGCTGTGATAGTACAGTCCAGGACCTCGGAGAATGTTGAGGGATATCTCTTCAGCAAAGAATGCCGAAGTCCTACCCAAAATTACCTTTTCCCTCCAGTGTTCAAGGGGCTGTTTTCTGAATAAGAACATGTGGGAAAACTTAAATAGTTTCAAAGCCAAAGCAGTGTCCCTTTGCACCCAACTATCCCTTTAAATAAAGGCTCCAGGCCCAGGGCCCAGGGTAGCTTTCGGTTAATGTTTGACTAATGTCACCCAGGGTTTGCCCCCAGCTGGGAATACTGGAGGTGGAACATTTGTTCGCTTGGCTGATTTTCCACTTGCCAGTGGAAAGAGCCCTGCATAAAGCCACCTGGCTCTGGAGCTGAGGACCCTCCCCTCCACGGCCCATCTGCTTAGAGGCGACTATCTGGCCTGAGCCCTCAGCTCTTGGCAGGTAAGCCCAGGCAGCCGTCACTGCCATCTTCACGACTTTCTCACATGGACTCCGAGACCACTGCCAAGTTCATAGCCAGCAGACAGACAAGTAGACTCTAAGAATGCAGCTGCCCTTTGACTTCCTACGCAGTGGGAGGAAGGGAATCTCTAAGGAACTGAGCCATGGGCAGAGCAGTCATTGACTCCTAGATTTTTTCCAACATATTTTCAAGGACTTAAAACACCAAAAAATGTGACCTTCCCACCACCTGGCCCCACTTCTCAGGTCTGCAGTTTGACCTCTCTCTGCACAGCAGCCGAAGGCAGTGGGGTTGTCCTGCCCCAAACCACACTTGCTCAGTCAGGTAGTCACCGGTCAGGGTTATGGGGAATGCCCTGCATTGGTGGAGGAAATATCCTCACCTGGGAGTTCTCTGTACCAAGGAAATCACAGCAGCAGTCCCAATCTCTATCCTTCCACACACTAGCCAGTCACCTCTCTCTCAAATCTTCTGAAAGCATACTTTGAATGAATGAATGAAAAATCATTTATTAAGCCCTTACTGTGGTTCAGGCACTGTGCTTGGGGATACAAATACAAAAGCAAAGACACTCCTGCCCTCAAGAAGCTTACATTTCAATAAAGGGAAACAATACATAGGGGGAGGGGTGGTTAGGGAGGGGAATTCTGATTGGGGGAAAGGAAGGGGTTAAGTTGTGACCTACTTTGTGCCTGGCATGGTGCTTTACTAATATCTCATTTGATTTTCCCAACATCCCGGTGAGGTAAGTGTAATTTTCATTTCCACTTTTTATCTGAGGGAACTGAGGTAAACAAGTGAAGTGACTTGCCCAGTGTCACACAGCTAGTAAGTATCAGAGGCCAAATCTGAACTCAGATCTTCCTAACTCCAGACCCAGCAGATTTGGAAAATTGCATGGATGGGGAATGGAGCCATGGGGGAATAGAGTGAAGTGGTCTATTCCAGTTGGAATGACAGAATTGATTTGATTGTTTCCAGAATCAAATGTCATGGAGGTGGGATGGAGGGGTAGGGGAAGAGGAAATTCTGAGAGTTGAAAGGGTTAAATCACTAGGTCAGGCTTCCATTCCAATGACCCAGTGAGAAGATGGTGGGGTCAGGGACCCTACACCATATTGTCACACTCTTCTACTGAAAAGCCCGAGGAAATACAAGCTTATTAACTTGGAGCTGTAGCCCTCCTGAAGCTAGCTTTGCAGACAGAGCTCCATCATTCCCCCGGAGTACTCCTACCTCGACCAGCTGGGCTTTCCTTTGTGATTCCTCATATACACACGAGTTCCATGGCCTTTATCCCCACCTCTGCATAGGCCATCCCTCCCAGCATGGAAAATCCTCCAGCTTCCCCTCTTAGAGATCCTCCAACGTTTCCTCCTCCCAGGCGTTTCAGGACCTGTCCCACCCTTCCCCCCACCCCCAGGTTAACTTGTATCTCCCTTGTATGTTGTTTTAGGTAAGTATTGTTTTCCCCAACACAGTATGTAAGCTCCTTTAATCAATCAATCTATCAATCAATGTGCATTTATTAAGCACCTACTATGTACCAGGTGTTGTGCTATGGGCTAGGATACAAAGAATGAAGCAATCTCTGCTCTCAGTGAGCTTACATTCTAATGGTGAGGTGGAGAGAATCAATCATATACAAACATTTACAGCATAAATATAAAGTGAATAAATGTAAATCTGTACCAAAGTAGATAAATACTAGGGATTGCTGGAGGAGAGCACTGAGGCTGGTCGGGGCGGGTCAGGAAAGCTTAAAGAAGAAGGCAGTGCCTGCCCCATCATAAAGGAAGAGTAGGACTCTATGAGGCAGAGGAAAGGAGAAAGGGCATGCTAGGCGTGAGGGACAGCCAGGGCAGAGGGATAGAGATGGGAGATGAAGTATCTTTTGTAAGGAAAGCAGAGAAAACTAGTTTGGCCTGATTGCAGAGTGCAGAGATAGATGGGAGTAATATCCCACAAGGCTGGAAAGGTAGGTTGGGATCCGGTTATGTAACAAAAACACAGGAGTTTCTATCTTATCCTAGAGGCAATAGGAAACCACAGGAGCTGAGAGTCATCTGTTTAAGAAAATCGCTTTGTGTAGGAGGGACTGGAGTGGGGAGAGATTTGAGATGGGGAGATCAAAAGAGGGCTGGTGCAGTAATCAAGGAGAGAGCTGATCAGGGCCTGGACAGATGTGAGTGGAGAGAAGGTGCAGATGAGGGGGATGTAATGAAGACAGAAACAAGAGCATTCGCAGCCCCTGGCCGAGTGAGGGGAGAGAGAATGAGAAATCCAGGCAAGGCTATGGACCTGAGAGAATGGCAGGGTGGTGGAGACTTCCACAGAAATAGGAACATCTGGAATAGGAGGAGGGGGAAAGGTGATCAGTTCTGTGATGACATATTGGCGTCCAGGGAAGAACTGGCCAGCAGAGGAGCACCTGCAGACAGATGGATGCACTAAGAGAGTCGCCTGAGGGTGATGGCTGGCGCTTTCAGGCATTGTGATCCTTGTGACAGAGAAACTATGGATGAACTCTAGGAAAATTCAAAGATTGAAAGGAGATTTTCTTTACCTTCTATCTAGAGAGAACGTCTATATGATAATGGGCCTCAGAGACAGGGTGGGGGTCCTCTGCATTTTGCAAGAAGAAAGATGTTTATAGATTATTACTGATCATCATAGATTTGGAATTGAAAGAGACCTCCTCTGAGTCACTGCCCCCATTTTACATATCAGGAAACTGAGGCCAAGAGAGGTTAAGTGATGCTTGTGAGAATCAAAGCCCAAGTACCCTGTACACTTCTTTTCATTGTACTCTAATGGGGAGGAAGTGGCCATTGGACTAACTGCTCCTACTGTCCCCATGGATTAAATTCTTTCCTATCTTTCCATCTGACTCCTGGTCCATCATAAATTCTTCGACTGACAGAACCCAGGGCTTCTTAGCCTGAGGTCTGCGAGCTTGTTCTTCTCAAAAATATTTCAACAACTTCATTTCAATGGAATTGATTTCCTTTGTCATCTGTGTATTTTATGCTGTCCATTTAAAAACATAATTGTGAGAAAGGGGCAGTTGGCTTCCACAGCCTTCCAAAAGGGTCCAGGAGCCTCAGAGAGGCTCAGAAGCCCTGGCTTCATCAGTTACTGCACTGAAAGCGATTTGATTTTCTTCCTCCTTTTAAGAGCCTCTGCTTTGTCCCCTCTCTAGATCTCATCTAAGGTAAACCTGGATTGCTCCAAGGATAAATTATGGGACTGCAGAGTTACAGAGGACCCTCCAGTTCACTTGTTCTGACCCCCCCACCCCGCAAAAGCAGGCGCCCCTTCTACAGTGGGAGTCCATCCACCAATTTCCAGTCATCTTGTGTAAGAATGGGTTATTCTAGTCTATCCAGATTGTAAGATGGTATGATTGAGTCACCCCAGGGCCCCTCTCATTTCTCCAAAGAAACCAACAGCTTCTCCTACCGGGACAGAATCATGTGCAAAACATTTTCTCTTGTTGCTTCTTCATTTTTTTGTTTTATCTTTCTTTCTTGGTTTGTTGTTAGGCAATGGGGTTAAGTGACTTGCCCAGGGTCACACAGCTAGTAAGTGTTATGTGTCTGAGGCTGGATTTGAACTCAGAGTCCTCCTGACTCCAAGGCTGGAGCTCTATCCACTGCGCCACCCAGCTGCCCGCCTTGTTGCTTCTTCTTCTACCCTTTGAAGAACACTGAGAATGCTCAAGCAGATGGACATAGTTGAAATGCCTCATCCTCACTCAACCACCTGGCCTTCATGCCAGGTTTCTGATCCGTTTCTGGAACTCATCGTGCCTTTCCTTCCTCTGGTCCAATGGTCAACGATATTGCTTCTGGATCTCCCTCCAGCCATCCTCACCCAGTCTTCTCCGTGCCTTTGTCTCCAGTTCAAGGTCTTCCTTTCATGGACGTAGCCTGAGATACAGTTACTCTGCTGCCCGTTTTCTCTAATCTAGTTCTTCTGAATAAAGTGTTCCCAGCCATTACCATATTGCAGCTGTGAGTCACATCCCACCCAGCCTTAGGAATAACTCAGGGGCTCGATTCGCATTAAGCTCCAAAGAGCCATACTCTGGCATTCTGTTGGCAGCAAATACACCAGTAGGCTGGGGCCCTGAGATGGAGGGAGCCTCCGAAGAGGAGGAGGAGAGACAACGTAAGGCCATACTGCAGAGGCCTTTCAGAATCACAGCATGCCTCACCGGTTTCCAGGGCTAGTTCACACAGGTGCTCTGCTACCCTTTTCTCAGTTTGGGGTTTGAAAGCACAATTTCTGGGCTACCCGTGGACACTTCCACTCAACTCTCCATCCCTGAATCTTAGTCTGCTGGATGTTTTGGGAACTTAGCTTGTCCCTCCAGACTTTAGCCCTGGACTTGTTCCCCCCAATTCCACCCCTGAGCCTTCCTTGCAGCCCTAGAATCTGGCTGCCCCTCTGGTGCAAGGAGGTATACTAGCTCTCTTCAGAGTTTCCATCCAAGGCTGCCATTCTTCTTATGCAACTTCCCATTTCGAACAAGACTTGTGCCTTAGTCTCAAAGTCATGGGTTCTGGCAAAATGGCCTGAGAGCAAAATTTGGATTCAGCTAAGCTGGATTCAAATCCTAGTTCTACAGCTGGCTCCCTGGGTGACCTTGAGCAAAGCCCTTGATCCCTTGAGGCCTCAGGCTCCCACCTGTAAAATGAGGTGACAGGACTAGATGCCTTCAAAGTTCTCTTCCAGCTCTTGTTCCAGAATCCTGGGTATCTCTGGTCCCCAAACTCCCACCTCTCCTAGAAAACACAAATAATCCAATCAATTCTGTATCAGGCAACCTGCTATGTGAGAGGCAGTATAGCAAAGTGGTTAGGCAGCTCACCCTAGAGTCAGGAAAACCTACGTTCAAGTTCCATGTCTGATGCACATTGACAGTATGACCCTGGGCAAATCACTTCAGCTCTAAGCTCCTTTCTCTTTAAGGCTGTGCACTACATATTATTAGAAGGAATTTCCTCACCTGGCTGTTCCTGATGCTGGAGGAGTCATGGGTCTGATTGCTATCCCTGTGTTTCAGACACTGTGTTGGGTACTGAAGCCACAAGGACAAAATGAAACAATTCTGCCCTCAGGGAGCTTCCTGTCAGGGGAGACAATGTGTGTGCAGAGGTATAAAGTATATAAAGTGGAAACGAAGTTACCTTGAAAGGGCTGCCACTGAGGGCTGGAGGGAGCAGGGAAGGCAGCCTGGCCAAGGGCTCACTGGAACTTCTTAGGTAAAGCCCTCTTTTGTATCACTAGGCAGTGAATTCCAGCATGTATCTTGGCCTGCTGCGAAATGGATAATGGACACTTGCCAATGAAACGGACCAGGGAGAAGAGCCTTCTGCTCCCAGGACCTTGGCCTGATGGATTTCCAGTTCTGGTGCTAGGATTCTCCAGGGTAAAGGTTACTTTGGCTGAATTTACCACCATGTGAGTTGAGATTCCTGCTGGGAGGAATCAAAGGTTGCTCTACTTTGTGTCAATAGTGGAGAGACTTGTTCTTCTTGCCGCACCCCACACCCCCCCCCATTAAATACGATCATTCTTTACTTATTTGTACAAAAGTTTCTAGGAATCTTTGCTACCAACACATTAAAAATAAAAGCAAAACACCTTTCCTTGAACAATGCGGGTGATGAACTAAGAAATGGCGCATATCAAAGTCTTTGGAAGAAAAGAGGCAACATTCTTTAATCTCAGATCAGAATTTCGGCCTCTGCTGTTCGCCACGAGGGACATTTCTCAAGCATGTTTTCAATGAGTAATGAGAACATATTGCTCTATCCCCATCCCTTCACCCTTGATTAGGATAGGTGATTTGTCCCTGGGCATGGCTGAGCAGGTTCACACTTCCTCCAACCCCAGGATGGTACGTGGGAAATTTGTAGCAAATGGGGCCCCAGGAATAGTCAGGAAGCACCTAAAGGATGGGGAGAGCCAGCCTGACATCTTTAAGAACAGGCCATGACAGACTAACTTCATTTCTTTCTTAGAAAGTGCCACCAGGCCAGAGGTCAAGACAATGCTTGAGACGTACTAGAGTTTTTGACCAAATCTCCCTTCCTATCTTTATCAAGATGATGGAGAGATGGGGACTCAATGCTAGCGTGGTTCAGTGAATTCAGAACTGTTCAATGGCTGGCCCCAACTGTTGCTGTTCAGTCATCTCAATCGTGTTCAATTCTTCATGACCTCATTTGGGGTTTTCTTGGCAGAGATACTGGAGTGATTTGCCATTTCCTTCTTCAACTCATTTTACAGATGAAGAAACTGAGGCAGAGTTCAGTGACTTGTCCAGGGTCACAGAGCTAGTAAGTGTCTGAGACTGGTTACTAGCTATATGACAACAGGTGTGACTGGACCAAAGGGGGTCATTAATAGGGAAAAGGACCAGATTTGAGATTTCTTTGGCATAAGGAACTTCCAGGTGAGGAATCTCCCTCTACCTTGGCTCCTCCTTGGCACTTTGTCTGCTACTTAGGGTCTTAAAGAGTTACCCAAATGAAAGGAGAAGTGCCTTGCCCGGGGTCACAGCCAGGATGTGTCAGAGGTGAGACTTGAACCAAAGTCTTCCTCTCTATCCACCATGCCATGCTGCCTCACATTAACAAGTTGATGTCAAATTGGAGGAAGACCTATAGTGGAGTATCCCCAAGAAGCTCACCCTGGCCCTGTGCTGTTCAATATTTCTTATCAATGAGTTGGATGAAAGTGTTGAAAAACTTACTAATTACATGAAAGTGGGAGAGACAGTTAGTATGTAGGGCATCAGAGTCAAGGTCCAAAAATATCTCAAGAGAACCTTTCTGAAGAGGAGAGAGCTGGAGCCCCTAAGGAAGAAGCTATTCGTGTTCCAAAGAATGTTCTGAGAGCCAGAGATGGCATGAAGTGAGAGGTCATCCCCCAAGGTGGAGAGGAAGAAAAGAAGACCCATAGCATCTGATGATTCTCTGTTTAAGGGAACAGAGGCAGATAACTGTCAACATTAGAGAAGTCTCTTGTCTTCTTGGGTCTGATACCCAAGACATAACAGAGAACCTCCCAAGACATAAAAATGGCTAACAATGACCCACTTTGGGGCACAAATGACATGACCAGAAGGAACCTAAAAAATATTGCCGATGATTATGAAGCCTTGGGCAAGAAACTGAAGACCATAGGGACATAAATTGTTTTTTCCTCACTGCTACCAAATAAAGACGAGGGATGCAGAAGAGAAAAATTAATTTTCTCTTTTAGCTGAAAAGGTGTTGTTTGGGGATGGGATTTCAATTTCTGTATCATAGTTTATCACACAGTGTTGACAGATGCCTGACCAGATGTGGGGTACACCTAGTAAAAGCTGGTAAGAATGTGTTTACTAGACATCTCTCTTGCAAATCTAATCAAAAAGACCTTTAAACTAACAAGGAAACAGGAGGGAGAAGGCGTTCCAAAAACAGATGCTATGGAGAGTAACCTCAAAGAAGGAAGAAGAGCAGCTGAACCATCTGGAGTTTCACAGGAGACAAAATCCAAGAAGAGAGCCAACAGTAACCCAAGGGCTCAGGGGTCAACAATCAAATGCCCAAAGTTGGGTAACAAACAAGAAGAACTTGGGGTCCTATCAGAAGGGGACAAGTTTGACCCCATAGGGACCACTGAGGATTGGGGGGATAAAATCTATCACTCAGTCATGACTTTGGTTGGATAAATGTTATTCAAAAGAGACAGAATAGGATTTCTAAGCAAGATGGCTGCCAGAAGAGTCCACTCAGCTGCTCCATACCTACTCCTGTAAAAATGTGAAATTTGCATCAGATTGAATAATGATCAAGAAATTCAATGAGAGAATTCAGTAAGGTATTTCCTCTACCCCAGAACTGGGCACACGCATGCACACACATGCACACAGACACAGACACAGACACACACACACACACACACACACACACACACATTCACCCAGATTTTCCAAAAGGAAGGAAGAGTACCCAGTAACAACTCAAAGAAAAAGAATAACCAAATAACTAAAAAAAACCCACAAAAAACCAGAAACTTAAAAAATAATGATTTTTCAGAAGGACAGCCCAAGAAAAAATGAAGAAAGAGACAAAAAATGAAATTAAAAAGAAACTGGAGGAAAGAAATGGAAAAAGAACGAATAGCTTAGAAGCAAAAGTAGTAAAACCTACTCCAAGTAATGTTCTAGTGCAGAAAGAAGAGGGTGGAATCTTATGCCACATAATTGGGGTACATGAAAAGAAGAGTATACAAACATGGAGGAAGGAAAGAAGGAGCCACTCAGCAGAGTTACTAAACTAGTAATGAGAGGAACGCTAGGTTAGATTTCAGCAGACCATTTTAAATTTAATTTTATTTTCTTAAACAAAGCTTGATTTAGGCTCGATTTTTGCAGAGTTTTTGATAGTCTCTTCTTCTATTCCCGTGGAGAAGATGGTAAGAAAGGGATTGGATAATGATACAGTCAGATGGATTCAAAACTGATCCAATGGCCAGATTTTTTAAAAAGGCCTTTTTAAGGCTCAGTGAAATTGAAGAGGCCTCTAGTGCAGTGCTCCTATCCCTGGCCCTGAGGATTCCCACCATCTTGAGCTATGTTAGAAGGGCCCAGCTTCCAGGAATGAGGAGGTGCTAACCCCTCTGTACTCTGGCCTTGTCAGATCTCATTCAAACAACTGTGTTTAGTTCTGGGTGCCAAAGTTTAGGAGAGACTTTGATAAGCTGGAGAGTGTGCAGAGGAGGCCAGCCAGACTGGTAAGGGGCTGTGAGGTCATGACATATGAGAATCAGTTGAAGAACATAGATGTGTTGATCCTGGAGAAAAGAAGTGTGTGTGGGGGGGCAGAAATGGGCAGGAGGTGGGGGGAGACACATGATAGCAGTGTTTAAGAATTCAAAGAGCTGTCATATGGAGGACAGATTAGACTTGCTTTGCTTGGCCCCAGGGATCAGATCCAGAAGCAGTTAGGGGAGAGTGGAGATGCAAAGAGGTCAGTTAATCAGATTCTGGTGAGATTCCCTGGAAAGGTTGTGGGTCCCTCTCCTTGGAGGCTTTCAAGTACAGGCCAGATGACCATTTCTTGGATATGTTATGATGGAGATTCTTTTGTGTATAGACTGGTCTGGATGGCCACTGGGGCTCTTTCCATCTTTTAAAATTTATATTCCAGTGATAGAACAATAAGCCAAATTAAATAAGACAAAATATAATAGGTATAGTGTCAGCTTAGACATTTGGGTTCAAAAAAGTCAACTTCACAATTACAAGGTGGAGAAAGTATGGCTAGACAATATAGATATAAAAAAGATCTAGGGGTTCTAGTGGACTGCAGGCTCAATATGATTCAGTCCTATGACGTGGCAGCCAAAAAAGAAAATGAGAAGCTAAGCAGCACTGAAAGAAGCCTAGTGCCTGGAATGAAGGAGATGATAAGCCCTGTGAACTCTGCTGTAGTCAGACCACACTGGGAGTAGCATCACCACTTCTTGGTGCCACATCTTAGGACCACATTAGTCTATTAAGTGCATGGGGGAGGTTAGGGAAAGATGAGGTAAGACCAAGATAGTGCGAGGCCTGAAAGTCATGCCGTATAAGGATCAGGGGAAGGAACTGGGAATGTCTAAACTGGAAAAAAGAAGACTTCACGGCACATAGTAGCTGACCTCAAGCGTTTGAAGTGCTAGCACACAGCAGAAGGATTGGACTTGTTTGGCCTTGCCCAAGGGGGAGGAACCAGGTTTGAAGGGTTGAAGTTGTTGAGAGGCTTGGGGTCAAGCAAAGCAACCTAACAGTGAGACCCTCTGGGCTGGAGCTAGTGGTAGGTACCTCCTCACTGGTGGGCGCCTCCTCACTGGTGGGCGCCTCCTCACTGGCGGGCTCCTCCTCACTGGTGGGCTCCTCCTGGTGGGCTCCTTCTCACTGGTGGGCGCCTCCTCACTGATGGGCTCCTCCTCACTGGTGGGCTCCTCCTCACTGGTGGGCGCCTCCTCACTGGTGGGCACCTCCTCACTGGCGGGCTCCTCCTCACTGGCGGGCTCCTCCTGGTGGGCTCCTTCTCACTGATGGGCGCCTCCTCACTGGTGGGCTCCTCCTGGTGGGCTCCTCCTCACTGGTGGGCTCCTTCTCACTGGTGGGCTCCTCCTCACTGGCGGGCTCCTCCTGGTGGGCTCCTCCTCACTGGCGGGCTCCTCCTCACTGGTGGGCGCCTCCTCACTGATGGGCTCCTCCTCACTGGTGGGCTCCTCCTCACTGGCGGGTGCCTCCTCACTGGTGGGCGCCTCCTCACTGGTGGGCTCCTCCTGGTGGGCTCCTCCTCACTGGCGGGCTCCTCCTCATTGGCGGGCGCCTCCTCACTGGTGGGCGCCTCCTCCTGGTGGGCTCCTCCTCACTGGCGGGCTCCTCCTGGTGGGCTCCTCCTCACTGGCGGGCGCCTCCTCACTGGCGGGCGCCTCCTCACTGGTGGGCTTAAGCAAAGGAGCATTTGCTTGAGATGTTGCAGTGAGATCTGATGTTCAGGTACTGGTAGGACTAGATGATTTTGGTGGTCATCCAAGTTTCAGGTTCTGTGAGCTGTGCCCTGTATTCCTGGGTGTCTGTGGCTTGCAAACATATGCTCTGATTAGAGGCCTGACTCACTTCACTTCTCCCAAAGATGATGATGACAACAATAATAACTCTTATTCATATAGCACTTTGCAAATTAGTTGTAGGTGTCATTATCAACTCTATTTTACAGATGAAGAAATTGAGGCTGAGAGAGGTGACTTGCCCAGGGTCACACAGCTATTTGGTTTCCAAAATAGGATTCTAACTCAAGCCTGGCACTATACCTCCCAAAATATTTGTTTCTAACCCTTGTATCTGACACCGTCTGTAATACAAAGATCCCAGGTCTAATAGGGTGGGCATTTTCCTATTCTCCTGGCTAATATTCCCCATTTTGCAAATTTGGGGAAACAAATACATAAAACTGTTGCCCAGCACATAGTTGAAAGTTATAGAATGAGTTAAACAAGAAAGAATTCTTTTTAAAAATTTTTTTAATTTTTAAAATTAATTTATTTTGATTTATCAACAATCACTTTCATATGCTTTTGAGTTTACAATTTTTCTCCCCCTCCTTCCCCATCTCCCTCCCCAAGATGACACACAATCTGATATAGGCTATGCATGTACATTCCTATTAAACGTATTTTCACATTAGTGGTGTTATAAGTAAGAAGTAGAACTAATAGGAGGAACCACTAGAAAGAGGAAACAAAATGCAACAGAAGAAAAAAAAATAGCCAATAGTATGCTCCAATCTACATTCAAACTCCATAGTTCTTTCTCTGGATGTGGATAGCATTTTTCATCATGAGGCCTTTGGAGATGTCTTAGATCCTTGTATTGCTGGGAAGGGTTAAGTTTATCAGTATTAGTCATTGCACCACGTGGCTGTTACTGTGTACAGCATTCTCCTGGTTCTGCTCATTTCACTCAGCATCAGACCATACAAGTCTTTCCAGGTTTTTCTGACATCAGTCTGTTCAAGAAAGAATTCTTTAAGGAAGAGTTCTTTGGGAAATAAAGACGCCAGTGGATATTGGGCACCCCCCCCAAGATTAGTGGGGAGTCTCGCTCACACTAATGACTAGGCAGGTCATGAGAACACGTATGTGAAGCGATACACACGTGTGAGTTACCAGTCATCATAAGTAGCGGTGGAGGCAGGATCCCCATCTGGCAGCGTCTCCTGCAGTTCCTTAGAATTAGATGTCACTGACCGGGCTCCTTGTCTAGTTCCCCAGAGCCCCCAGCGGGTGGCAGCAGTGCTGCTCTCAGAAATAGCAACAGGTCTCCTTCCGCCAGTTCTCCCCATGAACTTCAGACGCTGCTGAGAGACTGGAACTTTTACAAATGGAACCAACAGCCAGGTGCCCAGCCTCGAATGTTCTTTCGGTCACAGCTGTGTGGTCCCAGCCATTCTTGCCTTTGTGGGGGGAGGAGGGGACGCAGTTCTCTGCTGATGCCTCGGGGGACTACCTTGCATGCAGAGAGCCAATGGAGCCTCTCACGGGAATCTGATTAAGCGGTTTTTTTGTGTCCAACTCCTCGTGACCCTATTTGGAGCTTTCTTGGCAGAGACACCGGCGTGGTTTGCCATTTAATTAGGACTGAACAACAGCAGTTTAATTAGACTGAATAACAGCTGAAGATGCCTGCACATTTGATGAGAACAGCCACCACCCGAATGAGCCCCCTGCGTGCACGTAGGAAACGTTTACATTCACTGTCTCATTGGAGTTTCCCAAAGACCTCATGAAGCAGAGGCCACAGGCATCAGCAGCTTCATTTCCCAGAGAAGGAAACCCTGTGAAAGGTTAGGTGACCTGCCCAAGGTAACGCAGAGATAAGGGTCAGAAATGGGCTTTGCACTCTGTGTCTGCTGACTCCACGGCCAGCTCTTTCAGCTGTACTACACTGACTCTTGCATTTCATTTATTTACTTAGGCCTTGGCCTATGATCATTGGCATGCAGAGCCTCCACCAATGCAGGTGGACATCTGACCTGCAACTTACCCTCCTAGAGACATGCTTGGTTACTGAGGAGTTCCATGGCTTTTTTTAAAAAAATTATTTTTAGTTTTCAACATTCACTTTTATGAGATTTTGAGTTCTAAACTTTTCCCCCTCCATCCCCTCCCCCCCTCCCCAAGAGGGCATGCAATCTGTGGCTTTTGCAGGCTCACAGTCAGTACATGTCAGAGGTGGACTTGAACTCAGGGCTTTCTGATTTCAAGACTGTCTCTATCCACCATATCAGGTTACTTCTCATATTTAAAGGTGTGGAGTGCAGATTCTATCAGTGGAATGGTCCTTTGTGTACAATGATAACTAGGGTGGGGCCAGGCGTTCTTGGCCTCAGGACACTGAAATGTCCAAGGTGCTGACCTGCTAACAGTCCTTCAGCATCACAGACCTGAGCTCAGCACCTCTGCTCCCCAGGTGAGCTCATCCCCTTGCCCTGCCCTGCCCAGCCCTCCTCGCTCACCCTCTGCAGCAGCCTCGCTGACATATTTCAGACAGCTTTCACTTCCCTCTGCCAAGCCTTTGGTTCACACCCTGTTCTGCCCAGTTCTTTGTTTAGAACCTGCTTTCCAGGGATCCTGGTGCTTGGCCAAATTGTAATGAAGTAGGTGTGGCATCATTCATGGAGGGATTTATTGAAGGGTCTGGGGGGAGCTGCTGCCTGAATCAGCTACTGATGCTGCTTGGGGGAGTCAAGCTGGGGAAGGGCCCTGGGGCAGGAAGTAGCTGAGGAAAGCCAGCTTTGACCAGCTGGGCAACCCTTGACCTTTGATCTAGCTCCTGATGTCCTTGGGGGGAGAGGGCCCTGGGGCAGTAGAAAGAACACTGGATTTAAAGTTAGAGGGTCTGGGTTTCAAATCCCAGCTCTGCCACTTGCTAGCTGAGTGACCTTGATCAAATCCTGTCTTCTGTCTGGGCCTCAGTTTCTCCATCTGTCAAATGACAGGGTTCTTCTCTTCTATCTGCATTCACACCTTTCAAATCAGCAAACATTGTACATCAGGGCTTGATTTATTGTTTTATTGATTTCTAGACTTTAGAAACTTATGGAGGACGTTTTACTAACACCGTTACAATATACGGTTTCTCCCCAACCCACAAAGAGCCGATTGTTAAATGTTTACCAGCAGGTGGCTGCTTTTATCTTTAAGTGTATGATCCTGGGCCTTGGACTCCTCTCAGGTGCCGCAGGGCCCAAGTTTCTGCTGGCTGTGCCCTTCACTGCCTATTTTTTAATTTTTGTTTGTTTGTTTTTATTTTTGTGGAAGCAATTGAGGTGAAGTGACTTGTCCAGGGTCACACAGCTAGCAAGTGTGTGAGGCTAGATTTGAACTCAGGTCCTCCTGACTCCAGGGCCAGGGCTCTGTGCACTATGGCACCCTGATCTGCCCCATTGCCTATTCTTCCAGTCTTAGTCATTGTTCCCCTTCTCTCATCTGTCACCCCAGTAGAACTGGTGTTCTCAGTGTTCAAGACCCCCAGATGACCCATCAACTCTCTCCTTGTCATCCCCACTCCCCAGACTTCTCCCTCCCCTCTTCCAGCAAAGCTCAGTTCAAGGGCTGCCTCCTCCAGGAAGCCTTTTCTGATCTCTCCAGCTGCTTTGAGTGGCCTCCCCTGCCC
The DNA here is from genome assembly GCF_003287225.1 of Phascolarctos cinereus. NCBI lineage: Eukaryota > Metazoa > Chordata > Mammalia > Diprotodontia > Phascolarctidae > Phascolarctos > Phascolarctos cinereus. Next base: position 11,678,354 of record NW_027555958.1, on the reverse strand, counting down.
CGCCCTGAAATTACTTGTGCCCTTAATTTGTATGTCTTTATGTAAGTATAGGGGCAGAGAGGTGACACCATAGAGGGGAAGGGGCCTGGCCTAAGTCATACAAGGAGGAAGTAGCAGAGTCAGGATTCGAACCCGGGGCATTCAAGGTCACCATCTGCTCTCTCTCACCCTTGCTGCATGACTGACCCACAAACAAGTCCCTTCTTCTCTCTCAGGGCCTCAGTTTCCTTATCTGTAAAATTAGAGGGTTAGACTAGGTGGGCTCTGAGATCTGCAGCTCTCAATCTGTAACCCTGTGAGCCACAGCTCTTAAGACCCAAGATTCCACTGAATCCACCCAAACCATGTGTTATAAGAATGTCCCTTTTCCCCTGACAAAGGAGATGAAGTAGTCCAGGCCAGGCTCCCTGGCAGGGCACTGCACATACAGCTTCAGTGACTCAATGGCTGGTTAGCAAGCACATAAAGCAAGCCAGACGATATCTAGGCGACCAGTACAACAATCCCCAAACACAGCCATGTAAGCTGAGGACACAAAGAAAGTCTTGGAACTGGCACGGGGCCCAGGACAGAAAGTCACCCTCCCAGTCCCCGCCCAGCTTTCCAAACTCTTGGATTTCGTTCCCTTTGCTTCCCATTTGATGGCTCAGAGAACATCCTGCAGCCCCAAGAGGAAGAGGGTGACGGACTCGAACCCTGAGCAGGATGGAGGGGGCACTTCAGAATCAGGGAGGAGGGGATGTTCAGGGCCAATGAGGGTGCTTCTGTAGGAAGGGATTCAGAAAGTGGAGGTGGGCTGACCCGAGTGAAGAGGCCCGATCCGGATCCCAGCTGGATCCAGAAGATAATGAGCTCTAAACATCAAGCTTTGGAGTTAGAATTTTACACTGACAGCCATAGGGAGCCACTGAATGTTCCTGAAGGAGGCTGGGGTGACATGGTCAGATACCTGCTCTAGAAAACTTACTTTGGCAGCTTTGGGGAAGATGGTTTAGAAAGAGGGAGATTAGACATGGGGCAACAATTAGTAACTTCCAGGTGGGAGGGGATGAGGACTGCAATATGGCAGTGGCTGTCCAAGCAGAGGGCTCACAGGGAGATGTTGGGGAGGAAGACTTCTCAAGACTGAAGACTGATTGAATATTGGAGGGGGAGGGGAAGAATGAGGGGTCAAGGATGTTGCTGAGGTAGCCAGTCTGGGTGACTGGATAATGTCAGCACCCTGGCAGAACAAGAAAAGTCTGGGAGATTCCTGGGTTTAGGAGAGAAGCTGACCAGTTGTGTTTGAGATGCCCAGGAGACAAGCAGGTGGAGGGGCCCCAGTGCCCATGCGGTGACAGAGCTCGGGAGCTGAAGCTGTCGTGGGCATAGAAAGAATGTCTGAGCCTAGGGGGGGCCGGCAAGCTCACAGAGGGTATGGACAGAGCAGAGAAGAAGGCCCTATACTGATATGAGGACTCCACTCTATTCAGTGAAGAAGCGCTACCCTGGAGAGGACAGTTTGTACTGGACAGCCCACACCAGAGTCAGAAGCCAGACTACAAAGGCTCAGGAAATGAGTGGGAAAAGGGGAAATGGAGGAATGGAAATGCTTTTTCTAAAAGAAGTGACTTGTCCCAGGTCACACTGCTCCTTAGGGGTAAAGCTAGGGCTAGGGTCTCTAACTTCAAACCCAGCATTCTTTGGCTTACGCCAAAGAGCTGACACAGGGCTTGAAACCCTGGACTTGGGAGTCAGGAAGACCTGAGTGCCAATCCTGCCTCAGACACTTAGTAGCTGGCTGACCCTGGGCAAGTCACATAAATGCTAGTGCCTCAGTTTCCTCATCTGCAAAATGGGGATAATAATAGTGCCCACCTTGCAGGGTTGTTGTAAGGATCAAATGAGATGATAATTATAAAGTGCTTAGCATGGTGCCTGGCACATTGTATGCACTACATAAATGTTAGCTATTATTATTATTATTATTTCTTTCAGCACTGAACCAACACAGGGGGCTCATCTGCCAGGGGATAGGCACAAGTGTCAGTAGAAGAGACCCCCCCCCCCAAAGGACAGCACAATCATTACTGGGGAGGAGCAGCTTCAGGCATGCTTTGAGAGGTATACTTCCAGCCAGGGTCATGGGGGATGAAGGTGGAAGTAGGCCTAATGTTCATATCAGCAAAAATATTTACAGCAGTGAGTGAGTGAGTGTGTGTGTGTGTGTGTGTGTGTTGTGTGTGTGTGTGTGTGTGTGTGTCCCCTGGAAGTCTCTGGCAGTCTGGAGAGGGCTATGGACCCCTTCTCAGACTCATGTTTTTAAATGCATAAAATATACTGGGTTACAAAGGAAATTATTTGTATTGGAATACAGTTATCAAAGTATATTTAAAAAAATTCCCAGACCCCAGACTAGAAAGCCCTGATGTATGGTGACAGTGATTCTCAGCATGGTAGAAGCCTTGTTCACCGGTGCTAGAAAGGTCCTCAGAGCCCACAGAGTTACGGCCATCCTGTCAAGCAGCCTCTTTAAACACTCCCACCTCCCTTTTCTCTCTTTATTGGAAGGATTTCTCTTTGTGTCTTCAGAGTTTCATTCTTGAAGCCTTCACATCCCTGCTGGGTGACTTTCCTGGTAGAATCTGAAGTTGAGATTTCCACCCTATCCTTTCATTCTCCACTGATGGCAGCTCTAGGGAGGAGGCTGGAACGATTCACGGGATGCATAAGGCCCAGCTGGTGGGGGGTAATGGAACCTCTATAAAATAGGAGGGTTGGACTAAGTCACCTCCAAGGTCCTTCTCAAGCTATAATCTTATTTTCCCATTATATTATGGGTTCCACCCATGAAAAGAAAGTTTGCATTCTGAAAAACCAACTTACCAATGAATTTCTACAATCCTGTTGTCCATTGAGAACATCCTCCACACTGAAGAATTAGCTTCGAATATCTGGCTCATCTGCTCCTCCGTGGTACCAGTCACCCCCACCCCCACCCCATCCCATCCAACAAGCATTTATTAAACATCTACTGCATACAAGGCAATGTACTCAGTTTCACAGATAGAAAGACAACATTCATACCATCCCCATAATCATTTAGGGACTATGGCCAATAGGCCACAGGCTTTGAATAGGATTCCCCTAAATTGTAAGCAGCCCATCTTCCACCTCCAAAAGAATAATTACTTTGAAGTTTTTGTAGCTTCTCTATTTATTTATCTGTGTATATATATCTCCCCCATAACCTAGTATAAGGTACTTGAGGACAGCAACCATTCCATTTATGTATCCCTAATATCTCAAGTGCCTACTGCAAAGCCTGGCACATAGTAGGATGCTTAATAAATGCTTGTTGATATGCCCAAAGGGCTACAAAACTGCTCATACTCTTTGATCCAGCAATACCACTACTAGGGCTGTATCCCAAAGAGATAATAAAAAAGAGAAAAGGACCCACATGTACAAAAATATTTATAGCAGCTCTTTTTGTGGAGGCAAAGAACTGGAAATTGAGGAGATGCCCATCAATTGGGGAATGGCTGAGCAAGGTGTTGTATATGAATGTAATGGAATACTATCGTGCTGTAAGAATTGAAGGGGGGGGGTTTCAGAAAAACCTGGAAAGACTTACATGAACTGATGCTGAGTGAACTGAGCAGAACTGGGAGAACACTGTACAAGGTAACAACAACATTGTGTGATGACTAACTTTGATACTTAGCTCTTCTCAGCAATGCAAGGATCTAGGACAACTCTAAAAGACTCATGATGGAAAATGCTGTCCACATTCAGAGAAGGAACTGTGGAGGCTGAATGCAGAATGAAGCATGCTATTTCTCTCTCTCTCTCTCTCTCTCTGTCTCTTGTGTTTTTTCCCTTTCATTATGATTCTTCTTTCACGACATGACTAATGTGGAAATATGTTTAATATGATCATACATGTAGAGCCTATATCAGATTGCATGCTGTCTTGGGGAGGGGGAGGGGAGGCAGGGGGAAAATTTGGAACTCAAAATTTGTAAAAGTGAATATTGAAAACTAAAATTAATTAATTAATTTAAAAAAAATAAAGGCTTGTTGAATAAAATTGAATTGAAGCGAGTCCTCTCTAAGCCAGAGAAGGCTAAGACCAAACCTCCCAAAAGGGGGGGGGGTTGAGAGGGGAGGGGAACAAGAAATAATGGAAATAAGCTTTGTGTTTGTGAGAATTCGGATGTAGCCAAGTGTCTAAATCTCCTTTATCAGCTGCCTGGAATTCTTGTCAATAATGTTAAGTGCAGGATTTTTTGAATGTCATTTAAGCCAGGAAGCTAGAAAGTGCCATCCTTTTATAAGTCATAGGATAGTAAACGCAGTTTCTTAGCTACAATATAAACCAAGGCTTTGGTTACGCCAGGGAAAAGTAACAGAAAAGGTCAAGTGGGTAGAGATTTAATCTTTGGGGCTTTTATTGGATTATAGTGAAGACTGGTACTTGAAGATGTCGGCTTTCCCACTACCTAGAAGCAACTTTCTTCCTCATTTGTCTTTTTCTTTAAGTATATAGATATGCACATTTTAAATAAACATATAATAGAAATAGAAATTGTGTGTATAGACACACATATATGTATGCATGTACGTGTGTATATATATATATACATATATATATATATGTATATATATATACATATACATATATATATATATATATATATATATATATATATATGCCTCCCCAATAATTCCAAGTCCAGGAGTTTTGTTTGTTTGTTTGTTTTTAATGGAGAGGAGAGGAGGCAAAGGTGAACTGGATAACCCAAAGCTGTGTACAGAACTGGCCAGGGTTATTTTGGGGAGAAAAACCTGAATTGAGCCCTGTTTCTCTTGCTATTTGCCAGAGTCCTTTGTCCCACAACATCTCTATTCTTTGCACTTCACCCAGAAGTCTTCTTCTTTTTTTTTTTTTGCTTTTTAAAAGTCTAAATAAAATTTGGAAATTAAAGTGATATAAAAACAAAAAGAATCAATAAAAGATTTAAAAATATATTCAGTCTGAACAAAATGCCTGAGAAGAGTCTCTGAAACCCGCCTTTCCTCTTGATAGGGAAGAATTATAGTCATCATACTGGTTTAACTAATTGCATTAATAAAAACAGACAGTCCTTGTGCCTTCAGACAGCTTATATTAAAACAGGGGGTGACACAACACATGTAGGGGAGAGGTGCCCAGGAAGGGGAGTTTGGTTCTGGGGAGGTGAAGGGAGAAGGGGGAGCACGCATTAGAAACAGGCAAATGGTGAGATGGAGGATGAGATGGGAAGATGATGCACAATCTGGTACCTAGAGTCAACTGGAGATAAAAAGGGCTAAGTGGGTTGAGAAATGCTTGAGTGACTTGCCCAAGGTCCCCCCACCCCCCAAGGTCCTCCAGGTAATGGTAAGTGGAAGAGTAGGACAGAAGCTTAGAGCCTCTAATCTAAGGAGGCATTTGAACCCAGATCTCCCTGACCCCCAGTTCAGAAATCTATCCACTATGCTAATTAGAAATTAAAATTCTTGCAACTGGTTCCCAAAGAGGAACAAGAAATACTAGAAATAAGCTATGTGTTTGTTAGTGTGTTCCAAATCTCCTTATCAAAATGAAAATGAAAATTTTAGCCATGGAAATGGAAAGGGTACAATTATAGTGGAGGGTGCTAGGTCACACAGTGCATAGAGTGCTGGACGTGGAGTTAGGAAGACTCATCTCCTTAATTCAAATTTGGCCTCAAACACTTACTAGCTGTGTGACCCTGAGCAAGTCACTGAACTCTGTTTGCCTTAGTTTCCTCATCTGTTAAAAAAAAATGAGCTAGAGAAGAAAATAGCAACCTGCTCCAATATCTTTGCTAAGAAAACCCCAAAATGGGGTCATGAAGAGTCGGACATGACTGAAACAACTGGATAAAGACAACAATTATAAGGGGAAGCAAGTTGGAGAGATATTGAGACAAGAGTGGGATGGGGCAGGATGGAAGGATGCGGGTATCAGTGGGAGGAGGAAGAGCCCTCTGTGTTTACCTTGTTTCTAGGTCCAGACTGAACAAAACAAGGAATCATTCCATGCGGGTACCAAATTTGGGTGCAGGCTGGGTGGGGGCTGAGCCTGAGTTTGTGAACTGGTCTGGCTGCTTTATGGTATATTGGCAGGGCATTGTAGGTATTGGAGGAGGAAGGAGGGACAAGTGTACTGGAAGGCTGGGAGAGTAGATGCTGGAGGCATTGCAGCAAAGGAGGCTAGGAGGTTGCCTAAATTTGCATCTGTCTTCTGAGGCAAGTCCATGGAATGCCTCAGAAAACACCTAGCTCCCATGAAAATAACCAAGAGGTTGCTAATGGCCTAGGGCTGCCAGATGAGGCTCAGCCTGCCATCAGATAATCAAGAAAACCCTGCTCCAACATCGAAGCCCCAAAACTCTGTGGCCTTTCCCTCCCCATTGTCCTACCTGGGGAAGAGGAGGATGGGAAGAGTAGATTGAGGAGCAGCTGTCCCACTTTTATCACTACTTTTGATCCTTGCTGGCCTCCTTGCTGATCCCCTTAAAGTAGATTCCAGGTCCCACCTTCAAGTGTTTGCACGGCCATCTGTCCCCCATGCTTGGAATGTACTCCTTCCTTATCTTCACCTCTTAACTGGCTTCCTTCAATACTGAGCTCAAGGCTCACCTCCTGTTTGAGACCTGTCCTGATCACCTTACCCGCTAGTGCCTATCCCGCTTTACTTTCTTAAATAACCCTGAATTTAATTTCATTTTTGTTTTTGGGTTTGTCTCTTTTTGGAAGCAATCAGGGTTAAGTGACTTGCCCAGGGTCACACTAGTGTCTGAGACCAGATTTGAACTCAGATCCTTTTGACTCCAGGGCTGGTGCCCTATCTACTGCACCACCTCAATGCCTCACTGTTAAGTGCCTACTTAGGTGCCAAGCTCTATGCTAAGCATTGAAACTATAGTCACAAAAACAGGATGGTCCTAATCCTCAAGGAACTTACATTCTAATGGAGAAAATCCCACATATAGAGGAGTGGTGGGCTAAGATGGGAGCTTTGGTCTGGGAAGTCAAAGGGATCACGCCTGGAACAGCAGGACAGTGCACCATATGCACTTTGCAGAAGGGATTGTAGTGTTTAGTGATTCTCAGAGCAAGAAGTAGAAGTGGGTGAGAGCCAAGATCCCAAGCTACGGGCAAGCCAAGGAAAGGGGGAAGGGTGGGATGAGAATGTGGTACCAGGCAGCTCAGAGCCCAGGGACTTAGCCTCTCCCAGACACAGTCTCTGCTGGTCTGGAAGGTAGAACAGCGGCAGCCGGGAAAGAAGAGACTCTTAATACAAGGACGAGGAAGCTGAAATAGCAAAAAGGCAGATAAGGGGCGTGAAGAAAGGAAAAACTGTCCCACACTGAGAGCCATCCAAAAGCAAAAGGGCTGTGTCAAGAGCTAGGAAGATCCTCCTTTCTAGAAGTCTTGGATGAGTGAATGAAGCATTTATTATGTACCAGACACTGCTAAGTGCCAGGGAAACAAAACCCAGCAAACAAGACAGTCCCAGAAAGGGTTTGGAGGGAATTCTCACTCTGGGAGGCATATTAGGTGGCCTCCATGCTCTGTTCTGCCTCTCAGGTTCCAAGATAGGCTTTATCCCTCAGAGCCAATGACTAACTTCTTGAAGGCACAAGGTCGATATCTATTTGCCTTCAATCTCCAGCCCTAATGACCTAGGAAAGAGTCCTGCACACAAACAGGCACTTAGTCTTAGGCAGTGGAAAGGCCACAGAACGGTTCTGGTTTCTAAGCTGTTACTTCCTTCAGGCCAGCCTCTGGCTATCCCCAAGCACCTATGTTTGGGCCCGGGTCCCCTCCCTGTTACTTACTCCTCTTCAGCCTTATTCCTCTGAGTCAGTACTGAAATCCTATTCATCCTTCAAGGAGAAGGTGTCCAGGGTCATTCTGGCCCATCTGAATTTCTTTCTCCTCACAATGGTCAATCCTTTGTATCTGAAACACATACTTTATATATTTTTTTATATTTGGCCTTATTCTTTCCCCAACAAGAATGTGAGCCTCTTGAAACAGGGAAGACTACCCAATGACACCACTATTAGCCTATGGCCCCAAAGAGGTTCAAAAAAAGGGAAAAGGGCCCATATGGACAAAAATATTCATGGCCGCAGTGTTTTGGAGGTAGTAAATAATGAGGAAGAGAGTATGTCCATCATTTGGGGAATGGCTGAATATATAAACGTAATGGAATATTTTGTACTGTAAGAAATGACAGATGCAGAGAAACCAGGGAAGCCTTCAATGAACTGATGTGAAGTGGAGTGAGCAGAACCAGGAGAATGATTTCTCCAAGAACAGTGCTATTGTAAAGGAAGATAACGTGAAAGACTTCAGAACTCTGATCAATGAATGTACAGCTCCTGAGAACCAGTGAGGAAGCCATCTGCCCACCTACTGACAGGGGGTGGTGATGGATGAGACACATAGTTTCACACAGCCTAATATGTGTGTTTGCTGTGCTTGAGCGTTAAGATAATTTGTTACAAGAGAAGGTTTTTGGTTTTTTGAGGGAGGATGGAGGAAAGAGAAAGTGATGATAGTGGTACAAAAAAAGTGAATGAAACTTTCTTAAAAATACACAGAAGAGAACATGAAGAGGTTCAGAGCAAGTCGAGTCAAAAAGCAGTCATTAAGTACCCACTATATACCAGGGACTGTGCTAAGTAAGCACTGGAGAGTTTTAGAACTCATATGCTGAATTTAGAATGCACTTAAAACCAAAAGGAAACAAGCTGTCCGTAGCAGAGATCCCCAGCTTCACACAGAGGCCTCTTGGGACACAGAAATGTTCATGCTTGGTGGTCGGTGTCAAGTTTAAAATAAGAAAGACTAATTAAAAGAAAAAGATCAGGGTTGCCTCCCCCTCCACTTTGAATTTCTCAGGTCTCCTGATGGAGTCTTGCACGTAGCAGAAGATCTGGCGAGAACCTTGGCTTATTTAACTGACCGTAGCGAGGGGATGGCTCAGGGCTGAAAGGGGCTAGATGGATCCACAGAATCACAGACACTCAGAGGACCTCAGAGGTCATCTGCTCCAACAGGTACTCGAGCAAGCAGCCCCACTCTTACATTCCATTTATTAAGCACTTACTGTGTGCCTGGTTCTGTGCTGTGAGCTGGGGATACAAAGGCAAACATGTACAATCCTGCTCTTGAGGAGCTTACATTTTCTTGGAAGGAGAAACGATGTGTAAATAATGATATACAAACTATATGTAAAGTAATTTGGGGGATTGAAGGGAAGGAAGCTAGTAACTGTGAGGTGGGGCAAGATCACGGAAAACGATTATCCAGCCTCTGTTTGAAGACCTACAGAATGGGAGTGGGGGTGGGGGTGGGGAAACCCATCATTTTCTCTCTCTCTCCTCTCTTTTCCTCTTTTCTTTCCTCCCTCTTCCCTTCCTTTCCCTCTTTTCCTCTCTCCCTCTCTCCTCCCTTCTCACCTCTTTCTCTTCCTCCCTCTTTCCTCTCTCCTTCCTTGTCCCTCTTCTCTTCCTCTCTCCTTCCCTCTCTCTTCCTCCTCTCTCTCTCCCTCCATCTCTCTTCTTTTCCTCCCTCTTTCCCTCCTTCTCTCTCTCCTCTCTCACTTCCCTCCTCCTCCCTCCTTCTCTCTCTGTCTCTCTCTTTCTGTGTCTGTCTCTCTCTCCCCTCTCTTGCACTCCCTTCCCTAATTATTGGACTGCTTCGTTTTCTTTTGATTCACAGAACCTAGCAAACTGCCTTGCATGTAGGAGGCGCTTAGTCAATCAAATGGAATTCTTTGGGACATTGCAGGAAAGATCCTTCTTCAGGTATAGTCAATTAGGATCCTGTGGCTTCTGAAATGCCTTTTAGCTCTCAGACAGTAAAAATTGTTTCCCTGCCGGAATGTGGAGAAGTGTACCTAACCCTTAACTTGCAGTCAGCAGAGGCTATATTAGAATTAGGGTGCCACCTAAACTTACCATCTGTGCAAGCCCAATGAGTCACTTCAAGTTGCTGAGCTTCAGTTTCCTCACCTGTAAAATGGGCATAATACTCATACTCTCCCTACTTCACAGGTGGTTGTGAGGAAAGCACTGCTGTGTCAATAGATATCGGACCAGTGATTTCAATGACACAGGGAAGAGTGGAAGAAAGGAGACTCCCTTTCCTCAGGCAGGTTAGCACCTTCTGGGAAACACACTGGCTGAAAAAGTTGCCTCAAGCACCTTGAGACTTTCCTAAGGTTGCATGACCAGAATGTGTCCAAGGCAAAATTTGCACCCCAGCCTTCCTAGCTCTCAGTGCAGCTTCCTGTCCATTGCTTCTCCTGGTAGGAATGTGGATTGTTATTATTATATTTCTATATTATTTATTATATTTTCATGTTCTTATTATGTCATCTATAATTATTGTTATTAACTGGATGCCTGGTTTGTGGGGTCATATACTGCACCAGGGCTGAAATCCTATCTCTTGCAGGCTTTTAGCCTTCTTCCTTGTTTGCAAGATAGGGTTACTTTTATCCACCTATGTGTGTATTTGTATATGTATATGTAGGTATATGGGGCAGCTAGGTATTGTGTGGAGTCAGGAAGACTCATCTCCTTGTGTTCAAATTCCGCCTCAGACACTTAACTAGTTGTATGACCCTGGACAAGTCACTTAACCTTGTTTGCCTCAGTTTCTTCATCCGTAAAATGAGCTGGAGAAGGAAATGGCAAACCACTCCTGTACCTCTGCCAAGAAAACCCCAAATGGAGTCACGGAGAGTTGCACACGACTGAAACACACAACAACAGATATCTATGAACATGTATATGCATAGGTATATTATATATATATATATACATATATATACACTAGTCTGTATACAGTAGTATATATGTATATACTAGTTTGCATAAACACGTATAGTGTGTGGGATGGGTATGTGCAGCGTCTATGTAATGTGTATACGTCTACATATGCATAAATGCAAAGAAAGACGTATGGGCACAAAGGCACACACAAACCTCTCTATGTCTACATTCGGTTATCATTACGCATTGTGCAATGTCTATACCCCTATGTCTTTATGTACATATTTATAATGCACGGATGTGCCCCGGCCAATGGCAGGATGGCGCTACAATGTATCCCAATTCTCGAGGTTGGGGGGGCCCGCCCCCGCCCGCTCCGGGGAGCCAGTATGAAAGAAGGTCGGCGGGTTCCTGCTCCTCTGCGCAGCGCTCAGCTCTCGGCAGCAGGGGACTGAGTCCTCCCCCTGCCTCCTCTCAGCCCACGCCGAGCTCAATCTTCATTCCAACCGCAGCCTCCGTCACGCTGACGTCAATGGAGCCGGGCGCGTCCCCGTGGGTGGATGTGGGCGCCAGCCCTCGGCTTTCCCCCCTCCTTTCTTCTTCATTCCTTCCCCCCCCCGCTCCGTAATGGATTGGTTCACTCCGCTCCCCGCTTCTCCGGGAACGCCGAAGGCTCTTGAATGAAGCAGGCCCAGTGAGCGGAAGTGGAAGGAACCATCTGGGAGGCGGTGGGGGTCCCCCGCGCGTTCATTGAAGGGCTCCGCGTCGGAGTGAACATGGTGTTCCATGTGCGTCTTATGTAAAGCGAGCGACAGGCGGCTCAGCCAATGGGCTCGCGGAGCAGGCCGAGGCCCCCGCCCCACTATGCAGATGAGCCGGGGGTGCCTCCAATGTCGGGGCGCGGGGGGCGGGCCCGGCGCGTGCGGTCACGTTTTCCACTATGTGACAGCCGCCTGGCCTCTTAGCTCTAGCAAGAGGCTGCCGCGTCGCGTTCTGTGGGTCCTCGGCTCAGCCTCCGCCTCCGCCTCGGCAACAGCCGCTCGCCTCCCGCCCCTCGGCCCGGGCCCTGGCTCCTACTGTTGCGCCGGCCAGTTTCCGCACGTCGTCGGTGTGCTGCTGCCGCCGCCTCCCGGGGAGCTGCGGTGAGTGAGCACGGGGAGAAGGGCAGAGGGGAGGAGGGGTCCCGGCGGGAGTCCCGGGGGGGGCGGCGGAGGGGCGCGCCTCGGGGAAGGGGATGGGGGGGGGTCTGGCCCGGTGACGTCACCGCTCCGCGAGCTCCCGCCCGGCGAAGCGCTTTGGGGGGAAATTATGGTGGGGGTGGAGTACGCGCGGCAGGGGACCGGGAGGAGCAGACGTGGGGGCTCTTGGGTCCCCGCTCCCCGAAGGGTGGAAGTTCCCCGAGGACAGGCTTTGTTTTGGCTTTGTCTCCAAGCTGCCGCACACTGCAGGCGCTTAATTGGTGCTTGACGTGGGGTTGATAGATGATTACTTGTTGCTTCCTCCATCCTGCAGAGTGCAAGCCCCTGGAGGGCAGGCAGTGCAGTCTGTAGGGCCCTGACCTTGGAGTCAGGAAGATCTGCGTTCGCTTCCCGCTCCTGACAAATCACGACCCCGCGCAAGTCACTGAACCTCTCAGCCTCAGTTTCCTCTTGTGTAAAATGGGGTGAGCCCTAGCTGTGAATCTCAAAGGAGGTAGTGTGGGTAAAGCGCTTTGCAAACCGTAGCGCTCTGTTTAAAGGCTACTATCATTGTTATCCCAGCACACACACAGCTTAATGAGTGCATGCTTAGGGTCACATGGTGGGTGCTGTAGAGGGGAGGACGTGGGTGCCGATCTCACTTCTCTGATGCTTACTTTCTACGGATAGTGGCAAAAGCCCTGGGTTTGGATCCTGGATTCGAATGTACCCTTCGAGACCCGCTGGACCTGGACAGGTCAGCCTCTCGTAACCTTTCCTCGTCTGTAAATTGGTGTTCCTAGGATGAGCATTCCCAGGCTTGTTGTGAGGATTAAATGACATGGCGTTTGTCTAAAGTGCCTACCAGACGTTCAAGTGGCGTGTGAATGAGCTGTTAGGAGGAGCGCCGTGCTCTTCAGAACCTGCTCGCTCGCCTCCTCCAGCTCTTTCTGGAGCACTGATTTGTCTCATTCCTTTTATCGGGTCTGGCTCTAGCCGCTAGAACAGCGCCTCTCTGTGGTCAGAAGAAGCACACGTTCATGGGTGCTTATGCAAGCTTCCTCCCCCACCAAGTAGATTTGCACGCACCTCCTTTTACATTATCGAATAGCCTAACAATCCAGCTAAATCACCGAAAATTTGTATCATTGTTGTTATTCTACCCAACCACATTTTAAAGAGGAAGGAATCAAGATCCATGGAGGCTACACGATTTGCCTTCTCCAGGCCCCTGGAAAATGAAGAGGTGCACTAGTCCCTCGGTTGCGTTCCAGACCTATGCTCTGTGACGACTAAGGGCCAGAGAGGTTGTGACTTGCTCAGAGCCACAGGGATGGTGAAAAAGCGAGGCTGGGAAGCAAGGCCCAGGCCAGAAATCTCTGCTTTCCCCAGCCAGCTTGAAAGGCCAGTGGCTAAAGGAAAATCCAGGATTCGGGGTTTCTGTAACAGAAGCAGGTGTTTTTTGGAGACAGGCAAGAGCCAGCTTGAGAGCTGATTCAACCTGGACTGGTTTCCTTAACATCCTTGCAGCTGCTGGCCTCAGTTTCCTTCTCCTTAAAATGAGTTGGAGAGGAAAATGGCAAAGCATTCCAGTATCTCTGCCGAGAATATCCCAAATGGGGCCACAAAGAGTCACACACAGCTGAACAGCAGCGAGAAGGTGAACCCGGGTTGGGGAGACAGGAGGTAGATGTGATTTAGCCTGTCTCAGAGGGAGGAGGGGGAGACCCTCTGGCATGAAGGAAAGGAGTGCAGGGCTTGTTGTAGGCTTGTTTGCTTTGGCCCAGGGCTGTGTTTGTGGCTGGAAAGTGGGGTGTTCATCTAGGAGCCCCAAACTTTGTGGGTAAAAGAGTGAATTCTGAGTTTAGTTAAGAGCTTAAGATAGAATCTTTTTATTTTTCTAATTATTTATTTAATTAATTGTTTATTTTAGGTAGTTGGAGTTAAGTGACTTGCCCAGGGTCTCACAGCTAGTAAGTGTCAAGTGTTTGGTCTGAAGCCAGATTTGAACTCAGGTCCTCCTGACTTCAGGGCCGGTGCTCTATCCACTGCGCCACCTAGCTGCCTCTAGAATCTTTTTAAACACTAATTTGTGCACCAGAAAGGGTGCCCAGAACAGACAGTCCTATGGTTCTGTGGTTCTTTAATTCTCTGAGTAGGGAGGCATGGTCATTAACTTTCTGGAACTGTCTCAGGGCACTGACTTGGACGGCTTCCTTTTCTCTCTCTCTCTTCAGTGTCTAGCACCTCAAACAGCACCTCTTGGTGGTCTGAAAACCCATGGCCAGTGCAGCTTCCCTTGAATACATTTGTGTGGCTGCCTCTTTTAAAATCATTGAGTGGTCTACTTTATTAAGTTTAATTAAGTTGATGGGCAGGTTGATGGATAAATCCTGGCAAAATGACCGTTCTCAGAGTGATTTCTTGTTGAAAATGGTCCTCCCATTCTAACTGACAGAGCAAAGTGCTAAGAACAGTAATAGTTACCTCACTGATCTGGAACTTGTCCATCTAGAAACTTCGCTGCCTTAGAAGGAAGCCTTGAGCCCCAGGAAGTGCTTGGAGAAGCCTTCTGAGGAGCAGAATGGACTTTGCCAAGGGCAGGGCCATCGAAGGCAGTTCACTCACTAGAGGGGTTTCTTGACTCTGAGCTGGTTTATTCTGGACTTACATGCAGTTTTAACAGTCAGTCTGATTGACTTCTGTCTCCCTCTCCGCACATATTTCATAGTCTTTTTTTCCTTCTTTTTTTTATATGAGGCAGTTGGGGTTAAGTGACTTGTCCAGGGTCACTCAGCTAGTGCACATCATGTGTCTTGAGGTCAGATTCGAACTCCAGTCCTCCTGACTCTAGGGCCAGTACTCTGTGCACTGCACCATCTAGCTGCCCCCGCATTTCATAGTCTTTCCCTTAACATACTCTGTCTACTTTCCAGCCAAACTGACCTGTCCCCTGTTCTCTGACCCCAGTATTGCATCTCCTGCCTGCCTGTCTTTGAACAGGCTGTCCCTCCTGCCTGTTCAGCCAGGACTCCTCAGTGCTTGCTGCCTGCCTGCAGGAGGGGCAGAGCTGGTACAAGAGCCTCCTTCCAGAAGGTGCCCACAGAGCTGGATTCTCTTTGGGGAGGACTGAAGCTGCAGATGTGGAGTTCCCCTCCCCCTGGCTCCTCCGAATGCCCCCAAAAATATCCCAGTGGGTGACAGGGGGCCTCTTACAGATCCAGAATCTTGTTTTCTCCCACCAGCTCTGCCTCTCCAGAGGGTCTCACGGTATTCCTGATAGCTTCTCTCTACTGGTTCTGAATGTGCTCTCTCCATCCCTGGTCCCCTAGGCTTTTCCATATCCTTAGCTTCCTATAGGCACAGTGCAGTGGCCACCTCTGATGGAGAGGCTTTCAGCATCCTGTAGCAATCAGGCGCTCTTCCTCCTCAAATGATCTTGTGTGTCTGTATGTGTGTATATACATACATGAACATGTGTGCACATAGCTACATACACCATTTTCTCCTCAGATTATCTTGTTTGTACATTTATGTTTATATATAGGTGTGTGCATGTGAATACACACGTGAACACATGCACACACCATTTCCTCCTCAAGTTATGTGTGTATGTATGTATATGTATGTATATGCAAATGAATACACAGCACAGTTTCCACCCTGAATTTTCATGTATGTGTATGTATACACACATGAACACACACACATCATGCCCTCGGATTGTCTTATGTATATATGTGTTATGTATACACACATGAGCACACACACACACAAACATGCACACCATTTCTTCCTCAAATTATCTTGTGTATCTAAGTATGTATGTATGTGTATACACATGAACATACATACACACAATTTCCTCCTCGGGTATTTTTGTGTGTCTCTGTGTACATACACATGTGTATACACATGAACACACAGCACACTGCTTCCTCCTCGAATTTTCATGTATGTGTATATGCACACACATGAACACATACACATGCCATTTCCTCCTTAGGTTATTTTGTATATATGTGTGTGTGTCTATATGTGCGTATACATACATATGAACACATCATTTCCTCCTCAGATTTTCATGCATGTGTGTATGTGTACACACATGCACACATGCACACCATTTCCTCCTCTGATTATCTTATGTGTATAATTGTGTATATATATGTATACACACATGAACACAATGTTTCCTCAGGTTATTTTGCATGTGTCTTTCTGTGTGTATATACGTGTGCGCACATGAATACACAGCACAGTTTCCTCCTCGAATATACACACATGAACACACATGCATACACAGTTTACTCTTCAGGTTATTTGTGTGTGTCTTTCTGTATGTATACCTATGTGTGTACACGTGAACAGTTTCTTCCTTGAATTTTCTTGCACGCATGTATATGCACACACGGCATGCACGCACACACACACGTGTACATGCGCCATTTCCATGATGAATTTATTCCACAGCAGAATGTCAGTTTCTTGAGAGCAAGGATGCTTTTTCCTTTTTTTATGTGTGTGATTGACAGGGAGAGGTGGCGACTGCCTGTGTACGTGCTGGGGGTTCCAGACAGTCCTGGAGAAGCTAATGTAGCAGTAGCAGCCTCCACCCGGCCGTAGGTTGTGCTCAGGTCTACCCCACAGCAGAGTTGTTGACGAGCCCCTTGCCAGGAAGGACTGGGGGGTGTGTGTACCTATTTGTGCACTGTGAGGTTTGGCCACTAGGTGGCATCACAGTCACATCTCCTGCCCACTAGGTTGGTCAGAGGATGGCCAGAGGGCGTGTTTGGCTGGCTTCCCATCACCTCAGGCCACCAGAATGTTCTCCCTCGCAGGCTCTTGGGCCGCTTCCCCTCCATGCTCCCTGCACTCCGAAGGAGGTGCCCTCAGAATCGTGCCCCGTCTCTGGCTCTCTGACACCTTCATGTCAGATCCAAGCTCCCATTCGGCTAGTCCTGCAGACGCCTCCCTCCAGCATTAGCACACCTTGCTTATCTGGTTCTGAGGCTGCAGCACATTAGAAATGGGCAGTCTGTGGTGGGCTGCTATAGATTGGCATGTAGATAGCAACTTGGATAGCCCGGAAGAAAAGTGAAAAGACATTTTTAAAATCCTCAAAGTATTGTGATCCAGGGGCATCCTGTATTCATCTGCTGTCTAGCTCACCACTTATTCAGCGTTTATTAGGTTCCTGCTGTGTGTCCAGCACTGCAGGAAAGGCAAAACCCCCCAGCTCCTTGTTGCCTTCAGGGAAGTTTTATTTTCCTGGGCAACAGTGTACATATAAGATGTAGGCCTCGGAAATGGAAGGATGGGGGTGAGCGTGCCAGGAGGCTGCAAGACATCATTTGGTGCAGCCCATTCCCGTTATGAAAGGACAACTGGGCTCCCACCCCGGCCCCGGCCCCAGGCCCCAGGCCCACAGGGCTCAGCTGGAGTAGGGCCAGAGCTGGGCCCAGCCGGAACCCCCCTCCGCCTGCAGTAACGAGAGTACCAGGAAGGCTGGGTGGTGGGCTGCCTGCCTGCTTGGGTGCTGAGGATCCAGCATTGTCTGCAAAGGCTGCCCTGGCGCGGGGGCGCCTGGGAGCAGAGCATGTGCAGACCCCTGGCTGCTCCTCTGGCCGCTTGGGTTCAGGGGTGTTGAGAGTTTCCTTTGTTACCCCAGCGTTGCCATGGGGAGGTTCTGTTTGTTTATTTCCGCAGGGCACAGAAGGGGGATCTCAGGAAGGGTTTGCCTCTGCTGGCCCGCGCTGCGCAGCAGGAATTCTGGAGGCCCACTGGGCTTCTCCCCGAAGTGCTCCGTTGTGTGTGTGCTCTTCTGGTCACAGCTTTGCCTGGCCCCCGTGTCCAGGGTCCTGTGTTCTCCCCAGACACCGAGCAGTGCCTGGAGGCCCCGGGTGTGCAGCCTGGCTGCCTTCGTCTTCCTCTGATCAACAGCCTCCTGTGGAAGTCTAAAGAGAAGAAAGAGAAGAGATAGGAGCCCCAAGGGAGCGATGGCGAGATGGGGGGATCTCAGATGCCCAAACAGCTCTGGAATTTTTACTCTCGGTTGTTTGCCCTTTGGAAAGTAGAAGTATTTTGT
This sequence comes from Phascolarctos cinereus, assembly GCF_003287225.1. NCBI lineage: Eukaryota > Metazoa > Chordata > Mammalia > Diprotodontia > Phascolarctidae > Phascolarctos > Phascolarctos cinereus. Next base: position 11,660,262 of record NW_027555958.1, on the reverse strand, counting down.
TAATGCCTTGGGTCGTTTCATCAGGATTTTTCTGTTGAGCCTCCCCACCCTCTCCCCATCCCATTGCACTCTTGTGACAAAAACCAAAACCCAAAGACAGAACCATGGGATTCTGTGCCCTGGTCCTGGGCAGTGTTTACAGCCTTCTGCTCCCGGAGGCCCTGCCCTCCTGCTGGGGGGAGGGGCTGACTTCCTAGCGCTCTTTTCTCATTTATCTTGGCATCCTTGTGTGCGTTGTTTTCTTGATTCTGCTTACTTTGCCCTACATCAGTTCAGACAAACTCATCCCATGTTGCACTGACTTTACACAGTTGTCATTTCTAACTGTACCCTAATATTCCATTCTATTCTGTACTGTGGGTTGGTTTTTTAAAAAGCCCGTTCCCCAATTGATGGAGAGCCACATTATTTCCAGCTCTTTGCCACCATAAAGAATGCTACTGTGAATGTTTTGGTTGGACCTTGGCTTCTGCCTTTCGTTTCCTCTTTAACAGAAGGCAATACTCCTTGGACATCTTCTTACATGTTTAGAATGAACATTTTCATTACGGTTTGTCGTGTCTGATTTACCTTCTGTTTGCAAAAGGCTTTTCCTCAAAATGAGATGGTCTTGGTCTGTAGGTACCCATGTGATACTCCTCTGTTGAAGAAATAAAACCCAGCCTGGGAGTTTAGAACAAACCTGGGTTGATAGGACCCACCCAGTGGCATTAGTGCCAAAGATCACGATGGCAGCGTGCTCTGAGTGTCTTCCAGACAGCCTCATGCCGGTCTCTTCGAAAGATGCCATCAGTTCCCGTGGGTGTCACTGGTCACGCGTTCCTCTGTAGGGCTCCCTCAGGCGCCGCAGACCCAACCTGTCCACAGCTGAACTCTGGCCCTATCTCCCCCAAGGCTGCCTAGGTTCCTGGCCCCCCAGACTCCTAATTCCAGGTGTGTTCTAAGCTTTGCCTCTCCCTCCCCTCCTCCAGGCAGTTCCACCATCACATAGTGTCCCTCAGGTCTGTCCCCTTGCCAGCACAACACGAGGGCAGACGGGCCTTTGTCAGGTGCCTCTTCTCTGGTCAAGCATCGTCGCCTTCTCATTTGTCTTCTCTTCATTCTGTCTCCTCTCCGGTCCCTCTCCCTCACAGCTGCCAAGGCTTGTCTGCCTCAGGTACAGACAGGTCTGCTCGGAAACCTTCTGAGGCTCCCCATTCTGTGGCCTCCTTCCCTCGGCGTTGGGCCCCCGTATTCTGGGCTCCTGCCTGTCCTTCCAGACTTGAGCCATACCCCTCCTCTTCACAGCCAGGGTTTGAACAGAGGTTAGCCAGGGGAGACTAATTGTTACTTGAGCTTGATATTCTATCTCTTCATTTCATGCATTTGCACAAAACGGCTCAATGTCTCTGGGCCTGGAAGGCCGCCTTCTCCTTCCCTCCTTGTGGGATCCTTCTCTTTCTTTAAGTCTCAGCACAACCCTCCCTTCTGCCTCCCAGCAGAATGTGAGCACCCTTCAGTCTGCGTCATGCTGTCTCCGGTCCCTTGTGGTCTGTCTTCCATTCTCGAAGAGGACCATGACATCAGCGAGAGGATGTTGTGACTTGCAGTTGACTTTTGTTTGAGTGAGGGAGGGCCTCACCTTCTCCTCCACAGCCATTTGGGTCCGGTGGCCAGATAGTCATCAGGACTACTAGAGATGGCCCAGGATGCGATGGGAGACCCCGGCCCTTTTCAGCTAAGGTCTTTTCAGGTTCTCACTTTGAATGAGGCAACACCCACATGCCATGCAGAAGGTCTATTGAGTCAGACTTTGCATTGGTAGCAGTGTTCTGATCCCCTGAGATGCCTCTGCTCCCCTTCCTGGCCTCTTCCTGCCCTTTGGGGTTACAGCTTGCCTTCTTGGAGGCTGCTTCCCACAGAGCCACAGTGCCTGACGGAGTCTGAAGATTTTGAACCCGTGACGCTTTGCTTGAGTATTTAGCCCGTGTGCTCACTGGGGCCATGGAAGGAGTTTATCTGGGGCTTCATACGTGAAGGGAGCACCTTCTGCTGACGTGCGTGGCAGCTCCTTGGCCACTCATCCTGTGGTGTGTTTTGGGATGCGGACGGTGCTGGGCAGATGAAACAGGGACCTGCCTGGCTCAGCCCGTGCAGGGCAGAGGCAGGGCTGGAATCCCCCTCGCTTTGTTCCCTTGACTCACTGGCCCTCCTTAGGTAGGCACCCCCTCCAGGGGCTTTCTGATTGGTTCATTCATGTTAGTCTTGGGTCCCCACAAGAATATAGGCTTGACTGTAGTTTATGCATCTTTTAGGATCCTGGATTCTTGGAGCTAAAGGACCCAGGCAGTCGCCGTTTTACCAATGAGATATATGAAATCATGTTGAAAACTGTCGACAGCGGGGAAGTCGGACTTACTATAAGATTGTCTAATTCTAAACTCACCTTGTTAATTTGGCAACATAAAAATATTCTGTATACTTTGGACATAAAATGATCACATTAGGTATATAAATTTTAAAGTACTATTTACTTGTACATGGATTTACTTTTATAATTTTAAATTTTGAGGTAGAAGGAAAAAACGTCTAGTGTTGCTCCACTATTTTTCTCTTTTGGACCTTTTTTCTCTGCTGGATCCTCTAAACTCCAGGAAGGGTCACTGAACTCTAGAAGTTGGCAGGTAGAGCTTGAAGGGGAGGGAGCATTTGGTTAGGCAAGAGGGAGATCCGGAGGGTGTGTGTAGCCAAGTCCTTTTAAGAATTTTGGGAGGTTTGATCCAGCAATAGCTCTTCTAGGGCTATATCCCAAAGAGATCAGACAAATGGGAAAAGGACCCACATGTACAAAAATATTCATAGCAGCTCTTTTTGTGGTGGCAAAGAATTGGAAATTGAGAGGATGCCCATTCATTGGGGAATGGCTGAGCAAGTTGTGGTATATGAATGTAATGGAATACTATTGTTCTATAAGAAATGATGAACATGCTGACTTTAGAAAAACCTGGGAAGACTTATATGGTCTGATGCTGAGTGAAGTGAGCAGAACCCAGAGGACTTTGTATACAGTAGCAGCCACGTTATGCAATGACTAAGAATGTTAAACTGAACCCTTCTCAGCATTACGAGGATCTAAGACATCTCCAGAGGCCTTGGGATGGAAAATGCTGTCCACATCCAAAGAAAGAACTATGGAAGTCGAATCGCTCTCACTTATTTTTACCTTAAGTTGAATTTTGTTTCATCTTTCTGATGGTTCCTCCTATTGGTTTTAATTTTTACTTACAACTTCACTAATGTGAAAATATGTTTAATGGGTATGTAAATGTAAAGCCTATGTCAGATCGTGCGCTGTCTTGGGGAGGGGGGGGGAAGGGAGAAAAAATTTTCAACTCAAAAGCATATGGAAGAAAAAAATTTTTTAAAAAATAAAATAAAATAAAAATCATTAAAAAAAAAAAGAATTTTGGGAGGCTTTCCCGGCCTTGACTCCCCCGAGGTCGGACTGGCTGTCCCCGCTGCCGTACTCGCTGTTTCTGCAGCGCTAGGCCGCGACCACCGGACAGGACCCAAGTAAAGCCCAGACCGCCGAGGCGTGCTACATGGCAGCCTGCCTCCTGGCCGTCCTCGGTGGCAACGATCCCCCCAACTCCAAGGACCTGAAAAAAGATCTGGGACAGAATCGGCATCGAGACAGACGAGGAGCGGCGGAAGAAGGTCATCAGCGAGCTGAGCAGCAAGAGCATAGAAGATGTGATCGCCCAGGGGAGCAGCGAGCTGGCCTCCGTGCCTGCTGGTGGCTCAGCCCCTGCTGCTGCAGAGGAGAAGAAGGAAGAGAAGAAAGAAGAGTCTGAGGAGTCTGATGATGACGTGGGCTTTGGTCTCTTTGACTGAGCACCCACCCTGATCCTAGAGCAAATCTTTTATTTAAGGAAAAAAAAAACAAAAAAAAGCCACCACACACCAAAAAAAGAAAGAATTTTGGGAAGACAGAGATGAACAAAAGAATGGGAAAGGGGAGACAACGGCACTGATTCCCAGCGAGCCCCAAAGTTGCTTTGGTTCCAGATCTGACTCCTGTCAGCCTGGGACGGAGGCAGTCCCCGGGAGACCTGAGGACAGGCCGCTGTTTCTCTGCCAACATTCTGGGCGGTGATGGTGGCAGGGCAGGATGCAGACTGGATTGGTTTTTCTATGGAAGTGGACTTTGAAGTGGGGGATTCTTTCCTTTCCTTCTTTCTATCTCAATCACGTACAGTTACCTCCAAGTACTCTAGTAGAGGGTCTGAAGAAGCTGCTGCTCTTTTTTCCTTGTTCAGTGTAGAACTATCAGAAGGGTATGTGGAGGAGGGGGTGTGTCTGGAACTATAGGAAATTGGTTTGGGCAGCGTCGGAGGTGCTCCCTGCCTCTGTTTTCTCCCCAGAGCAGGGCTGGTGGTGTTCTTGATCAGTTTTGTGCTCTGGGGAAGCCTAGGGAGCTCTTCTCAGAATCACGTTTTAAGGTAACCAATTCTACTGAAATACAGGGATCACAATATTAGTGACAACAGGGTTGGTGCCCCAGATTAAAGGTACCTCGACCACCTACGTGAGCCCCACACCTCGGAGACGATGGGTGATCTCCACCAAGCTGTTCCATTTGTCCTTCCTCCACCTTCTGTCAGTCTGGGGATTTGGGCCTAGGATTTTGAGAACAGTTGTGGCTGCCAGCAGATCTTAGAAAAGGAAGGACCATGGCTTGTCTTCAGATCTGATGTTAAGTGTGCTAAATGTTTCCACATAAAAGGTTTTTTAATTATTCTTAGAAGAATTGAGGTATTTTCTCCTGGATGAATACTCTATCTTGTTAGAGAAAATAGAATGATTTTAAGTAGAGGCTGGAAATTGAAGCTGCTGTCCAGAAGATACCAGGAGAGAGCCCCCAGACACAGGGAAGCCATTCGAAACCTAAGATGCTATTTCAGGGCTTCGTGCTTGGAGAGAGAACTACCTCCTTAGTCTGAGACGACCCAAGGGCCATCGCGCCATTGTTCAGGGTAGGGTGCAAAGCTGACTCCTGGCTTGGGAGTCAGCCCCTTCTTTGGCCCACACTTAGCGATGCTATGACCCATCATTGACAATCATTGACATCCCCTCTCCTTTCTCCCTCTCCTTCCCTCCCCACCTCCCCTTCCTCTCAGGGTTAGGGCATTTCTGTCTCTACATGTGATACCTGTCCCCTTTGCTCCCCTCACACAGATGCCATCCTTTGTCTGGTTGGGTTCCCTGCCTCCAGGCTTCCCTCCCCGTCCATCCTCCATCGAGCCGCCTGAGGGTGGCTGGTGAAGCACAAGTCTGACCATGTCACTTTCTTCTTCCTCCATAAATCTGTGTGTCCCTGTGGAGCTGGCATGGCTTCCTCAAGAACCACTGTTACCTTTCCTTTTCGGACAGTTACTGAACTGGTGGGTGAGGGGAATGAATTGGCTCACTCCCCTAGACTGGAGCAGAGCTTTTAGTACCATCTCTTGTTATTCTCATGGACAGGATGGACACAGGTTGACTCTGTCATTGCTCCCACAGAGATTTACAACTTAAGCTCAGTCACCACAAACTCATTTGTGTTACTTTGCAAAGAATCAGATCATGATGTTAGAAGGAGCCTTGGAAATCAGGCAGCCCAGCCTTTTGTTTTGACAGACAGGGAAACTGAGATCCCTGGAGGCCAGAGGTCAGATAGTGGCCACATCAGAACCACCCTGGGTCTGGGCTGACAGGCTAAGGCACCTGTCACTCTGGCACTCGGGCTTTCATGTTGTGCCAAAGGCCTTCCGGGGCAGTGGCAGGGGCTGTGTCTTGTCTTTGGCCTCTCCCAGAATGTCAAGGAAAGTGTTCCTTGCGCAAGCACCTATAAACGCTTGTTAAAGGAAGAAATGCTCATGGAAGTTTAACATTTTTCTTATAGGGGCTCTCTACCAGCTTTGGCCTTTGGAGCTTCAAATATAGAATTGTCCTGGTGCCTTATTGAGACATTTCTTGTCAGTTTTCTCTGAAGTGGTAAGTTGATTTTTCCATTGTTGATAAGTGATAAGTTGTGTGGGTTTTTTTTTAACTTTCCATTAAATAAACTTTAAGAGGCATGCCCCTGTTATCTTAAAACTGACAACGGCCTTTTGCTTTTGTCTCCTTACTCGTTTGGCTTGGCTTGGCTTGGCCCTGGGGACTCCCTGCTCCTGTGACGTGGGCTGTGCCAGGGAGCCACCAAAAGGTTAAATCCCTGGACCCATGTCACCAAGCCAGGCTGCCTCTCCTTATGAGATTAATGATCGTGAGAGGAGCAATGATTATCCTCCTCATCAAAGCTCCCTCTTATGGAGCTTTGGCAAAGTCCTTTCTTCACAGCCACCCTGTGACAGAGGAAGCACAAGAGGTAAGTGGGGCTAAGAAAGGTTGAGAGTTGCCCAGGGTCACCAGCATAGAAAAGTCACCTCAGGGGGCAGAGTTTGCCTTCAGAGTCCCTTTCTTCAGGCCCATCTGCGGCTCCTCCTCCTTGAGGCTTTCTCTGCCTTCCTCTCTGGAGGAGGATTTAGGAGTGTGGTGGAGTAGGATGGTCAGCCCCAGCTCGCCTTGACTTTCCCTCTTAGTGCTAGAGACAGTCAGTTTGGTGAGAAGCCGAGACCAGAGCCAGGAACCAGCAGGTGCTGTGTCCTGTGCACTGGACAGAGCTCTGCTTCCTTCCCATTCTCTCATTTGAGCCTCAGAACAGCCCTTGGGGGTCAGTAGACGTATCACGGATGAGGATGCTGGGGCTCGTTTTACAGGTGACAAAACAGAGACTCAGTCGTGTGTCCCGCCCAAGCCCATGAGCTGGTGAAGAGCAGGGTTGGGACCCAAATCCAGGTCTTCTGACCCCAGACTGAGTTCTGTCTCCTCAGTTCTCCCTCCCGGCCTTTCCTCTTTGTCAAGAAGCTGCTGCAAATTTCCAGGCACACAATTTGGGGCTGTAGTTTCAGGAAGGCTCCTTCCTCATAGGGTCAAGTCCAGTTTCCCCGACCTCTCTGAGGGGCAATGGGAGAAATTCAGAGGATGGAGAGGCTCCTTGGAGAAAGTAGTGCCACCCCGAGGGCTTGTAAGCGGGCTGGAGGGCTGGCAAGCTACACCCCTGCTGGCCCATGCAGGACTGCTGAAGTGGCACCATCTTCCTCACATGGATAGTAAGTGCTTGCTTTGGGCAGAGCGCGGCAGCGCTGGCAGAAGAGAACAGTGCCAAGCTTAGTAAGACACAGTTTGTGCCCTCATGGGGTTTACAGGGAGCTGTGGCACACAAATCCCTCTTCCATGTACACAGCAGTATAGAAGGGCCACAGAAGAGTGTAAAACCAGCCCCGGCTCAGTGCAAAGGGTGGGGCCGGTCAGCAGAAGGACATTCCTGATGTCACTGGACTAGGCTGACGACCTTGGGGTGTGCACCGGCCATTTTGTGAAGTGCTTCCTGTGCATGCTTATCTGGGATCCTGGGCAGCCGTTGCCAGTGTGTGGCTGAGAAAGGACACTTGACTTGCCCACAGTCCTGTAGCTAATGGGGGAAAGAGCTGGAATTCAGATCTGAATCCATTCATTTTTCTGCTATACCACAGCTTCCAGAATTACCGGACAAAATGTTTGTGCCTAGAGTCTTCTCCTGGTTTTGTCTGCGCCTTCAGATGCTCGCATTGCTGTGTGTGCACCGGTCCGTGGAAGCATTGGCCGCAGCCATGCCCACTTGATCAGGCTGTCTAACATTCCGGTGTTTGGCCTTTACTTGCATTGGCATGGAGGGATGCCTCGGTGTTGGACCAGTCAAATGATCGGCTGCTCAACGAGCTTTGATTGTAGCATTTTGATAAGAAAAAAATCAAAACTAAGGCAAGTATTCCTGATTGAGTCATGGCCTGCCTTCATGGCGCATCACACTGAAGATCCGGACAGAAGAGTCCCCGGTACTGTGGCTGTGTCAGTAAAAGTCCTGGCAGGTTGAAATGGACAGAGGTTGAGCCCTACACAGTGGGACTGCAAGAATCTAAACAAGGCTTTAATTTACTGAGAAAGTTCTCTGTGTCTTTAAACTTGCTTTTAGGAATGGGGACTATTTAAAATATCATCAGTGGACTTTTTCTCAGACAGGCTACTGGGGATGCATGTCTCTGTATTTAGCTGGCCTCCGCTTTGGAAAACAAGCAGCCTGTTGCCAGGATTATGCACAGATTTCTAATTGGAGAAAAGCAATTTTGAAAAGCTTCGACATGCAGGAAAAAAGCTCCAGAAGCCTGTTTCTGTATTCTGTATTCAGGGAGCCAGCTTACCAAGATAGCTCTCCTCGATGCAAACCTGCAGCCCTGGAAGGCTCTGCGAAGCACAAGGCTGCTCTTCTCTGTCTGCTTCTGAGACCACGAGTCAGCGTCCTCCATGGAGTTGGTAACCGGTGACCCAGAGGAAAAGACAAAGCGGCTCTCAGCCTTGGCTGGCCCCCCTTTATTTCTACTAGAGTTACCAGGAGTAGAAACCAAAGAAAGAGGGGACTGAGAGCCACCCAGTGTTTAGACCATCTCTCAGTGTGAACTTAGATCTGGGCACACACAGTAGGCAAGCCTGGTCTACTGACCTGTGATCTAGTAGGAGGTGGATTGGTGCAGTCGGGACATTCTTGGCATAAATGAGCTGGGACCAGGTGACAGGAGGAGATGGAAAAAGATGCCCCCAGGCTAGAGGCAGAGGAGAATTCCTGGTACATCCCAAGGCAACGAGAAACTGGATTTTGTGGGATGCTTCTTCATCTCATGGAGCCATGTACACTAGAAGTCTCTGCAGAAAGAGCCCCTTTGAAAATAATTCTAGCATCTATATCATCTTCCTTTGTGTAGAATGAAGAGAGACACAGAGAGAGAGAGAGAAATGCCGTGAAGAGTTTGATAAGACCCTGCAAATTAAACCAACGTGAAGGTGGAGGTAAGGGAGGTCCAGAGAAAGTAGGCTGGAAAACGTGACACAAGAGCAATGAATCTGAGAGTTCCGAGACGTGTAGACTAGCCCTAAGCCTCAGCCCCGTCCGCCATGACGTCTGCCTCTGGTCCAAGAATCGGAAGGCAGGCAAGTCCCTGGGGATGCAAGCCTGGGCAAGATCACCAAATGAAATTCTGTCGTAACCCATAAGGAAGAGACTCATTAGGGTAAAGCTCAAAATTTACACAGAGGTACAAGAAAGACTAAGGATGAGAAAAAGTTTGGGGATGCAATGAAAGCAGGTCCGCCTTGACCTATATGAACAAATTCTTGGTTCCAAAAAGTGGGAATGAATGAAGGAAAGGACCTTGATGCTGATTTTAATTTCGCAGACCTGGAATGCTTTCATCCCTGACCTTTGCCTGCCCCTCTCCCCCCACAGTGTCTGCCTCCCCAAAATTACTTTGTTGTTTGGTATGCATTTCTATAAACTTGTCCATGAATGTGCTATCAAAGGTCTGGTCACTTTTCACTTATGGAAAGAAAGTGTTTCATTTTTATCTTTGTATTTCTGCCCCCGGGGCCCAGTGCCTGGTGTCCAGGAAGATTTCAGTAAGTGCTGTTTGATTGAGGAGGAGGGATTTCCTACAGGGACTGAGGCCATCTGGGCCGTTTCACTGATGGTGCTGAGCCCCACAACCTGGCCTAGCCTCCTCAGTGAGATCCAGCATCACGCTAAAGACTTTGGCCCAACTATGTGGGAGATCAAGAGGCCGAAGAATGATGTTGTGCAGACCATGACGGGCTGTTGCATGGTCAATCTGTAGCCCACATGTGTGTGCAGGAAATGTCTTGGACAGATACTTTTACTTTAGGTAGCTAATGTTTAGGTGAACAGACTTACAGGTAGTATTGATCACGTATTACATTTTATGGGGATAAAAAATTAAATACCTATTAATATTAAAGTTAATAAAATCTAAAGGAGTAAACATTACATTTGTGCAATTCAGTTATTAAAGAGATCACAAAAAACATTTTGATACACTGTATGTAAGTTAATAAAGAGCCACAAGCACTTCTCATTGTGTTCTCAAAAGCTCATTCTCCATTTTGCAGAAGAGGAGCCGGCACTTCTAAGAAGACCACATAGTTAGTCAGCAGCATAGCGGGGTGCCAACTCGGGCTTCCTGGCTGCAGGTTGATTGGGTTTTCCATTATACCATCAATGTCAGAAGGACATGAGAGAAATAATTCTTTCTCTCTTACGTTAATAACCAGTTATTGAATTAGGACCTGGGTTTTTCCCCTTGTCTATTCCCTCATTCAGAAATCAGCCCCTGTAGGTTACTCAGGCAGCCTTTGAAGTGCAGGGCTGATAATGAGATGGAAAATTTAGATCTGATTGAAAGGCAAAGAAGTTCTAGTTTAGGCGAATCAGCAGGTTTCCCCCTGCTGTATTTGAGTCTGGGTTGAAGTGGATTCCCCATTCTGTCTAGATTATCCTAGACAGGGTGGTATAGGTTAATGGATAAGTCTCTCTTATTGAGCCTGAGTGATCAGTCATATCTCCTAGACCTTCATTAGAACAAGCCCACCTTCATTCTCTCGTTATTTGTTAACCAATCAGAGTTGATTTCCACCCTCAGGAACACCCACTCTTCCCAAGGCATGTAAACATTGAGTAGGTTCCCTGAGGGGTCCTTGGTTAAGGAGAGACAACCAAATGACCATCCTTTTATTAATTATTCACTAGCATAATTAATAAAATGATTAATTACCCAGAAACCATGTCTCTTGAACTTTGTACACGACATAGACAGAGCTAAAAGTGACCTCCCTGCCTGGAGGAACCAGATGTTTTGCCCAGTGTGAGATGGTAGCAGCCTCAGGAGACAAGAGGAATCAGGTCAGACAGATGTCGCGACGCTCAAATCGGCAGCGCTGAACTCCCGATTTGGGCCAGCTCCGAGGAGGTGGGGGTCAGCAATGGTAGCCACTCTGGTGTTTGTGTGTTTCCAGTGGAGTCTATTTGATCATGCCTCTGGAAGGGTCATCAGTAATGCAGAAGAGGAAACAGGACCTGTCCTTAACCTGCTGACCACGCCCAGGGCTGTTCTGGGTGCTCTTTTCCTCACTCTATGGTCCTTTCCCCAGGGTTCAATTATCATCTTTGTGTAGAGGCCTCCCAGAGTACATATCTGTCCCTAATCTGTCTTCTGAACTACAATTCCAAATGAACTTCTTCCAGATGAACAGCTGACTGCCTCTTGGACATCTCCCTCTGATGCATAGGCACCTCAGGCTAGCATTTCCAAAACAGAATTCATTGTACCTCTCCCCAGCCCTCCCTGCCCTCCAGCTGCGCAGCTTCTTTACCACCTTCCTTCCCAAATCGACAGCCTTAGAGTCAGATATCCCCCATATCCCATCAGTTGCCATACTGTTAACTCTGCTTTCACAGTGTCTCCCTTGCCATCCGTCCCCTTCTCTCCACTTCTCCAGCCTCTAGCCTGATTTGGACTCTTAACCTCCGGTCTGGCCTCTAGTCCCATCCCTCCCATCTGCTACACGATGGTTAAAGTGACACCAACAACCCAAATACGACCGTGTCAGCCCATCATTAAAACATTCAGGGTCCCATGTTGCCTTTAGAATGAAATACAAAACTCTCAGCTTGGTGGTTAAAATTCCCCACTGTGGCTCTCACCCACCTTTCTAGGCCCATTCCCCATTTCTGCACACGTGGCTCCATTCGGATTAACCTCTTCAAGTGTCCCCTGTACATCCTAGAACCTTTGACTAAGTGGTTCTCCCATGTCTGGAAGACAGCCCCTCCTCACCTGTACCTTGTAGGACCTCGAGCATCCTTCAGAGCACAGCAGAGGTGCCAGCACCTGCAGGAAGCCTTTCCTTGGGTGCCTCTTGAGTTATTAACACTCTCTTGGGTTTCCCTGTGTCCGAGCTGTATCCCTTTCAGCTCCTCGAGGTCCAGGGCTGTTACGTTGCCATCTCTGTCTCTCTCACCAACAGTGTGCCGTGTTCAGTAGGGGCTTAGTAAATGCTCATTTAGTGGCATCGAAGTGCTTTTCCAGTAACGGTAGTAGTACCAGGCCATGCGCAGACTTTCACGGAGGATCCTTTTCCTCAGGGCATCGGCCAGGGAGGTGGCCAGCTGTAGCTCGGAGAGCAGTGGACAGCTGTGACTCACCTTAGCTCCAGTGGCACCCTGCTCCAACTGGTCATGGCCTCAGCAAACCCACAGCACAAACTGACTTGTGTCTCCAACTGAAACTACTGGTCGGCCTGAATCTGAGGCATTGTGTTTTTGCATTTCCTTAGGTGCCAGTTAGTAAGTACTCTGTCTCAGCATGGGTCAGAACTTACTGCTGGCTGGCGCTCCTTAAAGACCAGAAAGTGAGATTGTGTACTGGGTATTTACTGAAGGCTTGTTGAATTGAAATGGAATTCTTTTTACCTTTGCAGATTCACCATTAAATGATTAATAGAGTATATTTTACAGACTTGCATTTCCAGTACTTTTAACGCTATTAAGGACACTAGCTCAGTGCCAGGATAGCATTTGGTGCTGACAGACTGGTATCTGAGGGCTTGGTGTCAGTTGGTTGGGGGTTTTCAGTTGCCTTGGGTTGTTACAGGTGTAGAATTCACTGGACTTGTCTGGGGTCACACAGCTAGTTGTCCAAGATTGCCTTCCTGGCTCTAACCCCAATGCTTTTTCCAAAGGACTGAAGCCCACAAGGATACTTTGTTACATAGCAAAGCTTGGTCACAGGAGGCCCTTCCTCAAGGCTTGGTGGTGGGGCCACCAGAGCCCTGGCAGCTATGGAGAGGCATTCACTTTACTGTCGGTGCCCATGGGTACCCTCGGGGGAGGGCTAAAGGAAGGAGACACTGGGTGTGGGCGTTAGCTCAGGTGTGCCCATCTCCCTCAGGGTGGCCTTTTCAGAGGGGTTGCTGGGGTCAGCTCTGCCCTGATAACAATGGCTCAGTGCCGTTGGCTCAGAACAGAAAGAATTCCTCTGTAAGGCCTTCTCCAACACCTGCGGCCAAATGTTCCTCTTCTGCAATGAGGCTTGCTCTTTCTACTTGCAGAGGACTGTGAAGACTCACAAATGGCAGAACGTGTATATGTGTGTGTGTGTGTGTGGTGTGTGTGTGTGTGTGTGTGTGTGTGTGAGTGTCTGTGTAGGGAGCAGGCTTCCCTCTTAAGTTTTAAGTTATAATAGAAAATTCAGTTTCCATTTTATTGGAGGCAGCTGGGTGGTACAATGGATAGACCACTAGGCTTGGAGTGAGGAAGGCCTGAGTTCAAAACCAGCCTCAAACCCTTACTAGCTGAGTGACCTTGGGCAAGTCGCTTCACCTATGTTTGCCTCCATTTCATCAGCTCTAAAATGGGTATAATAATAGCACCTTCTCATAGGGTTGTTTGAAAGCTCAAATGAGATATTGTAAAGTGATCAGCACGGTGCCTGGCACCGTGCAAGTATTGTTATTATCGTGCATAGATACTTTAATGAAGAGTTTAGGGTCACCTATAGCAGAGTCTAGTTTCTAGGTAAGAACAGAGTGCTTTGAATTTAAAATACTCACATTCTTCTTCCTTTAAAGTTGACTTGATTTCCCCCGTTAGCGTTCTGGTGGCCAAGGAGCTGTTGGTGAGGATTATTTTCTTTTGCTTTTCAGCTTTTTCACAGATTTTTCTTTGCTGACTTTTGTGGCTGATTGTAAGGAGACAACATGTTGTTGCCAAGAAATTGACTTTTTAAAAACGCATAGGGTTCGCCTTCGAGGCAGCCCCCCAGTTGTGACCGCAGAGGATCCAGACTCTTTGGGAACAGAATTGAGAAGGGGGATAGTTAGAGCATCGGCTGCTTAGCTAAATATTGCCCGCATTTTTCATTAGTTATTTAGAATAGAGTGGATATGTTTTAACTGTCAGTTTTGAATTTAAAAGTTTATTTCCCCCACTTTTTCTCATGACCTAAAAGAAAGTTTCAGTCTTGGTTTATGAGAAACAAAATTGTAGCATTTCAGATAGTAGATCACATCTATTTTTTGAGAACATAATTAATTGATACTGTTTGATTGTCCTAGAAGTTTCATTCATACCTATGAGTTTTTGTAGTTTTTGTTGAAAAATTTACTGTTCCTCTGTCCAAAGTTTTATTTACCCCTCTTTCATTTCCAGCGTCACCCCATTGCAATTCTGAGTTTCTGAACTCATTCCATTGATTGGCTGATTGAATGAAAATAGGAATCAAGGAAGCATTATTATTATTATTATTATTATTATTATTGTTATTGTTATTATCTCAGCCACCATTGTTTTTGTGAATAAAGATTATAAACCTTCCTAAACCAAGGCAGATGCTTCTGGTGTCAATGCTGTGCTAATTAGCCAGATCGTAAAGGATTAGGATTCATATTCTTTAGTAAAAGTAGAGAGAATGATAATAGCCTTGTGACTGAGCTATGATTAGTTTCCTTTAATGAAATATATTTTTATATGTAATAATTTATGTATAATTTAAACATATATTTATAAGTAGTTAATGTATAATATGTATTATGTATATTATATATATTTATATCTAATGAAATAAAATTGTTTTAAGCAGGCTCCATTTTATCACTCAACAGTAGTTAGATATCCATTAATTTATTCATTCATTCCTTAAAAATTATGTTTTCCTTTTCAGCTGGCTTACTTCAGGGGGACAGAATGAACAAATGTTCCAAACTGGCTTCTGACCATCGTGGTGGAACCGAAGGTCAGAGGGAGCCAAGGCCGAACTCGGCTGCCCTCCAACAAGACATCGAGATGAGCAGTGGATCAAGTGGAAATGAAACTAATGAGAATGACTTCAGTGGGCAGGAGTCTCTTGGCAATGACTCTGACGAAAATGGGAAAGATTGCGCCATGTTGGTGGAGTCCTCCGAGAGCCACAAGAGGTCTGGTTCTTGGTTTCAGGGCCCTTCTCAGGCCCTAAGCCCCAGGTGGCAGCAGGAGGAGAGGGCCCGTTCCCTGTCCTCCTCCCCAAACACCATGACCCCATTTCCACCAGGTGTTGGAGCCCAGAGTCACACCTGTCTCCCGCCATCCCTAGCTTTGCCGGATGCCCCATCTGCTCTGACCTTTAGACCCACTGCCCCCTTCCCATGGCCATTGCTAACACAGGCCACATGGGCCGTGACCACATGCCCACCCTGTTGCAGACTCTAAAGGACCACTTTGGTTTTCTCTTTACCGTAAAGATAAACACTCCCTTGTGTCTTATTTCCCCAGATAGGATGGGAGTTTCCTGTCTAGCTTTTCAGTTTGTAGCTCAGTGCTTAATAAATGCTTTTCCATTCCGTTGAAGATCAGATAGTTCATTCAGCTCACTTTACAAAGAAGGGGACTGAGGCCCAGAAACTAAGTGGCTGACCTGAAGTCCACCCCCACCCTTACTAATCACTGACTGTCTGAGGGTATTCCTCTGATTGAGTTGTTAGCTTGTTTGGGGAGGGGGAAGTATGGGGGAATGCATATGATTTGTTTTGAATTTGGAATTCCTGTTTCCTGTCTCAGCAGTTCAAATGCTTTTAGCCTGATGATTGTCAACTCTGGCCACAACCCATCCACCAGTGGATGCAGGTAAATCTAATTATTCAGATATTCTCAGCTTGGATCTTTAAAGTATGTAGAAGTAACGGTAGTCATTTCTGTGCATTCTGACCTAGCAGCCTGGCGGGATGGGGGGGCTTCTCTCCACAGTGGCTTCTGCTGGGGGGTTTCCTAGGGAGCCAGCCACCACAGGGAACTGTTCTTTTTTCTTGGCTAGGCAATGGGGTTAAGTGACTTGCCCAGGGTCATACAGCTAGTAAGTGTTTATGTGTCTGAGGCAGGATTTGAACTCAAGTCCTCCTGAATCCAGGGCCGGTGCTGTATCCACTGCGCCACCTACCTGCCCCAGGGAGCTGTTCTCTCGGAACATGTTCTAGATGTGGCCCCTTCCTCTTGACCTCTGCCCGGCAGCTGGTTCTGCTGTGTCCGTTGGAGGCCTCCGGCCACTTTGTGTAGTTGGCTGGGTCTTGTTTTTCATTCCATTGCGGCTTCACACCTTTATAACCCCCCAGACAAGAGCAGATTCTTAATCTGTAGTGGCGGGGGACCTTACTCCTCTCTCGCTGCCTCCTCCTCCTTCCTCCCTTGTCCTTGGAATTTCCAAATGCCACCCTTTTGGAGAGGTTCTTCCCAGCTGATCCACTTGAATTGAACAGCAGTCAGAAAGCCCCCTAGCAGAGGCAGCTAGGTGGCGCAGTGGATAGAGCTTTGGCCTTGGAGTCAGGAGGACATGAGTTCAAATTCAGCCTGAGACACTTGACACTTACTAGCTGTGTGATCCTAGGCAAATCACTTAACCCCAATTGCCTCACTAGAAAGCAAAAAAAAAAAAAAAAGCCCCTGGCTTCCCCAGGGCTGCAGCAAAACATCCATAGGGGTGGCTTCCCACAGAGTCTTTGTGGGGTGGGTTCCACAATACCTGAGCCTGGAAAACTTGCTGAAGAGAAGGGGAAACAAAGCCCAGTGGGAGAGTATCCATTGCTGTCTGGGCTCAGTGGTTCACAGACCTTCTCTGACGGCCTCTTTCTGTCATGTTCGTAGCAGTGAACAGTCAGCCAGAGCCAAGACTCAGAAGGAATTGATCAAAACGTTGAAGGAACTGAAAGGCCACCTGCCTCCAGACAGGAGAGGCAAAGGCAAGCCCAGCATGTTGGCGACCTTGAAGTACGCCCTTCGCAGCATTAAGCAGATCAAAGGTATTTACATCCTTGCGGGGGGGGTGGTGTGTGTGTGTGTGTGTGTGTGCGCGCGCGCGCATATGGGGGGGGGGCGCCTCCTGGGCAGGGGGAATATCTGCAGAATGAGAGTTGGGATGTCTTTCTAAAACAAAAATGAAGGGATCTTCAGGGTGAGGCAATCTCAGGTGAGTGACTTTTAGGTTAATGGTAAGAAAACAATCAGACAACAAGATTTCTTTTAGAAACACACACAGACTGTAGCCTCTGTCCCCTCCCCTGAGCCTTCAGGAGTCTGTAGTGCTAAGAAGGGGAATTGGTGCTCAGAATGATGTCCCTGAGGAAGTGCAAGTCACCCGCAGTGACTGAGGAAAGGTACATTTGCCTTCAGCGTTTTACGCTCATCTCATTCGTATGGTGGAGTGTTCTCAGGTCAGACCTTTCCTTGCTGCCCACCTCCCAGGGCTGGAGGAGGGGGCTGGGCACGGGGGTGAGTGCAGAGTGATTTGTGAACCTCATGGGACCAAAGCAGTGTGCTGGCGTCTACTCAGCGCTGGTTTTCTACGTAGACATTGTAGAGTTTCGGCAGCAAGGCATGGAACCAAGTTTCAGAATGTGTCCAGGGGAGACGAGCTGACACGATCGCTAGTGAGCAAGGAAGGCTGGGGCCGCGGGAGCAGAGGAAGGCTGTGCCGGGAAGGGTCCCTGGCTGCAGTCACCCCAACATCTCCGCTCCTGGTCTGTGGTGGTTGGAAACACTTCTCTGAAACCAGCTCCGAGCGGGTCGGCGCCTGTGATCCCATCTCGCGCAGCTGTGTCGCTGGTGCGCCTTTGAAATCATCCTGAGTCTGGAGTCCAGGAATTCTATAACCATGGGAAGTAATGAAATCCTTCCCATTCCTCAGTAAAGCTTCACTTTCCTCTGTGCTTGGAAGTACACATTTAGCCTGAGAAGCGGCCGATCCAGGTCCCTTAGGAAGGAAGGTCTCCCTGAGTGCCTGGTGGAGAGGGAAGGCAGTGCTGGCTTTGCACGGCCCGTGGGCTGCCCTCCTGGCTGGCCAGCAGGCGTCAAAACCGGGCCAGCTCCAGATGGCACAGCAGGGGCCTGGCAGTTGGGACATTCAAAAATGTTCTACTTTTCAACTTTTTTGAAGGAGAATTTTGAAGGAGGATTTTAGAAAAACAGCAAAAGAGAAAACATTCCCTATAGACTCTTCTGTTGGCTTCTCTGGCTTCCGGGTTGTTCTTGATCTGCCCTTGGC
This sequence comes from Phascolarctos cinereus, assembly GCF_003287225.1. Taxonomy (NCBI): domain Eukaryota; kingdom Metazoa; phylum Chordata; class Mammalia; order Diprotodontia; family Phascolarctidae; genus Phascolarctos; species Phascolarctos cinereus. Next base: position 11,642,254 of record NW_027555958.1, on the reverse strand, counting down.
CAGGACAGTCCACATCCCCGGGGGCTCTCTCTCTCTCCTCTTCAGAATGTCGTGCTCCCCTAACACCTAATGCTTCATGACATTTTCCAGTGAGGGTCTGTCATGTTCTGAAAAATAATAAACCTTTTCCTTTCAGCTAATGAAGAGTATTATCAGCTCTTAATGACCAGTGAAAACCAGGCAGCCGATCTGGATGTGCCTTCTTACACGGTCGAGGAAATGGAGGCTCTGACATCAGAATACATCAGGAAGAACGTAGTGAGTGTCACTTAACGATGGGACAGGACGGGACGCTTGTTTCATGTCTGCGTTCTATTTGACTTGGGGGATTTGACGGTCCCCCGAGCCCAGCCTGTTTTCCATAGGACAGTGATAAATTTGGGAAAGTTAAGACTTTGTCCAGTTTGACTTCAAGCTTTTACCCAAATGAAAATGAAAAGCATGGGTCAGAGCCCCTCAGAGCCTCATTGTGGTGGAGAGGTGCACATGGATTCCACCTCTGGCAGGTCCCCGCGTGCTGGAAAGCCTCCGAGTGAGAAAGTCTGTCCCCAGAGGACCAGAGGAGCTCCTCCCGGGGGTGGGGGGTGGGGGGTGGTGCCATGGGATAATCTCTTGGCCAGAGCATCTCATGAAGACAGGGAGAGGGCTGTGGTCCTGTTCTCAGGGGAGTGCCTACTGGGTAAATGGCAGGTCCTGAAAGTATCACGGACAGAAGGTATCCCTGAGGGAGTCATCAGCACAGAGTAAGCCAGCTTACTCTAGAGGAAGGGAAGTGACTTGCTGCGTGCGGGTCATCAAGCAGCTCAGGATAGCTCCAGTTATTGGGGTCTTACTGGGGCGTCTTTGCCCCTTTGCTGGCACTAACCATGGCCCTAATGGCTGGAACATCAGTTGATGAAGCGGCACTTTTTGGCTGTTGTCCCTAATTTTTAGTGTACCGTCACAGGCTCTAGAGCAGCGAGGGGCCTTAGAAGCCGTCTGGTCAACTGAGGCCCAGGGATCTCAGCTCGCATAGAGTGGAACTGGGCTTTGAACCTGTGTTCTCTGGCCCGAGACGCCGTGTCCTCCCAAACTCCATGTTTGTTTTAACATGGCATCACTTCATCCCTGCTGTATGAAACGTTCACGATGATGCTTTAAAAGGCTGCTGGAGGTGAGACCTCTGAAAGCCCTCATAGGGGCCGGTGCCAGAGCAAGGCCACTGTCCTGCTTGATGCCCTGGACCAGCACGGCCCCGACCGCCACACGCGGAGGGCCAGCGGCTCGGCTGCACCAGACCACGGTTCTGAGATGCAATCGGCCAGTTCCTGGCTCTTCTGAATGCAGCGCTGTGCTCGTGTCCTTTCTTTCTAGGATATGTTTGCTATGGCTGTTTCCTTGGTTACCGGGAAGATAGTGTACGTCTCTGACCAGGCTGCATCCATTCTTCCCTGTAAGAAGGACACATTTCACGACTCCAAGTTTGTGGAGTTCCTGGCGCCCCATGACGTGAGCGTGTTCCACAGCTCCACGGCCCCATCCCGGCTCCCGGCCTGGCGTGTTTGCCGCAGAGCCGGTAAGTCTGGGGTCTCATCACGGCCATAGCCCATCGCCGGGGAGTTGGCCTCAGTTGCTCCTGCAGACCTCCGCTGTGCCTGCCCTGAGCAGGAGGCCAGTAGTCCAGTGACCCCTTAGACAGCCCGGTCAGGGGTCACAGGGGAGATGGACTGCCGGCACAGGTCACTCCTCTAACAGAAATGATGTGGGAGGATTGGTGCTGTAAGGAGGAAAAAGCCGAGATCCTACCTTAGACAGCAAGTGTTATGGCCCAGGGGTGCTGGGGGTGGGGGGCAGGCAGGCATGGGGACGGCCTGTACCTTAGTACAGATGACCTGGGCTACAGTGGGATGAAAGCAAGGCGCTCCCCAAAAATGTGGGGAGGGAGAGGCATGGAAGCATGGGGTAGGATGGCGATTGGGGAACCCTTTGTGGGGGACACCACGGGGGAGCGAGGCCTGAAGGTTCACTGATGAGGGTCTGGGCCACAAATCTGGGGGAGGACAGAATGGGAGACGGGAAGAGAGAACGGCTCTCGGCCCCGGCCCCACAGACTTGGCTGTGGAGGGGAAGGATGAATGAATAGCATTTATGAAGCACTCTCTATGTGCTGAGCTGGGTGCTGATATGCTGAAGATGCAGAGCAAAGCGAGACAGGCCCTGCCCACAGGGAGCTCACAGTCTGATTAGGGAGGACCCCAAATTGGGGAGGGGTCTGACATGGAATCTGGAGGGATTCTGAGTTCCCTTTGATCTTTGGTGTCTGGCCAGGAGGGGAAAGAGGCAGGAGGCTTTGGTAGAAAGGTTGGGGGCGGGGGAGAGGAAGATGAAGAGGAACCCTGGAAAGCCCAACTGGGGGAGATCTGGACAGACTGTGGAGGGCCTCGAATGCCACACTGAGGAGTTGGGAGTCACAGAGGGCCTCACTCACCGACTCTCCCCATGAACGAATTGCGTGTTTTTAGCAATACTTGACTTTGCCTCTTAATCCAGTCATTGGACTGTCAGCTGGCGGGTCAGAGCTCCCTTTGACAGAAGGTGACCAGAGAGAAGTTAAGGTTGTCTTGGGTGACTTTGACTAAGAAAAGTAAGCTGGGGGTGGGGAGAGGGAAGAGATAGACAGACAGAGTCTTTCATTCTAGGAGAAAACAAGCTGCACGAGTCCGCGAGAACAGGGTTCGAGGGCGTCAGGAATCAGTCCGTTTAGGCTTGTAGCCAGGGCCCTGAGAAGTCAGCGGGGATGGAGTTCAGGTACAAGCTGGTGGTAGGGCGGCAGATGTGGGCTGCCTCCTTTCTTAGCTTCAGTTTTGAGCTCGCATGCAGCCTGGGATTCAGATTTCAGAATGTCGCTTCTCTCCTTCTCAGAAACCTTCCCTGGCTCCCCATTTCCTAAGGGAAAATATTTAAATCCCTCTGGCATTCAAGGCTCCCTGCTCCCCAGCACACAATTTTCTGAGGCTGTGCTGTGTGACTCTTTTATAAATGTTTGTTTACTCCTGGGATATGGAGGCAGGAGCTGTATGGCCCTATCACTATTGCCTCCAGGATAAAATGCACACTCCTTAGCCTGGCATTCAAGGCCTTCTACCATCTAGAGCCAGCCTAGCTTTGCCGAGCTTGTTTCCTGATCCTCTCTTTTACGTACTCGATCCAGGCTGGCATAGCCAGCCTCCTAGCACTCTACTGAATCGGACCTGCCATCTCCCACCCCGTGTAAGCCCCTTGTCTTCAGGTTCCTAGTTTGGGCATCCCCTTATCTGGGAATCCTTCCTAGGTGCGCAGGCTTTCAGGGCTTCCCCCTTCCCAGATTGTCTTGTACTGAATTATCTGTATACAGACACGACCCCAGGAGAACCTAAACATTGGCACCCCCAGGGCCTCACCCGGCACATATGTGGAGAGTGGTGCTGTCTGTAGGCTACTGCCACTCCAGTGCCAGCATCGGAGATGGCCCAGCCCTGCTGGCAGCCAGTCTGTCAAAAGGGACAGCCCAGAGCAAGCTGCCCCTGAGCCCCCAAGGATAATCCCGTGCCTAGCAGGGCCTGATGAGCAGAAGGCTCAGGGTGGCAGGGCTTCCTGAGGGAGTATCTCCTCATCCCACTGAAAAGTACCCTTTTAACTGCCAGCCAAGACTGTGTTGCTATCTAACTCATGACTGGGTATGAGCTGAAGGGAGCCTGGGGCCTCGGCCTGTCTCTGAGGAGTGAAGGTAAGCCCTGCTTGGCTCCTGGAACACCCCTTAGAACAGCCTGAGGGCTTTGGGGCAGAGGGATGCATGAGAAGCTCATTCCCTCACTGCCAATACAGGCTTAGAACACAGGAGCTGGAACATGTAACAGTGGAGGAAAACTGAGGCCCAGAGGGAAGCAATTGGAGTTTAGGCCCCCAGGGAGTTAGAGGGGAGGCCTGAATTCCAGCTGGAGGCCTCATGGTCCCTCCTGCAGGGCTCTGTTGTGGGCTGTTGGCTTGCTGCCTGGCACGCCTCTGTCCTCTGTATATCCCGCGTTATTGGACAGTGGTCATCGCCTAAGGGAAAACGCCAGGGCCGTGATGGAAGCTCTGTAAGCATGATCAGGACAGCAGTGGGTCCGGCATCCGGGGGGCCTTTCCTCCACGCAGGCCTGTATTCCAGGCATCTTTACCCCATGTTACCAGGGGATAGGCAGCACAACTAGCCAGTGTTAGGCCTGAGGCTGGGAGAGAATGTAAGAGGTGACTAGTGAATGTCTAAAAATGTTTGTGGGAAAACCCAGGAGCGTCGGTCTGTACATCTGTCACGACCGTCCGCCTTTCTCAGGAGGCGACGGGAAGCCAAGGAGCACCTTTTCCAGACGTTCTGGTCAGACAGAAGGCCTCAGTGGGACACTCGGCCAGTGGACACTTTGCGAGGCCACATGTAGGGAATCTTTTGATTTTTAGACACACCCAGGAGAAGAGTGTAAACCTAGCCTTTCTATTGTACTAGTCAGCAAAAACTGCTTTTCAAACCCAGATTCTTCATTTGTTTTTAAGTAAGCGTGTGACTTAAGAAATTTGTTTTTAATATTTGTAGATTCTTGCACCCAGGATTACGTGGAAGAGAAATCTTTCTTCTGTCGTATCAGGTAAGATTCAATGTCGTTCCTAGACCAAAAAGATGAAAACAAAAGAGCAGGTATTTGTTATACAGACTTAACAGAGAACGTGACGCAGTCAAGGGTTAGAGCGGGCAGAGAACCTGCGGCCTTGAAGCTGCGTGTGGCCTTCTGGATCCTTAAGGACGGCTTTTTGACTGAGTCCCAGTCTCCCTTAAGGATCTAGAAGGCCACATGTGGCCTCAGAGCCTCAGGTTCCCCACACCTGGGTTAGGAGAGAGCATTCTTTATTTCCCAGTTCTTCTCAGGAACCAGCTGGTTCTGAAAGTGCCCCCAAATACGGAATCCACTGTGACATCCAAACGAATGTGGCCGCAGAATTCTTTGGGGTTTAAAATAAGGGACAGATGATTTTTAAATGGTGCTCTGGACTGGGGAGGGGTGGGACAGAACCAAGGGAAATTTACCTCTGAGAAGGAAAGGCCTTGGGACCCCGGGGAGGCCTATGCTTCTGTCCAAGGCCTCAGGCAGCTCCTCGTACATGTGCCGATGAATGTCCCAGAGGTGGTCAGGTGCATCAGCGGAGGGCGTCTGCTTTCTCTTTATTCCCTGAACTGGAGAAATCACAAATCCTGGCTCAGTTCACCTTTGTGTACCCCAGTATCCACATGTAAAAAGTGTTTGGGGTGCATAGGTTTCTTGTTAACTGTTTAGACAGTGAGAGCATGTTGGCACTGAACTTTTTTCTCACAGAGCCCCCCCTTTGTGTTATGTGCCACCTGGTGTGGGAAGTGCGATGGTTTGTAATGGGGAAAAGGGCATCGTTTGTGAAAGTGCTGGCCTTTTTAGCACAGGAAATTGCCAGTCAGGTAGCTGTAGACTCGCAGATTTGGCTTTATGGAGATACGCTCTTATGTAAAGTGAGTGACATTTTTACAAATCAGATCATCTTTTAAATGCTTGAGGTGAGTGCATTTCAAGTTCTATGTAAAGAAAGACCGTGATGCGTCTTCCGGTGTGACAATGATTTGGTCCCGATTTGATCTTTTATCAGTCTGAATTTGGATAGAATGTGAGCTGCTTAAAAGGGGGGATTGTTGGGGTTTTGTCTCTGCTCCCAGCACCGGCCCAGGGCCTGGCTCACGGCCGGGTGCGTTTGCTTGGGTCCTAGAAGGGCTTGCGTCCCTCTGGTGTCGAGGTCATCACTTGTCTTTGAGGTTTCCGGAGTCAGTCCCATCTGGGGGAGGCAGGAGGTCATGACTTGGCTGGTCAGTGTCCCTGACAGCCCCGGGTGCTGGACCGTTGCTGTGTTCATGGGCTTTCTCCAAGTGAGAGCAGACTGAGTGTGACTTGGGACCAGGCCGTCCTCACAAGCATCACTGGCTGCCTCAGTCCTGGCACATCTCCACCATACAAGGTCTGGAGCTCCTGGGGTGAGGACTCTGGCAGGCTGCAGAATGGAGAGCCATGATCTGGCTTCTTCAGAATTCCTTGGATAGTTGAAGGCATTGAATGATCACATCATCAGTATTGAGGCCCCCTGGGATGCTCACTAGCTAAGTGAGCAGGCAGTCGTTTCAGTGGAGCTGGGAAGAGCCAGCATCTCCTCGCCCACAGTCTCCCTCTGAGTTCCTGTTTAAGTGCAGATGTTTTCAGGAGGTTTGATGCCTTAAGCTCCCCACCACCCCAGAAAATATTGGGATTCTGTAATCGGTGCCTTCACTAAAACCCCGCTGTGATTTTTCAGGATGGCGTGGAGATGTCCCTAAGTTCTCCAAAACCTAACCTCCAGTAGAGTCTACCAAGCCAAGCAGGCTTTGAGTTGGACCCAGTGCTGGGCTGGGGGCTTCTCTCAGGCTGAGCCTCACTGAGCTGGGGTGGGATGTGACGGATTGAGGACCACAGAAACCCTCCAGGCTGTCACCTTGATACTGGCCCCGTTGCTTGTCATTTGTATCAGTGGAGATTTCATGCTGCTGATGAAATCCCTGAGCCTTGAAGTGTCAGAGAAGACGTAGACCTTGAGGGAAGGGAAGAGCTTGAGAACAAGAGTGACAGGATGGAGTGATACAGGTGCCAGCTGGAGAATCCACTGTCTGAACTTGGGACGCTTCCCTGGATGGCAGCCAGGGGTCACCTGCTCTATCACATCTCAGGGGCTGAAGTGATCAGGTCTTCAGGAGAGGGGCGGTGTCTTTTCTTTCCCCCAAAGAGGGCTGCCATTTAAAAATGTCATTGGTATTATTTATTCCAGACCTATGAAGTCTCTTATTTCACAATTCTCTTGTTATTTTGGATTTATAGTGGTGGCAAAGATCATGAAAATGTAATCCGCTATCATCCATTCCGTATGACTCCCTACCTTATCAGAATACAAGAGAAACAGAATGCAGAAGCTCAGCTGTGCTGTGTTTTGCTTGCAGAGAAAGTGCACTCTGGTTATGAAGGTAATTGGCCTGATAATACCAGGAATTTGTCTCGTATGATTCTAGGTCAGTGCAAACTCTGCAAACCAGTTTGCCATTGGGTTTCTAGATTGAGCCACATTTATTCGTTTTGGTTTCTTTCCTTTGAGGGTAGCTGTACCCTGAAGTGACAAAGCAAGCTGATGGGCTTTGGGGTGTACAAATGTGTAAAAACGTCACGAGGTCCTGCCAGCAAAAGGCGTGCTCTTGTAGGCAGTAAAGAGTAGAGTTTTGCCTTACCCACTCGTCTCCCAACTCTGCAGATCATCAGTCAGCCTGTTGGTAGAGACAGGCCCTCTCAGCAGCTTTGAATATCCTTTTTGGTTGTTTGGGGGGCCCTGGGGCCCTTCCTTGGCTCCTGGAATCCTGGTTTACAATCTGATTGCTCGTTAACAGCTTTCTCCGCTGTAGCAGCCTCCCCCAGAGCTGCAGCTCCCTAAGTTTCCCAAGTAATTTGCTGAAAGCAGTGTTGTTCCGACCTTCAAGAACACTAAGCTTCAGGAATAGTTCTGTTGAGCAATGTTTGACTATTGTTGGAGCATTTTTTTAATGCTGCAGTTTTAGGATTATTAAAGTCGGGCACAATTTATTGACAAATTTATAAAAACACCTGGAGAGAAATTTACCAGACGTGTCCATGCAGGCTTCCCTTATTCTTTATTAGGGAGGAAGTGTGGTATGGTAGGCAGGAAACTGACCTTGGAGTCAGGAAGACCGCGGTCCAAGTCCCATCCCTGCTACCCACTAACTGTGTGGATCTGGGCAGGTCACTTACCCAGCTTTCCCCCAGGCAGCTCCCGAAGACTGGAAGTTGCCAAGAAAGGGCCCGTGGGGTTGGTTGGGCAGAGGGAGCTCCGTGCTGCCAGTTCTCCAGGGAAGTTAGAGCCAGTCCAGAAACAAGGCTGTTGCCTAAAACCGCTAGTACTAGTTTTTCTTTTTTCTTTCTTTCTTTTTTTTCTTTAGCTACTTGTTCATCCCACTAAACTTAAATGAGATTTTACAGTAATTGTAATTTGTCTATACTAAATTCATCTGTCACTCACAAAGCTTTCATATAAACTGTTCTTTCAGCCCCCAGGATTCCTCCAGATAAGAGAATATTTACGACGACACACACCCCAAATTGTTTGTTTCAAGATGTAGATGAAAGGTGAGCTTTTTTTTCTTTTTTCTTTTTTCTTTCTTCTTTTTTTTTTTAGTGAGGCAACTGGGGTTCGGTGACTTGCCCAGAGTCGCACGGCTAGTGAGTGTTACGTGCCTGAGGCTGGATTTGAACTCAGGTCCTCCTGACTCCCGGGCCAGTGCTCTTTCCACTGTGCCACCTACCTGTCCCCTAGGTGACCTTTTAAAATAATTCCTTTCCATCTTGCCTCTAACCTCACTGCTCATGCCCATCTCAGCAAAAATCTGATAATCTTCCTCCGCTTAATAAAAGTGAAGCTGGGCCAGAGCATCCTTAGGCTAAAGACTACCTGAGGATGCATGTCACAGGCTCAGATGGAGCACCCTCGTCATAGAATTGGAGCCTTGTGAAAGGTGAGATCATTCAACGTAAGTCCTTCCTCTGACAGAGAAAGAAACTGAAACCCAAGGAATGTCACATGTACTTGTATTTGTCTCTATGTGAAGAGATTTTATACACAGACATACATATACATGTAAAATCTCCCTTCATCCATGTATACATATATCTGTGTACATGTATATGTCTGTGTACACACATATGTGTTTGTACATAGGCAGCTAGGTGGCACAGTGGATAGAGCAGCAGGCCTAGAGTCAGGAAGACCTGAGTTCAAATCTGGTCTCAGACACTTAATAGTTGTGTGACCCTGGGCAAGTCACTTAACCTCCATTTGTGTGTTTCCTAGTCTGCAAAATAGAGATAGCAGCCACACCTAGGGCAGCGAGGTGGCGCAGTGGATAGCGTGCTGGGCCTAGAGTCAGGAAGACTTCTCTTTGTGAGTTCAAATCTGGTGTTAGACACTTATTAGCTAGAACCTGGGCAAGTTTCACTTCACCCTGTTTGCCTCACTTTCCTCACTTGTAAAACAAGCTGGAGGAGGAAATGGCAAACCACTCCAGTGTCTTTGCCGAGAGAATCCCAAATGGGGTCACAACAAGTTCCAGCGTCTGTGAGAAGCAAATGAAATAACATTTGTATGGTGCTTAGCACAGTGCCTGGCACATAGTAAGCATTATATAAATATTAGCTATTATTATTATTACATATATACATACCTACATACACAGATAAATATATATTTATAATTTAACTTAATTCCAGTGGAACTACTTTAGGAAATGTTGTGTTTGCATTAAATGAAAATGGCTCTCCTGCCATTCTTGTTTTAAAATTGTGTTAAATAGCTTGTGTTGATTTGGCCAAGATGAGTGCAGCCTAAAGTGGAATTTGTTACACGAGACTTTGGAGCGTACGTGCCCACGAGCTGTTGTAAACAGAAGGACTCGTTCATTCTTCCCTGTCTCCTTCATTTGACTTTCAGAGCGGTTCCTCTCTTGGGCTATCTACCTCAAGACCTGATTGGTACTCCCGTTCTGCTGCATCTTCACCCACGTGACAGACCTCTCATGCTGGCTATTCACAAAAAAAGCAAGTCATCCTTTTTAATGTAATGGAAGAGACTTTAAGGCATTGGGAGATTTGGTGACTTAGAAGTGCTCCTTTTGAGAAAACCAGCCTTGGGTAGAGTTCTTAAATGTAAATGAGACACACAAAAAGAACAGAGAAAGGTGAACAGACTTGAGTTTCTGGGAAGGATGAGCGCTCTGGGCTTAGGTCCTACAAGGAAGAGAGAGGACTGTTCTTCTGCAGTCTCTCTTGGCTTTAGATAGACTTAGCTGGCCAGAAGAGAAACATCCCAAAGTAGAAGGAAGAGGCAAGGAGGACGTTAGTGTTTCTTAGCAAAATCAGAGAGTTGTTTTGAAAGCAAGGAATTTTATAGCAGAATTTGACAGAGGAAGAAGCAAATTTACCAATCAGAATTGTGGAAGTGCTATAGAATGGCCAAGAAAGCAAGACCTACCAACTTGCTGTATACGAGAAACACACTGCAAACGGAAAGATCCCCCCAGCGTTAGAAGAAGGGACTGCAGGATGACTTACTCTACTGTAGCTGAATCCAGAAAGCCAGTCAGAGCCATCACATCATCTGACAAGGCAACAAAAAGACAGTAATCAGGAGAGACAAGCGAAAAGAGGATACTGTCATCCTGAAAGGGGCCAGACATGAAGCCATCAAAATTAAGTGTGCCTGCACCAAATGGCAGACCACAGAAGTACTTAAAGGAAAAGCTAACGAAATGATAGGAGCGTCTGGAGAGTGAAACAGTCACTGTTGGTGACAGACTTGAGATTTGGACACATCTGCCAGAAAAGCAAGATTGCAATCGAAGATATGGGCAGTATGTTAGGAGAGCTGGGCGTAGGGATCTTTGGCTTTTATCCAGTGGGCATATTAAAGAATAAACCTATTTTTCCACATGGTGCAACACCTTTATAAAATCATTTGCACCTTTGTATTTATTCACTCATTAAGGTTGTTGAAATCTTCATTAAAATTAGGCTTTTAGATCAATTTCCTTTTTCCAAGCAAATGTCTTCATTCCTGACCACAAATAATCAGTCACTGATTATGTAACTACTGACTTGTATCATGGAGTATGATTTCTACTCCTAAGGCACAACAAAGTAAGGACAGGGGAATATTGAGATAAACACATAACCATTTCATGAAAGCAGTCCACAGAAAGACTTAGCTGCGTTGATCAGTACAGTGACCCACCACAATTCCAAAGGACTCGATGAAAAATGCTGTCCACCTCCAGAGAGAGAAGTGATGGACTGTAAGGGTGGACTGCAGCAGATTTTTTCTCTTATTTTATTAATATCTTGCAACATAGTTAATATAGAAATGTTTTACATGATCTCCCATGTATAATGGGTATTCTTTTGTTTGCCTTCTTAGTGGATAGGGGAGGGACTGGAGGGATGGGGGAATTTGGAACTCAAGATAAAAACATGAGTGCTTAAAAAAATTTTTTTTAAAAAAGAAAGTCTACAAATCAAAATTTAAAGTAAAGATTGGGGGATTTTAAAACAGTAGGTTTTGAAAGTAGCATAAAAAAAGTGCCATTAAGGTTTTCTCAAATTATTATTAAAATGCTAACTGTTTTTTCTGTACATCTGAAATAATTAAGGATGAATCTTAAAATATACCTTGCAGGTTTGGTGGGGCTTTTTTGTTTTGTTTTGCTTTGTTGCTATTAGCATTGGTTAATCTTTATTCAAATGTAGAATTAATAGATGTTTCTAAATCTTACAGTCCTGCAGTATGGCGGACAGCCTTTTGACTACTCTCCAGTCAGATTCTGCACTCGAAATGGAGAGTACATAACCATGGACACCAGCTGGTCCAGTTTCATCAATCCTTGGAACAGAAAAGTTTCCTTTATAATTGGAAGGCATAAAGTGAGGACGTAAGTGAATTGCATCCATATCTCCTCCATTGCCCCCTGCCCTTGAACCCCCATCATCCTCACACTCTGACTTAGCCACATGGCAGGAATGAGAGGTGAGCACGGAGGACAGATGTCAGAGTAGCAGGCTCCCGCCCTGGATAGGCTTGGGTCTTGGGGTGAGAACACAAGACTTGTAAAGTGGTGAACGCTCCAGAGGGAGGGAAGGAAGAGCAGGGATGACACACAGACTTGTATTTGGATGCCTGGGTTCTTTGACCTTATAGAATGAGAACTAGGTAATTTACTCCTTCATTTCCTAATCTTACTGTTTTCGAGGGCTCTTAGTTAGGAGGCGGAGCCACATTTGGTTGTAGCTTGCTTTCAACTCAGTCAAACAGGCTTTTATTATAGTGTACTTGCTGAACTGGGCACTTCCCGAGGTGCTAGGGTGCTTTGGGCCGGTTCGTTGACTGGCTATGCCTTTTATGTTGGCGCTTCCAGGTGTACCCCCATTAGGAGGAGCTGGGGCAGAGGCCAGTGAGTGCCCCAAACCAGCCTTTCCTGAAGTAGTAGATGCCAGCAGAGTTGAAAGTGAAGCTTGTTTGAAAGAAGCCTGCTGAAATGAGATAAAGCCCCACTATCATATGGGTGCTAAGGAAGGTAGTGGGGATGGCACCTATTGGGAGTCATACTTGTTCATGTTCACACTTGGTATCTGGAATACATTTTTGCCTAAAAACAATGGAATCATTGCTGGGCCTCTGAACTAGCCCACAAAAGTTTTCATTGATGACGTAGTCAAATATATAAAGTAAATCCTCCCAGTAGATCATAGGCTTCTTAAAAAACAGAGTCTGTGTCACCACACCTGTCTTTGTATCTCCGATCCTGAGCACAGTGCTTTGTACACAATTACTTAATGCCCATTGCATTGAGAATGCTCTTAATACCTGCCTTGAGCTGCCCAAGTAGAAGAAGCCAGAGAAGGCTCTCCTTTGGCTGGGGTGGGGTGGGGTGAAGCAATCGGGGGAAGGAGGGGGAGCTGCAGTGCTGACAAGCAGGCCGGACTTCTGCAGGGCTGGGCCTTGGGCAGCACCAGCCAGCCGCTCACTCCTTTGCTCAGACTGTTTGCGAGCCGGTGTTTATGAACCAAGGGATGTGGGTCTTCTCAACACTGATCTCAATGATTTTGTTTAGGGGGCCTTTGAATGAAGACGTCTTTGCTGCTCATTCCTGCACAGAAGAGAAAACCCCTCATCCCAGCATTCAGGAGATCACAGAGCAGATATACAGGTTGTTACTGCAGGTAGGTTTCTTTGCTGTGGACTTTGTGCATTTGAGCAATGAGGTCTGCAGGTCACACAACAGAAGCAGCAGAGTGTCCTTTTAGGTAAATTATCAATGGTTTAAGACACGTTCATGAAAATTTCCTTCTGATAAACCAAGCGTTGTCAGATGACTACAGACCAGGTTACTGGTTACAGTTAGAGACTGCAGGACAGATTACGTTAGCCCAGCAGAGCAGTGGGAGATACTATGAAATCGTCCCAGCCCTGGGCAGTGCAACCATAAATCCTGGGGATCTTGGATGGGAAATCCAAACTCTTGAGGATGCCCCAAAAGATGCCTCCCAAGCCTCTGCTCTGGTGATTGTACCTACTGCAGACGGGCAGTCATGCCATCTCTGTCCCTCCTCCAGTTGGTCAGCACGCATTCGTTAAGTGGCGCGCCATAGCCAGGAGCGATGCCGAGTGCCGGACTGGCAGTTGGGGGCTAGGCCCTTGTATCTCTGTCTACAGAAGAAGTTTGTATCAGCAGTATGACATAAGTCCTTAAATTAAGCTTTCTGTCTGTAAATCCAGAGTATAGTTTGTTGATGTACTGTAACATCCTGCACTTAAGCAAAATGAGACTCTTCAAAACTGAATTTTATTTTTTATTAGTAAAAATCTATTTTCTTTCCCTTCCCCCTCCATCCATTGGGAAAGAAAGAAAAAAGAAAGAAAACCCATGTAATAAACATGCATAATTAAGCAAAGCAAGTTTACATATTGGCCACATACAAAACATATGCAACAACTTTTATGTTAGTCAGTATCTTCTTTAGCTTATTCATCCCTCTAGCTTAGCTTCCTTTTTTATTATCTGCATATCTTTTTAAAAAAAACTTTTTAAAATTAAATTTTGTTTTCAATCCACAAAAATCTTTCTGTCTCCCTCCCCCACCTCCCTCTACCCCCAATTGAAAAAGGGGGGGAAAAACCCTTATTACAAACCTTTACATTCAAGCAAAACAAAACTAACTCTTGCATTGGCCATGTCCAAAAAAATGTCTCAATCCCCACCAGCCCTCAACTCTCTGACAGGAGGTGGGCACCACATGTGGTCGTGGGTCCTGTGGAAACGGGTTGGCCATCGGGATGCCAAGAGCTTAGAAGGCTTTCCGAGTTGTTTGTTATGCCATTTCATTGTTGTTGTATGAATCGTCTTCCTGGTTCTGCTGCCTTCACTCACTGTCATGTGGGTCAAGTCTTGCCATGTTTCTCTTCTACCACCTTGGCTATGGCATGGCCATCATCCATTACATTGATAGAACAAGATTGGTCCCATTGATGAGTGCCTCCTCAGTTGCCACACCAAAGGGCTGTGCTGAATGTTTTTGTACATATGGGTCCTTCTCACTCTTTGACCTTTGGGGGAACAGGCCTGGTGGTGTATTCACTGGTCTTAAAGGTTCTGAGGGCCATAGTTGTTTCAAAATGCTTCCCAAGAACGTCTGGGCCGATTCATAGCTCTACCAGCCATGTGTCAGTGGGACCTTTTTCCTGCAGCCCTTCCAGCATTCTCATTATCTTTTGTTATCAGCTCTGCCATTCTGAGAGTGTGAGATGGAACCTCAGAGTTGTTTTAATTAGCATCTCTCTAATTATCAGTGATTTAGACCATTTCCTCATATGTCTGTTGATAACTCGGATTCCTCCCTTAGAAAACTTGCCTGTTCATACTCTTGGACCATTTTCAATTGGGGAATGACTCTTACTCTTATCAATTTAAGTCATTTCTTTATGCCTTATCAGAGAAAATTGCTGCAAAGATTTTTCCCCAAGTTACCTATTTCCTTTCTAATTCTAGCTGTAATTGGTTTGTTTGTAAAAAAACTTTTTAATTTTATGTAGTCAAAAGTTCTCTGTTTGATCTTACGTGATCTTCTCTTCCTGGGTTGGTCATGACCTCTTTCCTAGCCATAGATCTGAAAGGTAATTTTTTTCCTTGTCCCTCTGATTTGTTCATGATGTCACCTTTTTTGTCTCCTAGGTCACATGTCCACTTGGGTTTGGTTGTGTTTTTGTTTTTGTTTTTTGGTATAAGATGTGAGACGTTGGTCTGTATGTAGTTTACAAGAGGAGTCTTAAGACATACTTTCCAATGGCCATACTCATTTTAGATATTATTTTGATGACTCAACAGCTTTTACCTTCTTACTCCTTACACTTTATCAAGCTTGTTAAACAATCAATCTTTAAATGAGCCATTATTTTGTTTCCAAAACCAAGACTCTGGTCTCTGTTTACAGGCTGTGTAAGTGACTGTTCTTTGGCCAGTGGATTTTCACCTGTCTCAGGCTCCTTTTTTTTTTTTGACTAAAACTGATACAGTTGTTCTGGAAAAGCAGGCTGTAATTAGGCACAAAGGACCATTCGTGCCCTTAGACTCAGGCTCTGCTGCTGAGGCCCAGTACCCCAGGAGGTTCTCGACAGCAAGACAAAAAGAATCCCAGCAGAGTTGGCCCAGCATGTACCCAGTGATTGGGGCATGGCTTGAGACGCTGTGTTCTATGCATGTGATCGAGCAGTGCTGTGTGCTAAGTCATAACCAATGTGAAGTGGAGACTTGGTAGGAAGCAGCTCTGAGTGAAGAAAGCAGAGCAGGAAGACCAGTGGGCGTGTTGACTACTGTCATGTAAAGAAAGTCAGCCTAGAGAGATAGCCAGCCTCTGCCTAGCTTCAGTGTTCATGATGAATAAACCCCACAGCTCTCCGTCTCTTCCCCAAGAGTCCCTGCACAGGGACCACAGGGCAGCTCCGGGCTAACTCCATGAGGTAACGGGTCCGCGTGAGCTTGACGCAACACAGGGCACTGATTTGGAGTCAGAAGACCTGGTTTAAGGCCTGTCTCTTGTCACTTCTTCACCTCCCTGGGCTAAGCTCAATTCCTCACCTGTAAAATCTGAGCGCTGAGGTCCTTCCTATCTCTAGATCGATGGTCCTGTGATCCCGCAGTCCTGGGGTCAGTCCCCAGCACTGACCGGCCAGACGGCCCCTAAGGAGGGCAGCCAGCATGGGGAGGGTCTTGGAGCCCATGTCATATGAGGATCTGTTGAGAGAAGTGGGGAAGAGAAGGCTTGGCAGAGGGTGGAAGAGCTGCCTTCAGGTATCTGAAGGGCCACTGTGTTCTGTTTGGCTCCAGAGGGCAGAATGAGGAACAGTAGGTGAAGTGGGAAAGAGGACAGTGTGGACCTGGTGGTGTGAAAAACTTCCTCAAGGGAGCTGGTGATGCGCTCCAGAGGGAATGCCTTCCTTTCAGGGGTGTGTGTGTGTGTGTGTGTGTGTGTGTACACATACACTCACATATAGATACATACACACACATATAGATACATACATACATACATGTATTTTCAGGTATACATATCAGGTTGCTCTTCCTGAGGTTCTGACTCAAATTCAAATTCTGATTCCAAAAGTTAAAAGGTTTGAGATAAAACATCTCTGTTTTTGCGAACTGTTGATAACTGAACAGCTCTAGGGTGCGTCCTTCATAGGAGAGCATGTTGTCCAAACGGGATCTGTGAACTCGGTGCGTTTCTCTTCAGCCGGTCCACAACAGTGGCTCCAGTGGCTACGGCAGCCTGGGCAGTAACGGCTCCCACGAGCATCTTATGAGTCAGACGTCTTCCAGCGACAGCAACGGCCACCTCCATGAGGACCTGCGGAAGAGGAGGCTGGTATGTGGGGGCTTTTCCATCCTTTTTATTCCTGTCAGAAATCGGGCACTTGGCGTAAGTCCCCTGGCCTGTCTCCTCCCCAGAATGAGTGGGGCTGAGGGCCCTGGTGACCCTGTCCAAGGTCACCTCAGTCCTAGCTTTCCAGAAGTACAAAAGGTCAGCTTTGGGTGACAGGAGCCTCCAGAATGGTGGGGGAGTGTTCTTACCAAAATGTTTTTCTGCTTTGTGATATGATTCCATTGAGTTTAGGTGGCCCAGAGGGGGCAGTGTCTAATGAATGGTACTTTTGTTGTTTTCTTCAAGAATAACCGGAAAGGGATTTGTAAAGATGCCCAGAAGGTCACAAGCAAAAGCACCAATCTGTTTGAGAGTGGAGAAGAAACGAGGAGGCCAAGTACAGGTAGAGAGCCTCCCCCGTGGTGAGGGGCTGGCCAGAGGGACAATCCTTAGACTGCTTGTCCAAAACAGTCAGACACTGGGGGTGGAAACCATTTGGAAACATCGACCACAGGGAAAGGTCTAGGGGAAGGAGTCTCACCTTGATGGTTATTGGTTAAAGTGAGCACCCCAGCCTTCTGCGGTCAGAGATTCTGGAACACTGTAGCAAGCCAGCGGTTAGCTCGGCAGAAGGGAATGAGATTCCCAGGGGCAGGCGGAGGCCAGAGTTGTGGAGCACCTGGTTAGCTGGAGGGGTCAGGGCTGGGGTGCAGCCTCAGGTGGGTGAAGAAGAGGCTCCTGCATCACATTCACTGGTAGTGTTATTCTTCTGGGGGAAGGTGACAAATGCACGAACTGTTCTGCTGTTTTTACAGAAAGTCAGATGAATTCGAGTGCTCAAACCAAAGCTATCTTGGCTCCTGAGAAGGACAGTGGAGGCCCTGGCTTGCCAAAGAACGTAATGACTGAGGAGCTGGCCTGCAGGAACCAGTCTGCATACTCCTACCAGCAGATAAGCTGCTTAGACAGCGTCATTAGGTATACAACTGCCTTGATGTCATTTCTCATCAGTTCCTCCTGGATGAGGCCGAACTCTTCCTTCATTTAAGACTTTCCCACCTTTGCCCCCTGCCAGGTACCTGGAGAGCTGCAGTGTGGCTGGGCCGCTGAAGAGGAAGTGTGAGTCACTGCCTGAGGTGGCACTTTCACCCCTGGAGGATGAGCAGAAGTCCCCCACAGAGCCAGGACCACCACTGGCAGCAGGTGATCTTGAGTTGGGCGCTTAGCTGGGTCTTTTTTGGGTTTGGCCAAGTAGCTACTGATTTTGAAATTCTTGAATGCCACTTTACAATTCTAGAAATGTCCTTCTTTCCCTTTGTCATAGAGAGGTCCTAGTCAACCTCTTAACAGACTTTAGGGGAGAAGCTCTGCCTTTTTTAAAATGGATGTCTCAGAGCAAAGAGGAGGCTCTTAGACTCAGAGACCCAAAAGTCCAGGCCCCTCGTTTTGAGACCCAGAGAGGAGGAGTCATGTGCTCGAGTGCAGACAGCTGGAGCTCACTGGGTCTGCCAGCCCAAGTTCCAGCTCTTTTTCTGCTCTCCTGGTTGATAGATCCACATTTCGAAGGGCTATAGAGTCTTACAGAGCTACCACTTCCATGATATGAGGACTCAGTTATGATTATTTAAATTTAGCATAAATCAGATTAAAGCGGTTGCAGCATGCTCATTACATGTTATAAGGCCATCGCCAGCATTAGGAAATGGTGTATTGTGGAAAGGAGAGAAGTCTTGGTGTGACAACTGTCTACAGTGGGTCCTTTCCTTATGGATGAGGAAAGAAAAAACCCACTCCTTTTCCAAGACCGAGCAGATTCTTCCAGCCCAGTAGGGATGATTTGGTAATGATAACAATGCCCTTAGAGTAGCCACGTGCCCCCTGAGGATGGGTCCGCTGTTGGGAGTGGAGTGCTTCCTTTCCTCTTCCCTGATTGGAGCATGTGGGGCCACAGGGCCATGAGGCCACCTCTTCAGAGACAGGAAGGGGTCTGGCTCTGCGGGTGTGGCTGTCATGTGGATGGTCCTTTGGGTCCCGAGACACCGGGCTGAGCAGAACGTTCTGACTGCTCTTGTGTCTCCTTGTCACCCACTCTCCATTTTTGTCTCTTTTTTTGACCCTTTTAAAGAGGAGACGTCGATGGTGAAAGTGCCCTTACGTCCTGCTGTCGCCGTCCTGAAGCCATCCAAAGCAAACGGCCACCTGGCAGTTGGTGCTCACTTGACCTCCTTGGCCCTCCCTGGCAAGGCTGAGAGTGTGGTTTCCTTCACCAGTCAGTGCAGCTACAGCAGCACCCTGGTCCACGTCGGCGACAAGAAGCTGCAGCCTGAGTCAGGTGGGTTTGCCACTGTCGCCGTCCCCTTCGTGAAGCTAAGAGGAGCTTGTGTCTCCAGGGCCCAGAGCGATGACCCTTTGACAGTTCCCTCAACTCTCTGAATGTACCGTGTGACTTTGGTTAATGTGAGTGGCCTTTTTATCCCATTTAAAAGCAATGATGTGAAAACAGGCCAATATGAGGGCTTAGGTTTCCCCCAGAAGAGTCCCCAGGGCAGTTCTGGGCTAGGTCCCATTCCATTAACCAACTGCCTGCCATTCTGTGGTGTGGTGGATCTCAAAATCACGTCTCTGGGGTCTTGAATCACCAATGAAAGTAGTGCAGTGGAGTTAATAAGGCAAATGCATTGGAAAAAGATTTTTCCATCACAGTTTAAAACAGACCAAAGCCTTCTAGCTCATCAGGGTTTTCCTCTGATTTTAGCGTTCACTGAGTCATTTATCTGCTGCAGGCCTCAGGAGCCAGTGTCACAGGAAAGAATGACAGGGGGACGTAGCTCTGTGTGGTGTCGTGTCAAAGGCCAACTGTGGATAATAGCATTTGAGCCTGTTTCTTTCCCTGTTCCCCTAGAGATGATAGAAGACCCTGCGAGTGGGATGGAGTCCCTGGACAATGCAGCCGCCCCCTCCTCTCACGGCGACTCCAGCCCGGAGAAAGGGCCCCCCAAGAAGGTGGGTCTGACCAAAGAGGTGCTGGCCGTCCACACTCAGAAGGAAGAGCAGAGCTTCTTGCACAAATTTAAGGAAACCGGAAGACTGGGCACATTTCAGTCTCGCTGCCGTTATTACCTGCAGGAGAGGTCCAAGGGGCGCCCTGGAGAACGGGGTGAGTGACTGACCTCCAGGGGCAGGGAAAGTCTTGCTGAGTCTCAGGTGTTTGCTTCCTCTGCCTTTCCCACTGTTTACCTCCCTTCGCCTATGCCAGAGATCGATGCCCTACAACAAAGAATAAAAACCAGGGCGACGTCCAAGAGGCCAGCACTGTCTGGGCCTTCCGCACCCATAGTCCTTCACGTCAGGAGAGAACAGAGGGAAGGGCTTGGTGGTTCAAATTCACGTGCTTTCTTGTGGCTGTTGTTTGTGTTTACATTGTTGTGGTCAGGGGGGTTGTGTGTGTATGTGTGTGTGTGCGTGTATGTGTGTGTGATGTGGAGTCCCATGTTAGTTAGAATCCAGATCCTGTTCCTTTGCTGGGCAGGTTCTGCAGTGTGCTGGAGCTGCTGGTCCAGAGGATGAAGGTGGCCCCCAGGGCTTCCTCTCACCCTTTACCCTCTCCTTCAGATCAGTGGCCACTTATGGAAACCCTGGACTTAAAGGCTGTTCACAAGATTCCTGCCAGGGACAGCTGCCTGGAATGCTGGGATGCCTCCAGGCCTGCCGCCTCCAGTACACTGGCCCCCTGCTGACTCCCAGAGAGGGCTGAGTGGGAGGGCCTCAGTGTGCAAGGTGGCTCGCTGTAAAACCTAATTCAGGTCATTTTTGCATTATTTTAGTTGTTCGAGGACTAAGAAATAGTATTTCTGGACTGGATTCATCTTGGAAAAAAAACGGAAAGAACCGAAAACAGAAGTCCAAGCGCATGAAGCCGCACGAGTCATCGGACAGCACAGCTTCGGGCACCAACGTCCCACCTCGGATGCCGCTGGTTGGCCTGAACTCTACGGCCTGGTCCCCGTCAGACACTTCCCGGGCCAGCTGCCCTCCAGCCTCGTTTCCCACAGTGGTGCCCGCATACTCTCTGCCTGTTTTTCCATCACTGGGAATTGTCCCAACCTCCGGAGGTGTGTCAGCTGTGCGGGCCTCCCAGGCTCCTGTGAATGATCCGGGGAACTCCCAGCATCGTATTTCCCTGCAGCCACCGGCATTCACCACCCCCTTGACTCCGGTCATGGCAGTCGTTACCCAATTACACGTTCCCTCCAATGAACCCTGCCGTGCACCCATCATTCTACCCTGGCCAGCATCCCACGTGCTCTTCGCCAGTGGTGTTTGGGGCCCAGCCCGACTTCCCTGTTCAGGCGTCTTTCTCATCACAGACATTATGCCCGGCGCAGTCGTCTGATTGCCCCCTGGGTGAAAGGGAGAGGCCTCCTGCCACAGGGGCCCTCGAGGGGCCGTCTCGATCCCCAACACCCCAGTCCATGGGAAGGCAGGACCAGGCGTCGCCCCCGCTCTTCCAGTCTCGGTGCAGTTCCCCCTTACAGCTCAATCTGCTCCAACTGGAAGAGGCAGCCAAGGCTGTGGACGGCCCGGTGGCGGCTATTTCAGCGTCGTCGGGAGGACGCGGCCTGTTGAGCGAAGGATCAAATGATAAAACAGTTGAGTTCGATGATGGCAAAAGACCAGCGCCTCGCAGAGTGAGCATTTCGTCTGTTCTCCTAAAGAGTGGGGAGTGGCTGGGAGGAGGGCGGCGTCTCTGCTGGGCTCTCGGCCCCACCTGTGACTCAGTGCCTTGTCTAGGCTGCTTTTCAGCAGCTCTTGACAAGCCGTGCTTCTGGACTTCATTCCAGCAAATTAGAATATTCGAAGCGTTTCTTTTTTCCAAAAAGAACCTGGAATTCAGTGTCACTCAGGGACGATAAAACGCAGCTTCAGAGTAACATCTTCTGTTTCCCTGGTCCGTTTGAAAGATGCGCCTTCAAACCTAGAGGAAAGACAGAGGTCAGCAGTAGGGACTTAGGAAGGGCCATGAGCATGGTCAGCTCTGTGCCTAAGGAAGCTTAGTGGGTAGTAGGGGTTGGAGTGGGCAGCATCCTTGAGGTGGCGAGCCCAAGGGCGGGGCTGCTGCAGTGGTGGGGACAGTGGGAAGACAAAGGCAGCAGCTGGTCGAAGAGATCAGAGGGCCTGGAAGCTAGCTGAAAGAATAGAGAAGGTGAGAGTCAGAGCTGGTGCTGGGACCTGGAGCACGGATGATGGTGGGGAGATCCCTGGCCTGGGGTTCAAGTTAGCTCTGCCACAAAACTGCCTGTGGCCTGGGAACAGTCCCTTAAACTTTTGGGGTTTCAGTTTCCTCATTGTCACATGAAAAGGCTGGACCAGATGCCCCGTAGGGGCCCCTCCAGCTTCGAGTCCACAGCAAAAAGGTTTCCCATTAGCCACAGAGCCTCTCCAGAGCAGTTGGCTTTGTTCCCTTCTCTTGGGCAATGAGCCATCAATAAGGGCTCTACTAGGGCAGCTGGGTGGGGAAGTGGATAGAGCAGGAGGACCTGAGTTCAAATGTGGCCTAAGACACTTCATACTTACTAGTGTGACTCTGGGCAAGTCACTTAACCCCATCGCCTAGCCCCGCCCCCCAAAAAAATAAACTGCTCTACTAAGAAGTATCTTGGAGCTACTTTATTAGACTGACTTCTTAAGGCTTTAAAAACAAGGTGTCATTCATCAGTCAGTCAGCAAGCTTTTATTGAGAGCGCTGTGTGCGAGGCTCAGTGCTGGCCGCCAGAGACACGAAGGCAGAGTGTAAGCTTCCCTCGGAGTTCATGTTCCATGGGGGCAAACATGTGTGATGCAGACACAGAGAAGTAAAGGCAGAGTGAGTACAAATGAAGTCAGGTTGGTGCCGACTGGCCTTCTTTCTGCTTGGCCTCAGGAAGCAGTGCCGAGCGTCCACCGCCAGCTTGCCTCCTTTACCATTTCTGAGGAAGGGCACCATGCTGCGGAGCTCGATGAAGCATGGCCTTTCCCTTCTCGTAAACAATCCTGTTCTCTGTTTCTCAAGATCGACTTGCCGATGGACGCCCACAACAGTGATGCCCTTTCTATGTCCAGTGACTTACTCGAGATCTTGCTGGCAGAAGATGGGTGCTCTGCCACTGGGTCGGCTTCCTCTAGGAGCGGCGTGTCGGCCGCCTCTGAGTCGTTGGGGTCCGGGTCTCTCGGCTGTGGAATGTCCAGAACTGGCACTGGTGAGTTCTGCTGACTTTGAAATACTGTCATGTTGAGAAAGCACAGGACTGGGGCAGCTAAGCAGTGCAGTAGAGCTAGGAGGACCTGAGTGCAAATCTGGCCTTAGATGCTCAACACTTACTAGCTGTGTGACCCTGGGCAAGTCACTTAACCCCAACTGCCTCACCAAAAAGCAAAAAAAAAGAAAGAAAGAAAGCAAGCCCAGGGCCGTTGGAGTTGTCCTGATGCCAGCTGTCGTCCATTCTCTGCTGGTCTGTTTTTAATCGTACTCCAGCCAGTAATTCTTAGGGTTTTTTTTAATGGATCTCTTTGGTTTTGACACAAATCCTGTCCTCATTAACAACCCCGACAAACCTTGTGCTAAAAACCAGGGGAGCAAAGCCGGTGCATGTGGTGATTACGCTGAGCAAAGCTCACTGCTTTCTTCTCTTGTGGTTTTCCATTTCTTAATGAAAGGAACAAAGTGTGGTTTTGATGTCAGATTTACTCATTGGTTCCCTATTAACTCCCAAGATCAAATGTGAGCCCTTCGCTCCCTGGCCCAGCTGTCCCCGCAGCACAGCTCTCGTCCTCCTCGTAGCACACTCTGAGGTCCAGCCTGACTGGCCTCTGCTCCTCCCGCACGGTGATCCGTCCCATCCCCAGGCCTCTGCCTCAGAGTCCCTCTCCTCCTTTAAGACACAGCTCAAGAAACACCTTGTGCCTCGGCCTGGTGGCACGCGCCTGGCCTCCCTTCTAGAGGGGAGGCTGAGGCTGGCAGGTGCCTCGTGTTCAGGAGAACTGAGCAGCAGCAGGGCTAAGCCCAGCCGAGCCACACCAATATGCTGAGTCCCTGGGGACGAGGGACCGGCCTGGGTTGGAAACAGAGCAGGTCAAAACTTCAGGGCTGATCAGTAGCAGGATTGGGCCTGTGAGTGACCACGGGATGAGATGGGGAAGCCTGGCTCTTAAAAAAAAAAAACAAAAGGAGGAGGAGGAAAAGCAGGAGAAGAGGAGGAGGAGGAGGAGAAGGAACTTGTGGCCACAGCCTTTCCCCGTCCCCCTCCTTCCCTACCTTGGGCTGAGCTGCCCAGGCCTTGGCCCTGGACGGGCTGGTGTCTGCCTATGCTGGTCACCCTTTAGAATATGCAGCCCCTGGAGGGCAGGGGCTGGTCCGTGGTTGTCTTTGTGTCTCCTGCCCCGGCACCCAGAGGCTCCTAATTAATGCTTACTGCCTGATGGCCCTCCTTCAGCGTCCCCACCAGCGTTGGCACCTGGCAGGGCAGACAGTTCAGGTCAGCCGAGGAGCCTGTGGGGAGGTGGCAGGGAAGCCCTCCTGGGACTGACTGTGTGCTTGACCTGACCTAAAGACAAGTGAGGGAGAGGGGGCCGGAGGGGAGGGCCTGTCCATGGTGGCCATTTTGAGTCCCCTTCAGAATCCTTGGAAATAGTAGCAAAATGCAGAGGGAAAGGGGGGAGCCAAATGGCCGTCCTGTAGAAATCTTGCCTTTGGATTATGCAGATAATTTAAGAATTAAAAACAAACAGAAAATGATATCCATTACCCCAGGCATTCCTCCAAATAGCTGCCATTTCTCTTTTTTTTCCCTTCTCTGCCCTAAGAGCTATAGAGCCAGGCACACAACGCAGGGCGGACGCGCTGGGTTTTGTGACGTGTGGTTTTCTCTGGTTGCACAGGCAGTAGCGAGACGAGCCACACCAGCAAATACTTTGGCAGCGTCGACTCCTCAGAGCAGTCATAGGGCCAGACTCACCGCTGGCCTTCCTGAAAGTGAGCGCTTTCTCAAGTGCGTCCTGCAGGACCCGGTCTGGCTGCTGATGGCCAACACCGACAACGATGTCATGATGACCTATCAGCTGCCTTCCCGGTGAGTGGCTGCCCATTGACTTGGGGCTTCAGGAGGTGGGACGGTATAGCGGCAGGAGTGCCGAGGAGAGCCAGCCTCGCTCCTGCCTCTGACACCGCCAGCAGGGTGACCCTGGGCACGTCTCCCCCTGAGACCAGAAGGTGCCAGCCTGTGGCAGCGCGGGACAACCTGCACATTCCCTGTACCATGAAGTCACAGATTCCATACACAAATATCTGTCCGAACTTGTAGAATTAGTCGTCTTTCAGGAAGCTAAGGAGATTCCTTTCTGGTTTAGCCCTAACCTTGCTGAGCCCCCTTGATGCCTCCAGCCAGGTTCTTGCAGGACCCTCCTCATGGGCCTCCCTGCCTCAAGTCTCTGCCCTTGCCAGCCTGCCCTCCATTCGCTACCAGAGAGATTTTCCTAAAGCACAAGTCACTCCTCTGCTCAGTGAATCTCAGCGGCTCCCTCTCACCTCCAGCATCCATGACAAATCCCTCCATCTGGCTTTGGAGCCCTCTCCAGCCTGGCTGCAGCCTCCCTTTCAGCTTTGACAGCTCCCCTGGTCTTCTCACTGTTCTTCCCAGAGGCTCCTCATTGCCTACCCCCACGCAGTGCTACCTCAGCTCTGCCTTTTAGAATCCCGATTCCCTCAGGCGCTGCCTTCTGTTCCCTCTGCCCACCTCCTCTCCCTGTGGTTTGTACACACTTCTGGGTCGTGTCCCCCAGGGGGTGCCAGCACCCTTGATTAGCTGGTGGCCGTTGTCATTACGAGGTCGGCTTTGGTCTGTGCTATCAGAGAGCTTTGTATAAGTGCGCGGCCCATGGGACCCCCCCCAAGCAGTGACTCCGGGGCAAGCAGCATGGTTTCCCAGGGTCCCTAGCAAGTGGTTGAACTCAAGTCCAATGTCCCCTTTGCTTCATTCCAAGTCCTTCGTGCCAGACCCTTATGCCCAGGGGAGGCATCTTCAGGCCTGCCCTTTGTATCACATCTCCTGCATCCTTGTCATTAGAGGAATGAGCTTTGTCTTGTTGAGAGATAAGAGATGTGGAGATGGGGAGTGGCTTGGTGCCTGTGCCATGGCAGGGATAGTGTCTGCCGGTCCGTCAGTCTGTCTGTGCAGGAGTGTGGGTCAGGGGTGATCACTGTGGCCTGGAACTGAGCTTTCATGGGAGACTTAGCCTAGAGCTGAGCTTCCTGGGCCTAAGGAGGGGGGGAGTCCCTGCCCAGAACTACATTTGTAAATGTGCACAAGAGCAGCCTTACAAAGAGAACCGATTCTGTCCAAATACAGCAATTGCCATCTTTAATTTTTTTTATTAATTAATTAATGCGGTTTTTTTAGTTTTCAGCAATCACTTCCATAAGCCTTTGAGTTTTAAATTTCCTCCCCTTCCCTCCCTACCTCTCTCCCCAAGACTGGTGCTCAATCTGATATAGGCTCTACATATACATTCCTATTAAACATATTCACCATTGGGGGGGGGTTGGGCAATGAGGGGTTAAGTGATTTGCCCAGGGTCACACAGCTAGTAAGTGTTATGTGTCTGAGGCCAGATTTGAACTCAGGTCCTCCTGAATCCAGGGCCGGTGCTCTATCCACTCAGCCACCTAGTTGCCCCTTCATTTTTTTAAGAAACAATTCTTGGACCCCATGGTCAAGAGCTCTTGCTACAGAAAAACACTCCATGAGATTTGATCCTTTTCAGGTCAAGAATGAGGTCATTTGTCTGCTATGAAATGAATAGCTCCACAGACTCGCCCTCCCCACCAGTCTCTCAATTGGCTTTTATTAGTTTATTTAAAGATGAAAAGTCACAGCCCTCCTAGTGGTCATGATCTGCCAGGCGGATTCTTAGGGGACCTGGGATTTTATGGGGAGGCCAAGGGAAAAGGCATCTAAACCGACCTCACCCAAGACATACTAATGAATAAATAATGAACTGATGTGGGAGATGAGGGCTGGGCAGGGCAGGCTGAAGTGACTGAGGACCGTCTCCATCTCTGGTCCAGAAATCTAGAAGCTGTTTTGAAGGAAGATCGAGAGAAGCTGAGGGCGATGCAGAAATCGCAGCCCAAGTTTACAAACGAGCAGAAGCAAGAGCTGCACGCGGTCCACACGTGGCTGCCCCGGGGAGGCCTTCCCAGAGCGCTGGACCTGGCCGTAAGTGGGCTGCTCGGCATCTGGGATCTGAGCAGCGGTGTTCTGGGCCCCCAGGGAGCGCCCCAGTACCCAGAGCGTGGCCTGGAGCTGCGGGACCTGGGGAGCCCTGCATCCCAGTCTGTCCCATTTCCTCATCTGTAAAATGGGATAATAACCCGCCTCCCAGGGTTGTTGTCAGGATCAAATGAGGCAAAATTTGTGGAGCGCTTAGCGCTAACACTGGCTGGGCACAGAGTCGTGTCCGACTCCCCCTGACCCCAGTGGGGTTTTCTTGGCAGAGATACTGAAGTGGTTTGCCATTTCCTTCTGCAGCCCATTTGACCTATGAGGAAACTGAGGCAAGCAGGGTGAAGTGACTTGCCCAGGGCACACAGCAGGCACTATATAAAGGCTCCTGCCTTGTTAGAGCTCCTGGGTCTGGGGGCAAGGGGTGGTCAGCAGAGCGGAATAACAGAGGAAGGCTTCGATGGCCCTTGCGAGCTTAGCCCTGTCTGTGCAGCCCGACTGTGTGTGGCATTTTCTTCAGGCCCTTTGTGATCCTGGTCACTTCTCTGGACATGCTCCAGCCTGTCCATGTCCTTCCTGAAGTGGGGTCTGCAGAACCGAACCCAGGCCTTCACTGGAGGTCTGACCCAGCCAGAGGACAGTGGGGCGCTAGACTATCTAACTGGGGGTAGGGGGCAAGACTCTTACTAGAGAGTAATGAGAGGAGAAGGCAGGGCTTTGCCCAGGTCCGGCCACGCTCTGGCACCGGACAAGGCGAGGACGCCTCTCTCCTCAGGCCCTCGGGGATGGGCTCTGCCCTCTGCTCCCACCCCAAGTAGGCCTCCCTCAGGACCAGGCCCTCAGTAGGTGCCAGGAAAGGTCGGCCCGACACCCAGGGATCTTTCTGTCCCATGCCGGCCTCTGCTTCTGGTGTTGTGTCTCAGGCCCAATCCCTCTAGGCCTGGCTCAGGCCTCCCCGCCATGTGCCTTTCCTCCTCCTGGGTGTGTGTGTGTGTGTGTGTGTGTGTGTGTGTGTGTGTGTGTATGTGTGCATGCATGTGAGTGTATGTGCATGTGCATATGTATAAGACAGTTGCCAGCTCCAGCCTTGTGTTGGAGACACTTGTGTCGCCATCTTGTCTCCTGCGCAGGGGAGGTCTCTGGGGCCAGAAACTGGGTCTTTGTCTGAAGTCTCCCACACATTGTGAGCACACATTTGTGGGGTGTTCAGTCTTTCCCTTTGCAAAGAGGCCAGGATGGGTAGGGTGTGGCCCAGCATCCCCATGACTACACTCAGGCCGGGCTAGGGAGGTCAGGCAGAGTCTCCCACTGTACTGACAGGAAGTTCGACCCAGCTGAAGTATGGGGCCAGAGCAGGCTACAACCCCCCCAGGGCAAAGCCATGGTCAGAATCTGAAGGGAAAAGGCCGGGAGCCTAGCCAGATGGATGACTGAGCTGGCTGCCTGGATGCGAGGGCCCAGGGTGAGTCCTGTGGGGCTGGGCCAGGAGCCCTAGGAAGAGCGTGGCCTCTCCCAGGCTGACGACTGCGATGTCATGTGTCCTCCCGTGAACATAGCGAATGTCTGCCTGCTCACCAGCCCTGTCCCCTTCTTGTCCTTTCCAGATGTGCCCTGACTGCGAGGATAGCCAGAGAGAGCGTGTGGATGGGCCGTATGATGAAGACCTTCCAGCAATGGAACTCAGTGAAATGATGGAAACCCAGGACGAGAAGGGGGTCCAGCCCACACCCCGAGGGACCAAAGAGGCGACCTAGTCCTGCATGACCACCCCGGGTACCTGCTGGCCAGTGGCCACAGCCGAGGGTGCTCGAGGGACTGTTCAGACAGCTTGAAGCTTGGTCTGAGTGAAGTAACTTATTCATGTCAACTTTTTTGTTTTAGAAAAAAGGACACTTGTCTGAAGGAATCAGTGTAAGAACTGGTGAGATTCACCACGCTGTCTACAGGCTAGGGGAAGGGAGGGGCCACCTTTAATTCAGCAGATGGACAGGAGCTCTGCAGAGTGGACGGCGCTGCTCCCATGAGCTCATCGCACACCCATCGTGCACAGCTGTCTTTTCCCGGTTGAATGTGTGACCCCTGTATCTGGGGAGAGTTTCTGGGGATTCCCCTCAGAGGACATGTTGAAGACCCAATGGGAGGTCATTCAAAGCTTGCTGTGTAAAAATTATTAAGTTGTTAATATTCGAGAAAATTGTTCCGGGCTGTCAAAATGTCCAGCCCCCAATTCTGTCTTATTTATTAAGCTTCTTTCTATCTAAATTATAATTTAGTCATAGTAAAAAAAAAAGTTTAAAACAAATAGGGAAGCCAGAGAGCAAATCAGACCTCTTCTTGCCTTTCTGACAACTGCCCAGGCTTCAGTGGCTTGGCAGAGGACAGGGGGGTGGCCAGGGGTGAGGTGGTGGCTCTGGGGTTTGCTCCAAGTGTCATAATAGATAAACCAACAAAAAAAGATGAGATTTGTGGTGAGTCTGGTGAGATGCTTGTTTACACTTTTAGTGAAAGTGATGGTGTATGATATATTACAGGAGATAAAGTCCCAGGCGGCCTCACCCGGCCATGGACATGTATGGAATTGTTCTTGATCCAGCTCGGGCAGGGTCAACTGTTACGGTGGCATGATGGCAGCACAGGAAAGGCCCTGCAGCCAGGGAGAGGCTGATGGCTCGGGGCTCTCCCCAGCCCCAAACCTGGTCTCCCCTTCCCTAGTCCCCAGATGGGTGGTTGTTGTTACCATCGTCGTTTCTGTTACTCTGTCACTTGGCTTCAAGAGCGTGGTCATCATTCTTCAGCCTCTCACTCTCGGCAGTCAGCCATTCCCTTCATGTCCTTGACCCTGCAGAACCTGCTGATGCTGAGAATTAATTAAGGAAGTACCGCAGACCCAGAATTCTCTAGACCCTTTGTGCTGTGACCACCTGTTCCAGGACATAATGGGCAATGCCCCGTTTGCACACTGGCCTGGCCAGCCCTGGTTCCTAGGCCCAACATCAGACCTAATGCCTTTTTAGGCCTGCAGATTGTTGTGGCCCTGAGGAGGCCTAGGGAGACCCAGCTCTTTGATGGACACTCTGCAAAACCTGGGGGTTATCTGGGAAGTATTATAATTTGGAAAACCAATGGTATCTGCTTGTGTTTGGTGGGGAGATGACCACTGATAAAACAGTTCATTTTACATTGGACTCTGGTGTGGAGGAACAGAGGAGGAAGGAGTTTTGTGGTTTTTTTCTCCTCAAAGGCCTTTAAGTTAAAAAAAAAACTGCTTTCATGATTATGAAGGCCATTCAGTTTGTTTTTTTTTTAATCTCATATTGAAGGTCCTCTTTATAGTAAATTCACTTTAGTCTTGAAAACAAAAACCTGTCAGCTGCCAGATCAGACCTGGAAAACTGCAGTTCTAAATGAATCTAAGAAATATTCCCATCCTTTAAGCCTCAGGCAGGGCTCACCTTGGGATTTCAGCAGCCCTTCCAGGACTCCCTCTCAAGTGGGATGGCAGTTAGCGCTCTAAGACTGCACCATACACACACACACACACACACACACACACACACACACACACACACACGCACACGCGTGCGTGCTTTCCAGAGGGTTTCCCCACCCTCACTACTAGGGGTCTGTTTCTCATCTGTGTTTTTGTATCGTCTCGTCCAGACAGGGAATGTTTTTTACCTACCTGTTCTAACAAAATGTCAGCTGTCAGAACTCTTCAGGTCATTTTGTGGCTGTCTTTCTACAGTGTCGGTAATTAAGCCTGGCCTCTTTTTCTGTGAAACGGACAGCCAGCCAGGCAGCCAGATGGATACATGGAGCCAGCTGTCGGAGAATGTCCGCTGCCTTTGAAAGCTGAATCTGTGTTGGTCCTGATTTCAACTCCATGTGATGCCTTGTTTCCGAGTCTTTGTGGACAAGCATCTTGCTCACGCGAGGATTCTGAGTTCGCTGTTTGTGGCTACTTTTTATGACTTTTTTGCCTTTTAGAAAATTGGCTAAATAAAGTAAATATATTTTTGTTTGTCTCGTTTTCTTGGGTCTATGACACCATGTCCACCCCAAAGCAGCCCAGAAAGGAACAAATGAAATGGGCAATTAAGCACACAGTAGCTAGAATTGAGATTAAAAAAAAAAAAAACCTCCTCCCCTGCAAACACGATTGGGAATATATATATTTATTTATTTGTTTGCTTGCTTTTTGGTGAGGCAGTCAGGGTTAAGTGACTTTCCTAGGGTCACACAGCTAGTAAGTGTCATGTGTCTGAGGTCAAATTTGAACTCGGGTCCTCCTGACTCCAAGGCCAGAGCTCTGTCTACTGCACCACCTAGCTGCCCTGATTGGGAATATTCTTGAAAGCAACTTCAGTTTAAAAAACAATCCCCTGGCGCTGAACTCGTAAGAAAGCTGGGGACTCCTCTCATATGGCATTTTAACCTGGTCGTTTACCCAGTAAAAGGTTTTGCCAAGTCTCTCATCCGTGAGGAAAAGGTGGCGAGATGAGGATGCGCCGGTAGTGCGGTTAGTTGGACTTCAACCAGTTGATGGTGTCACCCCGGGATCTGTACTGAGCCCTGTGCTGAGTGAACATTCTCACAGTTGTTTGAATAAAGGCCTGCATGGCCTGCTCCTCCAGTTCCAGAGGACACCAGGCTGGGTGGCAAAGCTAGATGACAGCTGGAGTGCCAAAAGGATTTTGACAGGCTAAAAAATGGAGCTGCATTGGCCAAGATGGAATTCAGTGGAGATGAGAAAATCTGACCCTTGGGATCAGGAGCTCAACCCCAAGCCCGGGGAGCTGGGGCTACTTAACAGTTTGTCTGGAAAAAGAGCCTGGGGTACTAGTGGCCTGCCAGCTCAGTATGATATAATACATACTGCAATATGACAGGCAAGTTGATTTGGGGCTGGATTATTAGAGGAGGCTGCATGGATTCCAGGAATGAAGAGGAGACAGTCCCTCCATACTCTGTCCTCAGTACACCACCTCCCTGGAGTATTGTCGATGTATTTTAGAAAGGATGTCGATGAGCTAAAGAGGAAGGCAGTGATGAGAGGGTGACGGGCCTTGAGTCCAGGTCACAGGAGAGTCAGCTGAAGGAATGGGAGCTGCAGCAGGGATGGTCCAGGGGCCTGCAAACTGTCCTCAAGTCCCTGGAAGGCTGACCTGGAAAAGAGAGATTAGATCTTTCTGTTGGGCTCTGCCCCAGGGCGTGAACTGTAGGTGGTCCTGCCAAGCTGGGACGGCTTCAGGGACCTGGACGAGGACTGGGGGCCTCTGGTCCAAGGGCTGGCCCAGCTCAGCTCACAGAGGCCCAACCCTGGGAAGTGGGGTGGGGTGGGAGGCGAATGGGGCTGGAGATTTTGTCCGAAGTCTGCCTGTTCAGCCTTAGAAGGGGGTTAGGAACTGGGTCAGTGGGAGAACCACCCATGTAGGCAAGATGCAAGAGCCTTCTTAGGCTCCCAAGACTTGGAAGCCCCCTGGTCCAACCGGCTAACTTTATAAGGCTCAGGAGGTCATAGGAGCATGGAGCTAAAGCAGGAAGGGCCCGAGGCCTGGCCCCAGATCTCCTGGTGGGATGTAGGGATCTGAGCCTGAGCCCCAGGACACCAAATCCAGCCTCTTGCCACCACTTCCCTCTCTCTCCTTGAAGTCTTGGCTAGATGTGGGTGCCTAGGCCCAAAGGGCACAATTTTGCCTCAAAGCAAACAAACACCTTCCCAGGGGGCCAGCCCTCCGTTTCTTCACTAAGTGATGGGTGGCTGCCAGACCGTCTCTGGCACCTCCTCAGCACAGATGGAGGGGCCTGCCTGGTTTATGGTGTTTACTCGTACCCAGTAGGACTGAGAGCTGTGTATTTCCGGGTCGAGGCCTCTCGGAACAGTTCCTGGCCAGATCAAAGCTCAGAAGGCTGCAGAACAATCCGCTTACCCCGGGGCCCTTTGAACAGGGCTGTTGGACCTCAGGGACAAATGGCAGCCAGTTCACTGAGGCTGAGGAGGGGAAGGGGGAGGGGAGGCAGTCAAAGGGGTCAGGGAACTGCCCATGGCCACAGAGAATGTTTGGATCCAATTAGAAGTCAGGGCTGGAAGAGCCCTAGGTCACATCCTCATTGATTTGGAGCGAGAAGGACCTTCGGTCTAGCTTCCCCCACTTTACAGCTGAGCAAACTGAGGCACAGAATGGTAAGACCACACAGCTAGAAAGCTCTCTGAGGTCCTTCTGATTTCATGTCTAATGCCCTGCCTGCTACCTGCCCTTACCCCATCCTGCTCCATGGAGACCGAGGCACGTGTCCTGGGCCCCATGGGCAGCCATCTGGGGAAGCCTGTGGACCCCTTCTCAGGATCACGTACATGAGCACATAAGATGACGAAGGTATTATGACATAACTGTTTTCCCATCCAGCTTCACAGACCCCCCTGAGATCAGTCCATGGACCCCTTGGGGTCCACAGGCCCCAGATAAAGAGCCCCCATCTAGAATGAGGCTGCTGCTGTGACAGTGCTAAATGGAGGAATGTTGTGACAGATCTTGTTCCCAAAGACAGGAGGGGAAATGTAAGCACCATCGCCCTCCTCATTTTACCAAGAAGAAACAGGCCTACATGGCAAAGTCACGTGTCCAGGATTCCACAACTACTTAGTGCCAATGGCTGGATTCAAACCCAGGTCTTTTGAGTCCAGGCACAGTGCTTGGGCTTACTCTACCTCCTGGGCAGCTGTAGGTCCATTGGAAAGAACCCTGGATTATAGCTCGTTCTGAGAATCGTGTGTATTAGAGATGAAAGGGAAGCTAGGGATCAACTCTAAGGCACTAGGGGGTGCCATGGTGCGTGGAGCACCAGCAGGCCTGGAGGCAGGAAGACTCAGCTTTCTGAGTTCAAATCCAGCCTCAGACACTTACTAGCTGTGTGACCCTGGGCAAGTCACTTAGCCCTGTTTGCCTCAGCTTCCTCATCTGTCAAATGAGCTGGGGAAGGAAATGGCAAACCGCTCCAGTGTCTCTGCCAAGAAAATGAGGTCATGAAGAGTCCGACATGACTGAAAAATGACGAAACAGCAACAAAAGAGATCAGCTAGGCCAATCCTTCCTTTGACAGGTAAAGAAACCGAGGCTCAGAAAAGAGAATCAGATGCCCAAGTCAGCAAGCATATATTAAGCACCTACTGCACGGCAGGCATTGTGCTAAGCGCTAGGGATTCAAACAAAGGCAAAAACAATCCCTGCCCTCAAGGAGCTCACATTCTCATGGGGGAGATAAAATGCACAAAAATATAGTCTGGGAAAATTGCACACGTAACTCCAGAGCAATATCCCCTGCAGAACAGAGCCGCTCACCAGTCAGCCAAAGGCCTATCACTCTCTCAGGAGGCCCCGGGCGCCTTCTCCACTAGCAGGACAGCAACCAGTGCCTGAAGCCAGCAGCCCAGAAAGCACCACGCACTCACCTCTGCAATTCAGAAGTGGGAAAATTACAGAAAGAGAAGAGAGAGTGAAAAACATCCCCATCCCCTCATGGAAGGGCGGGGGTCTAGGAGGCAGAATGCGGGATACTCCATCAGATGGAAAGACTATATTAGTCATCTTTGCTTGTATGTTTTTCTTTGTTATGAGGGACCAGTGAATTCCTGGAGAACTGCAGTGGGGTGGAGGAGGAAGGGGAGCTATTCCTGGAAATGACTGGAATGTGAGAACAAAGACACCAAGTGGGACAGGGAAACTTGCAGAAGTTGAAAGAGACCTACCTCATAGGAATTTGGGGTCCCCTTCCCCGATTGAGCTATCAACAAATGGTTATGAAGCACCTACTGTGTGTGCACCCTCTAAATTTCTCACCCTGTGGCAAAGCCCTGATTGCCCCCTATGTGGTAGAGCTCTGGCAGCTGGGCCTGATTACAATCTGTGATAATCAGAGCATCTTTGGGACTCTGGAGAGAGTGTTCTATTTGGAATCAAAGGACCTCAGTTCAAGCCTGGCTCCTCTACTTACACGTGTGACTAGAGGCAAGTCCCTTCATCTGTCTAGGCCTCAGTTTCTTCATCTGTCAAATGAAAGTGTTGGACTAGATGGCCTCTTTCAACTTTTAAATTCTATGATCTCATGATCCTTTAATATGTCATTATGTATGAAAGACTGGAGTCCTGCTTATGACAACACCTTTGTCTGTAACAAAATGGTAGCCCAGGAATAGCAATGTTGAATCCTGAGTCCTTGAGTCGTTGTAGGTCACAAAATATATTTCACCACCTCCATGGGAAATGTAGATGTCAGTAGACCTGCCCTGCTCAGCCATGACTGAAAGATGACTAATTTGTATGATTAATGACCAAGACCCCACACCGGTCCCTGTCTTGAACTGGGTGTGAAGAGGTGTCTCAGAGAGATACTTCGAGAGACATGCTTTACAAGCCCCAAATGATATCCTTTAGGGAAATTGCTTTGTTAATCCAGAATGTAATCATTGTATTTCCTTGAGTATTCTATAAGCAGCCTGGAAGCATTGGCTAGAAGCTACATCTGGTGGCCAGGAATTGATTCTGATATTGAAAAGATAAACATTCTAATAAGAAAATGGTTTCCTACTCTCATTTCATTTTTCTTTATTCTTCTTTTTAATTTTTTTATCCACTGTCAAATTGCTTGCTGGGTATTAACTAAGAAATGCTAAACACTTGTTAATTTATCTTTTTATCATTATATAGTGTCCTTGTCTGTCTTTCATTTTTTTCTAATCTGAATTCTATTTTCTTTTATTGCTGCTCCTACTTTTTAAAAAATTTGTTTATTTTTGGTTTCAATATTCACTTCCATAAGCTTTTGAGTTTTAAATCCCCCCCCAAGAGGTGTGCAATCTGATACAGACTCTACATGTACATTCCCATTAAACCTATTTTCACATTAGTCATGTTGTAAAGAAGAATTAGAACCACAAGAAAGAAGAAACAAAACAAAAAAAGAGAGAGAGCAAATAGTGTGCTCTGATCTGCATCCAGACTCCATAGCTCTTTCTCTGGATGTGGACAACATTCTCCATCTTGAGTGTTTTGGAGTTATCTTAGATCCTTGCTTTGCTGAGAAGAGCCAAGTCTATGAAAGTTACCCATCGCACAATGTGGCTGTCACTGTTCCTACTTTTATTTTAACTTGTTATATGACATACCAGCCTCTTAATTTTCATCTCTTTTTTTCTGTATATTGAAACTATTTCTTATAAGGATTATTAAAAAAGAGAGAGAGAGATGGTAAGGGAGCTTGGTGCACTCCAGGCTACACGGCATAAACACCAAAGGCATCTCCTTTCCCATGAATGCTTTTGTCAAGAATCGATAGTGACTTTTCAGGACCACTCCAGAGGAAGAGCTCCTGGGTCCATTTTCTACCCCTGATGTCACAATCACAGCTCTATGCCAATTACCAGACAGATGAGTTTATTGTGATGAAGCTCCATTTGCCTAGTTGAGTTGAAGGAATTTAGGGACAGGACCATAATTTGTCCTGTGATCATCTCACTCCATCACCTTCAAGAAACTTGCCAGGCTTAAAGGAGGGGAACTGTCAGAAGATATTGGCCAAGGAAATTTACTCACTGCTCAACATCAGCTCTGTTCATCTCCAATAGTTTGTCCTGCTGAGCTATTAATGGGGAAATATCCCAAGGCTTGTCTTACCGTGTCCATTCAGACAGATCTGAGGACTTACAAGACAAAAAATGATGAATCTTGGTTATTTCTCTGTCCTCCCACATTCTTTATTATTTCTACCACGAGTATCAGCCTTTGCTAGGAAATGTGGAGCTGAACCAAGGAGGACCCTTGCCCCTCTGTTTGAGGTCAGAAAGCATGTGTTAAGTCAAGCAAGGTCCAGAAAGCAGATGGATCAGCATGAATGACATTGCTGTATTGGTCAAGTGCGGATATTTCCCTCTAAAAGTGATTTCACAAAGGTAGAGTAATCAGCCACTTCTCTGATAGGACTTCCTCATATTAATTTGTTGTCTCTGCCCTCTACCAACTCTCCAGAGTCCCAGAGCTAAGGGAGCAATGATGCTCTGGTTGCTACTACTGCTGAAGGAGGCTGACCTGAGTGTGTCTGCATCTCCCTTGACAGTTAAAAAGATAAGCCTTGCAAAATGTTGTCTCTTGACTTCTTTCCCACCCCCACTGTGGTTAAATGAGTATGAGAGTTAAGGGGATAGAGGTGTTCTGTATGCTGAAATGGACTGTTATAGAATATTACTGTGGTTGTATCTATTCTTTTTGAATGACGAATAGTGACCATTATTCCTATTAATGACTAAATACCTGATGAGGTTATCATGAGGACTGAATAAGATAATGGATGCCAAACACTCTGTTAAAGCTTATGGCACCATGTAAAAGCTGGTTGTCTATCTATCCTGCTATGTATCTATATCTATCCATCTGTCTATCCTTCCATCTCCATCCATCCTTCTATCTATCCATCTGTCTATGTCCATCTATCTCTGTCTCTATCCATCTATCGTTCACTATCTAGCTGTATCCATCTAGTCATCCTTCTATCCATCTTTCTATCTATCCATCTCTATCTCTCAATCTCCATTTATCCATTCATCTGTCTATTCTTATAAGTATCTATCTGTATCCATCTATCTAATTTCTGTCTTCCCATCTATCCACCCAACTGTCACCTCTGTTTGTTTCTTCATTTGTGAGCTAGGCTTTCTGCGTATGGACTCCACTATATTCCAGGGGATTATGATTTTTCCACTTTCCACTTTGTAATCCAATAACACAGCCTCTTCCTTGTGTAGTCCTGAGTTCCTGGGCTCTCAGCCCAGATAATGTTGCTGTGGAGATGAGAGATTCGAGCAGACACCATCCACCATCCCAGGGTTCACCAGTTGATGATATCATTTGAACTTGGCTTTCTGGGACTGCGCGTGTAGTCGGGGGAGAATTCTGGGAAACCAGAAGAAGAGAGTTCTTTGTCCATCTGGTGCTATGCAGGTTGGCTAGGGTGAGCAGTGTGCCTGCCTCCTCCTGAGGTAGGGGTGGGCTGCTGTTACTGTCCAGAGTAGCTAGAATTGTGAGGTGCCCTAAGGACAGCTGTGAGCCAAGGGCAGTCTATGAGACCAAGCACTGATGAAGAGACAGCAAAATGTCCTGGAACATCTCCCTATTCCTGAGTCTCTTTGGGGTGAGGGAGCAATTCCTCAGCATCTACCTGACTCCTCCAAGGGCTGTCTTTCCTGCCTTTCCGTGCAAGGGAAGAAAAAGTGAAGAGAAGTTGATTCAGTCTTTATAGCACAAGCCTCAGGCTCTTTAGCCAGACACCGGAGGCAGTGAACCTGGAGGTAGGAAGATTCGAGTTTGAATCTAGCCTCAAACACTTACTAACTCTGTGACCCTAGGCAAGTCGC
Organism: Phascolarctos cinereus; assembly: GCF_003287225.1. Taxonomy (NCBI): domain Eukaryota; kingdom Metazoa; phylum Chordata; class Mammalia; order Diprotodontia; family Phascolarctidae; genus Phascolarctos; species Phascolarctos cinereus. The sequence goes on along the minus strand of NW_027555958.1, from coordinate 11,604,035 downwards.
TTAACCTCTGTCTGCCGCGGTTTCCTTGACTATAAAAGCATTTACCTCCCAGAGTTTCTTTGAAGATCAAACAAGATAATATTTATCAAGTGGTTGGCCCAGTGCCTGGCAAATACATGATGGTCATTTCCTTCCACTGCACATTGCTTCAAGGGTGAGGAAAGGGGGCCCAGGCCATGACAGGAATGGAAGTTGTGCCCTGGATTTCCCACTACTTTCAGGTGGCAAAGTTGGCTGTGACCCCACATGGGATGAAGCTTTGCCTTCACTGAGCTATCCAGCCAAGTATCTAAATCCAGATCCAACCAGAAGCCAAAATGAAAGGGCTGAAGGTGCTCTAGGACTGGACACCAGCATCAAAAGTGACAAAGTGAACAAATTCCCATCCTCAGCCGCAGTGCTTTCAAAGGGCTGGCAGCTGACCAGAACCAGGCCCTGAAAGTGGCAGGGAAAAGGGGGATTCAATCCTGTGAGCAGAATTGACTTTCAGGACCCTGCCCACAGCAAAGTGACAGAGGCACTCAGGTTAGCCAGCAAGATGGCCGGAGGGAAATTCATGAAAGAAACAAAGCCTTGCCGAGAGAAGTGTTCTCTAAGATCAGGTATCAGGAGAGATTCTCAATCCACAGAGGCAAAAAAAAAAAAGCATCCCATTCAAAATGTGTGCCATAGTTCAGAAAGAAAAAGAAATAGAAAAAAGATCATTAATGCACAGAAAAGAAGGAAGGGCAGAAAGAAACATAGACAAGCAGGACAGCTTTGAAAGTTACATGTTAAATTTATTACACATCTGAAGGGAAAGAAAGTTGTACGTATAGTGATCGCAGTTTCAGGTACAAATCTCTTTTTCTATTTTACTTTGTATAAGAACATGCTCATTTTACTCAGTTTCTTAAATTCAGAATAAAAAACAGTTTTTTTAATGAATGTAATCTCCTTGAGGGCAGGGAATGTCTTTGATGTTACTCGCATCTCCTCAGCATCTAGCACAATGCTTGCACTTGAAAAAAGTTTTCATTCACTCATTCATTGCTTAAGTCATCCTAGGATGTCCCACTTCCTAGCCTGTGCTCATCATACCTTCTCCTCTTGGAACACACACACACACACACACACACACACACACACACACACACCCCAGCTTCCCCAGATCCTACCCAGCTTCAGGGCTTATCTCAGGTTCCTCTCCTCCAGGGAACCTTTCCTGAAGCCCAGAGCCAGGAAAGTTCTGCTTCCCCAGGCTCCATTAGGGTTCTGGTTGCTCCTCCACCGTGGCATCTATCACATTCTGCTTTGTATCACGGGGATCTGTGAGCCCCATTTGTCTCTCCAGCCACACTCTAACCTGCCAAAGGGCCAGGATGGTGTCAGTCCTGGGTAGATCATTAGCATGGAAAGAGACCTTAGGGCTCACCTGATGAACGGGGTGTTAGACCTGGAGCCAAGAAGATATGGATTCAAATCTCATCGCAGACATATGGAGGAATGAACAAATGAAAAAACAATAAGTGCTTTCTGTGTGCCAAGCACTGTGCTAAGTGCTGGGGATTCAAATAGAAAGGTAAAACAATGCCTGCCCTCAGGGGGCTCACATTCTAATGGGAAAGACAACACACATGCCAAGTCTTAGCTGCCAGTTAGACAGAAGGGTCCATGGTCCACAGGATATGGTGCCAAAGCAGGCACTAATGCCTCTTCTTTCATGTCATTCCCATTGGTAAAAGTCTATCTGTTTCTGAGGGTGAAAGAGTTGACAGAACCCAGGACTTTGGTAGCAAAAACATAAGAGTTAAGAGACACTAGGCAAATCGATTTACCACTATCAGCCTCAGTTTCCCCAACTGTAAAATAGTTCCTGCTTCTGACACATCCAAGCTTTGTGACCCTGGATCAGTCACTTAACTCTCTGAGCCTCAAGATCACAAGATCATGGATTTGGAGCTGAAAGGGGTCATCTAGTTACCTCTCTCATTGTACAGACATATGATGACCGTGTGACCCTAGACAAGTCATGTTAGCTCTTGGGTCCCCAGGAAGAACTTGAGATTCTTTGCCTGCATGGGGGGGGGGGGCGGAGTCTGCATAAGAGAAGTGCCCTAGGCTGATGAAAGTGCAAGTCTGGATCCCAAATAGTATCAGTGATGCCCACCCCACATACACACCTTCCCTGGCTATAACCACCCTGTCTAATAAATAATGCATGTATTATCCCCATTATCCAGGTGAGGAAGCTGAGGCTCACAGAGTTGTGGGACTTGCCCAGAGTCCTAGACCTACATTGGGGCTGGGGGATGGAGAGCAGGGCTTGGCCCTGCTTTGTGCTACAGGGAGGAGAGGGGAACGGGGGGGGGGGGGGGGGAGCTCAGGGTCCTTCACAGGTGTTCAATCAGTTCATAAAGGCTTTTTACTGTCCCCCAAAATGGTTCTTAACAGGAGGCAAGGGGGCCACGGACCATACATTTCAAGGGGACCATGAACTTGGAAATGACATTTTTCTTTTCACTAACCTCTAACTGAAATGTTAGGAATTCCTTCCATTAGGAATTTAGGCTACAAACCACAAATAGGAGCAGTACCTGGGACTTGGTCACCAATAGAATCACAAATATTTTCATATTCTATCGCAGTTGTCACCAATTCCTCAAAATATCATTTACACTTATGGGGGAAGGGAGGGAAGGGAATAAGCATTTATTAAACACCTACTATGTGCCAGGCACTGTGCTAAGTGATTTACAAACCTTTTCTTATTGCGTTCCCTTCAACAACCCTGGGAGGCAGATGTTATTGTTGTCCTCATTTTACAGTTGAGGAAACTGAGGTATCCAGTGGCTAAGCGACTAGTAGAGAGTCACACAACCAGTAAGCATCTGAGGCAAGATTTGAACTCAGGTTTTTTGAACTCCAGGCCCCACGCTGCTCTACCGAGCTGAGAGCTCGTCACTACCTAGTTTCTTCATCTGTAAAAGGAAAGAGACGGGCTATTTGACCTCGAGATTCCCTTCCAGTGAGGAAGCTCTGTATTGGGGGCCCTCCCTGCCATAGAGACGTCCCAGCCCAGTGGGTTAAGGGCTCTGGGGAAGGAGGGAGGGGGGAGGCTGGCTGAAGGCCATGTCCTATGTCCGGTCTGAGACAATGAATCCACCTGGCGCTCCCTCCCCGCTTTGGTTCGCTACAGAAAAGGAGCAGATGGGCCGCCTGGCGACTGACCCATGGAAGGGCTGGGCTGGGCTGGGCTGGGCTTGCAGTGTGGGCTTCCCCTCCCTCCTCACCCTCCCCATCCCACCCCTACCGCCTGCAGGACAACAAAAGCACTTGGATGCCCCTCCCTCCACAAAGGCCCCAAGGCCCAGACAAAGGGGCCGAGGCAGAGAACACCTGTCGCTAACTCTGGCTCACTCTGCTCTCCCCGGTCAGCCCCCCTCGCTTCCCCCGCCACGCGATTGGGGCGCCTGCAGCTGCCAACTGTCAGCTGCATCACATTACTGGCCTCGGGCTCCCCTGGGGCAGGAAAGTGCCCAGCACAGGGAGGGGGGGAAGCTGGGGCAGGACCAGTGATGCCTCCTGCCCGGGCCTCCCCCAAGCAGCCTCAGCCCAGAGTCCTAAAATGGATATTCCATCAATCTAGCAGTCCAATGCACCCTCTGAACACCATGCAGCCCCTCAATCCCAAACATCTCTCAGCCCAGAGCACCCTCTCTCCATCCAGAGCTGCCTCCTTCAGTCAATCCAAAGCAAAGCATCCTCTCCTAGGCCTGGGAATGTGCCCACGAATGCAGGCTGGAAAATGGGGCTGGGTACCTCCGCTAGAGAAAGGATCACCCCCTTCTAGGAGCAGACCAGCCCCTGCCCACTGGACAAGGACAGAGTCTTTAATAAATGCTAGTTAAACGGAATTGAGTCCAGACCATGGGCATGATGCAGCAGAAAGCACCGGCCTTGAAGCCAAAGGATCCAGATTGAGAGCTTGCCTCTGCTACTCACTAGCTGCATAACTTTGATGGGAAGTTCCCCTTCTCTGGACTTTGGTTACCTTATTTGGGAGACAGGAGGTCAGATAAGCGTAGAGTAAGCTAGTTTTTGATAAACTCAAGAGCACTGGGGAAAAGAGGTCTTTATTCAGCAAGAATAGCTGAGAAAACAGATCAGCAGTTTGACATAGAAGGGGTTTAGATGAGCATGTTATACCACACACTACAATAAATTCCAAACGGATAAATGATCAAAGTACAAGAAACGACACCATTAGAAAATGAAAGGAGAATCTTTACATGTGTGGATAGGGGATGAATTTATAACCAGCAGTGGCATAGAAACATTACAAAAGACAAAATGGGTTAATTTGATAATATAAAAATAAAAAACGTTTTTACACAAATAAAACCAATGTAACCAGATTCTTTTGATAGAGAAGTGGTCAAAGGATATAAATAGGCAACTGGCACTGGAGTCAGAGGACCTGGATTCAAATCCCACCTCTGAAGTTTATGATCTGTGTGACCTTGGTCAAGTCACTTAACTAACCTAGGCCTCAGTTTCCCCTTCTATAAAGTGAGGGAGTTCAACTAAATGGCCTCTGAGGTCCCTTTCAGTTATAAATTTATGATCCCATGACCTTATAACCACTTGCAAAAATGCTCAGAATTGTTCATAATCAGAGAAATGCAAATTCAAACTACTCTGATGTATCACCTTACACTTAACCAAAAAAAAAATATATGGGAAAAGACCCTCTAAAAATTCAATAAGATAACAAGCATGTTAATTCATTGCTAGTGGAGCTGTGCAGCCCCAGAGGTAAAAACTAGAAGTAGAAGGCTGAAGTTGTGATGAGGCAAATTTAGGCTTGATATCACAAAGAAGTTCCTAACAATTCCATCCACCCAAACACAGAATAGACAAAGCTGGGGGTGCCCACTCCTTGGAGGTCTTCATGCAAAGACTAGATGACCACTTGTGGGTGCAGAGGACTCCTGTTCAGGAAGAGATTGAACAAGATGACTTATCCAACTCTGACCTTCTGTGACCTCAAAGGGCCCTTCCAGCTCTGACCTTCTATGATTTTACAGGGTGGATTTGATATAATATGAGCTTTGGGGGTTGAGCCCATGCTCAGTCAAAGAAAGAAAGGATCTCTTATGTTGCTGGAGTGGCTTAATCTTCCTATATAGGGAGGACAATGACTTCATCAATAGCAGGGAAGTAGGAAAAATGTTGCCAGCCCTACCTCATCCCTTTTTGTCTTTCTAAGTTATTATCACTCCTGGGTGACTTACTTGGACCACAATTGGCATCATGTAGATTGAAAATAATTGAAAGGGATTTTCTTAGCCTGATTTAAAGAGTAGACTGAATTCAAGCAGCCAATGTAAGAAACAGTTCAAAAGATGGACAATGCCTAGGTACACCTGGCTGGCTGACAGGGTCTGAATCACAAAAGTGCTGAGATAGCTGCTCTGGCTATGGCCTAACAGAGTCGATATTCACCTCCCCAGTGTAAGTTGATATGGGCTAAAAAAGTTGATACACCTTTCCCCCACAGGCAAGAGATTGCATTGCAGCTATTATCCAGTAGAACTACAGGCTGCAGCAGAGAGCAATCCAATTCAACTATCAATAGATAACAATGCAGTGATGAACCAGAAGATGGCAGAATAGCTCAGTCATGAATATGCTTGCTGCCCACAGCTCAGATATGGGATCGTAGATTTATCCCTGAAAGGGATTTTAGAGGTCAAATATTCCAAACTCTTCATTTTGCAGGAGCCAAGTGACTTCTCCAAAGTTACTCAGGTTGATAAATAGCAGGTGTGTGATTTGAATCCAAGTCTTTTGACATGAGATCCAGAGTTGTTGGGTTGTTTTTTACCCTTCTTTCTCTGCCTCTTATCACCACAGTAGTCTGGTGGCTACTTGAGGAGAACAGCAAATGTCAACACAGGGGACTGCAGCTCCACTCTCCAAAACCAGACCAAAACCTGGAGAAGAGAAGCCTCTTGGCTGCACTCTGGGACGCCCTCTGCATCTCTTTTGTAACCAACTCAACACTCTTTTCTAGAGCTTGACTGCTGTCCTGTTCTACTCACCATCCCCGAGATGTCTGAGACCATAATTCACTTCCCTGGCCACCTCCCCTCTCCATGTACTGTGCCTCCCCATTAGAATGTAAGCTTCTAGAAGGCATTCAGTTTTGTGACTGGATCCCCAGTGCTTAGCATGTAATAATAACTTCACGAATGCTTTTCACTCATGTATGCATCCATTCAGAAAAGTGCCCCACTTGAGAGGGAGCCCTAGGAACTTGATTTGTGTTGGTTTTATGTCCCCTAGGCATGTGCTCTCTCTCACAAGTTCTCAGCTATATGTAGTTTATTTTCCTTGTTCTTTGTTTGCTAGTCTGTTAATTAAATGTCTTTTGCTTTAAACTTAGGTGTCTTTTATTAGATCTAGGGAGAGAAACATTATGCGATTTTGAATGAAAGCTGACCCCTGCTACCTTAAACCTAGGGTAGCTTTAAGGGGCCCTAGATTATAGGGACAAAATAGTTTTCCCTCTTCAGTACCAACTACTGGAGGAAACGGAAGCCTGCCTACCACTCACAGAGTGGGCAAAGGAGCCCTTTAAAACCCAGCTTGTTAGGTGTCACCAGCCCCTCTCTCCTCAGCATTCAGGCTGGAACCCACCATTCCTGCCCAGAATCCCAAGACAGGAGGGAAGCATTTGGGGCCTCATCTGCCTGGAGGAGGTAATGGGGTCAGTTACAAATCTGGGGAGACTCAGCAACTACTCGAGGTCCCAACTCTACGTCTATGGACTGGCTGATGGGGCACAAAGGTGGAAAGAAAACCATCTTTGTGCTCAAGCGGCTTCCATTCCCAAGCTGGGCAACTTGTACCTCAGTGACCTTGGAGAAATCATCTCAGCTGGACCTGTGAAATGAGCAAGTTGTACTAAGTAGCTTCTGGGGTCCCTCCCAGCTCTAGAGCTACGCTTCTACCCAGGAATGAGGAAGAGGAAGGGACTTGGGCAAAGCGAGCAGGATCACCGATCCGGGGCGCGCAGGGGTCCCAGAGTCTGGGGAGCCCAAGGCCAGCAGCACTTTACGCACAGATGAGGAACTGAGCGCTCTACCCTCAAGTGGGAAGCGACCAGTCCAAAGTCACCCCAGTAGTCACTTAGTCCCAGAGACCTGAACCCAGAGCCCCTGACTCCAGAGCCAGAGCTCCCCGAGTTGTCTCTAAAACTACCTCAGCAGGAGGGCGCAGAGCAGGGCTAGGACCAGCCCTGGTCCCCCCGCCCTCGTCCCAGCCGGCTGCTTCCCGGCCGCTGCAGCAGGACCGAACAAAGGCTTCGGTGGCCAGTGGTACTAGAGGCCTCCCCAGGTTCCCGCAGCCCATTGAGATGCAAATATAAATACCGGGCCGGGGCGGGGGGGCAACAGAGCCCGGTTGTTTTGGGGGGACGGGAGTCCCAGTAGTTGGAGGGATTCATGCAAACTCTCCCTCCCTCTTTCTTTCCAAGTCACAGCTGCCCGCCCCGCCCCGCCCCCCCATCCCCTCTCTCTAGCCCATCCCTCCTTCCTCTTTCCCCCTCTGCCCTCTGGCTCCTCCTTCAATTCTCTCCCTCCTACCTCCTCTTCCTCTCTCCCCTTCCCCTCCACCTTTTGCTCCTCCCCCTTTTCCTTCTCCCTCCTCCTCCTCGCTTACCCCCTCCCCTTTCTTCTCCTGCCTCCTCTCCCTTCCTGCTTTTCGCCTCCGCTCCTCCTTGCCCCCTCCCCCTCTTCCTTTCCTTCTTTCGCTCCTCCCTTCCCCCTTTCCCCCTGGAGTCTCCCTTTGGACCCCCCTCTCTCCCCGCCCAGGTCTCCGCCCCTCCAGATCTCCGCCCCACCCCCAGGCCCAACCCCACTGCCCCAGGCGCCCGCGAGCAGAGCTCGGGCTCTCGCCACAAAAGCCTCCTGGGCTCGGGGAGGGTTCCGGTCTTTCTGTTCCCCTTCGTTCCGTCTGTCTCGCCCACCGCCCGGCTGCCAATCATGGCCCCGTCTTTCCGGCCCAGCCGAAGCCGCTCCGGGCGGGAGGAGGATGATCTCTGGGAGGCGAAGGGAGACCGAAAGGTGAGGGGGCCCCTCCACCCCGCCCCGTTGGAAGGGCGCTTGGAGATCTTCTAGAGTAGTCCCTGCTTGCGGTCCTGGAGCCGCCCCGCGGCACACTGCAGAGGCGGGATTCGAACCCAGGCCCTCTGGCCCAGAAGCAGCCCGGGTGGGAGCTGAGGTTCCTCCACCGGGCCTCGGGGTGCGGGGGGGCTTCACTGCGTCTCCCTCTCCCTCTTTCCTTCCAGGCCAGGAAGCCGCTGGTAGAGAAGAAGCGGAGAGCCCGGATAAACGAGAGCTTACAAGAGTTGCGCTTGATCCTAGCTGACGCCGAGGTAACCAGCCCGAGGGTGGTCCAGAGGAGCCCCAAGGAGGGACGGAGGGGCTAGGAGGAGGGGGGAGAGACCGAGACACAGACAGAGACTGCCCCTGCCCCGGACCATTTCCGCCCCCATCTGCTTACCTGTTTCCCTCCCTTTCCTCCGGCCCCGGTTAGTTTCAGATGAAGATGGAGAACGCGGAGGTGTTGGAACTGACGGTGAAGCGAGTGCAGGGCGTCCTCCAGAACCGGTCCCTGGGTGAGTGAGCCCCCTGCCCCAGCTCTCTGCCCCCTGCTTCTCCTCCCCCTGCCTCCTCTCCGTCTTTCACTACACTTGGGAGGGCTCCCCTTCCCCGTACCCCTCAGTCCTCACTTCAGCCCTGCTCGAGAGTGTGAGCGCACCTACTCCTTGGAGCCCGAGGATCTGGTGCCCAGGGACTCCCAGACCCTCACCTCCCCCTTATCCACCTGTTCCGCAGTCAGTGAAGGAGCTTGAGCACCAGGCTCTGTTCTAGGCGCTAGGATCCCGGGATCCTAGATTTCCAGCTCAGACTACCTTGCTTTCCCTTCTGATGGGTGTACTGATTTCTAGTCAAATGTACACTTCAACATGTAAGTTCTTCGAGGGCAGGGACAGGTTTTGCCTTTTCTTTGCATCCCCTATTCTTAGCCCTCAAGAAGTGTTTGTCCATTGATGGACTGATTGCTTGATCCATCGGTTGGTAGCCCCTTCATCAGATCATAGATTTAGAACTGTTGGGGCCCTTAGAGACACTGTGGTGTCCAGGTTCTGATCCTTTTTAGTGCCATGGCCCCCACTGGCAGTCTGAGGAAACCTGAGAGACCACAGGTCAAATTCATGTTTTTAAGTGCACAAAACTGCATATGATGACAATTACGTTGAAATACAGTTATCAAATTATTTTTTTAAAAACAAGTTGACCCCAAGCAAAGAACTACTGACCTAACCCAGCCCCCTTCCTCATTTTGCTGATGAGAAAATGGTCCCAGGAAAGTTAAGCCTCTTGCTAGAGGTCTAGATCTGGAAGGGACCTCAGAGGCCCCTTGGTCCAGACTTCTCACCTCTGTCTTCAGAAGCCCAGAGAGAACTGACTTATCCAAAATTGCAGGGCTGTTGAGGGGCAGAATCCAGATGAGGACCTAGGTCATGTGAATCCAACTCTCTTTTCACTGGAATATGGACAGACCTTCCTGGCTTCTCCTTTCTTCCAGTGGCTAACCCTCTTTAGCCCCTGACCCCTGTCCCCAAGGTTTAAGACAGTAGTGAGCTGTTCCTCATTACAGTCTCCAAGCAAAGGCTGGAGTGGCACTTGTTAGGGATATAGGCAGGCAAGCCTTTTGGGGTATGGCTTTGGCTCAGCCTGGCATATTAGCCCTCCTCACTCAGTGCCTTAGAGCTCCAAGCTCCCTCAAGGCTGAGCCCAGGAGCCATTTGCTGCTAGCGTCCCCCCCCTTGTACATTTCTTTTGTGGGTGTTTATATTTTTCTGTGCATGTTACATGATAGATTGTAAACTCCTTGAGAGCAGGCAGGCATAGTGTTGTTTCTGACCTTGTCTGGCCTTAAAAAAACCTTGTTACCTGATTGATTCTGTGACGCATCCCTAGAGAAAACCCCAAGATTTTGTCAGGTGGAATCTTATACTCGCTCCTCAAGCAAAGGACTGTTTTACTTCTGTCTTTGCGCCCCTAGAGCCTGGTACAGTGCCTTGCGTGTAGTGTAGGGGGCCGCTTAAGGAATACTTGTTGACTGAGTCTGGAAGCTTACACCCCCAATCCCTTCCACCATAGCCCTTGGCCATCTAGTGGGATCCGGGCCCTTGTGGGGAAGGATCTGGGCTGGCTCTCTGCCTGCTTTCCTTGCCTGTGGAGGGAGGCTGGGTGTGTGCTCTCCCCCTCTGTCTTTCTCGCTTTCTAAGCCTTTCTCCTGTGCCTGGCTGCAGAATCGGACAAACTCCACCGGGAGGCGAGTGAACGCTTTGCAGCTGGCTACATTCAGTGCATGCATGAGGTGCATACCTTCGTCTCCACCTGCCCAGGCATTGATGCTGCCATTGCTGCTGAGCTCCTCAACCACCTGCTGGAGTCCATGCCCCTCAACGAAGGCGCCAGCTTCCAAGCCCTGCTTGGAGATGTTCTGGGGGACGCTGTGGCAGCTGGACCTGGAGGCAGCCTGTGGCCTGGGGGAGACAGCCTGGGCTCCCCTGGGGGCCCCTTGTCCCCATTACCCAGCCCTGTGTCCTTGTCACCTAGTGAGGACATTTGCTCTGACCTAGAAGAGGCCTCTGAGGTAGAACTGAGCCAGGTGGCCCAGGAAGGGCTGGACGCTGCCCTCTGCATCCCCAGCAGCTTGGCTTCCTCTGCTGTTTCCAAGTGCATGTGGAGACCTTGGTGATGAGTTGAGGGAGGGGAGCTCCCTGAGCTGCCTCATGGGTTTGAGGGGGATGGGATGCACCTGGCTGGCTCCCCTTCCCTTTCTCTCCTTCCACTCCTCCTCCTTCTTTTCCCTGGCCTCCTGCTACAGGCCCAGGTTGGACTCGTTGACTGGATCCTAGATCTGTGTGTCTCTCTGTCTGTCTGTCTAGGGTCTGAGTTTGCAGACATGAAGAGTAGCTGGCCAGTGGGCTGATAGGCCCATACAGTTGAATTTCCCCAGTGCCTTTTGAGTGTTGGGGAGGATTTTGTTTTGTATATTTTCCTTTAGCTTTTCTTGGTTCCACCTTTTTCTTGGGGGGGGGATAGGGAACCAGTAGCAGCCCAGGAAAGGGCCCAGTTTAAAGTTAGCTCCCACCACCACCACTCCAAAGCCAAGGTCTAGGAGTCTGCTACATTCTTCTGCTTCTGATGGGGCATCAGGTAAGGGGCTGTGGTCTGGGGTGGCTGGGGAAACTTAGGAACCTGTAAACTGACTTAATTTTACACGTCACCCAAGTGTCCTAGAGAAGGAAGCACACAAAATCCCAGCCAGGGCTTGGTATTTACTTACTAGTCACTCATTTAGTCAGTCAACAGACAGTACCTATTCTGTGCTGAGTTGAGGGAGGTAGAGGGTAATGGCAAAGGCCCTGCCCTCTAGGCACTTAATGATGGATAGGGTCCTGTGTTCTTTTTTCTGCCATTAGGGAAGGGGAAGGCTAGAGAAAGCAGAAAAGGAAAGGGGGAGACACACAATCTCACACACACTCTCACACACACACACACACACACACACACACACACACACACACGGCAGGGGGACCAGTGAGAAAAGAGCCTCCTGAGTGGTTTGCATTTGGCAGACTTTGAAATAGTATATCTTAGGGTACTACCAACTTTAAAACATTTTTCTTTTAATAAAAAAAAAACGGAGCTTATGGGCTTTGGGAGTGTGGTTGGTTCCTAGATTCATTATTGGATATGTGTCTTTTGTTGAGGAAACACTGAGCGACTCAGCACTTATTTCCTACACAAGGGATATTGTGAATATGTTGGAACCAAATGTTATCTTTTTGACATTTTAATGCTCAGAGTTAGATCAGAGAAACTAATATCTTGCTGGAGGCAGACCTTTGGGAGGAGGTGTTCATAAGGCCTCAAATTGTAACAGAATCCCCCCAACCTTACTTAGCAGGGTCCAGCACTTCCAACTTTGTTTTGGGAGGCCCAGGAAGACCCAGCCTCCGCCTTGAAACTTACTGCACTCTGTGCCTATCTCTGCCACCCTTCCCAAGATACTGTAGAGGCCCAGAGAGACTGTGTATGTCTCTTTGTGCAAGGATTCTGGGAGTCTGCCCACCAGGACACAGTGGGGGAGCAGGGATGGGCTAACTCTAAGGGGGAAAGGTTTTGAGGACTCAATGAAGTCCTGCCATTGCAAACTTTTCCAAACAAGGACTTGAATACCAACCGGGGTTCAAACATGGAGGACCGGAGACATCTGGGGCACATCTGGGAGGAGCCTGGTTTGTTGTTACACAACATCTCTAGCTCTGGGACAACTGTCTTATGGGCCATGAGTTGGTATTGTGAAAGAGACTTTGGAATAATAAAATGTATACAGAATTTATTAAGCCTTGTGGGTTTGGAATCTTCTTTAAATAAAGGTTGATCTCTGGCCCTCCCCATTCTGCCTCCCCCTACCATGTGGTTGCCCAGATGGCAGTCCAGTTGTGCTGAATTCTCTTAAGTGGAAGGGAGTGGGGGATGAACAGGGACCAGGCTCCCCTTAGACAAGTGAGATTTGATGGAGAAACCTTTTACTTTAGAGAGGATGGTGGGGTTTGATGTGCAAATTAGGTGGGACTTTGAAGGTTTCCTGCCCCTGGCCAGAACTCCATCCTGGTAGGACCCATGGCTACCTGACCTCCTTCTACCTTTTGATCTTCAGAGATCCTCCTGTCCCACCCTTTGTTTTACATATTAAGAAGGGAGGTGACCTGTACAACAATCACAGAAATAGAAGAAGATCCCAGGTCTTCTGACCCCGTGCCCAGCGTTCTTTCTAATACTCCAAGAAAGGGCCGTGAGAGGGAGGGGGAGGGTTGAATCCTGACTTCAGTGGTCCTGTGATCTCATCAATCTCTTCCTCTATAAAATGGGGGATGGGGAGTTGCCCTCCATGGTCTCTAAGTCCTTCTAATTCTAAATCAAAGAATCAAGCTGGGGTCCATGGAACCCTTAGCGGATCTGTGAACTGGGATGGGGAAAAATTATTTTCACTAATGTTTTAATTGAAATTTCTTTCAATTATTAAAAAATATAATTCTGAGAAGGGGTATGTAGGCTTCTTCAGATATCTGGTCAACAAGCACCTGTTATGTGCAAGGCATTGTGCTAAGCATTAGGGATATAAGGAAAGGGGAAAAAAATGGGAGACACCATTCCAACAACTATGTAAACACGCTGTGGACTGGATCATTTGGGAGAAGTCCCAGGAAAAGTACTGAGATGAAGGAGGGCTGGGAAACGGAGGGTGGGTGAGGAGTACTATGACATAGAGCGGTCAGACTACCCAAGAGCTCTAGGACATACAAGTTGAAGGCTACCTGTGCTAAATTGATAGCATCTGGTCCTAAGTGAGTCGTGTTCATGTTTGAAGAGTTTCGTTGGCTCAAAAATGAAACGAGTACATAGTCATCCTTTCCCTGATGACTTGGTCCTGCCCCTTATTGGCTGTCTGAGATGACCTTGGCCAAGTCATTTGGCCTCTGGGCCTCAGTGGTGCCATCTGCAAAATGAAGGGCTTGGATTAGATGACCCAGAAGACCCCATCCAGTTCCAAGTCTGGGGCCCTGTGACCTCAGGTGTGGTGGTGGGGTTTTTACAGTGAGGTCGAAGAACCAAATTTGTTATTTGCTCCAAGGTGAAGCTTCTCTGGGGGAGGGGGCAGAGCAAATAATACAGACACACAAAAAGGATCTACAAAATATAAAACACACACGCACACACACACGCACACACACACAGAAGGAAATGAAAATAAGAGAAAGTTGAGTTTCATGTCCAACCTTCTTTTTGGTTCATTGCATACAGAAATGTCTATGTTTGGCTGGTTAAGTTTATAATTTCATTTTACAGAAGGGTAAATAGTTGACCATCGACCTTTTAGAAGTTTTACTGGCCAGGCTGGTCTCAGGATATGGGTGGGGGGAAGGAGGGAAAGGATTGGGGAAGCAGTTTGGAACGGGGTCCAGAAGGCCTTTCCTGGGGCTGATCTGAAGGGCTAGGGCTGTGTGTTCCCCAAGACTGGACCCACTCTTACTTACGGGCCCTTCCACTATCTCCAGCCCAGTGATATACTGAACAGTATCCAAGCTCCCAATCTCCTTTAATTCCTGGCCCCAGCCCCTCAGGTTTCCGAAGGGAACTTCTTAGGACGCTAAGATCCTAGATCTCCACTAGATCCTAACGGCCTGGAGAGCAGAAATCTTCTCTGGGCCCCTCAGATGTGGGACATGATTTGTTGCAATGGGGTGAATGTTGCATCTGGACTCTGAGGTCCCATGTTCAAATTCCAGCACTGCCATTTAGAAGTATTACCTTAGGCAAGTTATTTAACCTCTTGGTGTGCACACAGTAGGTGCTCTGTAGCCCAGCAGTTGCATGAAAAGATCCTCACCCCAACCCAGCTGGACACTCCTTTGTAATGTAGAGTCAAGGGCAAAGTGGACCTTGGGCCGCCAAAAGGGGCCTCCTTTTGAATGTGATTGGGCCTTCCTTAAAATCCAGCAAAGGGCTGGGGGTAGAGCCTGTTGGGCCCCCGGAGTGTGGAAGAGGGGGACGGTGGCTGGTTCCCAGAACTTTGACTTCCCTCCTCTTCCTAGCTGCCACAGGGACCCTCCCAGCCCTTGAGGGCAGCCCTGCGGGAGAGGGTGGGAGTGAAGGTGTGTGAGATCCTGATGGCCTGTAATATGGGGAAGGGAAAGGGTGAATGGGGATCCCCATGGAGAGGTAGGGCCATGGAGGGATGGTCATTGCCTAAAACACTGAGGATGGAGTCCTGGGTCCCTCATTTTTAATTTCCTTGATACAAGAAGAATGGAGTAAGGGAAAGAGTGATCAGTTCTGACTGAAAAGACCTGGGTTCAAATCTTGATTCTACTTTTTACTATGTGACCTTGGGCAATCCTTTCCTTTTCCTAGGCCTCAGTTTCCCCCTCTAAACTGAGAGGATTGATCTAGAGCATCAGTTCCCAAAGTGTGGTCCCTGGTCCCTGAGAGTCCCCGAGACCTTTCAAGGGGTTCTTGATGTCAAAACTATTCTCATTAACAATACTAAGACAGTATTTACATGTTAAAATACTCCTCTCTTTTCCAACTGCACATCTGTGGAAGGCCATATTTTCTTCACAGACTTCAACCAAAACAACAAATCAGAACAAACTGAATGCAGAAGCAGATCCGAGAATCCTACTGTCTCCTAGTAAGCCAGCCATTAAAGGGATTTGCAATGATACATAAAACACTTCCTCTCTTCTCACGAAGTCTTTTGTTTTGGAAAATCTGGTTATTTATCACAAAAATAAGTTATTGGGGGAAGCTAGGTGGCCCAGTGGATAGAACACTGGCCCTGGAGTCAGAATGACTTGAGTTCAAATCCGGCCTCAGACACTTGACACTTACTAGCTGTGTGACCCTGGGCAGGTCACTTAACCTCATTGCCTAGCAATAAATAAATAAAAAATAAAAATAAGTTATTTATGTTAACATGCAGTGGATTCATTATTATAATTTTAAAAAACATTTTAAAATATAAGTGTTTTAATTTCTGATACGGTCAATATCAATAGATATAAATCACATAGATGGAAGCTCCTGGGGAGCCTTAATAATTTTTTAGAGGGCAAAGGGGACCTAAGGCCAAAAAGTTTGAGAACTAGATGATATCTGTGGTCCCTTCTAACTCTCATGGAGATTTGGCTTTGCAGATTTTGAGCTGGAAGGGGAAACTGAGGTTCAGAGAGTAGGAGGGACTTACCTAAAGTCATTAAGGTAACAAGTACCAAAGGGAGAATTTGAACCCAGTGCCTCTGAGTCCTCATTCAGACCTCCTCCCACTGAACCACACTGAATCCCTTGAGAGTGTATTTGATTATCGGGGGTGGGGGAAGCCATTTGGAATCAAGTCTGATTGTCAGAATGTGGATGAAGCTTATAATGTATTTTAATGGATAAAGCAGTAGGCTCGGAGTCAGAAAGACCTGAGTTTGAATGCAGCCTCATATCCTCCCTGCTTATACAATTCTGGGAAGTCACCTGCTTCTTTGAACTCAGTCTCCTTGTAGAAGAGGGTTAATAAGAGCACCTGCCTCTCAGGATGATTGCAAGGAACAAATGAGCTACTGTGTAAATAACATCATTGGCAAACTTTAAAAGCCCTATTACCACCAGCTACTGTTGTTAACATGGCCAGCATTTGAATATAAATATAATTTGTACCATAAGGAATAACAGACAAGTAAGGGCTATGACTAAACCAACATCACTAAATAGAAGACCAAGTTGGGGCAATGATGAGGCTGGGAAGTTCCCTGGCCATTTGGGTTCTGAGGAACAGATACTGACATATCGGTCCCTCCCCTCAGCATAGAAGTGGGAGGGGCTCCAGGGAAAGAGACAGTGTCAGGTCTCCATATGGTGGTTGGCACTTAACAGGTTTTCCTTTTAGACAACGCCGGTCACCGCAGTGTCCAATGGTGAAGCTGAGAGGTGGTGGACCATAGGTGGGAAATGGGGCATACTTTGTCAGAGAGATCTTAGGGGTTGCTCAGTTTCACTCACTGAAGGACTTTGTTGCAAGAGATAGTTTTATGGCCCCTGAGGAAGGAAGGGAGATGGCTGTGGGAAGTGACAACAATGTATCAAAAAGGGCAACAATGCAACACTTTTCTTTGTTACAAGTATGTGAGCATGGTGGGGGATGGGGCCTCTGCCCTATCACCAAAGAAGAGATTCAGTTCTTGGGGATTTGTGAGGAGATGAATCTGGAAAAAAACTGTGATGTCAAAATCCTATTTTGAAACAAACAAGACCTTCCCCTGAAGTCTGGATTCCACCTTTCCTGGGATGAGGGGTGGGAGTGGGATTCCAGCCCCCAGAAAAGCTCCCTCTTGTCCAAACCCATGTTATTAGCTCAAGAGTTTAGTCTGAGACACACACCATGTTCCACTTGTGTGACCCTGGACAAGTCTCAACCTCCTGGGCCTCAGTTTCCACCTCTGTAAAAATGAAGGCTTTGGACGAGGTAGAAGCTAAGGTCCTGTGGACTGTGAAGGACCTATGAAGGGGACACGGCAATCCCTGGATTTACAGAAGTCTTAAAAAGGAAAAAACAACAATCCTTCTTCCCCCTTTCCTGACTCCCATCCCCCAGCCTCCATGCTTTGTGGTCGGCCCAGGTGTGTGCATGTGTGGCCTTGTTCCTTCCCCAAACAAGAGCCTTCTTTGATGGAGGCATCTGGGCCCCAGTCACTGAGACTGAGCAAGAAGGTGTCATTTCTGACAAGGGGCTGCTAAAGGCAGGAAGCCTCCCAGCCTGGCCAGGCCAGCTGTCCTGGAAGCCCTTCCCTCCAGCCGATCATGCTCTTTGATGTGGCCCAGAGGCTGAGCCTGGACCTGGGGATTGTGTGAGATCCTACATGCTAACTGAGAAGGGAGCCTAACCTCCTCATTTGACAGAAGGGGAAACTGAGGCTCAAGGAGCAGTGAAATAACTTGCTAGAGGTCAAAGAGATGGAAAGTGTCAGAGCCAGGTTTTCTGACCCCTGAATTAGTGTCTTTTCCATTCCATTCTGCCATACTGGGTCAGAGCTGGTTCAGAAGGCTTCGAAGGCCAGGTTAGGGAATTTATATCATAGACTTCAGGCTGTCTTCCTAGACACTTACTACACTTTACTTAGACGTTTGCTATGTGACCCTGGACAAGTCACTTCACCTCTGTCTGCCTCAGTTTCCTCAACTGTAAAATGAGGATAGTAATAGCACCTACCTTCCAGGGTTGTGTGGATCAAATGAGATACTGTTGGCATCTTCTTTCTTTCTTCCTTCATTCTTTCAGCTCCCCCACCTTCAGTGTCTGTGAGGCAGGGATTCTCCTACATTAGACAAGATCACTGGCTGGTGAGTAAAGGGACCCGGCGTTAAATGCCACCTCTGACAGGCACTACCAGTGTGCTCTGGCCTTGTGGGACAGGACCCTAATGAAACCAGGGCTGCATTCCGTTAACCCCTTACAACTTACAACGCCAGGGGCAATAAGGGAAGCTGCAAAGGGGCCGATTAAGGCTGGATTTTGCAAAAAAAAACCCCAACAAACTCAAACAAGAAACCACCCTTCCTGCCAGAGAGAACAGCCTGAAAGTGGAATGGAGGAGGGGGAGGTTCCCCCTTCCAAGTCCATAACTCCATGGTTTTATTGTCCCACAGCCTCAGGAGGTAAGAGGTAACCCAGCCAGGTCCCCTGGTTTTGCAAATGAGGCAGGAGAAGAACTGACTTGGCCGATGTCACACGGAGACCCCTTGCTCGGTGGAAGAGACTTATTTTGAGTGATGGGAGGAAGTACTGCCTCTCAGATATGTAGTACTTTCTAGAAGGCTTGGCCAGGACCACCCTCTATGTACCAGGCCTATCTACCATGCCTAATGAGCCTGGGGCCCCTGGCCTCTGGAGCAAGCTCCAAGGAAGGCTAGGGTTGGGCTGGGGAGGGGGATCAGAGTGAGCAAGAAGAGGGAGCCAGTGGCAGGGGCTGAGCTGGGCTGGATTAGGCTGGGCTGGGCTGGGCTGAGCTGGGCTGGGCTGGGCTGGGCTGGGTTAGGCTGGGCTGGGCTGGGCTAGGCTGGATTAGGCTGGGCTGAGCTGGGCTGGGCTGGGCTGGGCTGGGCTGGGCTAGGCTGGGCTGAGCTGGGCTGGGTTGGTTGAAGGATCCTGGGGCAGGCCTAGGCCTGGTTGCTTCCGTCATGGTGTGGAGAAGCATTTTGCCCAAAGCAGAGGGAGGCTGAAGGCTAGGTTGGGTGTCTCCCCAGCTGGATCCCTGTAAGAACTGATGGAGATGATTAAGGAAATGGTTCTCAGCATCTTTTCCATCCATCCCAGAGGAGCAGCAGGCCATGGACCTCGAGCATAGACTGGATTTAGCTTGGAGCTGTCCTGCCCAGCCTTCAGACATCCTTCCCTCCTTCAAGTCTGTGGTACCAGAGGGCACAAAGGGAAAAAACTGAAGACAAAGGGCTGGGTGGCCCCAAGAGAAACAGATCCAGACGCAGGAGGCCCTGTCCAAGCAGCCCCTGCCCAAGCTATAGGCCTGGCTCTGCCATAAATGGGCTCAGTGGTGCTGGGCTTTGGGGGGGCCTCAGTTTCCTTTTCTGATAAATGGGGATTATGGTATCTGCACTACCAACTTACCTAAAGAGGCTATAAGAGACTATATCTAAGGAGATACCAAGTGTGAAACCACTTAAAAAAAGAAAGAAATGCAGCTATAAGAAACACAAAGCCCTGTATTTATAACTCAGATGAATCTGGTGTGCAAAAGTAGTTAGAAGGTGGGGCTTAGATTCAGGAAGACCCAGCCTATCAGTGGGACTTTGGGCTATAAAATGAGGGGGTGGTATTTGGTCTCCAAGGTTCCTTCCAGCTTTAAATGCGAGTTCTTGGGAATTTAGCTGTGTGTAAAGTCCCCGGCACACAGTAGGTGCTTGTAGACAGGTGGGACAGCAGAGGAAAACTGCAGCAGCAAAAAGGAGATGCCCAATGAGTTGGTCTACACTGGCTCTCTGCCGCCATCTCGTGCTCAAACGCTGAATGAGGTCACCATCCAAGGAGCACAGAGACAGGAGGGGAGCTCAGTCAGGCCCTGGGGGTCATGGGATCTTAGCTTTAGAGCAACAGAGGATCAACATTTCCACCAATCCTCTCATTTGACAGATGAGCACACTGAGGCCCAGAGAAAGGGAGTGACAGAATCACAAGAGTTGGAAGGAGCCTTAAAGGCCAACAAGTCTGTTCCCCTCATTTTACAGATAAGGAAACTGAGGCTCAGCGGAGAAGTGACTTACCCAAGGTCACACTGGGAATCAATGGCAGATCTAGGGTCTTTCTGACTGTGTGCCCAGGGCTGAATTCAGCTGAATTACAAGAATAAAGCCAGGTCTCATCCAAGATCTCACAAGTAGGTGTCTTATAGATCTAGAGGTCACAGTTCCAGGATCTCCTATCAGCCCAGGATGGTCCTCATGCCCCACTCACCATGGAGGCCTCACCCCCTCTTTTGGAGGCTTTGAGGATGTCTCACAGCCCTTGCCAAGAAATGAGCCACTTTCCACTGCTCCAGGGGAAATGGAGGAAAATGTCCTGCTAGACCTCAGTGTGTGAGCTGAAGCAGAATGGTCGCTGAGGGTGGGGGAGTCTTCCAATCAATCAGTCAATCCGTCCATCCATCCATCACCATTCATTAAGCATTTACTATGTGCCAGATACTGTGCCTACTGTGTGCCAGGCACAAGGCTTCTCTACCTCTTCTTTCAGTTGGTCCAAACAGCTGTTGATCCTTTCCCAGCCTTTCTGAACTGCTGGCAGAAACAACCTTTTAAAAAAAAGTTTTCTTTTTTATTATGAATTTAACAAATTGAAAAGTTTCAATATGCAAAGAGAAAGGAGGGTTGTATGTGAAACTGTAAAGTTGCATTACAAGCAGTTTGAAACAGTGTCATTACCCAGAACTCTGAGACATCCCTGGGAGGAGACCAGTGTGAAGCTCCATGCTCCCTCCTCCCGCCTGCCCCAAACCCATTATCTTTGTACCTGCAGAGCCCAAGGAAGAGGAGGAAGAGGAGGAAGTCAGCTGCCTCCCAGGCTCACGGTGTTGTTCTTCAGTGTGTCTGACTCTTTCTGAGCCCATTTGGGGCTGGAGAGACAAAAGGTCATAAGAGGCAGTGTGGAGAGGCTCTTTTAGAAGCTTGGGCTGCAGCTGAAGGCTCCTCAACAGAAGAGGAAAACGAGGCTCATAGGTGACCACTCACTCAACTCAGAGAATTGTTGTGCCTTTGAATCTACTGCTGAGTTACAATAAGATAATTGAAAGTAATGAAAAGGAAAAAGTTGGATGGATTACAACGATAATTATGAGCTCAGTTCTGCAGAGTTGGGAAGTTGCAATCATCTTTAAAAAGGAGAGCCACAGGATTTGTTATTCAAATTCAGTATAGCTTGGACCCATTATTTTCTCTGTCTCTGTCCCTCTGTCTATCTTTCTCTCTGCCTCTGTCTCTCTCTGTGTCTCTCTTTTTCTGTCTCTCTCTTTCCCTGTCTGTCTCTGTCTCTCTCTGACTCTCTGTCTGTCTTTCTCTGTCTGTCTCTGTTTCTCTGTCTCTGTTTCTGTCTCTGTGTGTGTCTCTCTCTCTGTCTCTGTCTCTCTCTGACTCTGTCTCTGTCTCTCTCTGTTTCTCTTTCCATTTTTACTAACAAATGCATATTTTATGACAACTGAAGAAACATTTTTGGCCAAAACTGAGTTTACAAGGATACTCTGGAATACGTGTTTTGTTTAAATCAGCTCCCCTCCACAGCCCTGAAGAATGGGACTCAAAATTCAGCAGAGATACTTGGGTGATAATTAATCCATAATTCCTGTTCACTACCCATCAAACACTGTTAAATGTGACCACCAGAGATCAAAGCACTTGCAAACCCCAAATTGACGAGATTCACTGTAGAATGATCGTGCCTAAAGCCCAGATCACAGAGCAAAGTCCTGTTTGGAAAGCACTCTGTCAGGGACACCTGGAATGTGGCTATTTTCCCCACTGCAAAGTTCAAATCTCTTTCTGTGTGTATGCCGAAGCATATTAAAATATCATACTCAAGCATAAGGTCAATTACTTAACAAATCTATTCTGAATAATGCAGTGAAATACACAAGTGGAAGAGGGATTGTTCCCAGTTGATGGTTCACCAGATGCTCATGTCTGTGGATGATTCGGTGCTAATTGCAGCATCAAGGCCCACAGTATCACAGGGCACCCTCAGTGAGATTCATAAATAAAGAAGACCAGCCTAGTAATCCATATAGGAAAAGGAAAATGGATCGAAAGCACCTACTTCAGGCTCTGACATGTGCTTGGAAGGCCAGTCTACATCTGAGACAGATCCAACAGACAGTGGGGGGGGGAGCCTATATTCATCAGGCTATATTTAGTCTGAGAAATTGTGCAATACTTTTGCAATCTCTGAGCTTCTCTCTAGCACAAAACCTCATCCTCTTAACATGTGTTTTTCAGTGGTGTATGTGGTCATAGACTTCAGAATTTAAAACATTACAAAAACTTTTATTGGCTAAAATTTTCAGACTTGCTACTTAATCCCAAAATCCAATTTGGATTAATTGTTGACTGTCAAATCAGGGTAGCTGCACTTTAAACTAATGGAATATCATTGGTCAGTCCTTTCAGTCATGTCCAACTCTTTGTGACCCCATTTGGGGCTTTCTTGGAATGGAATACTACAACTCCATAAAATAAATAAGACACGAAGAAAATTGAGATCAGCAACATTTATTTCCTAGTAGCAAGAGCTTAGTTACTGAAATAAACATTTAAAATTGTTGCACCAGCCCTGAAGTCAGGAGGACCTGAGTTCAAATCCAGCCTCAGACCAAACACTTGACACATATTAGCTGTGTGACCTTGAGCAAGTCACTTAACCCCGATTGCCTCACCAAAATATATATATATATATATATATATATATATAGTTTGAGGAAAGTTTCATTGATAATGAACAAAATTGTATTTTGCTTTTATCTAATTCTGTAGGAAGGAAGGAATTCATACCATCTGAGTCTTTTTTTAGACGTAGATTTTATTTTCACTTTAATAAGTTTTTCTGTTTGTGTAATTTTCTATTACATCAAATGTGAAAAGAGATGAATGGAGGGCCTAAAATATCAGGGGAAAAGTAATGTAATTTTTATAAAGACTTTTTTTTTTTTAACTTCAAATGAAGTGTACATCTGGTCCGCTAGATGGCGCAGTGGATAGAGTGCCAGGCCCGAAGTCAGGAAGACTCATCTTCTTGAGTTCAAATCAGGCCTCTGACACTTCTTAGCTGTGTAACCCGGGGCAAGGCACTTAACACTGTTTGTCTCAGTTTCCTCATCTGTCAAATGAGCTGGAGAAGGAAATGGTAAACTACTCCAGTATCTTTGCCAAGAAAACTCCCAAATGGGTTCACAGCCAGTTGGATACGACTGAAAATGACTGAACAAACATGTTGGTCTAATGAAGACCAGGCTTTGTGAAACTGAAAAGTTTGGGAGACATTTTCAATTATCTGAAGTTGCATTTTGGGAGCCCTGTTAGGAATATTAGAAATCTCTCCAACAGCTGTTACAGAGCAAAGATTTTCAGGATTGTTTGATTCTGTAACATAAGAAAATGCTCTCGTTTGGCAGATTCAGTTCACCTCATTCCAATGACTGTACTGCAGCGATCATTTCATGTGCCACCTTTGTTAGTCAATAGAAAACATTTTCTTTTTAGTCTTTAAATTATGGCCAAATTGCCATGACCTCTTGGTGCAGAACTTGAAAGAAAGAAATCATTTCCTCAAATGAAATTAAGCAAAATTTTCCCTTAAGTTTAAAATTATAGTCCACATGGTTGATCCTGTATTTCTTTTTTGACATCTAATGCTTGCTGGAGAATAGATCCTGACTCCAAGTTTTTGGAAACTATGGAAAAGAGTAGTTAAAATTTGGGAAGCTGTGAGATTTTCAGAATGATAAAATTTGTCAATGCAAAATATTGTCAAAATATTCTACTTTAAAAGTATAGAAATATCTAGTATTCCTACAACAAATGCATCATGCAGATATTAGAGAAAATGTGCTGAGGGAATAACAGTGTTGAAAATGGTAACTTAGATTACAAGAAACCGGTTGAGTAGTTTGCTTTTCTAAGGTTTAGTTTCATACTTTGCATGGAAATAGGCAATATTTAAATATGGTGGTGGTGCTGCTGCTCAGTCATGTTTGACTCTCTGTGACCCCTTTTGGGGTTTTCTTGGCCAAGATGCTGGAATGGTTTGCCATTTCCCTCTCTAGCTAATTTTACAGATGAGGAAACTGAGGCAGACAAGGCTAAATGACTTGCCCAGGTTCTCACAGCTAGTGAGAGTCTGAGGTCACATTTGAACTCAGGGAGATGAGTCTTCCTGACTCCAGGCTGGCACTCTGTTCACTGCACCACCTAGCAGCCCATGTAAATTTTGTGTTACTAGCTCATCAATAAAAAGAATGAGGGCACTGAATTTGAAGTCAGAGGTCTGGGTTCAAATCCTACTTTTGCCACTTGCTACCTCTATGATCTTGGGCAAGTCATTTCCCTCCTGGGCCTCAGTTTCCTCATCTATAAAATGAGGGGGCTGAATTAGGTGACCTCTGAAGACCTCTTGATCTATGGCTACCTAGTCTGGACTCTTCATTCTACAAATAAGGAAACTGAGGCCTAGTAAAGTCAAGTGACTTACTCAAGGTAACACTAGCAGTAAGCTTCAGGGTCAGAATTTGAACCCAGGACATGGGATCGTAGATAAAGAGTTGGAAGGGACTCCAAGGTCTGGGCAAGTCAAGTGACCTACCTTTCTTCCGCATTGCTACTCCTCGCCTCCCCAGGACTCCTGTGGTCCAGCCTACTCGCTCTTCTGATGATCGATGTCCCATCAACTTTCACATGCCTGTCCCAAATGGCTGGAACCTTCTCCCTCTGCACTTCAGCCTCTCTGAATGCCTGGCTCCCTTCACGGCTCAGCTCCAGAGCCCCCTTCATCTGGAGACCTTTCCTGCCCCTCCCCCCTCACCTAGTGTCAATACTGGATGACTCTTATAACACCTATCTATTCACTCATGGTCTCTCCCATCTTAGAATGCAAGCTCCTTGGGGGCGGGGAGCAGGTTTTCCCATTTTTCTTGTGTCTGTTGTACCTACCAGAGAACCTAGTACAAAGTAAGAGCTTAATAAGCACGAGGTGACTGACGGCTTGGTTGAGTGCCCAAGGTCACTGAGGCAGTGAGACTCAAAGGTGAGATTGGAGCCTGGGCACCGGACTCCAGAGCTGGGGAAGTCTTCCTCAAGGCAAAACCCCTCAGGATGTTCTCCTAGAGGGCTAGCCCACCCCTCAATCAGGTGGGTTATCGAGTACCCACTATACATCACCCCCAAGGAGGTTTTCCGCTCCAGTCTGGGGATCCCCTGACTTCCTCTGGCACAACAGTGACTTTCTCAACTCTTGGAAAGCAAGGCAGGTTCAGAGGAGAGCCCTAAGTATGCAGGGCAGAGGTCAGCTGGGTGCTCCCTTCTCACAAGGGAAGGGGAGGGAGCTACTAGGAGCCAGTGATATGCTCTGGCCAGCTCTATGGGCTCTAGAGAGCTAGTTGTTAAATTTTCAGTTACGTTTACACCTCCAAAGCTGGCAAACCTACAGATCAAACTTGGTTTGCTGTTCTGTGGATTGTCTAGACTTAAGAAAGGGGAGAAGAAAATGGTAATAATGTAAATTAAATGTAAAAGGTGTATTGTGCTCCGAACCTGGTTGTTAAACATTTACTAGTGCACCTCTGGCCCTGCTCTGGCCCAGGCACTACTGGGTGAGCATTAAAGGCTGCTGCTCAGTCCTCACACCTCCCAAAGGCAGTTCTCACCCATCGCTTCACAGGAACCCAGCTAAACTTTGGTCCATAGCACCCGAAAGGACCTGAGTATGAGAATGTTAGAGCCCAGAATGTTGTCAGTGCTAGGAAGGACCCTAGAACCCAGAACAGGAGAGAGAAGGGGCCTTAGAAGCCAGAATGCAGGAGGAGGGGCCTTGAAACCCAGAGCGGCAGAGAGGAGGGGCCTTAGAACCCAGAATGGCAGAAGGAGGGGCCTGGGAACACTATGGCAATGCTGGGAGGGCCCTTAGAGCCCCTCCTTTAACTCTGGCAGCCTCCTGCCTTTCCTCTAGTGTCGTCCCAGGGGCGGGTACGTCATCCCCTTCTCCACTGAGCAAGGGGCCCACAGGCGGTGATAGGTCAGGTCGCACACCGGGGCCCAATCCTGGGTGACTCTGGGGAGCTGTCCCGCCTTCCCATCCCAGTACACTGTTTCCCCCTCTCCTTGGCACTGGGAAGTCCGTGCCCACTGCGGTCCTGGGCTACCCAGCCTAGGCAGCATGGCTCTCCCTCTAGCCCCCTGGTTGGTCGGCCCTGTCCTGCACCGTGGGGACAGAGGATGGATCGGGAGGCAGGCAGCACACTGTGAAAACCCGGAGACCTCGGGAATCTCTCCCTCCCATCCTTCCTCCATCCCAGCCAACACCTACCTCCCCCCACCCCCGCCCACTCCGCCCCATTCAGAGCCTGAAATTAGCATGTGAACAAAGCCAGGCCTCTCAGCCCCTTTCCCAGGCGCCTTGCCCGGCTGGGGCTCGTGGCGGTCCACCCAGGCAGGTGCACCCCCTGGTCATAAACCGCGACAGATGTCCCGCCGACGGAGGCTGCGCGGCGACAGGGGCCTTTTGTGTGGTTACAAAGGAAGGGGCCGGCCCGGGGTGCTCCTGCAGCCCCTGCCCTCTGGCGCAGCTGCCCGCCGGACCCGCCTTCAACTCCCAACCAAGGATGGGCCTGGCAGCCAGCCGCCCTCCTTCCCCGTCTCTCCCCTCCTTCCTTTTCTCTTCTTCCCCTACCTCCCGTTCCCCCCTCCTCTCCCTTCTTCCGCCTTCTTCTCTATTCCTCTCTCTTCTGTTTCCCCCCTGTTTCCCTCCTGCTTCCCCCCTCCCTTGCCCCCTTTCCATCCACAAACCTTTCCCTGCTGCCCCCCCTCCCAGGAAATCCCGATTTCCTACTAAGTGGGGTGGGGGTAGAGGTGGGGATGTATTCTGTGCGTGTTTGGGTCTGTCTGCTTGAAGCGTACAGAGGGAGCCTCTAAGAGAGCGTCTGCCCCTAGACCTAGAATCTTCATAACGTCCTGGATAGGAAGATGGACCCGTAATAGCTCCATTTTGGCAGCTCGAGAAACAGAGGCCAGAGATTTTGAACGGGAAGCTTCCCTAGAGGTCATCTAATCCAGCCCCCTCTTTTACAGAGTAGGAAGCTTAAGGCCCAGAAAGGAAAAGCACCTTCCTCAACTGGTCAGGAGGGTGGAAAGTATAGAGGATCAATGAAAGTCCAGATGTCCCTGAGCAAGATTGAAGTCACTGAAGTCTCCGGTCCAGGCAAATAACTTCTCACTGATTCTGGCACTTAATCCGTGCTATTTGGGAAAAGTAGGGGCAAATCTCTTCCTGAGCCAGCAGGTGGCGGCAGTGAGACAGCCTGCTCACGTTGGGGTAGGGGAGGTAGCACTGCCTGCCTAGCCTGGGGGGCCTTCCCTCTAACCCAGAGGAAAGGCCCTTGGTTTGTACTGTTCCTCCCTGTCCTCTTCAAACACATTCACATATTCCCTCCTAGGAATCGGTACAATGGATAGAGTATTGGAGCTGGAGTCAGGAAGCTCTGAGTTCAAAACCTAGCTCAGACAATTTTTTAAAACCTGCGCAATTCTGCTGAATTGTTTCATGTTTTTAAATGAAGCCAGACCTTTTTTTTTTGCCTTCTTTTCAGAAAAGCCAGGAACCGCGCCTTCTTTCTCCCAGCTCTCCAGAAGTGGTGAGGGCTGTCCCAACTGGCTGCATCTGAGGCTCTGTTTGCTGCTTTGGGCGCATGTTCAGGTAGCGTCATATCAGACAAGGCTGGCATCTTCTGAGTGTGTAGATATAGGCAGACAAGAGAGAGAGAAGGAGTTCTAGACTCCCAGAGTCTTAAGTGACTCCACGGGCCATCTAGCCCAATATACCTGCATGGATGGAAAGCTCGAAGTGTCACGAGGCAGCACATTTCTCTCCAACTAGAGTCTTAGTGGTGGACAAAGAAAAGGCCTTGGAGTCAGAAAAGCCCAAATTGAGCCCTACCTCTGACACATCCTGGGTGTGACCTTGGCCAAGGTCACTTAACCTCTAGGGTCCCAGACTGTAAATTGCAAAACTGTTTCAGTTCTGCTTCCTCTGGTGGAGGAAGCTCTTAGCTTGCTGTCAATTCCCTACACCAATGAAATAAAGCCTGCCTTCAAGGAGCTTACATTCCATTGGGGTAGAAACAACAACCAAAGGATTCAGGCCACTTGTCCCTGAGGGCCTCTCTGCTTTGTCCTACTCATCTGTGGCACCTTCTGGAGTATGAGCTCTAATGTTAGTAAACTTGCTCGTTAGACCCTTTGCCCCTAACTCCACGTCCAGTCATGGTGTCCTCCCTCAGCTGCCCGTGGGCACCTCCAGCTACTTGGCCCTTCCACACCTCACATTCCATAGATGGAAAACAAAACTAGATATAGTTCCCACAAAACCAATCCCACAACCACCCTTGGGGGAGCTCCCAAGGCACCATCATCCCTCCAGACACCATATTGGCCTTCGGAGTCAGCTGGGATTCCTCCCCGTTCCACAAAGCACCAGATCTTATGACTTCTACTGTCATGGCATTAGAGGAAGTGGTCCAGAGTGAGGAGCACTGACTTTAGTGTTAGAGGTCTTGGGTTCAAATCCTAGCTCCATTCTTTGAGATCTGTGTTACCTTGGCAAATCCCTTAGTTTCCCTGGATCTCAGTTTCCACATACGTTTAAAAAAAAGTGGGAATTGGAGTGGATTATAGAATCCTAGACTTATAGCTGGAAGGATGTTTCAGCTGTATCTGACTCTCTGTGATCCCATGTGGGGTTTTCCTGGCAGAGATACTGGAGCAGTTTGCCATTTCCTTCTCCAGCTCATTTTACAGATGAGGAAACTGAGGCAAACAAGGTGAAATGACTTGTCCAGGGTCACACAGCTGGTGAGTGTCTGAGGTCAGATTTGAACTCAGGGAGACTCCAGTCCTTGCTCTTTGTGCTCTATGGTACCACCTAGCTGCTCATAAGAATAAAATGAGGCGATTTTACAGATGAGCAAAATGAGGCTCAAAAGGATTGAGTAATTTGCCCAAGGTCACCCAGCTAGTGATAGAACTGGAATTGAAAGCCAGGACCTCTGACTCTAACCATCACTCGCTTTCCAGGATACCAGCATTTAGGCTGTGCCTGGTACATGAGAAATGCCACCATGGCCTGGCTTCCAAGGCCCCTTCCAGCTCTACAGCGATGACCCTGGGATTGTACATCTGGCCTCTTCCTGCCAGTCCCCTCATCATCATCTGAGTCTGAGGGCTCATCGTTCCCCAGACTATTGCAATAATTTTCCAGCTGAATCTCTGCCTTCCAATGCTTCCTCCATATAGCCCAAAAATAAGTTCCTAAAGCACTAGGCTGACTCAGCACTCCCCTACCCAAGAAACTTCCTGGGCTTCCCACTACCTATTCTACTGTTTTTTACTTATTGTTAAAAAATAATAATAACAGCAGCTAGGTGGCGCCATAGTGCACGGAGTGCTGGGCCAAGAGTCACGAAGATCTGAGTTCAAATCCAACCTCAGACACTAGCTGTGTGACCCTAGGCAAGTCACTTAACTCTATTTGACTCAGTTTCCTTATCTGTCAAATGAGCTGCAGAAGGAAATGGCCAAGAAAACCTCAGAAGGGGTCATGAAGAGTTGAATACGACTGAAAAACGCCTAAACAACAAACAGCAAAATTATAAAAATGAAACATCTTCAGCTTAGCATGAAAGACTTCACCCTCCATTCCGGGCTTCTTTCATCTTACTGCGCTCTGGTCTGCTGGGTCTCCACAGAGGCATTTCCTTCCTCTGGGCTTTTGCTCAGGCTGGGCTCCCCGCGGGGCTGGCTCTCTCTACATGGCCCCTTGGATTCCTTTAAGGCTTAGCTCCCAGGCAGGCTCCCAGCTGGAGCCAGTGGCTGCTTGGTGGTGCCCCCTTCCTTCTCAAATGATCATGTATACACTCTTTCCCTTGTTGTCATCACCTCCACCCTACCACCCCATGGAACATAAGCTCCCTGAGGGCAGGAACTTGAGGTTATTTTGTTTTATTTAGTTTTTGTGTCTTCATCACCTCAGACAATTCCTAGACCTTTTTTTTTAGGTTGAGACTTATAATTTCATCTATCTGGGGACCTCTTGGTATGGAAATTCCCTCCATCAATACAAACAGTTTCTCTTTTAACTCAGGCTTTGAGAGTGGCTTGCTTCACTAAGAAGTGAAGCGATTTGCCCAGAGGCACACAAGCAGTGAGTGTCAGAGCAGATGAGCCCAGACCCTCCTGATCCGTCTACTACCAGTTCCTTGTCCCCTGCCTCCTACATGAATGGTATGGAATAAATACCTGGAGCACTGGATTGGTCTCTTTCCTCCCTTCTTCCCTCCCTCCCTCCCTCCCTCCTTTATTTTCTTTCTGTTTTCTATATTTATCTCTATATATTTTTCTTTATTTCCTTTATTTTCTTCCTTCTTTCCTCTTTCCTTCCTTTCTTTTCTCTTTCTCTTTTTATTTTTTGGTATCTATCTATCTATCTATCTATCTATCTATCTATCTATCTATCTATCTATCTATATATATCTCTCATTTCCTTTATTTTTTTCACTCTTTCTAATATCTTTCTGTCTGTCTCTCATTTAGATCTCTCTTTCCTTCTTTTCTCTCTTTTCTGCTTCTTTGTTTTCTTCCTTTCTCTCTTCTTTCCCCTCCTCCTTATTTATCCATATTTAGCACCCCTTAGGAAGAAAATAACTTTTAGCATCTGCTCCTACCTTTTTTAAGGCCAGAAATAAAGGGTTCTTGAAAGGGAGGGCCAGTGTGGCAGCTGTTGGCCGACTGCCTCGAGGGCAGATGGCGCTCTCAGACAAAGTCCCTTTCGGTCTCCCCGAGCCTCTGGCCCTTGCTGGCTGAGGCCACCCAACCACAAGCCGAGTGCCCGCGCTGGGAAAGCTCCCCAGGACAAAAGAGCTTAGTCAAACAAACCTAATAGCCATGAACGATCTCCTCACCAGGAGAAACCGGCTGGGAGCTTGGGAGGGCTGGCTAGGAGTGGGGGAGGGGAGGAGTTTGGAAATTGGAGGGGGTGGGGGGGCAGAGGATAGGGAGGGAAGCTGAGTGAGTGAGTGTGTGTGTGTGTAAGGGAGACAGACAGACAGAGACAGAGACCAAGAGAGACAGACACAAACGGAGACAGAGATGAGAGAGAGGCAGAGACAGATAGGAGAAAAGGAGAGAGAAGAGAAAGAGAGAGAGACAGAGAGAGAGAAGAGTAAGAGACAGACAGAAGCAAAGATAGACAGAGACAGAGACAGAGATGGGTAGGAGAAAAGGAGGAGAGAGAGAGAGAGAGAGAGAGAGAGAGAGAGAGAGAGAGAGAGAGAGAGAGAGAGATTTCTAGTTCTTTCTCTCTTTATGTGGGAAATGTCAGTTTACTAAAGGCCCTCCCTGCACATGGACAGCTTGGTGACCTTTGAGGTCACTATCTCCCCACCCTGGATACCCTATCCTCTTCCTCACCCTGCTTTCCTTGCTTTCCCTCTTTCAGGGGCCAATCCACCCCAGAGGAGGGTAGACTTTTGTTTTCCTTTTCCTAGTCCAAAGAGGAGAAGCCAGTTCCCATACTGGGACAGGGGCCATATGGCCATAGGGACACAGTGAATAAAGATGAGCAGGACAGGATATGTTGATAACTTGACCTCGGGCATTCTGCATCTTTGGTTGTTAACCAAATCCTTCTCTTTTTATCTTTGTCCCCCACAGTGCCTAGCACTGTGCCAAGGCCACAGGAGGCTCATAATAAATGCTTGTCAAAAGTACTACCTGATGGAGATTTATATTTCATGTATATTCCTCTTTTCTTATTCTTTGTATATGGAAATGTTCCTATTTGCTGGTGTTGGTCAAGTTCAGAATAATTTAAAAAAATATTTTTAAGTGTTGATTGATTTCCCACAAGCACAGAGGGATGCCCGGAGATGGGAGGACCTCACCTGTTCCAACTGGCACCTGAGCAAGGATCCCCTCCACAGCCCGTCAGCTAAGTGGTCCTTCCATCTCTTTTGGAAGACTGGCAGTGGGGCTGGGGGAGGGATAGGGAGCCCACCATCTCCCTTGGCTTGATTCCAAGATATGTAAAGAACTCATTCAAATCTATAAGAACAAAAACTGAACCCTACAGGGATAGAGAACCTGCAGCCTCAAAATAGCCCTCTGGGTCCTCAAGTTCTCAAAGGACAAAGGACTGCACTTGAGGACCTAGAGAGCTACACGTGACCTTGAGGCCACAGGTTCCACACTCCTGCAATGGATAAATGGTCAGATGATGTGAATAGGTGGTTCCCAAAAGAGCTATCAACAGCCATGTAAACATGTTCCAGATGACAATTTATTAGAGAAACAAAAATTAAAATAACTCTGGTTTCTACCTGATGCTCATCAGAAGAGGAAAGATGACAAAAAAATGAAAAAATGATCATTGTTGATGAGGCAATGGGAAGGCAGACAAATTAACATATTCTTAGCAGAGCTGTGAATGAGTCCAGTCACTGTGGAAAAACATTTGGAATTGTACATCAACTTGGAGCCAGTGATAGATACCACTACTTGGTCCACACCCCAAGGAGATCCAAAAATACCGAAAAGGAGCAACGTATACCAAAAATGTCTAGAGGCACTCCCTTCATTGTAGCAAAGAACTGGAAACAGAGGGGAAGCCCATCAACTGTAGAATGGCTGAACAAACTGTAACATGGGAATTTTATGAAATATTATTGTTCCATAATAAATGATGACAGAGACATTTTCAGAGAAAGCTGGAAGACTTGAATAAACTGCTGTAGAATACAGTGAGCAGGAGTGCAATTGATATAATAAAACACCACCACTGTAAGGAAAGATTCTGAAAGACTTAAGAACTCTGATCCACACTGAGTCCTGCTCCACAGCTCCATACAGGAGACAAGAAAGCTGCCTCCCTGGGGACAGAGAAAGGATGGAGCCAAAGTGCCAAAGAAGATACACGCTCTAAATGTGACTGCATTCCCTCTCCTTTTACTTAGCGCTGCTTCTTTGTCGAAATGGTTTTCCTTTTCTTTTTAAAGTGGAAAAGAAAGATGGGGGAGCTATGCTAGTGTTGCAGAAAAAAAATATGTCAAGAAGCATTTAAGAAAAAATGGGGGAAGAACGAGAGGAACTTCAGAGGGAAACACAGGCAGGAGAATTTGGAAAGTGGCACTCTGAGCTGACCATGTACTTTCTAAGAGGGCAAACTCTAGGTAATAGGGATTTGCAGTTTCACAGGTAATATTCTACATTCTACTTTGTATCTGCAAATGCTAATTTTTAGATGTTCATTAAGTATGGAATTAAAAATTCTTTAAAAAATGAAACAATCACTACTCTCAAGGATTTTACATTCTAATATATAACGTTCAATATTGGAATGTGAGGGGCAGCTAGGTGGCACAGTGGATAGAGCACCAGCCCTGGATTCAGGAGGACCTGAGTTCAAATCCGGCCTCAGACACATAACACTTACTAGCTGTGTGACCCTGGGAAAGTCACTTAACCCCATTGCCTACCACAAAAAAACAAAAACAAAACAAAAAAACCTAAAATTGGAACGTGGAGAAATACTATTACATCATTGGTGGAGCTGCAAATTGGCATAATGTTTTTAGAAAGTAATCTGGCAACATAAAATAAAGATCACAAAAATTCTTATATTCTCTCTCTCTCTCTCTCTCTCTCTCTCTCTCTCTCTTTCTCTCTCTCTCTCTCTCTCTCTCTCTCTCTCTCTCTCTCTCTCTCTCTCTCTCTCTCTCTCTCTCTCCCTCCCTCCCCCATCTTGTAATCCCAAGTACTATATCCTGAAGATGAACCAAAATATTCGTGGCTTTCTTTTTGATAGCAAAAACCGAAAGCAATCCATTTGTTCAATGACAGCCCAGAACTGGACAAATTGCAGCATGTAATTTAGATTGAATACCATTTTCCCATAAAATTGCAAATATGAATTTTTACTTAGTATTTTATTTTTCCTCAGTTACATGTAAAAAGAATTTTTAACTTTCATTTTTAAAACTTTGAATTCTAAATTCTCTCCCTTCCTCTCTTCCCACCCCTCATTGAGAAGGCAAGCAACTTGATATGGGTTATACATGTGCAGTCAAGCAAAACACTTTCATAATAGCCATATTGAGAAAGAAAACATAGAACCCCCCCCCAAAAAAAAGCAACCTCAAGAAAAATGAATGAAAATGAAGAAAGTAAAAAAAGAAGTCTGTTTCAATCTGTATTCAGACACCATCAGTTCTCTCTCTGGGGATGGATAACATTTTTCATCATAAGTCCTTAAGAGGTGTCTTGGATCATTGCATTGCTGAGAATAGCTAAATCATTCATAGCTGATCATCTCACGATATTTCTGTTACATTGTACACAGAACATTTCACTTTGTATCAGCTCATGTAAGTCTTTCCAGGTTTTTCGGAGAGCGTTCTGCTCATCATTTCTTATAGTACAATAATATTGAATCATTATCATATGCCACAGTTTGTTCAGCCATTCCCCGATTGATTGGCATCCCCTCAGTTTTCAATTCTTTACCGCCAGAAAAGAGCTGCTATAAATACGTTTGTAC
Organism: Phascolarctos cinereus; assembly: GCF_003287225.1. Classification (NCBI taxonomy): domain Eukaryota; kingdom Metazoa; phylum Chordata; class Mammalia; order Diprotodontia; family Phascolarctidae; genus Phascolarctos; species Phascolarctos cinereus. The sequence continues at coordinate 11,569,502 of NW_027555958.1, read as the reverse complement.
ATATAGGTCCTTTTCCTTCTGTTTTTTATCTCTTTTTGGATACAGACCTAGTAATGGTATTGCTGGGCCAAAGGGTATGGTTTTGTAGGCCTTTGGGCATAGTTCCAAATTGCTCTACAGAATGGTTGAATCACTTCACAGCTCCAACAGTGCATTAAAGTCTCATTTTTCCCACATCCCCTCCAACATTTGTCATTTTCCTTTTCTGTCCTATCAGCCAATCTAATAGGTATAAGGCAGTACCTCAGAATTACTTTAATTTGTATTTCTCCAATTCATAGTGGGTTAGAGCAATTTTTCTATGGTTATAGATAGCTTTGATTACTTCATCTAAAAACTACTCTTTTTTGTCATTTATCAATTGGGAAATGACTCTTATTTTTATAAATTTGACTCAGCTATGTGCTTGAGAAATGAGGCCTTTAACAGATAAACTTGCTTCCAAATTTTTTTTCACAGTTACTATTGCTAGCTATATTTCCCTCAATCCTATTTTCCTCTCTCTCCTTTCACCATGTCCCTCCTCAAAAGTATTTTGTTTCTAACTACCCCCTTCCCCAAATCTGCCATCCCTCCTATCACTGCCTCACCCTTTCTCTTATCCCCTTCCCCTCCTACCTTCCTGTAGGGTGAGATAGATTTCTATACCCAGTTGAGTGTATATGTTATTCCCTCTTTGAGACAATTCTGATGAGAGTAAGGTTCACTTGCTCCCACTCACCTCCCCGCTCTTTCCCTCCACTGCAAAAGCTTTTTCTTGCCTCTTTTATGTGAGATAATTTACTCCATTCTACTCCCTTTCCCTTTCTCCCAGTACATTCCTCTCTCACCCCTTAATTTTCTTTCTTTAGATATCATCCTTTCATATTCAACTTACACTTGTGCCCTCTGTCTATATATACTCCTTCTAACTGCCCTAATAATAAGAAAGTTCTTATAAGTTACAAGTATAATCTTCCCATGTAGGAATGTAAACAATTTAACCTTATTAAGTTCCTTATGATTTTCTTTTCCTGTTTATCTTTTTATGCTTCTCTTGAGTCTTGTATCTGAAGGTCAAATTTTCTCTTCAGCTGTGGTCTTTTCATCAAGAATGCCTGAAAGTCCTCCATTTCATTGAATATCCATTTTCCCCCCAAAGGATTATACTCAATTCTTCTGGGTACGCGACTCTTGGTTATAATCCTAGATCCTTTGCCCTCTGGAATATCATATTCTAAGCCCTCTCATCCTTTAATGTAGAAGCTGCTAAATCTTTTGTTATCCTGGCTGTGGCTCCACAATACTTGAATTGTTTCTTTCTGGCTGCTTGTAATATTTTCTCCATGACCTGGGAGCTCTGGAATTTGGCTCTAATATTCCTGGGAGTTTTCATTTGGGGATTTCTTTCAGGAGGTGATTGGTATATTCTTTCAATTTTAATTTTACTCTTTGGTTCTAGAATATTAGTGCAGTTTTCCTTGATAATTTCCTGAACAGTGGTGTTTAGGTTCTTTTTTGATCATGGCTTTCAGGTAGTCCAATTATTTTTAAAGGATCTCTCCTGGATCTATTTTCCAGGTCAGTTGTTTTTTCAATGGGATATTTCACATTGTCTTCTATTTTTTTTTAATTTTTTTGGTTTTGTTTCATTTCTTGTTTTCTCATAAAGTCATTAGCTTCCATTTGCTCAATTCTAATTTTTAAGGAATTTTTTTCTTTAGTGGGATTTTGTACCACCTTTCCCATTTGGCCAATTCTACTTTTTAAGGAGTTCTTTTCTTCAGTTAATTTTTGAGCCTCTTTTCCCATTTTGCCAATTCTGTTTTTCAAGGCATTCTTCTCCTCATTGACTTTTTGGACCTCTTTTACCAATTGGCCCAGTCTGTTTTTTTAAGATGTTATTTTCTTCAGTATTTTTTGTGTGTCTCCTTTACCAAACTCTTGATTTGTTTTTCATGGTTTTCTTTCATCACTCTCATTTCTCTTCCCAATTTTTCCTCTATCTCTCTTACTTGATTTTTTTTGGGGGGGCTAGGCAATGGGGTTAAGTGATTTTTCCCCGGGGTCACACAGCTAGTAAGTACTATGTGTCTGAGGCCAGATTTGAACTCAGGTCCTCCTGAATCCAGGGCCAGTGCTCTATTCACTGCACCACCTAGCTGGCCTTCTTACTTGATTTTCAAAAACCTTTTTGAGCTCTTCCATGGCCTGAAACCAATTCATATTTTTCTTGGAGTCTTTGTATGTAAGAACTTTGGCTTTGTTATCTTCTTCTGAGTGTGTATTTTGATCTTCCTTGTCACCATAGTAACTTTCTATAGTCAGATTTTTTTCTGTTGTTTGCTCATTTCCGCAGACTATTAGTTGACTTTTTTTTTTTTGGTGAGGCAATTGGGGTTAGGTAACTTGCCCAGAGTCACACAGTTAATATGTGTTAAGTGTCTGAGGCTGGATTTGAACTCAGGTCCTCCTGACTCTAGGGCGAGAGCTCTATTCACTGCACCACCTAGCTGCCCCTAAATCTGAGGTCCACAAATCCTTTTTTTTTTTCTTGGTAAGGCAATTGGGGTTAAGTGCTTGACCAGAGTCACATAAGCCAGTGAGTGTTATGTGTCTGAGGCCACATTTGAACTCAGGTCCTCCTGACTTCAGGGCCGGTGCTCTATCCACTGCACCATCTAGCTGCCCCCTATTAGTTGACTTTTAACTCTTTGTTGAAGTAGGACTCTGTTTCTAGGTGGAAGGGCTACTGTTCCAAGCTTCAGAGGTTTTGTGCAACTGCTTTCAGAGATAATTCTAGGGAACTGTAAATTTTCAGTTCTTCTGAGGTGGTATGATCTAAGGAAAGGTGTGTTTACTCCTCTCCTGGCCCATGGTCTGGTCTGCGAGTGACCACGAGCACTCTTTTCTGCCCTGGAAGTGTGAGGAGGCTTCCTGTTCCACTGTGGCCACAAGGTCTGGTGTACTAGCGTTCCTCCTCACCCTTGGATTAAGACCCAGGACAGAGACCTGGATCTGAGTACAGGCAAAGCAACAGAGTCCTGCCTCAGTGCTAGCAAAGAGACCCCTGTAAATCTCCTGACCAGTTGTTCAACCCCCTTACTGTCTGTAGGCTGAGAGCTCTGCAAGCAGCTGTTGCTGCTAATTCAGTCACCCCCAAATTCTGCTCTGGGTGTGGTCTCTGTGGGTGCAGCCTGAACTGGATTATACTCTGCTCTCACCCAGGTGCGACAGACCTTTCCTGCTGACCTTCTAAGTTGTCTTGGGCTGGAAAATTGTTTTGCTCCATCTTTTAGTGGCTTTTACTCTAGAATTTGTTTAGAGTCATTATTTAAAGATATTTGGAGAGGTCTGGGGGAGGGCTCAGGCTAGTCCCTGCCTTTATTGAACCATCTTGGCTCTGCCTCTGACAAGTACAAATTCAACCCGTGGCTCAGAGCTCCCCAAAGCCTTTGGACCCACATAGACTAGATCAGATTTTGGGAGATGAATCCCAAAGAGCCATTTTCATCTTTTGGCAGACTGCGCCCCTGCTCTAGAGTTTGTCTAGGAAAATATTCAAATACAGATTCAATGTCATTTATGTCTAGGTTTCTAGTGACCTGACTCATTAGTAGTCTTAGGCTATGCACTACATTTGTGTGTATCTTTCTGACTCTCTGTCTCTGTCTCTATCTCTATCTCTTGTCTTTTTAAAAAAAATTTTTTTATTTAGTATTTTATCTTTCCCCAGTTACATGTAAAACAATTTTTAACATTTATTTTTAAAACTTTATATCTCTCAGTCTTTAAGCAGCTAAGTAGCAAAGTGTGTAGAGCATTGGGTCTGGAGTCAAAGACCTGAATTTAAATCCAGCCGTAGATGCTTAGTAGCTGTGTGAGTCTGGGCCAGTCACTTGACTGCTATCTGCCTCAGTTTCCACAACTGAAAAATTAGACTAATAAAAGCATCTCCCTCCCAGGCCTGTTGTGAGTATCAAGTGAGATAATACTTTTAAAGTGATTATCATAGTGCCAGGCACATAGTAGGTGCTATATGAATGCTTATCCCCTTCCTCTTTCCTCTGTTTCTCCATTACACCCCACAGCTCTCACAGAATGTTGTTTTGTTATATACAGTTGTAACCAATATGTTTGCTGCTCTAATTCTGTTTTCTTTATTTTGTATCACGTTAGAGAAACATACTGGGGGTAAAGAGGTAGAAAGGCCACATGATTCATAACAAATGGCTACTGTTCTTAGTATATATATGTACATATATAATCAATTCCTGTTTTTTGTTATTGAGTGTATATATGTATATAGAGATTATGTACATAAATATATAATACATATTTGCAGTTAGAGTGTAAGGTTTTATTTTTCTCAATTTATTTGCTTGTTTTCAGGATGTTAAGTTTATGTTAAAAACATATCACTTTATTTTTCCAATAAAATGTACTGTTTTATTATTTCATTTTCAAACTAAAATTGTGTTTTATCACATTAAACTTTGTAATTTAAATATTTTGAATGTTAAACTTTTAATTTTAAAACAAACCTTTAAAATGAGATTTTAAAGTTGCATAGAGGGTTTTATGTACATAAATTACATTTTAAAATTCTTTTGAAAAATGAGATAGGTGGCAAGGGGGATTTTTGCGAGCAAGGGCCGTATTTTTAGGTTTTCATTCGTGCTTAGCACAGTACCTGGCATCATGGGCATTAAAGTGCTGAATAAATACTCCTTAACTGACCTACTACTGACGGACTGACAAGTCTGGAGAAAATTCTGCAGCTACAAGTGAGGCTGCACTGCTGTGTCTACACTGCCCTCTCGTGGTTGAATCTAAAATGGCGGTTGCTTTCTGCTTTCTCTCCTTTCTCACCTGTAGACTAAACTGGGGGCCAGGGACTGGGGTTTGAGGGAGAGAGGCCTGGGCAGGTTTGTGGAACCCAAGGAAGAGCCCTGCCTCCAAGTAGCTTCTTCACAGTGGCATTCCACTTTTAGAGATTCATTTTCCTTTGGGCTGAGGCACCATCTTCTGTTAAAATGCAAACACCCAGACTAACCTGTGAAACCAGTTATCAGCCACTGACATCTTAGATGTGAATAAATTTGTCAAATATTCTACCTGGGTGCTGAAAGCAGTGATCAGATAGAAAGTGAATGTGACTCATCTGTCTTGTTTTGTATCTAACTTTCCATTTAAATTACATTTTTCCTGTGGAAATCCTTACCAACTACTTTGGTGGCTTCCAGAAGACCCTCTTTGCCTCCCCCAAAGGTGTGAGTGTAAAGCTCTGTGTTTTCAGTTTCCTTGCCTGTAAAATGGGGGAAGGGGTTGAACCACAGGACCTCTGAGGTGTCTTCCAGTCCTAGTCCTACCTGTGATTCTGTGATGTGTTTACCTTTTCCACCTGGCACTCCAGAGCTCAGTACCAGCCCAGCTAGTCTTCCAAATGCCAGGTTCAAAAGCCATCTTGCTTTGAACAAAGCCGGGAGGGATTAATAGCTTCAGTTGGCAACCAGTAGGGGATGGCCTTTGGAGGCTGAGGAGGGAGGGGGAAAGGACAGCCAAGTGATGGTAGGCATACCTTGGTTGGGCCAAGACTGGTACCTAAGGCTCCTTGGCTCTGAGGCCAGCTCTCTCCCTATAGCACTGTACTGCCTCAATAAATATCAGATTTAAATGGAATATGAAGATCAGTCCTTGATACCTGGGAAGATATTTCACCCTGATTTCAGTCCAAGAAACTTCATGGCCGTATGCGATGGAGATGCTGATATTGTATAATGATGAAAGGGCCTCTGATTGGCTGTAGAGCTAGAAGGCCCAATGCCACAGAATGCTGAGCCAGAACTGAGTGTGTACATGGAGTGACCTTTCCCCTCCACCCCCTCTCCTGGGCAATGTCCCTTCCCTTTTGTGTTGCAATGGATAGAATGCTAGACCTAGAGTCAGAAAGACCTGAGTTCAAATCTGACTTCAGGCACCAGCTATGGGACTTTGGGCAAGTCACTTAAAATCTGTCTGCCTCAGTTTCCCAACTACACAATGGAGATCATGTTAGCACCTACCTCACAGGGCTGCTGAAAGGATCAAAGGAAATCATCCTTGTAAAATGCTTAGCTCGGTGCCTAGCCTATAGTAGATGATTGTTTCCTTCCTTTCTCTGAGCTGATCCTGAGAGTTGAGATCAGCAGAGGCAGCTTTGTTATCAGCAGCCCACAAGCTCCCATGATGGCCATGAGTGCCCGGCCTCTTCTGTCTCATTTTGCTTGGTCTTTCCTGATTGTAAGCAAATGAACTTTCTGAGATAGAGGTGTCCAAGGGCACTTGGGAGTTCGGGGGAGCCAAAGATCTCAACAAAGTTCTCACCAGTGGGCAGAGTAGTAGCAGAGATCCCCAGAGCAATAGTGATTGATAGCAGCGGAAATGAAAGCAGACAGGTGTGGCAGGACAATTGCCAGAAGAGAACAGAAACTTCCAAGAGGGTGACTGCTCTGGCTGGAGAGAAGTGCCTCCTAGGAGCTCTAGAAAGTCCCCAAGTGGAACTTCACGAGGAATCCACCAAGGGAGGAAAGAACTGTGGGGCAGGAGCCTGCATCTCAGCATCTTGGGAGGAAAATGCATTGTAACAATTACTTTTACTGCACCTTCTCAGCAAATCCCTTTTGAAAGGCTAATGGAGTCTGACTGCCTCATTATTTGTGGGGAGCACTCCAGTGGGGGCTCAGGAGATACCATAATAATACTACTACAACTACTACTATTACTGCAAATAGCTAGGATTTATAGAGAGCTTTACAGATTTTATCTCCTTTGATCCCCACCATAACCTTGGGAGACAGGTGCTCTTGTTATCCCTGTTTTATAGACATAGATCAAGTGACTTGCCCAGGGTCACATAGTTGATAAGGTCTGAGGTTGGATTTGAACTCAGTTCTTCCTGACTCCAAGTCCAAGACTCTATCCACAGTGTCACAGAATTACCTACTATAACACAATACAAAAATATGATACAGTCCAACCCAACGTAATAATTTATTCAGTGCTAAGTGTAGGAGATACAAATAAGAAAAGGGCAGGCCTTGCCCTCAAGGAATTTACAATCTAATGAGGGAAGCTGTTAGTGTTCTTGAGTCATGTCTGTCTCTTCATGGCCCCTTTTGGGGGTTTCTTGGCAGAGATACCACCCTGGGCCACTACCCTGATGTTCATTCTCACTTGCAAGTCACTAACCCAGTCTGAGCCTCAGTTTCTTCATCTATAAAATGGACACAATTATTGGATTCCCAGTCACTACTTTCAGGGTTCTAGGAGTAACCCTGAGGGGCTGGGCTTTCTGGAGGGCAAGAAGGCAGAGCAAACAACTTCTCCTGAAACCTTCCCCTACCCCACCAGGTTTAAAGAGGACCCAGAAGCTCAGCCAAGTCTTCATTTTCCACCAGCTGCACTGCTTGGATTCAACTCTGATGTCACCCTGCTGGGTACCTCCTCCCCACCCCCACCACATTTTCACCTCCTTTTGTGTATTGTTTCCATCCATTTGGACAGCCAGGAGGCACCATAGTGTGCAGAGCTTCAGGCCTGGAGTCACGAAGACTCATCTTCCTGAGTTCAAATCCAGCCTCAGGCATTCACTAACTATGTGACCCTGGGCAAGTCGCTTAACCCTGTTGGCCTCGATTTGCTCATCTGTCAAATGAGCTGGAGAAGGAAATGGCCAATCACTCCAGTATCCTCTCCCTACCTTTCCCATGTCCCTGAAAAATGGAAATAGTCTCTGTGGAGGCAGCTGTGGCCAGGATCAGAAGCTGCCTGTTTGGAGCTCGAGGCTTCCTAGGTGAAGCTCCTAGCTCCTCATGGGGCCCCCATCAGCTCCCAGAGAGAGAGAGAGAGATGGGCATCAGGGTACCCCCTGTGCTCGGCTCACTGGCCCTCTCCCTTTAGATCAGTGCACCCATGTGGCATCTGCCATTAGACCACCACCCAGCCTCCTCCTCCTTGTCTGGGCACCCCCAAGGGCCTGGAGGAAGTCCGCTGCACAATCAGACTTACATTCATCAGCACAGAGGTTCCCACCCAAGCTGGCATGCACCCACTCTCCTACAGTGACTCACTGGCTGCTGGCTCCTCTCACCCTCTTGGGGAAGGAGTGAAAAAGGGCCCCTGACTGCTTGAGGTCAGCCCAGTGAGTCAGCTACCAGGTGACCATGGCCAACTGAAATGCTGTTGCCAAAGGTGAGGCCTAAGCAAGGGCACCCGTGGGGAGGTGGGGGAAGGGAAGACAGGCATCCCTGGTTTTTCCAAGCGTATGCAGAGAAGACCCTCAGACTCCCAGAAATCTGAAAGGAAGACGAAGGGAGGGAGGGCAGCCCGGGTGAGAGGAGACAATGAGGTCATTGGGAAGGGGAGAGTGTGGGTGAAGGCTTACAACACAATTACTGGGCCCTGGGCTGTCATGGTTGGCCCACGGGCTCCACTCCGAGGCAGCCCCTCCCCCCCCATGCTCTTTCAATATCGTTCTAGAGAGGTCAAGGCTAAGCTTCCTCGAGGACTCAGGCCCTCCACTAGCTGTCCTCTCTCACACGATATAAAAAGTCAGACAGGCGACTTACCTGAGGGAGGCAGGAGGCAGTGGAAGAGGCAGGATCTGGAGCCAGAGGACTCGGGTTCAAATCCCAGCTCTGACCTTACTTCCTGTGTGACCTTCAGTAAATCTCTTCTCTTTGGGTCTCAGTTTCTTCATCTTTAAAACGGACTGGACGGGGGCAGCTAGGTGGCACAGTGGATAGAGCACTGGCCCTGGATTCAGGAGGACCTGAGTTCAAATCTGGCCTCAGACACATAACACTAGCTATGTGACCCTGGGCAAGTCACTTAACCCCATTGCCTAGCCAAAAAAATAAATAAATAATAAAATGGACTGGACTCCACGATCTCTAAGGTCCCTTTCAAACTCAGTTCAAATTCCAGCTCTGTCACTGCCTGGAGTACTTTGGGAAGTCATTCTGGGCTTCAGTTTCTTTAGTTGTAAAATGGACTAGATAAGAAAACCCCTTTGTTGTTGTTCAGTTGCATCCAACTCTCCGTGACTCTGTTGGGGGTTTTCTTGGCAAAGACCCTGGAGTGGTTTGCCCTTTCCTTCTCCAGCTCGTTTTACCTATGAGGAAACTGAAGCCAACAGGGTTAAGTGACTTGCTCAGGGTCACACAGTTGGTAAGTGTCGGAGGCCAGATTCGAACTCAGGGAGATGAGTCTTCCTGACTCTGCACTCTATACACTATGGCGCCACCTAGCTGTCCAGATAACCCCTAAAGTACCTCCAGCAAGAGTTAAAAAGCCCATTCAGAGGCTTCTTGATGGAAAATGCTATCCACATCCAAAGAAAGAACTATGGAAGTTGAATCGCTATCTTTTTTTTTCTCTTCTGTTGAGTTTTGTTTCCTCTTTGTGATGGTTCCTCCTATTGGTTTGAATTTTTACTTACAGCATGACTAATGTGAAAATATGCTTAATAGGAATGTAAATGTATAGCCTACATGAGATTGTGCACCGTCTTGGGGAGGGTGGTGGGGAGGAAGGGGGAGAAAAATTTTAAACTCAAAAGCATATGGAAGTGATTGTTGATAAATCAAAATAAATTAATAAAATAAAAAAAATTTTTAAAAATCCCGTTCAGCTAATCACCTGCATGGCCTGTGGCAAGTCTCCTGTCTGGGCCTCAGTTTCCTCATCTGTTAAATGAGGAGGTTGGATTAGATGACCTCTAACATCCCTTCCAGCCCTAAATCTATGATCCCACTACCTATTACAGCCCTTCCCAGGTCACATGAGTTTGTAGTGTGTACATAGAAACACGGAGCCTCCACACCTCTGGGAGACCTGGTCACACTCTTCCTCAGCAAACAGGACAAAGTCATGAGCAGCTTTCACATGGGTATAAAATGTCATTCCTCCCCCACCCTCATTTTATCAGCTCACCAATGTTTAACCAACTCCACCCACCTATACCCATGCGTCACATTCCTATTTCTGCAAAACACACTCAGGGGTTCATGCACAAGGTCAAACGCACTGAAATGACTGAAAGGAGACAGGAGAGGAGAGGAGAGGGGAGGAGAGGAGAGGAGAGGGGAGGAGAAGGGAGGAGAGGAGAGGGGAGGGGAGGAGAGGAGAGAAGGCAGAGAATCCTTCCTTCAGAGTCACAGAGATGGAGGAAGATTTGAAATACAAGGACAGGGGGGAAAAGAAGACTCTAAGGGAAGAGAAGACTGGATTAAGCACTTCCTCCACCATTAGGTTTTTCTCCTAGGAGCTGGGAATGTGGGTTAGGGTTAATGTATACGGTTAAGCATGAAGCCCTGAAGGGTCAGAGGGTCTCAAGAGGGAGAGAAAATTGACAGTAGGTCTAGATTTCTATAGTTCTGTACTACTGAGAATAACATCTCTTCTAAACATGTGGAAAAAAAGGTTAATACGATGAATGATCTCTAGAAAATATTCAGTATAATAGAGGCTATTTTTAAAAATACTATTTATTTGTTTTTAGCATTCATTTTTAAAATTTAAGTTCTCAATTCTCTTCCTTCCTCTCATCTCTGCCCCACCCATTGAGAAGGCAAGAAATGTGATATCAATTACATATGTGAAATCATGAAAAACATGTTCCATATTAGCCATGTTGCAAAAAAAGAAAAAAAAAATGAAGAAAGTAGAAAGATTATGCTTCAATGTGCACTCAGACTCCATCTGTTCTCTCTCTGGAGGCAGAGAGCATTTTTCGTCATGAGTCCTTTGGAATTGTCTTGGATCATTGTATTGATCAGCATAGCTATGTCTGTCACAATTGATCATCGTACAATATCACTGTTACTGTGTACAATGTTCTCCTGGTTCTGATCACTTCACTTTGCATCAATTCTTTTAAGTCGACCCAGGTTTTTCTGAAACCACCCCCTTCGTTATTTCTTATAGCACAAAAGTATTCCATCACAATCATATACCACAACTTGTTCAGTCATTCCCCAATTGATGGGCATCCTCTTAGTTTCCAGCTCTTTGCTACCACAAAAAGAGCTGCTAGAAATATTTTGCACATATTGACCCTTTTCCTTTTTCTTTGATCTCTTTGGATACAGACCTAGAAATAGTATTGCTGGGTCAAAGGGTATGCACAGATTTATAGAGGCTATTCTTTATAATAAACGTCTGTATTTATATTATGCTTCAAGAGCAGATTCTAAAAATCAAATAAAGTCAAATTTCAGCATAGTCAAATAGTATTAACCACTGAATTTCTTCACTTTTCAAATGTATACTTTATTTAAATAAATGATATTTTTCTACTCCCTTTGATATCAAAACCCTATCCATTTTTACTGATTTTTTTTTTGTTTTTGTATTACCTTCATTTCGGATTATATTTCTCTCCACCCCCTGCTTCCAGATTAGTATAACAGAGAACAAAATAAGAGAAAAAAAGGAAGTTCATCAAAACTAACTCACATATCAATGGTGTTTGGTAACTTAATACAATATTCCACACCCCTAGACTTCCACCTCTGCAAAGAAGAGAGGGCACCACCTTGTTTTCAAATCTTCTCCAGGGTCAAAGAAGCATTGTGGGAAGACTTGTATGAACCAATGCAAAGTGAAGTAGGAAGAGGCATGAAAACAATATGTGCAAGGACCATAACCTAGGGGGTAGGGATAATAGAGGTCATTCTAATAATATAACAATATTTGGGTTCAAGTGTTGCTTCTGACACATACTGCGTGACCCTGGATGTGTTCCTTAACCTCTCAATCCTCTCCAGGCAACGCTCTAATACCTGAAGTTGGAGAAAAGATCCTGGGCTACGTTGGCAGGGGGAGCTTCCTCACTTGGGGAGGTGGGCCAGCCCCTATGCCCTGCATTGCTGGAGCCATCTAGTTTTCTTGTTTTTCTGCCTACTGCACCTTGCATTGAGTCATACAAGTTTTCCCATGATGTTTCTTTGCATTTTTCATACTCATTGTTTCTCACAGTATGGTCATTTCCCATCATATTCATGTAACACAACGCGTTCAGCCAATCTCCAATCAAACAGGTGTGCGTTTTGTTTCTGGCTCTTGGCTACTGCAAAAAGTGATGCTATGAACAGTTTGAGGCAGATGGGGCTGTTCTGTCCATCACTGATCTCCTTGGGGTCTAGGCCTGGAAGGAATCTCTGGCCAAAGGAACCTGCCCCCCCCCCTTCTTTTAGCATAGCTCCATACTGTTTAGCAGAGTGGTAACCTATCCATGTAAACAAATGCATTCTGCTTCCCGTTTTAGAGGCAATAATCTAGATAAAGCTCTAACTTATCATTATTTGTCATGGAATGACTTATCAACAATACTATAACCTGAGTTACGAAATGGTGTCCTTGAAGAGACAGCAGACCCGGCCAATTCAGGCTGAGGCCAATGGCTTTGTTATTTATTGTTTAGTTATTTTCAGTGATGTCTGATGCTTCGTGACCCATTTGGGGATTTTCTTGGCAGAGATATGAGGTGGTTTGCCATTTCCTTCTCCAGCTCATTTGAGAGATGAGGAAACTGAGACAAACAGGGTTAAGAAACTTGCTGATGGTCACACAGTTGGTAAGTGTCTTGAGTCCAGATTTGAACTCAGGTCTTCCTAACTCTGTGGGCGGTAGATAGAGAGCTGAGGCTGGAGTCAGGAAGACTCATTTTCCTGAGTTCAAATCTGGCCTCAGACACTTACTGACTATGTGACCCTGGGCACTTAACCTTGTTTGCCTCAGTTTTCTTATCTGTCAAATGAACTAGAGAAGGAAATGCCACACCGCTCCAGTATCTTTGTCAAGAAAGCTCCAAATGGGGTCACAAAGAATTCGGCATGACTAAAAATTACTGAAAAATAAAAAAAAAACTTCCTAACTCCAGGCCCATCACTCTATTAGCTGGGCCACCTGGCTTACTTTTCCTCTGCTCCCAACCCAGCATGGTGATAAGAACATTAATGTGGTTACTTATAGACTATTGCTTCCCTCATTCAGGTCCTTCCCCTCCCTTAATACAGAGGAAGATATCATTATTTCTTTTGTCTACCATATCACACTGTTGACTTATCTTGAGCTTCCAGGCCACTGAAATGCCTACTCATGCCTCTCACACTGTGTACACGTGAAGTTAAATTGATGGACCTAAACGGAGAATTGTAGAGTTACATCTGTTATGTTTAATCTTACTCATTTTGCCCTGTACAGTCTTTTGGGAGCTCAGCTCTGTTATTCAGAGTATAAGTTATCTTTCCCAGAAATGAGATTGTTACCATGTGATAGGTACACATTTCTAATTGGCACACGTAGTAGGTGCTTAATAAGTGTTTTTTGACTGATTGACTAAGCTTTGCCTTCATTTAAGTCATTGACAAAAATATTAAGATAGCACTGGGCCAAACAGATTGAGACAGGGGTGGGGAACCTGTGGCCTTGAGGCCACATGTGGCCCTCTAGGTCCTCAAGTGCCACCCTTTGGCTGACTCCAGTGAAAGGATGGCACTCGAGGACCTAGAGGGCCATATGTGGCTGCAGGTTCCCCACCTCTGGGTCAAGACAATAGAGTAGATCACTGGGACACAACACCACCGACCTCTCTCCAACTCCACAGCTATGCATTAATGACTCTTCTTTGGTCATAGTGATTCAAACAATTCTACATATGACTGTTCATACTGTCCTCTAGCCCACATCTCTCCATCTTGGCTGGGGGATAACAGGAGAGCCTTTGTAAAATGTCTGGCTCAGATACACTGGGTTTATCATACACCCCTGTTCTGCTAGCCTGGGAAGCTTGACAAAAAGGGAAACAAGCTTAGCTCGGCCTGGCCGGCTTAGTATGAAGTCATGCTGGCACCTTATGATAAAGACTTCTGGATCCAAATCCTCTGGTAAGCAGAGAAGTAATCCGGGCGCAGCTGCAGGGAGCAGAAAAAAGTCACCAGCCCCACCCTGCCCCTTCAGCGTTGCTGAATGGAGTTTTAGTGATTTGCATGGTAGATGTTGGGGGTGCAATGTAAGTTCAAATGAACTTACCCAACTCAATCTAACCATCAAGTGGGCCTGGGGAGGTTCCCACTGAGGGAGAGGAAGAAGGAACACTGAACCTGAGAGCATTTGCTGTGTGCTAGCTGGGTGTTGCTGTGCGTCTAACTCACAAAAGAGCCATAAACATTCCAGCAGGGAAGACGCCACTTAGCAATGGTGATATAGCAGAGAAGTAGACGGTACCAGCAGCTCAGCAGAGAAGTAGTTCAACAGCAAATCTGGGGAGAAGGTAGCCCTGCAGAATTGAACCCTGCTCCACAGGGAAAGCCACAGTGATGCTTCAGAGGAAGAGAGTGTTCAAACAGGGATGTACAGTTGGGAGCCTAAGCTGTCTCAGCAAGCATCTCCTCTGCCATGAGCACCTGAGCAATCCATGAGGCAGCGTGCTCCCATACATATGGTGGTGTGTGTTGGGGGATGGATCGTTTACCTTGCATTCAATTTTAAGTGACCGTCCTTTACTCTCTTTTCTTCTGGTTTTTTGGGGAGATTCAGTGGAAATGGGAACTTGTTTTTTTAAATTTGTTTATTTTGATTTATCAACAATCACTTCCATAAGCTTTTGAGCTTTAAATTTTTCTCCCCCTCCCTCCCTGAAATGAGAACTTGTGATCTATGGATTATGATAAGGAAGCGGGGTGCTACCCTCACAAACCATTTTAACCACAGAGTTTTGCCAAGAATTGAAATCATTCCTACTAATCAATAGTTTGCCAATTCTATCCCGTTCTCATTTTGTGAAAACAGGGGCAGTACTTTCCTTTCCCCAGCACTTTAGCACCTTTTAGCCACATTTCCTGTGACTGTTCAGAGATCGAGGATGTGGCTCAGTAACTGCCTCTGAGAGTCCATTCAACGTCCATTCATCTGGACTTGTTGACCCTTGGCCTCAGATGTCTATAAACAAATGCATGAAGTATGGATAACCTGCAACGGTCTTCAGATTCTAATCTAGGCAGGCTCTTTTGACCTCAGTGGCATTACATGTGTCATGTGGGTGAATCATCTTCTAGGGACCATTCCTTGAAGCATTAGCTGATACTCCCTCCTTGGCTCCAGTCCACCATGTGGAATTTGGGGCCTGCTTTCAGCTGTGCAGGACTGAGGGGCTTGTACTAGGAGATAATGAAGTCTCCTAATTGACCGCTCAACCGAAAGAGCTGATGACTCCGGGGGTTTGTGATATATAATGAGGAGTTCCCTGAGTGGATATTGAGCCAGAATTCTGTTAGTTTACAAAGGGGGACCTGCCACTCACTCACTCACTCTCCTTCCTGGAGCCGCCTCCTAAGAGCTGCATCGAGGAATGGCCGCTGTCTTCATTCCCTTACCCAGCCCCAGTGGCCTTGCGCATGTGGCCACCTCTATTTCTTTGTGGGGTTTTTTCCTTTCCTGATCTTAGGCAAACAAATATACTAAGTTGGAAGAGTCCAAGAGCCTTGTAAGCTCTGAAAAATCCAAAGATTCTGGGAAGGCTGCCAAGTAGCACCTTTGGTGTTCCTGAAGTGGCAATGGCTGATGGTAAGAAGGAAAGGTCACTGCTGAGTTCAGCCTGTAGAAGGGGAACAGCTCCAGGAAGCCAGCATCTGGGAGGCCCTGGGCTGGAGGGGTCAAGGAAGGCCCCCTTCAGGAATCAGGGTTTGAGATGGCAGGAGGTGGGGGCAGTAAGGTGGCACAGTGGATAGAGCACTGGCCCTGAAGTCAGGAGGACCTCAGTTCAAATCAGACCTCAGACCAAACACTTGACACTTGCTAGCTGTGTGACCCTGGGCAAGTCACTTAACCCCAATTGCCTAAAACAAAACAACAAAAAAAGAATGGCAGGAGGCTGGGACCAGGTCCCAGGGAGAAAGAGATATGGAGAAAAGTTAGATGGAGAAGGATGGTTCTAAGGAAGCTGCCAGTTTTAGGACAGGCATCCTCTTGTGCCTGAGAAAAGTGCCATTGACATGCCCTTGAGAGGAGGTGTAAGAGGATTCTCTGAAGGGGGAAAGGATTCCCAGAAGCACCAGCCGTTGTGAACGATATGCATACCTTACGTGTGTGCTTCACTATCATCATACTTGGGGCCCGAGGTGCTGTGGGTCATGGTAAGACTGAGCCTCAGGACTTTGGAGAGGGTATTTTGTACCAGCTCTTCTTGCGTCTTAGTAAATGCCTTTGCTAAAATCTAACTGAGTCTACTGACTGATTATTAATAGGAAGCACACCAGAAGGGGCTCAGGAACTAGAGTGGTAGAAGGAGCCACTGACAGGGTTGCCCCTAGAATTCAAGGTAGCAGCCACCTTCTATATACAAGTTCAAGTTTATAGTCCCAGAGATAATGCTACATTTGCCTGTTCTCCTGTCCCTAAGCCAGAGCAGCCGGGACCAAATGTTTTTGCCACATGACCTTGTTGCCTGGATCTAGTCCCTGAACTAGATTCCCATCCCCACCCACACTAATGCCATGGGAGAGGGAGGCAGAGTCTGCAGAAGTCTCAGATCCCAGCCCATGTTCCGTGCCAGCTGCCTGGCCTTTGACCGGGGCCAGCTGCTTCCCAGCTCCAGATTTCATCTCTATGAGTCTCCTCCTTGAAGAGGCAGACTCGACTGTAAAATGATTTGAGGACAAGCGGCTCCTGTAGATCCCTGGCTTTGGTTGAAGTCCCTCTGTCCCTACTTTGCTCCTTGTCAGGCAGGGGAATTGAACTGGGTCCTAGGGCAAAGCAAGGTCGGGTTCTGGGAGTGATCCCTTCTCCTTAGACAGGACATCTTGCAAGGGGGTGTCCCTACAGCCAAGGATGCTTCTACTCTGGTCTCCACTTCTGCTGCAGCGCCCCCTCAACCACAACCTTCAGAAATAGTCTGGACCCATGCAGGAGGGCCAGATCATAGAACCCATAGGGGCATAGATACATGGGGTCATAAATCCACAGGATCAAAGATCCACAGGGTCATAGATCCAGAGCTAAAAGGGCCTAGAGGCCCAAGGTTCCCTGGGTAGGCAGTGCCAGACTCGGACCTCCAAAGGAAGGAGCTGTGGGACATCAGTAGCTCTTTGGGGTTCTGACTCCTGACTCCTCACCTCGCCTAATGAGAACCCTTCCTGTTCCTGAGCTTGGCTGCCGCCTCAGCTCAGTCCTGTTGAATGTCTAAGTAGCAGCTGGACTGATACCTTCCCCCCATCCCCTCCCTCTCTAAGGTACTCCCCCTCCCCCCCTCCCCCTTCATCTCCAAGGTACTCCCCCTCCCCCCATCCCTCTCCCCATTGCCCCTTTGCCTCCCTCTTTCCACTCTACTTCCTTGCCCATTCCTTTAGGGCCAGCTGTCCTGTTGTGGCAGAACCTAAACTGCATTTTCCCTAGGGGCCTTCTGGTGACACCATTCCTGCCTTCCATAGCTAATGCCTTAGTGGGTTTAATGTTGGGACAGCTCTATGGCCAGGCAATGGGCTGGGCTGGATTGGGTTTGTTTTGGTTTGCTTTGCAGGGGGAGGGTAGTGGCCCTCATGAATGCTTCTTAGATGGAAAACTTGACAGTTCAGCCAGGGCCTCCCAGATGCCGGCTTGCCTGAGCTGTTCCCCTTCTACAGGATGTCCTCATTCTGCCCACACCCTGTCAGTACCCACAGCCTCTGCCTGGGAGAGGAGTAAGGAGGAAATGAAAGGGGGGAGGGGGAGAGGTGGGGAGAGGAGGCTGAGGCCCAGCTTCACCCTGGGCTGGAGTCTCTTTGGGTGGTTCTGGTCCAGGGGCCAGACCCAAAACCGCCCACTCTCCTTCCAATCACTCTGCCCTAGCCCACTGGGTCGAGGTGCTCCCGGGACAGACGTGTTCTCTGAAACCAGAGCAGTGAGACAGATCCAGGGGCCCAGGGGCTCCAGCACAGCTGCCCAGTCTAATTTAAGGCTTCCCCTAGCCCCTCTAATCATCCCTCAGAGCTCCCAGAGTGCAGACTGTGCCTTCCTTCAGTCAGCTCCTGCCCCTTCCCTACAGCCTGGTCCCAACCTCCTGCCATTCTTGCCAGGGTCACATCAAGCCTGGCTTCCTGAAGGGGGCCTTCCTCGACCCTTCTGTCCCCTCACAAGTTTTTCAGAGGCTGGTAGAATGTGTGAGCTACCAGGTGCCCAGGCTCCAGGAGAAGGTCAATTTCCAGAATCCTGGAACCTCAGATGCAGAGGAGACCCGAGAGGCTGGCAGGGCAGAACCATTCCTGAACCAGAATCCCCTCTTCCCCATCATGGAATGTGGGTCATCCAGCTGCCTACTCACCTCCAGTGGCCCAAATCTCCTGCCTCCCAGGCAGCCTATGCCCCTCTGGGAATCCCCTCCAGTTAGTGGGAACTTTTGCTGCCTCCTAGCAGCTCTCACCCTCAGTCCAGTTCTGTTTTTTAAGCCAAGGAGAACGAAGTGAGAGGCTGAATGGTACAGAGGGTAACTTCCTTCACCTCCCAGAGCCTCAGTTTCCTTATCTGTACAATATAGAGGTGGCCCTGGATGGCCACTGAGGGCAAGGGGCTCAAGCTTGCTCTTCCCTGATCCACACCCTCCCCATCTTGTTTGGTCCTCCCAAATCCCTTCCTATCTATTTTATGCCTGTATCTGTACATACTGTCTTCCCTCAATAGAACAGAAGTGACCTGAGGGCAGGAACTCTGCCTTTTGTGTTTGTTTCCCCAGGGTCTAGCACAGTGCCTGGTGTATAGTAGCTACTTAATAAATGTATTTTAATTGACCTATTAATTGGGAGACCAGGTAGGAGGACTTGGAGGTATTCCAGGCTTGTGGTGGTAATACATGGAGACAGAGTGGAAATGGAAGCCATGTTGATGATTAAAAGGAGAAGGGGAAGGAAGAATCTCAGCCAGCATAGGCCCAAGTGAGTGGGGAATGCCCAAGGTAGACACAGAGAAAGCCAGATGTATTCCCACAAACCCCTTGGGTACTGCTTCTCTGGTGCATCAGGTATGGAATGAGAAGCCAGTGTGAATGGATGAAACCCCTTTGATAAGGACTGCTTCCTTGGGGGCCATAGCTGCCTGGATAGGATCTATGGAGGGGGTTGGTTCATGGGTTGGAGAGGCCAGAGAAAGAGAGATAGAGACTGAGCAAGACACCCAGACAGAGACCGAGTCAGAAGCAAACAGAGAGACAAAGTTAGAAAGACTGTGGGGAGGTAAGAAAGATAGGGCCAAAGGGGAAAAGGAACCCAGAATTAGAAACAGACATACACAACAGAGAAAGAGCAGAAATAGGAGATTGAGAAAAAATACTTAGAGCATTCCTTTAGGGCTATAAACGGCTGTGAGGGCCTTCAGAGAAATGTTAACCCCCAAACGAAATCCCCTTCTCCCCCATTCTCCCTTCAGCCTGAGCAGAGAAAAGGAGAAAATATTTGGTAGCTTGTTCCTATCTAAGGAAAATAAGCCAGAGCCCCAAACCTGGGAAGGCGAGTGCCCATTGATTGGAAAACAGCTGAACAAACCACAGTAGCCGAACAGAATAGAGCATTATGGTAGTATAAGAAAGAGTGACTCGGAAGAATTTGGAGAAAAGTAGGAAGACCATTATGAGCTGATTCGGAGTGAAGCGAGCAGAGCTGGGAGACTAGGGATGTTCTGTGAATGTGATGCCTAGTGGGGCAAGAAGAAGCCCTGGATATGGAGTCAGGAAGAGCTGGATTGGAGTTCCACCCACCTCTTACACTTATGAACTGTGTGACCTTACACTAGTCATTTTGTTTCTCAGTGCCTTAATTTCCACATTTTAAAGGTAGTACTCCCATGGGGCTGTTGTGAGGTTCAAATGAGATAAAGCCTTCAAAGTACTTTGCAAACCTTAAGTCGCCATAGAAATGTTAACTGCTATCCTCTCTTGTGAAGGGTAAAGAGGAGGCATACATTCTTTCCCCCAAACTGCAGTAGCACTTCCACCTAGGGCCAAGTGGCAACTACAGCTTGGGTTCGGCTAGCTAAGCCTAAGTGTGAACCATTGGCTCTTTCTTCTGCTTCGTGGGGTTTTGTGCTTTGTTTTTGCAGCCAGATCATAGGTGACTGAACAGTGATCCTGAAATGTACTGAACATCTCCCGGTTTGGTAGACAGGCAGCTTTATGTATGCAAGAGGTTGTGTGAAACCAAAACTGTCTATTTTGTCAGCTGCGATCCTCTCTGTCCCCTAAGTTTGCTTGTGAACTTTCCCCCTTTAGCCATAGCTGTGAATCCTTTCCTTCTCCTCTAGATTGTTTCTGGTGTAATCTTTGGCATCCATTCGTCCTCCATAGCCAAGCCGTAAGTAGCCGGCTCTCACAAACTAGGCACGCAAAAGTGCGAGGTCCTGCTTGGCTTTTTTCAGGACTGATTGTGCTCTGTTAGGAGGAGGGTTCCGCTGCGTTCCAAGCCCTACCCTCCGGTCCACCAGAGCTTCCCTCCTCACTGCCTCCAGCCTCCTGTCCACACCTGCTGCCCTCTTCACTA
The DNA here is from genome assembly GCF_003287225.1 of Phascolarctos cinereus. Classification (NCBI taxonomy): domain Eukaryota; kingdom Metazoa; phylum Chordata; class Mammalia; order Diprotodontia; family Phascolarctidae; genus Phascolarctos; species Phascolarctos cinereus. Next base: position 11,548,980 of record NW_027555958.1, on the reverse strand, counting down.
ATTTGCCATTTTCCTGTGCTCTTCCTCAGGCTGTTTCCTGCTTCTTTTCACCAACGAAATGAAACATCCCCTGTTTCCTTCAACCTAGATAGATCTTCTCCCTTTTTTGAGTTCCTGTTACATTTACATTCAGTGTTAAACAGTTTACCTTGGGCGGAAGAAACAAATCTGTTGTGTTTTAGCTAAAAACCGCAGCAGACCCTTTTAATGTTTTACAAACAATATTTCCTAATAAGAGACTGGTGAACAGTTTCCTCCACTAATCAGAAAACGAATGCTCTGACTAAAGACTTTTCTGATTCACATTTATAGTTGTTGTTGTTTGTCCTTCATTTAGAAAGAGGACCATGACATCCAGGGCATCGTGCCATGACACGCAAGGGAATAGGATTGAAGTGAGGCAGCGCTGTTCAAAGTCACCAGCCTCACTTTCTCCTTGGGAGCCATAGGGGTCCAGTGGCCAGATACACATCAGGACAGCTGGAGATGGCCCTTGGTGCAGTGGGGGATCTTGGCCTTTTTATGCTAAGATCTTTCCCAGGTCTCAGTCATAGTAGCCATTAAATGAAAGAGTGAGCTGCTAGGTGGCACAGTGGATAGAGCTTGGGTGTGGAGTCAGGAAGACCTGATTTCGAACTTGATTTCAGACATTTACTAGCTAGTCACTAGTTATGTGACCCTGGGCAAGTCATTGAACCTCAGTTTGCCTCCGTTTCCTCAATTATAAAATCAGCTAATATTTGTAAAGAACTTAGTGTAATGCCTGACACACAGGCTCTACTGTTGTTCAGCTGTGTCCGACTCTTCTTGGCCCCTTTCGGGGTTTTCTTGGCAAAGCAGTTTGCATTTTCTTCTCCAGCTCCTTTTACAGATGAGGAAACTGAGGCAAACAAGGTGAAGTGACTCGCCCAGGGTCACCCAGCTAGTAAGGATCTGAGGCCAGATTGGAACTTGGGAAGACGAGTCTTCCTGACTCTAGGCCATTGCACCAGCTAGTTGCCCCAGTAGGCTCTGTATAAATTCTTATTCCATTTCCCATTTTATTTCTCGGGTGCCTCCATTCACCAGACTGTGCAGAAGGTAAACAACGGGATGGGGGAAGATCCTGAGGGGCTGGCTAACAGGTGTTATACTGAACATGAAACTTAAAAGGAGCTTTCAGAGGGTAACGCTTAACCCAAAAGAATAATAACCATTGTATTTATAGATCAGCCCAACCTTGCCCAATGCTTAGCTCACAGTAACCTTGGGAGGTAGATACTAAAGGTAATGTCAGCCCTGTTTTACAGATGGGGGAACTGAGGCAAACAAGGTGAAGTGACTCGCCCTGGGTCACCCTCCACGTGTTTGGAGCCAGGACGTGAACTCAGGTCTCCAGGCCACACGTCCCAGTTCATCTCAATTACACAGGGACTTAGTAAGCATGAAGGCGGTGCTGTCCAGAGCTCTTTCTACCTCTTCACCACTGCCCCTCAATGATTAGCTAATGGCAAAATTTCAGGAGCTGTGGCAATGTGGCGGAGGAAGATTTGGGCCCAGATCAGCCTTCCTGGGCCCCTTCAAATGCCCACCAGTGAGGAGACTGGCACTAATAATGATAGCTAGCATTTGTGTAGCATTTTAAGGTTTGCAGAGCACTTTACAAATATTATTTTATCTTCACAACAACATGGAAGGTAGATGCTTTTATCATCCCCCCCTCTTTTTTTTTGTGAGGCAGTCAGGGTTAAGTGACTTGCCTAGAGTCACACAGCTAGTAAGTGTTATGTGTCTGAGGCCGGATTTGAACTCAGGTCCTGCAGACTCCAAGGCAGGCACTCTATCCACTGCACCACCAGCTGCCTCTATCATCCTTCTTTTACGTATAAGGTAACTGAGGTACAGAGAAGTTAAGTGACTTGCCCAGGGTGCCACACCTAGTAAGTGTCTTCCTGACTCCAGGTCTATTGTCCTAAGTCACCAAGGTGCTTGGAGACTACCAATGGATAAAGTTTCGCTTTCATTGTCATGACTGGACTATGAGAGGCCACCATCATCTGAGATAATAACACTAGCTGGCATTGTATAGCACTTTAAAGCTGGCAAACAGCTTTGCACATATTGTCTCATTTCAGCCTCACAATTACCCTGTGACTTGGGTGCTATTATTATCCCCATGTCACAAATGAGGAAGTGGAAAGTTATAATGAGTCAGAAGTCAGCCGGGTTACCTGGGCTGCAGAAGCTGTGGGCCGCCATGACTCCTCCCATAGGGTCGCTTCTCTAAGCCAGCTAAGACCGTGGGTCACGCCCAGCTGGCGACCTCACCAGCAGGCTGTCCAAGGTGCTCTGGGCTGCCTTTGACTGTTGACCAGAGAACAAGCCTGCTCTTCCATCCTGGAGATACAAATACAAGAGAAGACAGCCTAAGCTGTGTGCTAATAATGTTCCTTATGGATGATCGCTTTTAGGGAGGATATTCACCAAGCTGGCAGGCACCAAGCCTGCACCGCAGGCCATCGACAGTTGTCCTGAGTTTTGTTTTGGGGCTGGCCTTTGATGACTCTGGAGAAGAGAGAGTGAGTCTGGGGGCTTTTCACAGCTCTGCCTCGCTTAAATCTAATTCACTCATAAGTCAAGGCATTGCCTTGTGATGTCATTGGTGCTCTCCCCAGTGAAGTACAAACAACAACTGGACAGGCCTGGCCTGGAGAGTTGTTAGAGAAACATCCTCCCAACCTGGGAGAATACTGTGCCTTGCACATGTTTGGTAAGTGGCAGAGTGGGCTCACACTTACACATATGGGCACATATAGAGAAGGCACCGCTCCGAGCCACTGGCAGCCCTTTTCTCTCTTTGGGGAGTCCTTCTGAAGTTCCTTTTAGGTGCAGCTTTCCACTGGGCTCCAAGGTCGGAGGTCTTAGGAAACTGCTGGCCTTTTCTGGGTGGATCAAGATTGACTTCAGTATGCCTTTTAGCTCCTGACACAGACACTGCTATTACCTGCTGAGGCTCTGGAGACACCCATACTCATGCAAATGGGGAGGCCAGGTCTTGGGTCATCACCTAGTCACTGAACGAGGGCTTGGGGTAAGAAGGGAAGCTTGCTCTTCCTACCTGCTGACCAGGGCAATTCCCTTTCAAGGCTTTCCCTACCGAATTCCATCATCCCTGCAGCTGGGACACACCATTCTGCCCTGGCTTGCCCTGTTATACATTGGGCTAGAGGTATTACTTCAGTCCTCCAATCATCCAATCAGACCAGAAGCTCCCATATCCTCTCACACTGATTAGAGCCTTAATCACACCTAGTTTTGGCCTGTAAGTGGTTGAGTGGACCCAGCTATGTGGGCTTTCTGGGCTTACACTCCTTATGCAGCACGTCTCCAAGTCTGTCTATCTCCAATGGACACTGGAGCTCATTGACGAAGGTCCTTAAGCCAGCCATATGGTTTTGTTTTTTCCTCATTCCTTTTCAGGTTTTCCCGACAGTTTCATTCATTCCGTAGGCTTGTAGACCTTGTCTTTTCTATGAATCAGGGATCAGGAGGGCAAACCTAGGCTTTCTTGGTGCCTCCTGCAATCTCTGTGTCTCTACCTACGCTTGAGGAGAGAACGGTTTCCTTCACCATTTGTTCTTTAGCCTGGGCTCCACAAACTTCAACAGCTGAAATCAAACTCCGAAGATTTGGAGTTAGGGGGGCCTTGGTTTGGGTTCTGGATTTGACTTTCCAACGTGTGTGGATTTGAGTAAGTAATACTCTTTCTGGGCTTCATTTTTTCATTTGTAAAAGGAGGGGATGGGGCAGGATGGTCCCTGAGATCCCTCTCGGCTCTAAATGTTGGATCCTCTACAGCGCTTTAAAGTTCACAAACATTCTACATTCATTATCTAGCTTTAGTCTTATAACAACCCTGTGGGAGAAGGGCTGAAGGCATTAGCCCCATATTACAGATGAGCAAATTGTGACCATGCTTTCCATGGTCACATAGCTCTTAAGGAGCATAGGCAAGACTTGAAGACAGGCCTTCCAAGCTCCAAGTCTAGTGCCCTCTGAACCAAGTTAGGCTGCTTTATCTGTAAAGCAGGACGAACATACCTCAAACTCCCATCTCACAGGGAAAATGCTGAAGGAAACGGTGAGGAAAATGCTTTGAAAGTCTTAAAATGCCATACACCCTGTATACCCTTTGTAGATGTTTTGCATTTGAATTTGCATGGAGTAGTGGCCAGGAGGTCAGGAAACTCTCTGAAACTCGAAGTTCCAGAATAGGTGCTGATTTGTCTGGGTAGAATAAAATCACCAGTAAACTCACAGGCCTGCTTCCAAAATTGTTTGCATTTAGTCATCCGTAAACATGAAGCATTTTGGACACATTGCCAATGTGGTGGCTGAAGTGTCCTGTGTGTACCAAAAACTCATTTGCCAGAGGCAGAAGAATGCACACACACACACACACACACACACACACACACACACACACTCATCTATGTATATATAAGATGTGCTTGACTTGCTCTCCCAGCCCCCACTCCCACTGGTGGCCTGGGCCCCGTCCGTAATGGCACAGCTGCCCTAGCTTCCTTGGGGCTCTAGGGGCAGCCTGAGGGGTTATGAAGGGTCTTTTCTAGCACTATAGCTTATGACCTCCCCACTAGTATCCTTTCCCTCAAGAACCTCAGTTGATATTAATTGTCCATCTAGGCTTAATTAGTGTTTAGAAAGAGGTATTTACTAAGGCGGTACAGGAAGAACAAATGAGTAGAAAACATTCTCTTCTCCTCCCCAAAAGTCTGTGACATACTCTCTCACTACTATATATAGAGTCCAGGGCAAGGTGGGTTCAAGCTTAGAGTGCACAGATTGCAAAGGGGTAATGCGTAGCTTCTGGAAGTCCTTTTGCTAGAGTCCTCAGGATGTTTCCCTCAGGTATGGTAGAGCTTTTCTGAGGAGCTGCCAGTCAAGTCTTTTTTATATTTAATTTTTATTTTTTAAAATCTCAATTAGCAGTAAACAAAAAATTTTGACATTCTTTTTTTAAACTTTGAGTATTCTTTCCCTCCCTCCATCCTTCCTCTCCCCTACCCCCCTCCATGGGAAGGCAAGCAATCTGATGCACATTCTACATGTTCAGTCATGCAAACCATTTCCATATTAGCCACTTTGCAAAAGAAGAGGCAGACAAAAAACCCCCCAAGAATAATAAAGTATAAAAAGTATGCTTCCATCTGCATTCAGATTTAGTAGAGTGTTGAATCTGCCTTTGCTCCATATTCCTGATGGAGACAATGCCCTCAGTTGCTCTGGCGATGAGGCTCCTAGGATGCCGATAAGAAATACAAAATCTTCTGGACCCTTTGGAGTTCAATGGTTCTCCTCTGGCCTAGGTAATTTGTATGAATGAGGGCGGGAGGAGACTGGACCCAAGACGTTGACTGAGACCAGGGTATCCCCTCTCCCTGCTTGGCTTCCTTCATAGCTTGCAAGATTTGAAGAACTGAGGGATAGAAGTCAAGTGTCTCTGAGAGGGGAATCTTCTGGTAGATTGGTTTATCAGGACAGCAGCCATCTTGGTAGGTCAGTAGAACTCACCAGGAGCTGTGTGGCCCTGGGTAAATCACTTCACCCTGTTTGCCTCAGTTTCCTCATCTATCAAATGAACTAGAAAAGGAAATGGCAAACCACTCCAGTATCTCTGCCAAGAAAACCCCAAAATGGGGTCACGCAGAGTTGGACACAACTGAAAATACTGAACAACAGTAAATGATCGCTCTCACGGCATCCCTGAATGAAAGAGCTAGGAATTAACATCATCTCCTTCCCACGATCTTTCAAAAAGCGGAAGAGGCAGTTCTGCACTCAAACTCTGCCTCCCATATCTTCTGGCTTCCTCCCAGAGTTTCTTTTCAAGTCCATTGTCGGGCATTCTGGGAAGGCTGTGCCTTGCAGAATCAGATTTAGCCCTAAAGGGACCTTAGCCCCCTCATTCTGGTGATGAGGCTGAGTTATCTCAGGATCACCCTCTCCTAAGGGTGGCATGCAAAGCTGGATCTCAATCCAGCATAACGGAAGCTCTGCTTATTGACGGTCACACTTAGACTTCTCAAGGTGAGGGACTGTTTGCTCTTTGTCGCGGAGCTCCTAGTCTAGAGCCTGAAGAAGGGCTTTATTTCGGGCACTCCTTTGGGAGGTTTCTTGGCAAAGATACTGGAGTGGTTTGCCATTTCCTTCTACAGCTCACTTGACAGACGAGGAAGCTGAGGCAGACGGGGTGAAGTGCCCAGGGTCACCCAGCTAGATTTGAACTCGTTAAGAGCAGCCTTCCTGGCTCCAGGCAGGGCGTTCTCTCCCGCTGTGCCACCTGGCTGCCCGGTAAAGGGCTGCACAATTAACCAATAAAATGTAAGCAGCTTGAAGGCAGGGGCTGTTTTACTTTGGTTTGTGCCTCATCAGCTCCGAGAACAGAGCCTGGAAAACAGAAGGGCTTAATGCTGAGCCAATAGAATGTAAGCTGCTTGAGGCGAGGGGCTGTTTCGCTTTTTCACCCGTGCACACAGAAGTTGCTTAGTTAAATACTCGTGGACTCGTGGATCACAGATAGCCTTTGCCCCGGCTTAGAGAAGCGCTGGGAGAGCACTCCGCGCACGCGCTCTCCCTCGCTCCTTCGCTCGTGCTCTCTCCACTTTCCCCCCCCACCCCCGATCGAGCTCGGGCTCGGTGGGTCCTCCAAGCCTGTGGGGGCGCCCGAGGCTCCCGGGGCTCCCACGCCCCTCGGCAGGGCGCGCGCCACTGCGAGCGGACGTCTCGGCGTAGGGCGGCTGCGCACTGCGGCTGCGCAGAGCGTGCGCCGGGCCGGGCTGGGGGCGGGGCGCGGGGAGCGGCGAGGCCTGAGAGACGGAGCCGGGGCCGGAGTCGAACCCCCAATCGGAGCCCGAGCCCGAGGCCCCTCAGCGCCGCCCGAGCCCGAGCCCGCGAGCCGGAGCCCCAGGGCCTCCCGAGCCGAGCCCGAGCCCGAGCCCGCGAGCCCGCGGGAGGCCGACGACGGAGGGGTCCCGAGCCGCGCCGCGGGCACCGGACGGGCCGCCGCCGCCGCCGCCGCCGCAGCGCTTCGCCCAGGCCGGAGCCGGAGCCGGAGCCGGGGCCGCGGACGGGGCCGGGGACGGCGGCGGGGACGAGGAGGAGGAGGAAAAGAACGAGCCCGAGCAGCCCGAAGAGCCCGGCGAGGCCGCCACGAAGGAGCCGCCCGGCCCGGCCCGGCCCCGCCTGGCCTTAGCCCGGTGAGTGACCGCCCGGCCCAGCCGCCTTCCTCGGCTCCCGCCGTGACTGGGCGGCCACGACCCTCTCTGCCGAGAAGCCGGCCTAGACCCGGGCCCCGCCGCTCGGCCCGGCCCGGCCCCGCCGGAGGCCTGTGGCCTGGGCGCCGACGGGGGAGGTCAGGGGCGGACCCCGGAGTTCGGGGTGGGGGAGGCTTTGTTGGGCCTGGGATGGCGAGAGGCGGACCTCCAGGGCCGGCCGGGAGAGACGGACCAGACCGGAGACAGACACGAGAGACGCGCTCGCACTGCAGGCGGGGCAGCGGGGCCGCACACAGTGACAGGGGCACGGAGACACTGACACATAGTGACAGGGACACGGAGGCAGACCCAGGCACTGGCCGGCAGGGACGCAGACGCCCAGGCGAGCTGCCGGGGAGATCATGGGGTGATAGGTCTAGAGCTGGGGGTCTGGGTGAGTGGCCTTCTAAATGGGGGTCTTCTCCCCCATTTTACCGCCCCCTGTCCCACCCCACCCTGGGGCCTCTGGCAGGCTTCCTGTTAGCGGAGCCGAGGGCTTTCTCTGTGATCTTTATGGCAGGAAGCACTCCTTTTTTCTCTTTTCTTTCTTATTTAAAGGCTCTGGTTTGAACAATGAACTGTTGGGCCCATTGAGTAATTGTGCAGGACAGTCTCTATAATTTCATTTCACAGCCACCAGTGAACAGTAAAAGAGGTGGTCTGGATGACCGCTTGTCAGGGATGTCATAGAGATCCTGGTCTAGGTGGCCTCTGGTGGCCCCTCCACCTCAATTTGGGTCAGTACTGTCTTCGTGCTTGGTTTATCTGGAGTGTTCTGTGCTTCCTTGAGTGTCCCTGATGTGTCCCCGGGAGAAAGTGAGCTGCTTGAGTGCAGAGACTGTTCGGTATTTTACTGTTGTCCTCATTACTTTGCACTTAGTGTGGTATTTAATACAGTGTTTGTTAAATCAGGGGTGGATCTGTGAAAGGAAAGTGAGAAAGGCCAAGCTTGGTGCTGACATTTTCTCATTTAAATATAGAAGTAATGCCACTACCTTGAATGAAATGCAGGTAGAGCTCACTTTTTGTTGGGGTAAATCACCTTGTTGGTTTACTTCTATATTCAAGTTGCTTTTGCCCAGACTGAGCTATTTAAAAAGTGTCAAGCTCTTGTGGAATTGCAGGAAAGTTTATGTATGAGTATACTCACTTGCTAGCTCCCCATTTCTGTTCCTGTTTTTACTAAAAGATGTAGTTATTCACACAAGAATTAATCTGTAAGTTTTTGAATTCCTGAGGTATTTGGACTATTGTGTGGTTCCGTTTTTATCAGTTGATGTGTTATCATTAAGGATATTTTACCCTAGGATAAAAAATTATATATGAATATAATTTTTGTGCAAATAAGATAAACATTTTAAATTGGCTTATACTGTAAAGTGATCTCTTTGTAGTTTCATGTTAAAATCGAAAGTTAATAAAGCTGGTACTTAGGTTTTTCCAGAGCATTTGGTAGATAACTTGACAAATGTCCTTAGCTTCTAGACAGTGAGCTTCTTGAAAGGCAGGTTGATATCCTTTGGTTTTACAAATTACTGTTAGTAGGTTGTCTCTGAGTTGTTCAGTAATGATTAGTAAGTGAAAAAATTATATTTTGATAGGACCGAGGGGAAATGCCCTTAAAAAGCTCCCTGCAGTTCTTTGGATTTTGATGTTAATGAAGCCAGCCTGATGTTGACACACGTACGCACATGTAGCATGGGAGTAACTTCCCATCTTATCTGTAAAGATTTGGATTCTGGACCTGTTTTGTTTTGTTTTGTTTTAAATCTTGACAACATAATCAAGGAACATGATTATATCAGTTTGTAGGGTGCGAGTTATCAGCTGTTGGAATGGACCTTATTGGAGTGTCTAACACAAGTGCAGGTATGAAAACAGAGCTTTCAGGGCCAGGGTCATGTATTTGTGGACTGTGTGTTGCAGCCTTATAAATAGGGCCATCCATATGGATTAGAGCCATGTTAAAATTATGGCCGTATAGTTTTTGTGTCGTATAGGAAATTTTAAAACTAAAAAGTTTAGAGAATTGTGAAACTAAACATTTAAAAATTTAAATGTTTTAGCATTTCTGGTGAAAATTAAATAATTGATTACTTGGACAATGAAACAGGTTTGTAGTTTAATTTTGAGGTACCTCATTTGAGTTCATGACATATATTATCATATCAAACTGCAATATCAGTACTGATGTTAAGTTATAAACTAAGCAGTTTAACTCACTAATTTTTATCAGTTTTCTAAACTGGGAAGTTGAACTCATTTATTTAAATGGATAAATTGCTAGTATAAAAGGAGGGTGTAGAAAATGCAATTTAGGTGTAAGGTTTTGAAAATTTAGTTTAAAATACTGCTTTAAAACTTTAAGAAATTCATTGGTTAAAACTTGACTTAATACTGTAATTTACTTTTATTTAACTGTAAGCATTGTGTAAAAATTCATATTTACAATTGATATTGATGTCTTCAAGCATAAAATTGTGAATTTTTTTCCCCCTCACCCCAGATATACTCCCAGTATTCATGTTCCTATGCCCGACCATATAAATTAGTCCTAATTCATATTATCATATCCTAAAACAAACCTGGAGATAGGATAAATAGCTTTGTTTCTATTTCCAGCTACCCTTTTGAGTCTTGTTCTTTACTTTTTCTATATTTCAAGTTTTCTTTTCTATGCTACTTAAAGATATATATATATATATATATATATATATATATATATATATATATATATATATATATATATAAAATCTTCTGTAGCTCCTTTCTTTTTGTTACTTTTTCTTGAATCTGACTGTGGATGAACACTAGTGTGCCTTGCAGAAATAAGAATGTGACACTTTGGCAAAGGTGGTTGGAGCTGGTTAAACATTGGTGAGCTGATAAAATGGTGGGGGCTGGGAGAGGTACAACTTTTTAAACCTGTGTATTAAATTGCTTGTGACTCATTTTGTTTCCTGGGGAGTGGTGGCAGCTAGATGTCTTTGAGCTGTAAAGGACTGACTTATGTTTGTGCATGTGCATTGTGTGCACACATGCATAGTAATTCAGTTATCTGCCTCACTTTGGACTCTCATGGGAGAGAGTGAGGCTGATGTTGGGGGGACTTCCTTTGAGTAAACCAACCACAAATTGGTTCTTGTTCTCTGTCCCTTTTAACCTGTGATTTCATCAGTGTAGGGGACACCTGGTGTGGGAACTCCCATCAGGCAACTTGTCTGTCATCTAAAGTTTTAGAGAGCTGCCTGGGACATCTCCAGGCTAAGTGACTTGCCTATGATGGTGTAGCTGGCATGTGCCAGAAACAGCACTTGAGCCCCAGCTGTTCCTGATGCCAGTGCAGTCCTCTGTATGCTACAAAGAGCTAATAGATCCACTGCTAATTATTATTTTACTTACTACCTGGTCACTATTTTTTGCCAGCTTTCTTAGCCTGGGAGCAGAGTAGAGTGAATTGTGAATTTCTGCATCCAGAATTTGGAATGATGCAAGGGGGCAGGAGCATGCTTTAAATAGATGCTTTTCCTGGTCCTGTTCCTCAAGACCCATCAGTGATTGATTGAAGAGCCCTTGGTAGCAGATGTTGGAGAAATGGAAATGAACATTTTTTTTTTCTGAAACAGATGGATATATGGATAGTATGGTATACATATCTTGGGATGGGGGATGGGAAGGCTTGTCAGGTTGCCATTAATAACTCATTCTGGCATTTACTGAGCTCCCTACGTGTGTCACTTCCTCCCCCACTGAGCTTTCTCTTCTTTTTGTCTTTGACGGAGGTTGCTTTAGCAGTTAGCCAGTTGAGCAGATAGAGACAGTGAGGGATGGATGCAGAAGGCAATAAAGAGTCAGTCCACATGGAGTGCCCTCTGTGAAAGGGAGTTTTCTGTGTCACGCCAAATTTCAAATTGACACTGTGTCACACCAAATTTCAAATTGACACGTAGCAGGAGATGATGTCTGCCTAGTTATTTCAGCTGTAGATGTCAGCTAACCAATAAACATTCATTAAGGACTTAAACTGCTAAACACTAGAGATCTAGTGAAAAAGCAGAAACATTCCCTCCCCTCATGGAGTTTTCATTCTAATGGGAGATGCAACATATATAAATCAGAACACAAAGATGAAATACAGGGTGGATGGAAGCTGACCTTAGTTGGGATGTCCCTGGCAGCTGGGGTTTGGGGGAGGGGAGATTGACCACCAGTAAAGGCCTCCTGGGGAGGTAGCTGTCTAACTGTCTTTAAGGAAACCAGAGAATCCGAGATAATGTCTAACTTTAAACATGCAATTTTTCAGGTGGTGGATTGATATGGCTATGCTGAAGTATTTTCAGACAAATGATCTGCTTTTTTCATTTGTGTTCCCAGTGTGCCTGCACGTAATCAATGCTTTTTCATTCATTTATTAATTCATTGGGAAGATTGGAAACAAGTTAAGTGCTTTTTATCTTTCAGCAGCATTTCCGTTTTAATGATTGTTTCTTGGGAGGGGGCAGTAAAAAGCATGAACAGATACATTGAGGACCAGTAAGATGTGATCTGGGATAGGAACCAGACCTGTTATTTCATATTGATAGATGATTTCATTGATATATCAATATGTGATTATGTCAAGAAATTCCAAAAGCTTAGAATTTCTTCATTCTTTTGAGAAGATATTTTGTCAAGGAAACATTATACATTTGATTCTTAATTTAATCTTAGTTAAGTTGCTACAATAAAAATCTTTAGTGCATTTTCAACTGTTGCTTGCTCTTTATAGTATTAACTTTGCTATGTAGTATTTACCTCCTTAACTTTTCGCTCCTCCCTTCCCAATAAAAAAAAAAGGCTGTGCCAAAGATCAGTTAATATAGAGATGCAGAGAAGTCAAATTAACTGATTCACTAGAAGTGTTCTATTTATATTTCTCTTGTTGAGGCTGGTTTGTAGGATTATCAAATAATAGAGCTACCAGGGACCTTAGAGCTAGATAGAGAATCAGTCCATCCAACTCCTTCGTTTTACAGATGAGGAAACAGGTCCAGAGGTTAAGTGACTGTCAGTGGTTATCAAGCTACATGGATAGTGGCAGAGGAAGTAGGGAGTAGTTCTTACATTTCCTGATGCCCAGTTGAGTACTATTTTTGCCATTCTACAGAATGTTCCGCCTTGATTAAATCCATTAGTGACCATGAGTGAATTGTGATGTGTTTGAATTTCCACACCTTGCATTTCCCTACTAAGATTCAGGCTCTGCCATTGAAGTCCTACATAGGCCCTGTGGTGTGTGGGGGCGCTGCTTCCAGGGCTTTTGTCTTCAGTGCTAATGGAGTAGAAAAAATGAGCTCTCCCAGGCTGGACCCTCTGGGTTCCCTCCTTTGAACAAGGCATTATATCTTAAACATAGCAGTGCTTCTCCTTCACAAAAGAAGTGTGAATAGAAAGCCTCAAGAATTCCCTCCTTGTTTGATCTTTTTATTATAGCATATGTCATAAATATTAGTGTATGCAGGCATTCAGTCAATGGTAGTGGGGTCATTGAGCTAGGTGTTTGAGCCCCTCATATTCCATCCAGATGAGAGAATGGCTCTCTTTTCTAACCCAGTTTATTCCCCCCCCAATGGAGCATTTTTATTTGTATGTATGTTTTATACCCTTAGAAAAAGAATCCCAGGATTTTTCCTCCTGTGTGTTTTCATCTTACTTCCTCACGGTCCATGATGGCAGCTGAGCTTGTGAGCACAATGAACCCAAACTGACTTGATGGTAGCAGACTATTCTGCCGCTTTTCCAGATCTTTCAATTGGACATCAAACCTGGGGCTGATTAACCACCCTTGTTGAATCTGCCTGTGAGGTTCACAACAATTTTTCCTGCTCTGTGATCATCAGTGATCTCAAATTCACCAATGTAACCATGCTTCGTCATCCCAGTTAAGAAGCGGATAGTTACTTTAGAGCTTGGCCTAGTGAGAACCTGGCGTTTTCCTCGATTTTCTGCGTTGTTGATGCTTTTGAAAGCATCTGCCAGGATGTTCATGCGCACCATGGTGGCAGCGCTGCAAGATGGCGGAAAGAGCCTCAGTTTATTCTTGATTATTTAATTTGCAGCTTCTCATTGATTTTTGCAAATAATTTCTTGAACGTTTCCGTGCTCTGTTTACACTTATAATTTAAAAAGCGTATTGGCATTGTGTAAGGGTTCTTTGAAACCAGTCAAGCAATGGGTAGTGGATGGCGAGTTGGCTTTGGAGCCAGAGACCTGAGTTCAGGGCTTAAATTTGGCGCATACTACCTCTGTGACCCTTCATGAACCTTTCAGGTCTCCAAGGCTTTAGATATTGGAACAGGTACCAGTAACATTAATGGTGGCAAATTTCCCAGAATCTCAGGTTCCAGGCCTTGTGCTTTCCTACACTATGGATACAAAGGTAAGAGTTAAGAAAAAAAAATTCCTGCCCTTCTATAACTTACATTCTGCTGGGGTGGGGTAGGCATAATATAGTATTTCATTTAAGAATTCATCCTGTTTGATACAGTCAGAGTCACTTTAGTCTGTGAGGTATAGCATCTTGTAAACAGAACTTTTTGGTTATTTAGGTTGAGAATTAGAATAAACAGTACAAGTAAATTATGAGTATGACTCTCCTGTAAATAACAGTTAAGGGCCCATTCCAGAGACTTTGTAAGCATAGAGAATTATTGTATTTTAGAGCTGGAAGGGACCTCAAAGACATCATATTCACCGCTGAAGACTTATAGGTGAGGATACTGAGTCCCAGAAAGTAGAAGTGATTCGCCCAAGGTTTTACAGTGGTTGGAAAGTGTGGTATGATTTTAGTTTCTTCCTTAGGCTCCCGGTCTTTTAATGGAAATTTTAAAGTTGGTGTCCATGGAAGAAGAATTATAATTAAAACCTGAGTTGATCATTTTCATAACAATAAGTAAAAATGAAATAATTCAATGTTTGTACTTTTGCAGCACTTATGTAACACCTTATTTTTATGAGTAGCTTTATTTTCTCTGCTGTTTAATAATGGTGGTGTTCACCTCGAACAGAGAAGACAGGAATTCTTCTTGCTTCTCTGTTATCCTCAGTTTTGAACTTCCTTTCTCTTTGGTTTGGACTTTGACCTTGGTGTGGCTTCCATGAGGAGGCATGCAGTGAATGAAGGTTCCTCTTAAGGCTTGTGACTGAGTGAAGTTTTGTTTTCTCCTAGTTTGACAGGTGGCTGGAGATTATATTACTTCATAGTATTACTTTGTTTTTGGTAATGTGAATGAAATGGAAGAGAGACAGAGACAGAGAGAGAAAATGTTAGTTTTCATCCTGACAGATTGTTCCAGAGCAGACCGTTCTAGTTTTGGGAAGTATATGCTTAGCTTCCCCCCCCCCCCCCCCCCGACTGTTACTAATGTTCATGATTGCTTGTACTTCCCTGTCTTTTCTACTTTGTTTACCTTTGTGTATTTTAGAGCTGCGTGTGATATTTGATCAGAACAGTTAAACCAGATTCAGTGAGGATTGAAAAGAAACGGCTGAAATTTTAGGATCCAAGTTGGGATTAAAACAGTCAAGGAGCAGGAGGAGGAAGGATGGGAGATTGGAAGGGGTTCAGTTTAGCCAGCTTCTAGTCCTTACTATGCAGCATTGTCCCGGAGCTGTGAGAAAAGAAAGAGACAATTCTGCCTCACAAGGAGCAACCATTTCTCCTGAGATGGTGGGGGGGGGGGGATGGAGAACTGACATGTAAAAGTAATTACAAAAATATGTAAAGGTGATACAAAGTAACTTGTGGGCTGATCATCACCAGCTGAGGGAGTCCTGAAAAGCCTCTTGTAGGAGGTGGAGTGTGGAAAGAGAACAGGAATGGGAAGGAAGGGATGGAGAGAGGGAGAGGGAATGGTGACCAGGCCAGTTTGCCTACAGAGTGACATGTGTGAAGGGGAGCAAGTCAGGTGAAGTCAGTCTGGAGAGATTAGCCACAGCCAGCTCCATGAAGGGCTGGAAATGCAGGGGGGTTTCGTTTTGTTCAGAGGTAACAGGAGTCTCTGAAGCTTCTTGGAGAAGAGAGTACAACATGGTTAGATCTATGCTTTAGGAATATCAACTAGGTGGCCATGTGAATGATGGTTGGAGGCTGTGGCAGTAGGCTAGGCTAGAGGTGATGAGAACTGCATGAGTGAGGAGGGACCTGTGGAGAGACGTTTCAGGGGCAGATTGACAGGATGTGGCAAGATAGTGTGGAAGCACAGAAGAGTGAAGGGCTGAGGATTTTGATCCTGGGTGATTGGGAGGATGGTGGAGCCCTCTCCAGAAATGGGAAGTTAGAAAGCCTGGGTAGAGGAAAGACACTGAGTTCTAGTTTGGGTGTGGTGAATTTGAACTGCTTCTGAGGTAGGCAGTTGGTTGGTGATGTGTGGCAGGCAAGAGAGAAGGACTGGCTGTGCAGGATTTTGGTGGCATCTGTACAGAACTGCTTATTTAATTCATGGTCATTGATGAAATCACAAGTATGGAAAGAAAGGAGAGGACACAGATCTGAGCCTTAGGGTTTACCCACCGCCCCCATAAAGTTGATACAAATGAGGTGGAATGAAGAGGATTCTTTTTCAGTGAAAGCATGGGAATTGGTTAGAAGAAAGAAAATATTTTAAAAGTGAAGGAGACAAGATGATTGAGGTAGAGGATGATAAATTGAAGGGATGAAATATATAGTGAACCCATTATTCTGACAGCTGATTGTGTTATCCAGATCCCTCTCTATATAAGAAATGTCACGTCACTTAAAAACATCTGTTTTGAGAATGTAGTCATAGAGCATAAGTTGGAAGGGACTTCAGTGGTCATTTAATTCAACTCTTCTCTGAACAGGAATTCCCACAACAGTGTCTCTGAAAAATGGTCATCAGCTTCTGCTCCTTGTCTTCCAGTGAGGTAGAATTCATTCCTTCCTGAAAACACATCCCACTTGTGGACAGCCTCGTTGGGAGGCAGTTTCAACTTATGTAGGGAGGGCTGAAGTCTGCCCTCATGTCTGTTAAAAATCTAGATTAGGAACATGTTCCCTGTACATTCGAATGGATCTTTTTTTTTTGACAGTTTACCCTTTCCCACATGGAAACCTTTTTTTTTGTTTGTTTGACATTTGTTCTCCATTAACATCCCTAACCTTAAGTTTTCTGAGAGCAGGATCTGTGTCTTATTTCATTCTTGTGTTCCCAATGCCCAGCAGAAATGTGAGGTTTGTACTAGGTGTTGTTGAATTGAATTTATCATTGGGGATTTTATTGTGTTATCCCGTTCTCCTTTCGTCTGTTCCCTATTAAGTGCCATTTCATTTTTGAGGTACAATTCAAGTCAGTCAAGCCTTGGCTTCATTTACCACCCCCTCGAAGCCTTCCCTGAGAAACTTCACCTTTCCTGTCATCTCTCTGTGGCGTGGTTATAGTTCTTTGGTTTTCTTGTTTTACCAGTTTGATGTGGTGTAAGGAAAAGAAATAGAAACTGAATTATCATAGTTGAAGTAGTAAATTTGTTTGCATCACTTTTGCATCAGAAAGTGGATTTGTAATAGTTTCTGAAGAAATTCAGTCATTATTCCTATTTTAAAAAAAGCTTGTGGCTGCTTTAATTGAATCCTAAATTCAAACAATATTTAAATAGTGGCATATGATGGTTCTGTCTCTGGTGTAGTCAGAATACAAACTTTGAGCCATTAAACAATCCAGCATATGGGAAAATTAACATATTTTACACAATGATATCTGATTTCTGTGATCTTAGGACACCAGGTGATGTTATCCCCTTCAGGTGTGGTGCAGTGGTTACCAGACCTGTATTTCAGTCCCAGCTTTGGCATTTATTATTTGTATAGTCTTGGACAAATCATCTCCTTCTCTGGGTTTCAGATTCCTCTGATGGAAAGTGAGAGGGTGGGGAAGGGTTAGATTAGATGAGCCTAGATGATAGGGTCTTTTATGATTCTAAAGCCCATGTTTTCATAGTCTCTTCTTGTTCCAGTATTCTAAGATTATCTTTTTTTTTTTAAAGGTAATTGGGGTTAAGTGACTTGCCCAGGGTCACACAGTTAGTAAGTGTCAAGTGTTTGGTCTGAGGCTGGATTTGAAGCCAGGTCCTCCTGACTCCAGGGCCAGTGCTCTATCCACTGTGCCACCTAGCTGCCCCCACCAGGATTATCTTTTGCTAAATATTTTATACTTTCTTCTTTTGTGAAAAGAAATTGTTTTCCTTCATTTTCGAAAAGGATCAATGACATCATCGGATGATGTCTCGACTTTTGAGTGAGTTGGACTTAAGTGAGGCAGAATTGCACAAGGTCATTGGCCTCACTTTCTCTTCCAGAGTTATTGAAGTCCAATGGCAGGACAAAACTCATGATGACTGCCTGTGGTCCAGGATGCAGTGGATGACTTTGGTGTCTTTGATGTCTGCTCATTTCACTGGGAGGCAGTCTTCACGTACTTGAGGTACACATCCCTCTAAACTCACCGATGAGTTTGAGGCCCATTGATTTCCCTCAACCTGGTTTAGCCTGTCTTGGAGAGTTTTATTGCAATGTGGCTGCTACACATGCTACAGCTTCTTAGAGCCACAGGTGAGAGTTGGGTGGAAGGTGGACACCATCTTTGTGGATGAACAGTCCTGAAAAAGGCTTGGGAAACCCTCATGCCAGAGGTGCTAGTGTCTTTGAACACCCCATACAATCCAAGAGAAATAGCAGATGGAGGAAAGTAGGTTGGTTAAATGTCTACAGCCTTCTTCCTGGGTTAGTGTTTATAGTTGATTTATTCATTTTTCTTTTTGGGTGGGCAGGAGCTGCTAGCATGGAAGAGGGGTCCAAGCCAGTTTTCATTCTAGCAAAACCTGAGTGAGCTGGAGCCCTTGGGTAATAAATCATTTTTGAGAGCTGAGCTTTCCAAATAATTGAGAGCTTCAGCCTTTAAGTACCACACTTGAAAATTTGGGCCATTTTGTATGGACCTTTTTAAAAGACTCTGTATTCCCTGCTTTCCTAACTTTTAAATATATCATAGAATGTTCAGGAAATGATTTAATATTTTCTTAATGACTGTCATCCTTAATGGAATTGTTATTATAGTATATTGTGTGTAATTCATGGTTGTTGGTAGCCTGTTGGAAGAATGCAGATCCTTTTGCTCCTGCACTGTGTGCCCAAACTTCTGTGCTTTTTGAGTTAATGTCAGTTTTTAAAAATCATCTTTCTGGTTTTCCCCTGACTGCCCTCCATTAGTGCATTCATTCATTTCCTTCATTCAACAGTTGAGCACTTATACCACCAGACACTGCTAGGTACTGAAATGGGGAGGAGACGCAGACCTTGGCCTCAAGGAACCTAGAGGCACTTCTCACTGTGTTAGCATGTTTGACAGTAGCAGGCTTCCATTCCTTGTCTGGGTTGCTGCTTTTAGTTTGCTGTGCATTTGGAAAGCAGACAACAGTTTGTTTGGTTTGTGTGCAAAATAATAAGTAGGTTCTGGGTGAGGACCCCAAGGAGTAGGAAACACTGAGCTGGGGTATCAGAACTGCCTTTTCGACTATCTTGATTTGCTTTTTTCTCTACATTCTAGGCTAGTGTTCTTGATAGGCAAGGTTGCTATAGATAGTTGAGTTCTGGAGATTTGAATGAAAGGATGTGCTCTCGTGGAGAGTTCTGCCACACTAGAGAGCAGGGTGCAGAAATGACGGCTTCTCCCTGCCATATTTCACCAGCTGGCCTAGATAGAAGCAGGAAGTGCTGACATGACTGACCACGGACTGCAGGCCTTCCTGGTTCCAACTTGTTGAGTAAGGAAGGACTTTATCTGACTCTGCCAGTAGCCCCTCCCTGCCCTCAGTCTGAACATGATCTGTTCACTCGAGTTTGGCAAACCCCATAATGGACAGTCACTCTATTCACATTGGGTCTTGTCGCCATAAGTAGAAAAGTAAACATTTTTCTGTGTCCGCATGTTTTATTTTAGGCACTTAGTGTACAGTCTTCACATTTAGAATATATTTGGATAGATTGCTGTATGCAAAGAATGATCATATTATCCTTAGAAAGGGGCTTGCTATAGCGCAAGCATCGGCTAGAGGAAGAGTCCGAAGGCCTGGATTTCATTGCTGCCTGTGCCACCTAAAGACTTTGTGAGCTTGACAAGTCACCCATTTTTTAAAAAAATAGGTTTTTATTGTTATCTTTTGTTTTTTAACATCACCATAATTTCATTCATGTATGCCCACTTCCCCTTTCTATCCCAGAGAACTTTCCCATATAACCAATAATACTTTTAAAGACCAAAAAAAAAAAAAGAGGTAAAAGAAATCAATGTTAACTGGTCAATGCCTCAAACATGTGCAGTGTGTTTGTTCCTCCCCCCTCGGCGGGGTAGGGATGTGTTCTTATGTCTCTTTTGAGCTGTGTTTATTGTGATTTTATAACTATCACTTTTATTTGTTTTTTGTGGTTCTTTCCATTTACATTATTGGAGTAATTTTATATGTTATTTTCTTGACCTTGCGTCAGTTAATGTAGATCTTTCCATGTATTCATCATATATATCCTTTCTTAAAGTACAGTAATATTTCATGACATTCATCTGGCGCAGTTTGTTCAGCCATTCCCCAATTGATAGGCATCTGCTTTGTTTCCATTTTCTTCCTATCACAAAAATTGCTGCTGTAAATATTTTGGTGTATTTTTTTGGACTTTCTTAACAGTGGCTTCCGTTATTGTTGTCATGTGGAATCTCTGGTCAAAGATATGGATATTTTTGTCACTTTATTTACATAATTACAAATTGCTTTTCAAAATGGTTGTGCTGATTCAGAGTTCCAGTAACAGTACACCAGCGTGCCTATCTTTCCACATTGCCTCCCTCATTGACCATTCCCATCTTTTGTCATCTTCCCATCAGTCCATTTAGTGTGAGGTGAAAACTCCGGATTGTTTTGATTCACAATTCTCTTCTAAGTGATTTGAAGCATTCTGTCATTGATGTTCTTTGAGTTTTGTTTCTGTCTCTAGAAGGTGGAGACAAGGACCTGCACTTAAAAAGTACCTGCTTTATAAAGCTTAGATATGATGAGATAAGAAGATGACTATGAAGGGCTATAGAAATGTAAACTGTCCCATGATGTCACTGATGTGTGTGTGTGGGCTTTCCCTCCTGTGGTCTCCTTGGGACGGGTTTTGGAGATCTTTGTTTTGCAGATGAGCAAGCTGACACCCAGGCATGCCCAAGGTCCTCTGAGTTCAATACTTGGCTTTCTCTCCACCCCAACCTCCTTTTTATGTTGGATGTTAATATATGTGTTGTACTTTTTGTAGTTTTGTAATGCACATTTTTAATTGTGTTGTAGTTCCTTTTGTTTATATGTTGTAATAATCATTGTTTCTTTGTTTTCTTGGCTCTGCTTCCTACATTTTGCATTAGTTCATTAGTCTTTCCATGCTTCTCTGTATTTATTCATCCCATTCATACTTTTATTATAGCACAGTAATATTTCATGACATTCACGTACCACAATTTAGCCATTCCCCAGTCTGTGGGTGTCTGTTTTGTTTCTAGTTCTTTGCTGCTGCAAAAGGCACTGCTCTAACTGTTTTGGTAGATCTGACCTTAACAGTTTTTTCTTAAACAATGACTATTTGGTGTTTCTGGCTAGCACTAGAGTTTATGGGTCAAAGAGTACGGCTTCTCTCTTTGTAGAGTCCCAGATTGCTTTCAAAAATGGTTGTACAAATTCATGGCTCCATCAGCAGTGGACCTCTCTTTCCATAAAACCTCCAGCATTGACCGTTTCTATCTTTTGTCATCTTTGCCACCTTGCTGAGTGTGAGATGAATCCTCAGAAGTGTTTTGATTATTGACTGTGAGCATTCTTTAATATGGTTGTTGATAATTTTTTATTCTTTTTGTGCAGGTCAGGCTGCTGGGTGGGCTAGTGGACAGAGTGCTGGGCCTGGGGTCAGGGAGTCCAGCCTCAGACACTTACTGTGTAACCCTGCACAAGTCACTGATTCTCTATTTGTCTTAGTTTCCTCAGCTGTAAAATGGTGATAACAACAGCACTGACTTCCCAGGGTTTTATCGTGAAAATGAAATGAGATAATATTTGTGAAGTGCCTGGCATATATAGTAGGCTGTATATAAAAATGCTTACTTCTCCATCCCTGCTTCCCCTTGGCTTTTGGACTTAGATGTTTCTGTAAGTTGTCTATAAATCTGGGTTGCTAAAGTCCCTCATCTGAGAATCCATCTACCTTTTTAGGCTTCTGACTGCACACTGCTTTCCCTCTTATATTTGTAGGTTCTAGCCAAACTGACCTACTTGGTGTAGGCCATGCCATTTTATCTCCCCGGTGCCTTTGTGCAGGATGTCTCTTTGTCTGAAATTCACTCCCACATTCCCTCTGTCTTTTAGAATTCTTGGCTCAAGGGTCATTTCTTATAGTGAGGCCTGCTTGCCAAGCCTCTTTTTAGTATCTGCCCTCCCCAAGATTTTGTACTTCTCTGTGTACTTCTTGTGTTTTCTTCCAGTTGAGCTAGAGTCAAAGCATCCTGCTAGCTAGGCCCAGGGGAAACAGAGATGGGGTGGGGGCCGGAGCAGTCCCCAACCTCAAGGCATTTACATCCTAAAGAGAGGAGCACTGCATGTATACAGATAACTAAATCTAAGGTAAGTTGAGAATCTGAGAGCCCCACCAGCTGGGGAGGGGAGCTACGGGGGACATGGCCTCAAGCTGAGGCTCCAGTGAAGAGAAAAGTTTCTGAGAGGCAAAGGTGAGGACATGCATTCCAGGTGTACAAAGACACAGAGAGGGACCATGGAATTTCAAGACCTGGGAGCAGTCAATATAACAGTTTGTCTGGAATGTACAGTATGTGGGGGGGGGGAGTCGTTTGAACTGAGGAGGCTTGAAGAACAGGTTGGATAGAGGTTTTGCATGCCAAACTGAGTTTATTCCTAAAGGAATTGGGAGCTACTGAAGATTTTTGAGCAGGGGAGCGACAGAGATCTCTGATATCTTCTTAGGGATACCTGCATTATGTATTGAGTTAAATCATTCAAGTGGATTCTTTCTTCATCTCCTCTTGGTGGTCTTCCATAGACTGCACATTTTCTTGGAGCCCCTTGCTAGCACGGTGTCTCTTAAGTTGTCGTGGTCATGTGAACTCCGCCCCTTTGACTGGACTCTGCAAACTTTTATTTATGTGCAAGGCAGTGTTCTCAGCAAAAAGCTAGGGCTCTGACAAGCTGCTTTTCTCTGTTAAGATGTAATTGTGTTATATCAAAATGTCATGCCTTGTATCCCTCTAGATAAGTTAACAAAATCTTGACTGCATCATAGCAAAGACGTTTCTGTCATTAAGCAGCCAGAGGCCTGTAATAGAGAAGTGCAATAGTAAGATCACAGCATTGTAGATTCAGAGTTGGAAGGGAGCTCCGAAGTCACTGAGGCCGGCTCCCTCATTTAATGTTGAAGTCTGATGAATTGCCTGTGGTCATTCAGGTGGTGCCAGGATTTAAATTCACGCCCTCTGACTTTAAACCTGGCAGTGTCTTACTTATTCCCCAACTTCTTTAGGCCTGCTCTAATTTATCTCTTGGGAAAGAGTGCTTACTAAGCTTTCTGAAGCATACCCTTGTTATTAGACATAATTGCAGAATGGGATATTCTGATTGTTAACCAGAATATTTCGGTAGAGATTTACCATAAATGGATTACCAGTTTTAAAACAATTTGATGATAATAAAGTACAGAAATATACACACCTATTTGTGTTCTCATTAATGTGGACATTCCCACCAGATCACAGTGATGCAGGTCACAGTTCATTGAAGCCCGCCCATTCTGTGCAACTGTTGTCCGTGCCCTTCTAGAAATTGGACTTGGTGTCTACTCATTGTATTTGTCTCTAGGGGCGTGTGTGTGTGTGTGTGTGTGTGTGTGTGTGTGTGTGTGTGTGTGTGTGTGTGTGTGTGTGTTGGAGTTCTTAGACTCTCTCCAGACTGAGGGTGCTAGTGGAGCCCAGGTGACCTTTGCATTGATTATCCCTCTTGCCACATAGCTAGCCCATCTTTTTTATTAAATGTTTCTTTGATGACATTCTTTGCTTCTATTCTCCATAGTTCCTTATTCTTTGTATGTTGCAGCCTTCTCCTCTCTACCTTGCACCTCTCCATTGTCTGCTGTGGAAAACGATATTTTTTTGTGTGTGGTTTAGAAATCACCTACTGGTCTTGTAGTACTTTAGAGTAAAATGAACCACAGCTGTCATTATTGAATAATTAATGGGTTGAAGTACCAGCTAACAGAGCATTCTGGTTGACAGAATGCTGGGAAAACTAATTTTTGCTGTAGATTGTAGTTTTATCAGTAAGAGATTTCATCTTTTTTTTTTTTTCCTCCACTTGGTTTGTTAAGTCCTGATAGGTGAGGCCAAATGACTCTTAATTATTGCATTAAGCTCTGGGCGTGGTGCTGGTGCTCCCCACTCCAGAGACAGTATCATGTGGAGAAGTTTAGAATGTTGCATTTATCGGACCTGCCCTAAGGCAAACTCAGAGACGACAGAAACCGTCTATGGAGCAGAAGGGGAAGAGTGACCTTGAGCTTGATTTTCATTGTGAATTTAGAGGGGGAAGATCAGGTTGGAAGGGGAAGGAGGCATTGATACTCTTTCTGAAATTTATGAATTTAGGTCTAAAGGTGCTCTTTTTGGATGACTGTGGAATGCGTAGGAGGAAGCATGTTGAGGAGGACAACCAGTATGGCCTGTTGTTTATGCCATATAAAAGAGCAATTAAAGAACGTTTGGATGCTGAGCTTGAAAAGACAACTTAGTGGGTGAATAATGGTTGTTTTCATGGTGGTCGTGGTGATGGAGAGACTTGACTTAGTCTTCTAGGCCCCAGAGCACAGAACTGGGAAAAAAGGCAGTAAAGGTAAGTTGAGGTAAGTTATATAAGGAAAATCTTAGTAACAGGATTGTTTACAAATGGAATGAGTTGTCTGCCCCAAAAGGAGGGGGTTTCCCCTCACTGGAGGTCATCAAAGGGAAGCTGATTGACTATATTAGGGCTGGTATTGCAGAGGGGATTCCTGTTCCTGTGTAGGTTGGATTTGTAACTGTTAGGTTCTTTTATCCCAGCATTTTAGATCTTTTCTCTTAGCTGTTCAAATACAGTACAGAGAACTTCAACCCAGAATACTTTCGGTATTGCTTTTTAAAGGCAGCTATTGAAATCATATAATTTCATTCTTAGGTTTGGAGTTGTGCATTGAATACTTTTCCATAGGATGTGTGATATTTGAAATGTTGTGGAACTCATTTACAAAATTGCTGTTTTAATTTATGGCCTTGGTTTATTTATAACTTCCCTGTCTATGATTAGATTATATGATATCTTCACACCTTGCATTTGATATGTATTTAAAGCAAGTGAGTAAGTAGTCACATGGAACCTAGTCATAGTTATTTCCACTGATAAGAATTGCTTGCTTATTTTTTTTCTTTTTGAGTTCTGAAACTTTAGGGCTTAACCACAGAGTTTTCTGGGGGAGAACTTAACCTTTTTTAAACTGTGCCTCAAGGTTGAGCCTTCTTAGATTATGGCAGGAGCCTTTTAATTGGCTCCCCTGCCTCCATCATCTCTCTTTTCCAATCCATCCTCCACATAGCTGCCATTTTAATGTTCCTAAAACAGGTCAGACTATATAAAACAGAACTCAACCTTAAACGGCTGTGTGATGCCTTGAGAATTAAATGTAAAAGCCCCTGCTTGGAATTTCACGCTTTCCATAGTTCAGCCAGTAGGTAGTACCCTTCCAGTCTTATTTTATATTACTCCCTTTCACACCTCCTTTTTTTGTCTCAGTCAAACTGCCCTTGTGTTGTTTTCTGGTATATGAGATTCCCTCTTCCACCTCTGAACCTTTGTACATGTGGTCCTTCCTCACAATTCCTTCTTGGAATCTTTCATTTTCCTTTAAAGTACAGCTCAGGGCCCACTTCCTACTGATCTGTCCAGTTATTACCACATTCTCCCTCTTACAGTTAATCTGCATTACTTTGTATTTACTTGTGCACATAATGTGCATCTATGTAATGTTTGGTGTCACTGTGTCATCTAAAGCAAAATGAGACCCAGAAAGTCCCCATGTACTAGGTCTCCTCCCCAGTTAAATGGAATGGAATGGAAGGGCCCTTGGTTCTCATGTGGTCCAGATGAGGAAAAGACTGAGGCGAGGGCCCTGGTTTGTATCCTTATTAACTGTGTGAATGAATCAGAAAGTCGCTTTGGAGCCCCTTTTTGCGCCTGTAAAATGCCAGTAATGATTGGAGCTACCTTCTTAGGTAGGAAAGCTCTTTTTATTTTTTATAAACTATAAAACATCTGGAGTCCTCCATGTCACCCAATCTGTTACCAAGTACTGTAGACTTCTTCATCTCTGCATCATCTCTCCAATACATCCCCTTCTCTCCTCTTAGCCTGCCCCAGTCCTGGCTCTCCTCACTTTGTTGCTGTTTCCTCTCAGTAGTGTCCAACTCTTCGTGACCTCATTTGGAGTTTTCTTGGCAAAAATATTAAGAGAAGTTTGCCTTTTCCTTTTCTAGCTCATTTTACAGATGAGGAAACTGAGGCCAGTAGGGTGAAGTGACTTGCCCAGGGTCACTCAGCTATTAAGCATCTGAGGCCAGATTTGAACTCAAAAAGATGAGTCGTCCTGACTCCAGACCCAGTGCTCTATCCACTTCATCACCTAGATTTAGCTGGAAGCTTTATACTTGAGTCATCCAAAGTAATCAGAAATGACCTAATAGTTTTGTCTGATGTGACCCACTGTCAACTTTGTATAGACATACTGTTGAGGATCTCTTTCCTAATTGCATTTGTTGACTGTCCCAGTTTGCACAGCACTTCACTCTGCATTTCTTCTAGAAGAACTAAGACGGAGTTTCTGCCTTAAATATTAACAAGCATATATTGAGTAATATATGTAAAGCATCTTGGATACCAAGAGGTGTCCCATTAGCAGATTTTAAAGAAAGTTAAGGAAAATATTTTTTGTCTCCAGTTCTAACACAAAACAGCTCACATTTGAGGGCATGTTTCTGTAGGCTTTCAGTAAAACATGGACTTGAAACTTTAGACAGAAGGGATCTTTCTGGGGCAGGTGGGCCCCCCCCCCCCCGCAGGATTTTCAGGTAAGGAAAGTAAAGCTAATATGTAGTTTGCGCAAGGTCACATGGGTAATAGAGGTGGGATTGAAATCCAAATCCTCAGACTCCAAATCTAGCATTTCCCCCCATTATACTAAGCATTTTTAAAAAATAGCAAATGGTGGTGTTTCTCATCAGGCATTTTGCTTTATTGGAAAAAATTAGCCCCTTACTTGAAGCCTGTTGGACTTTGACCTTGCCAGGGCAAACAGAGGGCTAAAGGAAGATTCTCACTGGGTCAAGGAAAGCTCTGGTCTGTGGTCTTTTAGCACTGATTCTCAGCTTCTCCCCATTCTGGTTCTTTCTCACTACCCTTTGGCTTGAGGCACAAAGGGTTAGATGCCCGAGTACTTCAGTCTGCAAGCATTTATTAAGCAATGGCTGACGCTATGCAGAGCTCTGAGCATGCCAGGAAAGGCTGCCCTCTAGGAGCTAATGTTTTCCTGGGGGAGACTACTCACTTGAATGCACTGAAGCACAGAGGAAGGGTGGGGCCTTAGTACTTGGGGTGAAGGAGGGGCAGGAAAAGCCTTTTTGCAGTGAGCTTTGTGCTGGGTCTTAAGGCCTTGGAAATTTAGCAGCTTCTGCCTAGGGGCAGATCTTTCCTGGCTTGGGGAGGGCAAGTGTAAGGCGCAGAGACAGGAGAGGAGTAGGGGGTATTGAGTTCAAGGAACCGGAAGAAGGTTCTTGTAGTTGGAATGTGGGTGGGAGTCAGCAAGGTGTAAGAAGATTGGAGTAAGGAGGAAGGGCCATTTATGAAGAGCTTTCACAGCTGAGCACAGGGGTTTCTTTTTGGTCCTGGAGATAAGAGGAAGATCCAATGGCTAAATGTAGGCACGGTGGGCACTCTTTAGGAGAGAGGGTGGTATCATGGTGGCTGGGTTTTTGCTCTGGCACACAATTGCTTTTTTGTAAGCCACAGACTTTTTAAACTTGAAGAGAAAGGAGAGTCTAAATTTAAGCACCACTAAGCTCTCATAAGGAAGGAAGATTAAATTTACCAACTCTAATCTTCAGGGAAGGGCAGCTGGGTGGCCCAGTGGATAGAGTACTGGGCTTGGAATCGGAAAGACTCATCTTTGTGAGTTTAAATCTGGCCTCTTTACTAGCTGTGTGACCCTGGGCAAGTCACTTAGCCCTGTTTACCTCCCTTTCCTCATCTGTTAAATGAGCTGGAGAAGGAAATGGCAAACCACTCCAGTATCTTCGCCAAGAAAACCCCAGATGGGATAATGACTGAACAACAATCCTTAGGATAGTGTACAAGCATTTATTTAGCGACTGCTCTGTGCTGAGTCCTGGACAGAGCCTTAGGGCAGTGGGTTGAAGTACTCTCATAAGCTCAGTATGAGAGGGAGTTTCCTCACAATTCGTCTTTATAATAAGCCTTTTAAAAGGATTTTCCTTCCAGCTGAGTGAGGGAGATGGGCCAAGGATTTTTTTTTTAAGAGATAAAGAAACTGAGGCTCTGGGAGAATGAGTTGCCCTTGTTTATAGTTCAGCAAAATTTGAATGTCTTCTGACTCTTAACTGGAGTTTACTTTCCACTACTATAATACTATCCTATGAAGTGGGCTGACTTGGAACTTGTAAGTATCACATCAGAGATTGGATGGTCACTTGTCAGGGAGAGTGTATGTGTGTGGGAAAACGTGTATATGCACTAGAGTGTTGGACTGGGTAACCTCAGAGGCCTTTTCTGATGTTAAAATTCCATGGTTCTGGAGGCTGGGAGCTCTCATTGAATTAATGCATTCTTTAAATCATGACTTTTCCTGCTCTCTCACAAATACAGAAATTGCTAGAGAGATGTTTTGCGTTCCAGTTAACTTGGTCACTTATACAGCTATCTAATTCTATTAAGTTTTTCTTCAGCGAAGGTGAATGAGACTTTTAAGGTTGCCAGAGGTCAGAGTGGACCTTGATGTGTGATGTGTATGTGACTGTCATAAAGATTTTATCCAAATGGAAAAGTAGACATATGGTTTGGTAGTTGTTTAAATTCTCCTGGTTGCCTATTTCAGAATTAATGAAGACCAAGAATTCTTCCAAGACTTTGGCATCTTTCTGACTTTTCAGTGCCTTGTGAATTGATCCCTTAACCCCATCACATTTGTTACCGCCAGGACAGCTCTGCTGTACGTTGTCTGATCTGCCTGCCTTTCCCATCTTTGTTCTATGTAGTGCCATTTCCACTTCCTTTCTAAGTTGTGTCCATGACAGTGATGTTAGAGTCCAATTGTGATGGCTGTGCTGTCCCTGATAGTTTTAAAAAAAATTTGTGTAGAAAAAGCTTTGCTAATCTTTTCCTTTTTTTTTCCCTTTCTGTTTGCTGCCCTCCTTCCATTTTCATTTTAAAATGACTTTTGGGTGACTTTGCTTGGGTGGGTTTTGTCCCAAGGTCTTTTTTTTTTTTAAACTCTTCCCCCTCCAATCTCTTCTTCCAAATACAAAAAGAAATACACAATCCTTGTAAGAAGTAAGATCACCAGAATCACCCTGCAAGATTCCAGTTGCCTTGGTATTCACCCTTCGTTGGTGTTTTCTGCCTCTGGATGTCTCTGATTAGAAAGCTGGTCAGAGAGCCCCCTCTGGAAGCCTCGGATGAAGGAGGGCGCCGAGGCCAGCCATCTCTTCATTCCCACTCAGCTGCATTTTTTCAGACTTGCCCATCTTTTTCATATTGGTATTCCCACTACTTAGCAGAGTGTTTAGTGTACAAGTGCTTAATAAATGTTTATTGACTGTGTTTCGTTTTATGCCTTGGTTCATCAGCCTTCTTTCAGCAGGTAGATAGCACACTTCATTATCAGTTCTCTGGAAGTCATGGTGATCATTGCCTTAAGTCTTTTGGAGTTGTTTTTCTTTACAATATTGTTTTGTCTAAATTATTCTTCTGGTTTCCTCGCTGGACTATGCATCAGTACATATGAGGCTTCCCAGATTTATATAAATCCATCTTTTTCATAATTTCTTTCAGAGGAATACTGTTCAGTTATATTTGTAAACCATAATATTTAGCCATTATCTGAAGGCAGTCTTTTTTTTTTTTGTAGTTCTTTGCTTCAACAAAAAAGAGCTGCTGTAAATAGTTTTGTATATGTGGATCCTCTTCCTCTTTCCTTGGTCTTTTTGTGGTAGTGACCTAGTAGTGGTATTACTGGGACAGAGTTCTAAATTGCTCTCTACAGTCACAGCTTCCCAAGAATGTACCACTGGACCTCTCTGCTTGAGGTTCTTCTGACAATTGACATTTTTCCTTTTTTATCATCTTTGCATGTGTATGAGGTGTGAACACAGAATTGCTTTAATTTTCATTTCTCTAATTACTAGGAATTTGGAGCACTTTTTTCCTGAGTGGCTGTTGATAGTGTTGATATCTTCTTTTGAACTGTCTGTTCCTATCCTTTGACTGGTAACTATTAAGGAATGGCTTTTGTTCTATATATTTGAATCAGTTCCTTATACATCCTGGAAATGAGACCTTTTTTAGAGAAACTTGCTACAAAAATATTTTTCCAGTTAATGGATTCCTTTTAATCCCCAGTAATGATTTTGTTTGTGCAAAACGTTTTCAGTTTTATGTAATTAAAATGGTTAAGTTTTGTCTTCTGTGATCCTCCTCTCTGTCCTTTGTCTGGTCAAGTACTCTTTCCCTATCCATAGGTTGAAAAGACAACTTCTAGGGGCAGCTAGGTGGTACAGTGGATAGAGCACTGACCCTGGAGTCAGGAGGCCCTCAGTTCAAATCTGGCCTCAGACACATAAATAATACTTCCTAGCTGTGTGACTCTGGGCAAGTCACTTAACCTCAATTGCCTCACGAAAAAAGAAAAAAGAAAAGGTAACTTCTTTGTTTCTCTAATTTCTTTATGGAAGTTTTGTATCTAGGTCACATAGGCATTTGGAACTTATTGTGGTATGTAGTGTGAATATTGGTCTAAACTTAATTTCTGCCAGACTTTTTCAATTTTCACAGCAGTTTCTGTCAGATGGTGAGCTCTTACACTTCAGTGGTGGTTTTTGGGTGTGTCAAACACTATGTTGATTTGCAGAAGCAAGCCTAACCAACCAATTGTCTTGTCTTTTTTTTTCCAAACCAGTACCAAATGATTTTTATGATTGTGTGTTTGTAAGTCATCAGTAAGCATTTATCACATAATGATAATAGCTAACGTTTATATAGTACGTACTATGTGCCAGGCACTGTGCTAAGTGCTTTACAATTGTCATCTCATTTTGTCCTTACAACAACTCTGGGAGGAGGAAGGTGCTGTTATTATTTCCATTTTACAGGTGAGGAAACTGAGGCAGACAGGTTAAATGACCTGCCCAGGGTCACAGCAGGTAGTGTCTGAGGCCAGATTTGAACTCAGGTCTTCCTGGCTGCAGGCCTAGCACTCTATCCATTATACCTAGCTGCTGCTACCAGCTGCCTCTACCAGGTGCTGTGTAGTGCTTTACCAGGGGAAGGACAGTCCCTGCTCCTAAAGAGTTTACATTCAAACAGAGGAAGACAGTGAATAAAAGGAAGCTGAAAAGTATATGTGGCAGGAGAGAAATGAGGAAGGTCAGGAGTGCTGCCTGGAGAGAAATGAAGACGTGGTTGACCTGGGTTTCCTCCTTAAAATAGAGGTTTTGAGAGGCACAAGCCAGTCAGAGGATAGAGCTGCAGGGTTGGAGGGTAATTCCCATGTGTGAAGTCCAGCAGTAGAGTGAACTTCCAGGGCGAGTGGATTTCTGTGACTCTTTAGAGGAAGTCTGAAGAGTCTAGAGAGCAGCCTAGAGAGGAGCTGATTAGTATATGTTGAGATCTGGTACTTTCTAGATCCTTTTCCTTCATTATTTCTCTTGAGAATCTTTACCTTTTGTTCTTCCAGATGCATTTTATTATTATTTTTTTCCTACCCTGTAAAGTATTCCTTAGGCAGTTTGTTATAGCACTAGGTAAATTATTTTAGGTAATATCATTGTTTTATTATGTTGGTTGAACCTACCCATGAGCAATTAATATTGATACAGTTATCTGGGCCAGTATTTCTGTAAAGAGTATTTTATAAATATATTAATATAACTCCCATGTGTGTCTTGGTAGGTACACTCCTAATGATTTTGTACGTTATGTAGTTGTTTTTTTTAAACGGAATGACTTTTCTATCTCTTCCTGCTGGGTTTTGTTGATAATATTCGGAAAGGTTTGATTGAGTTTTTTTATATCCTGGTGCTTTGTTTAAGTTAGCTAGGGTTCTTTACGAGACCGTCTACAAAATTAAAAATAAAAAAAAATTGTTTCTTCTTTGCCTATGCTGTACCTTTGTTTTCTTTTTCTTCTTTTGTTGCTATGTTAGCACTTCTAGCACTCTGTTGCATAATAATAGTGACAATAGACATATTTGCATTATCCCTAAAAGGACTCCAGTTTATCTCCATTATATATAGCATTGGCTCTTGGGTTTTAGAGAGATATTATTTACTTTATTAAAGAAAGGCCCATTCATTTCTGTATTTTTGTGTACTTAGCAGAATTGGTTATAGTTTGTCAAAAGCCTTTTCTTTATTTATTAATATAATCTTGTACTTTTATTGCCTTTTGTTGTTAATATGGCCATATTTGTTTATAGTTTTCCTAATACTAAACCAACTTGACATTCATGATGTAAATTCTACTTGGTCTTTATGTGTTGTTATAGCCTCTTTTCTGATATTTTACTCACTATATTTGTGTCAGTATTTATTAAAGACACTGGTCTATAGTTTTGGTTCTCTTCCTAGTTTTAGGTATCAAAGCCAAATTTATGTCATGGAGAGAATTTATTTTTCCATTTTTGCACACAATTTATGTAATATTAGAATTGTTCTTTGAAATTTTGATAGAATTCACTTATAAATCCATCTGATCCTGGATGTTTTTTCTTTGTGAGTTCATTTATGGCTTGTTTCAGGTTTTTTTAACTTTGTGTGAATTTTCATTTTTCAAGTGTGTTTTTCCAACATATCTTCTTTCTCATCCATTCTGTCCTCTTTTGTTTTATGGGTGAACTCATTCCATTTGTGTTTGTGGTCATGATTGTTAATTGTATGTCTCCTCAAACCTCTTATACTTTTTTCTTCTCCCTACCCATCATCTCTTTACAAAAAGAGAGAGGAATAGTGTGCTCAACACTAATAAGGGATCTGTTTCTACTTGACTGCCCCTCTCCTTTTTCTTTCTTCTACCTGGACGTAGGTTTTTGCCCTTTCTTTCTCTTTTAATTCCCTCCAAAGTTGAGTTTATATTCCTTTTGACTCCTCTTATTTTGTTTATTTCCTTATTCTTTTTCTTCCTGTTTCCTTATTGATTTTGATTATTTTTATATCAAACTCGTCAACAGTATGTGATGAAAATGATGATAGCATTTATATAGTGCTTACTGTGTTCCAGGTATTGTGCTAAGAAGAGTTTTACAAATATTTCATTTGATCCTCACACCAACACCTCGAAGTAGAAGCTATGATTATCCCGATTTTATGGTTGAGGAAACTGAGGCAAACAGGTTAAGTAACTTCTTAGGGTCACACAACTAATAAATATCTGAGGCCAGATCTGAACTTGGTTTCTGATTCAAGGCTTAGTCCTGTATCACTACCTGGCTGTCTCAGTCATCAAATCTTGATGATCAAAACAATTCTTGGTGATTTTAAAAAATAAAAAAAGAACAAAACCACCCCTAAGACTTTTGTCTCATTTACCTCTGTGATCCTTGAAGACATTGGGGTACTAAGGGAGACATTTGTTTCTTCTCACCCAATTAGAATATAAATACCTCCTTATCCTATATTCCCTTCCAGCTGCCCCATTGTATTTGCCTTTCTAAGTTATTTTATTTAACTCTAGTTCCTTCCCCTCCCCCCGCAAAAAATGCTTGCAATTCCTCTTAAAAGTGCCTTCCTTGCTCTCCTTCAGAGTTATACTTAGTTTCATATAGTAAGTTCTTAGTTATGTCTTTATTTTATTTTATATTTTGGAATATCGTATTCCAGGTTCTCCTGTCCTTTTCTGTGGTAGCTGCCAAATTGTGTGATCCTGATTGTGATTCCTTAATTCTTGAACTTTTTTTTCCCCTGAATGCTTACAGTATTACTCAGTTATAGGAGCTCTGTATTTGGGCTTTTATATTCCAGGGAGATCCATTTTAAGATCTATTTTCACTTTTTCCTCTGGTTCTGGTAGAGCTGGGAGATTTTGTTAATAATTTCTTAGAATATGGTACCCAGGTTTTTTATTGTTGTGGTGATGGTAGTAATTTTCTGTTGTTGTGATGATGCTTAGATAGTCTCTCCTTGATCTTTTTTCCCCTGGATCACTTGTTTTTGATAGGAAATGCCTTATATTTTCTTTCTCCGCGCGGGCCCCCCCCCAATCTTTTGATTTCGAATATTTATTGTCTCATGGAATCATTGATTTCTGTTTGGTCCGTTCTACCTTTTGGGGACAAAGGTTATCCAGAACTTTTGCTTGGTTGCTGTTCAGGGGTCTTTTCTCAGTGTCCATTTAGTTGCTGTAAGGGAACTCTGTATATACCATTTGGCCAAAATGTGGGCCTGTGTAGCATAAGGCGTTGAGGAACTAAAGGTCCTGGAAGGGCAGAGCCAATAGAAAATGATGCTGTCCTTAGCTTTGAGTTCTCTTGACCTGGCACTGTTACTTAAAGTGGAGAGAGAGAGAGAGAGAGAGAGAGAGAGAGAGAGAGAGAGAGAGAGAGAGAGAGAGAGAGAGAGAGTGTGTGTGTGTGTGTGAGAGAGAGAGAGAGAGAGAGAGAGTGAGTGTGTGTGTGTATGTGTGTGTGTGTGTGTGTGAGAGAGAGAGAGAGAGAGAGAGAGAGAGAGAGAGAGAGAGAGAGAGAGAGAGAGAGAGAGATCTGCTCATCGGTTCTCTGGGATACAGGGGTGGGGGTGGATTTCCCACCTGATGCTGGAGACCTTTTCTAGGTCTTTTAACATTATGCTGATATCAGTGCATCAGATGAACTGTTCATTTGTCATCCCTTGTTTTTGCTATGTACCTCCCCCACCTCCTTTTCAGGTCACATGTCTCCAGAACAATTTCCGCAACTCAACATTTTAATTGTGTCACTCCTTTGCTCAAAAATTGCTAGTGTTTTCTTTTTACTTATGAAATGAAATCATCTCGCCTCTCTAAGCCTCAGTTTTCTTAGCTGTAAAATGAGAGGGGTTGGACTAGATGACCACTAAAACCCCTTGTGATGAGGTAACTGTGTCCTGGAATTCCAGGCTCTTTGATTCGATCCGAGCCAGTGCAGTACAGTGAAAAGAGCCAGGGGTGTGTTTGGAGTCGAGTGACTGTGGCTCTGGCAAGAGCCTCTCTGGGATTCATTGTCCTCCTCTGTAAAGCCAGGAGATAGGAGTAGATGACTTCTGAGATCCTATCTAGCTTTGAATCTGACGCTGTGATTTTTGCTTTGAAGTTACATGAAATGCTGTCTCTGATTCAGATGCACGCGCGCGCGCACACACACACACACACACACACACACACACACACACACACACACACACGTTGTTCTGCATGTTCTAAATCAGAGGTAGCTTTTCATGCAACTTCAAAGCAAAAACTCACATGCACACGCGCACATGCAGACACATGCGCACACACGCACACAAATCGTCAACCATTTGTTGATGCTTCTTCATCCCAAAGGATGAGTTGTTCTTTTGCACATGAGCCGGAGAGAAAAAGTTTTGTGCGTTCTTTTTTTAAAAAAATTTAGGTTTTACTGTTTCGTTTTTGCATCACCTTAATTTTCAAATATATTCTTCCTTCCCTCTCCAGCACCATTTTAATCCCCTTATAGCAAAATAAAAAAGAAAGGGGAAAAGCAGTTCAGTACTAGCCAACAGATTAGCCAAGTGTGACAGTGTCTTTTGTGTTGTGGATCGAGGTGGTTTTGTTGTGGTTGTTGTTGGTGGCTTTTAATCTCTCCATGAGTTGACAGGAAATGGATGACAGTCAGGAGAAGGCATTATTAAGATCAATTTGTTACAAAGGCAGCTATTTGGAACTTGAGGTCATAAACTTCAAGTGGTATATGCTACTTTGAAACAGTTTTACCTTTCTTCCCTCTTGAGTAGATGAGGGGCTAAGGTTTTAGACCTGGTGGGGAGGGGAGCACAGTGGCACAAATTAAACCTTTAGCTGCTGTATTGTGGTGTCCATCTGTTCTCCCAAAGAGATGGGTGGGCTATGTCTATATCTCTGTAGATGATTGGAATGAAGTCAGAGAGAAAAATAAAGATCATATTTTGTTAATGTGTTAACACATTAACCTGGAACAGCCTTCCCTCCTGGATTCATTAGGTCATTAACTGATATTTTGGAAGAAGCATATTATGAAGAACATTTTCTCCAAAATGTATAAAGTGTTATTTAATGAAGCAGTCAAGTATCAAAATGAAATACAGACTTGGAGAAGTTTAGACTGTTGATAATATTAAGACCCACCAGGAGAGACTAGACTATGTAAGAAAAAAACAGTGACAAGCTTACCTAAAGAACGGAAACTTGATATTGTCAAGGAAGAGTTAATAATAATGATAATAATGACAAATAGTATTTTTCTAGCCCTTTAAAGTTTGCAAAGTGCTGTACACGTTGTCTCATTTGATTCTCACAAAAAACCTAGTCGTTGTTAGCTCCATACGAGTAGCCAAGCTGAGAAGAGGCTACTTAGTGACTGAGCAGGATTTGAATTTGGGGCTTCCCAACTCCTAAGTCTTGTGGGCTGCTGTGCTGCCCAGCTGCCTGAAATCTTACACATACATGCACGTATGTACGTCACTATATGTACATATATTGGATATATGCTGTATACGTATTCTAAAACTGAGGCAGTTGTAGATTTTGGAGAGAAGACAATAATTTCAGAAAAAAAAAATTTAACACCAGAGGCAACAGATTAAAAAAACCAACTGCTCCCTGAATACTCATGTGTTACATATTATCACAAATAACTATGTGCATGTATATATACACATATATGATATACACACACATAAATACGTATGTGTATGGAATAGGGGAGAGAGAAATTGGGATTGTTGTACAGATGACTAATGGTTTCAGTGGAACACATAATGTCTCAATTAGGAGATCAAGGAACAGACAAAGGAAAAGATGAATTTTTAGGTCAGAACAAGCAGAATGTGGGCAGATCTGCTCTGAAAAACTATAACCACAATATCATAATCCAAAGTATAAAACCTGTTTGCTAAAACTTATTCAGTAATTCTGACTGCTAGGTTAATTTTCCACTAACTAATAATGCATTTTCTTTTGCCATACAAAACTGATATAAAGCCACTACTAGTTGTTCTCTCCCTAGGTATAAAACTTGCTTATTTTTCACGATAATACAAGTTTTTCAACATAACCGTATAGTGATGTCAGTGAGAAGGTACCATTCCATAAAATGTGGAATGTACTTTAAGTAGGAATGTGATAATTATGAAAGTAACATTTGGGTATTTAGGAAGCTGGGTAGGGTGGGTTTTCTTTTTAAATGTTTTGCCTTTGGTATTAAAAGTTTTTCTCAAATTGGTAAGTCTTTGATAAATCCATAACTCCCCTGGTTTTGGAAGACAAGGAAAAATGTGGAGCTTCCCATTCATTCTGCAGTTCTTAAATCCGTACTTACTGTGTGTGAGGCTCTTTCTGTATCAGGTAGAACAGGAGGTACATAGATGAAGAAGTTACCAAATCAGGAAGCTTCCATTCTGCTTTGTCATGGAGGACGTGCTCACACATGCGCCTCTAATACATGGCAGAATGTGGCAGGTGTAATGCAAAGCAGGTAATGGCAAGCACCGTGAGTAAGACGTTTGCAGTAGGAGTGCACAGGGGAGAGAATTCACTTCCATTGTACAAAGCAGGAGAAGGCTTCATAAATGAAGTTCTCATTTCAGCTGGGCCTTGAATAATTTCTGTAGCTAGAGGATGAGAAGGAGAGACAGAGAGAGAAGGGAAAAGGCTTTCCAGGTAAGGGAGGCTCAAGAGCAAAGGCTCATGTGTGAAGGCTTAAAATTGTGGGATGGTTTGGGGGTGGTACATGTTTTGGCTTGGTTAGTTACGATATCTGCGTATAGATTTGGTTGGAAAGATAGGGCCAAGTTATGAAGCACCCTGAATACCACGATAGGGGCTTTGGACTTTGAACGATCAACTCACATTTATTAATGTACCAGACACAATGCTTGTTGCTGGGGATACAGAGGAAGACCCCTGCTCCCCCCCCCCAAATTCCCTGCCCTCAGGAAACTCAGTTCTTTTTTTAAATGAATTTTAAAAATCAATCTCTTTGTTTTTATATCACCCACCCTGCTGATATTGTGAACACAGACATGACCAGATCATGCATTGAATATGGAGGGTCTGTGAGTCAGTCCTCTTTGAGGATGAAGGACAAACAACAACTGCAGAGAGAATGAGGACTCCAGGATGGTGCTGAGAGTCATTGAGAGGATGGGCATGCCTTGGATGGGATTAGGAAGTTTGGGAAGATGGGTGGGCTGGAGAGTGGGGGAGATGGTGTCCGTACCGAATTCTGTTTTGGACGTAGTTTAAGATTAGTCTATGGGACATCTAGTTCAGTCTGCGCAAAAGACTGTTGGTGATGGGAGACTGCAGCACAGAAGAGTGGTAAGGGTTGATTATCTAGATTTGGGAGTCGGGTGCATAGAGATAATGGAAACCATGGGAGCTGGTGAGATCCTCATATGGGATAGTCTGTAGCACTGGGGAACCATGGAGTGATATGGTGAGAGCTATGCTCTGTGATCATTGTGGAAGGTGGATTTGGGGGCAGGAGAACCAGAAAGAGAAATTGGAAAACTGCAAATGTGTCTGGATGTAAAGTAATAGGGCCTGGACTAAGGTTGATGATAACAATGGAAAGGAGAGTGTAGATGTGAAAGACATTTCTGAGGGAGAATAGTCTTGAGAGAAAGGGTGGGGTCACAGGATGCTGAAATGCCCTCAGGAGGGAGAGGGAAGAGCCCGTTGATTTCAGAAGATGCTTAAATTACCAAAATGGCATGGTTGAGTTGCTGCTGGGGCTAACTCATGTCACACAGGCTCCCATTTCCAATAGATATTTTCTTCCTAGACATTCTGAGCACGGTGCCTGGCACACAGTAGGTGCTTAATAAATGTTTATTGACTGATTGATTCTTGTTTTTACTGCTTTGTGTTTGTCTTTGCTGTATAAAATGATCATTAGATGTTTGTTATTTTAGTGTGTGGGTCTGGAGAAAGGATCTGGGCTTTCTCTTGCCTGTATTGACATAGTAATCGAAGCCCTGACAGTAGATGATGCAGTTGAAAAAGTATGAGAAGCCAATTAAGTAGAATCCCTTTGTGTGGGGAGGGGTGTGCCTAGGTTCAAAAAGAAACCCTCACACCACAAAGATGAGTGGTCAGAGAAATGGGAGATCCAGTCTAATTCAAGTTTATGAACCAAGTTTCAAGAAAGAAGTGATCAGAAGGAGCCATGCTTTGGAAAAATCCATTATAATGAATGTGGAGAAAAGCACAGACATTGGAAGAGCTAGATTTGGAATCAGCAGGCCTGGGTTCAAATCTTGATTCTTCTATTTGCTATCTGTGTGCCCTGGAGCAAGACACTTAATCTCTTTGGGCCTCAGTTCTCTCATCTATAACATGAGACATTTGGATTAGGTAATCTGCCATCCCTTCCAGCTCCAAATTAGGAATCCTGTGAGACATTTGGATTTGGTGTTTAGGAAGTCATTTGGGACTCTGGAGAGTGTAGGTTTACTATTGCTGAGAATAGAAACCAATTTCCTTGAAGTGATGGGAGGAGTAATGAAGTGGAGGCAGCAACTTCCTGCAGGTTGGAATATTTACTTGTGACTTGGAAAGGGCCTTAAAGAAACTTCCTATCTAAAGCAAGCATTTTATCTGATATATTCTGAGGCAGGGTTTTTCGTTTTGTTTTGTTTTGTTTTAGATAGTACTAATTATATTAGAAAGTTGTTGCTTATGCTGATTTTTCCATGCCTTCCCTTGTTCTGCCCCCTTGAGGCCAAATAGAACAAGTCTGTTCACTTTTCCATGTGGGAAGGGAGGTGGGCAGGTTGAGTCTGGCCGAGATTTTATTCTTTGTCAGTTTTAAAAACCAGGGGAGACCTGTGCCCTTTTGTAGTCAGAGGGGAAAGTGTCAGAGGATTAAATGGAACGATTGAAATACATTAGAGCTGGGAATTAAGTAAGACCTTCAGTTAGCCCTGGGGTTGAGGATCAAGAAATAAGGGAAGGAAATAGATTTGGGGATGGAGAAGAGTGGAGTTGAAGGGGCTTTTCTTTGGGTGGCATTGGTCACCGGCTGAGATGAGGCAGGGAGAGGCAGATTGGGTGATTTTGAAGAGTTTAAAGGGTTCAAAGCTGGCACTGTTGGGAAATCATGTAGATTGCAGTCCCTCTGTTTCTTCTCATCAATCAAGCATTTATTAAGCTCCCACTGTGTGCCAGGCACTGTATTAAGTGTTGAGGATAAAAAGAAAAGAGTGGTCACTGTCTTCAGGAGCTTACATTTGAACAGGGAAGATGTGTGTATGTTTATACAAAACAGATACAAGGGAACTTGGGGGAGGGGATGACATTAGCAGATGTCAGGCTCAGAAAAAGCCCTGGGTTGGAGGTAGCCCTTCAGCTGAATCTTCAAGGAAGCCAGGGACTCCAAGTAGCAAAGTGAGGAGGGAGAACATAGGGAACAGTCTGTGACAATCAGGAACAGGAATGCCCTATGTGAGGGACAACACGTTGGCCAGTGTGACTTAGACTGTTTACAGAGGAGCTGTGTGAAAGCTAGGAAGGTGTCGGGGAGTTATATTTGAGTCTAGTTATAATAGGGGTTCATTAGAGTTTATTTAATCTCTCTGTGTGTGTGTGTGTGTGTGTGTGTGTGTGACACATAGTCAGACTTGCTCTTTAAGGAAAACTCTTTTGGCAGTTGTGTGGAGGAGAGATTGGAATGAGAAAGAGACACTGATCAAATAGAAGGGAGTTGCAGTAGTCCATGTAAGAAATGCTGGAGTGCCCTGACTTAGGGTGATGGCTGTGTGAATGGAAGGAATGGACCAAATGAAAGAGATGGTCTGGAGATAGAATCAGCCAGATGTGGCACCTTATTGGCCGTGTGGGGTG
Source organism: Phascolarctos cinereus (assembly GCF_003287225.1). Classification (NCBI taxonomy): domain Eukaryota; kingdom Metazoa; phylum Chordata; class Mammalia; order Diprotodontia; family Phascolarctidae; genus Phascolarctos; species Phascolarctos cinereus. Next base: position 11,508,202 of record NW_027555958.1, on the reverse strand, counting down.
AATGAGAGTAAGAGTGAGGAGCAGACACACCAAAGTTGTAAGTCTGGGTGACTCGGAGGGTGGGAGCCTCAGCAGGAAGAGGAAAGTTCGGAAGAGTGATGGGCTCTGGGGGAAAGAGGAGGAGTTCTGTTTTGGACATGTTGAATTGGAGGTGCCTTGGGAACATCCAGGGAGAAAGGATCTTTAGACACTTGGTGATATAGGATTGGAGCTGGGGAGAGAGACGAGGGTTGGATCTGTGTACATCTGGGAATCATTTGTAGTTCAACCCATGGGAACGGATGAGAAAGTATGGAGAACAAAAGGGGAGAGGGCTCCTTCTGGAGCTTTCTCTCATGCTGCCTCCTTGTTCCATCTCCCTGTGCTCTGTGCTTTTCCTTGGCTGTCCCCATGCCTGTAATTCTCTTCTTCCTCCTCTGTCCTTTTTGGCTTTCTTGGCTTTCCTCAAGTCTCAGCTGAAAAGCCACCTTCCACAAGAAGCCTTTCTTATCTTTCTTAATGCATTACCTTCCCTCTGAAATGATCTCCAATTTATTCTGTATAGTTTGTACCTGGATGTTTTCATATTGTCTCCCCCAACTACTCTGCTATTTAAGAGCAGTGTGTAGCACAGTGTGAGATGTGTGTCTAGAATGAATGTTTTCCCTTCTTTTCTTTGCTGAATTTCTACAGGTGCTAAAAACACTTGGCTTCTCTTTGAGACCCTTAAACAGTATTGTGTGTTAGAGTTAGAAGTGTTTTGTACTGTAACTTTCTTGAGGCCACAAACCTCATCTTATCTAAGCTTTGGCTGTTGTTGAGTACCTAACATGTTTTTCTCTCTAAGCATGTGTGAGTGTTGCTTATGAGAACATTTACTCTGGTATGCTCTTTAAACTATCAAACACATGATTTTATAACCAGATTCTGTAATTTAGGTTTTCTGTTGTCTTAATCCCATTAATTAGTATATTATAGCCGAATCATCAATGTGGCCTAATGGATAAGGAGTTGGCCTCAGAGCCAGTTAGCTGTAGGTTCAGGTTCTGACTCTTGATGCAAGTTGGTTGAGTGACCCTGGATAAATCACTGTTTCTCAGTGCTGTAGGCAATGCTCTAACACTATGAATTGCCACCTTGTATTCATAGAGGGAGTGTCTTCACCTGGGAGTTCCTTATACCAATGAAATCATAAACCCAGTTCCTGTCTTCTAGTCGGATCTAAACAGAATCTCCCTCCATAGGGCTACTTGACCATTTATACCACTTCCTAAGGAACCAACTTACCTTGTAATTTGCTTCAGTTGTTGCTCTTATTGCAGAGCTAGATGACGACAGTGTTTGAAGTTATGGGACTGTATCTCTTACTGTAGATATTCAGAAATGAGGGCCTTCAGAGAGGAAGTTCAGTGTCAAGCCAGCTCCTGTGGACAAAGGAAAGCAGCAGAGTGGGAGATAACGTAACAGAAATGAAAAGGCCTGGGGAAGGGAGCCTGTCAGGGACTGACTTCAGATATTTGTGAAAGGTATTCTTAGGTGACTATCAAAATTTTGAAAAGTTGGAGTAAAATACATGTTATCACCATTTAAAAACTGATGTTCTTGAAGAGAAGCTATAGACTGGTTAAATAGGAAATAATTAAGAGGAAGGCACTAGTAAGAGGGGTTGGGGATGGCTTGGCATGGTGCTTGGGACATAGTAGGTGCTTAATAAGTATTTGTTGATGGATTTCTTTGAAAGGGAGAAATGAAGCGAAGGAAGGAATATTGTCCTTATGTTAAAAATGCTTTGTTTACTTGAGCAGCGAGCACCCACAAATAAGGGGAACCTGGCTGTTGGGCAGGGAACATTTTCTGGACTCTGGGAAGATGCTGCCCAAGAAAAATGTGATGACCCTAGGCTTTTTGTGTTACAAGCACCTCTGAGACAAGGATTACATGAAACATGCATGTTTCCTCTTCTCTTCCTGTGTAGCTGCATCATAATGTATGTCAGACAACTTTGTGGGACTAAAAAAAAGTTAAAACACCATGCAGTTTTTGACATCACAAAGCGGATCTTTCAACTGTGGCCTCACTTTCTTGGTGATGCTGAAATTCAGCATCCAGTCATTCGCTAAATTGGCATGTCCATTTAGTTCTTCCAAAATTCCCTCTGCATGTTCTCCTGCAGTAGCATTCTGCTCTGACCTCCCTTCCTTGACTTTTCCCTTCTCATCCATCCATTCTACATGCTACTGTTTGTTCCAGATGGAAGATAACTCTCTCTCTTCCTCGAAGACCTTACCTATAGAATGAAGTTCAGATTCAGAGATCTTCCATGATCCCACTCGACCTCTCCTTTTAAATTTTATAGAAGTCTAAAGTTCTTGAGCCAAGAGATCTTAGAAATCATCTCATGATGATATTAACTTATATATATGGTGTTTTAAGGTTTGGAAAGGACTTTCTTTTTCTTTTTTTTTTCTTTTTTGTATTTTGATTTGATTTAAATTTTATTTATTTTTTATATGTATAAATTTATTTATTTTTAGTTTTCAACATTTACTTCCACAAGATTTTGAATTCCATATTTTCACCCCATCTTGCCCCTCCCCCCACCCCAAGATGGCATGCGTTCTGAATACCCCTTCCCCTAGTCTGCCCTCCCTCTTATCCCCTTCCCTTTCTATTGTCCTGTAGGGCAGGATAGATTTCTGTACCTCATTTCCTGTATTTCTTATTTCCCAGTTGCATGTGGAAACATTTTTTTAAACATGTGTTTTTAAAACTTTGGGTTCCAAATTTTCTCCCTTCCTCCCACCCCACCCACCCTCATTGAAAAGGCAAGCAAGTCAATACAGGCCATACACGTGCAGTTATACAAAACACTTCCATAGTAGACGTGTTGTGAAAAACTAACTCTATTTCCCTTAATCCTATCCTGCCCCCCCCATTTATTCTGTTCTTTCTTTTGACCCCGTCCCTTTTCAGAAGTACTTCCTTCTGATTACCCCTTTTCCAGTCTGCCCTTCTCTCTATCATCTCCCTGCTCTCTTGTCCCCTTCCTCCCCTATTTTCCTGTAGGTTAAGACAGATTTCCATACCCAATTGAGTGTGTATGTTATTCCCTCCTTAAGCCAAATCCTATGAGAATAAGATTCCCTCATTTCCTCTCACCTTCCCCTGTTTCCCCTCTACTGTAAGAACCTTTTCGTGTCTGTTTTGTGCAAGATAATGTACCCCATTCTGCCTCTCCCTTTCTCCTTCTCCTAGTATAATCCTCTCTCACCCCTTAATTTTATTCTCCAGATATCACCCCTTCATCTTCAACTCACCCTGTGCCATCTATCTGTCTGTCTGTCTGTCTATCTATTTATCTATCTATCTATCTATCTATCTATCTATCTATCTATCTATTCCATACATACATACATATAATTTCCCCCCTCCCACTACCCTAATACTGACAAAGGTCTCATGAGTTATAAATATCATCTTTCCATGTAGGAATATAAACAGTTCAGCTTTAATAAGTCTCTTATGATTTCTTTTTCCTGTTTACCTCTTCATGTTCCAGTTGAGTCTTGTATTTGAAAGTCAAATTTTCTATTCAGCTCTGGCCTTTTCATCAAGAATGCTTGAAAGTCCTCTATTTCACTGAATGACCATTTTTTCCCCTGAAGGATTATACTCAGTTTTGCTGGGTGGTTGATTCTTGGTTGTAATCCTATCTCCTTTGCCCTTGGTCACTTAATGTAGAAGCTGCTAAATCTTGTGTTATTCTGATTGTGTTTCCACCATACTTGAATTGTTTCTTTTGGGCTGCTTGAGATATTTTCTCCTTGACCTGGGGACTCTGGAATTTGGCTACAATATTCCTAGGAGTTTTCCTTTGGGGATCTCTTTCAGGAGGTGATCGGTGGATTCTTTCAATTTCTATATTGCCCTCTGGTTCTAGAATATCGAGGTACTTTTCTTGATAATTTCTTAAGATGATGTAGGCTCTTTTTTTGATCATGGCTTTAGATAGTCCAATAATTTTAAATTCTCTCTCCTGGATCTATTTTCCAGGTCAGTTGTTTTTCCAATGAGATATTTCACATTGTTTCTATTTTTCATTTTTTGGATTTGTTTTACAGTGTCTTGATTTATCATAAAGTCATTAGCTTCCAATTGCTCTATTCTAATTTTTAAGGAAGTATTTTCTTCAGTAATCTTTTGGACTTCCTTTGCCATTTGGCCAATTTTTCTTTTTAGGGCATTCTTCTCCTCATTGGCTTTTTGGACCTCCTTTGCCATTTGGGTTAGGCTGTTTTTTAAGGTGTTATTTTCTTCAGTATTTTTTTGGGTCTCCTTTAGCAAGCTGTTGACTTGTTTTTCATGATTTTGTTGCATCACTCTCATTTCTCTTCCATCTATCTATCCATACATACATATAATTTTTCCCCTCCCACTACCCTAATACTGACAAAGGTCTCATGAGTTATAAATATCATCTTTCCATACAGGAATGTAAACAGTTCAGCCTTAATAAGTCTGTTATGATTTCTCTTTCCTGTTTACCTCTTCATGTTCCATTTGAGTCTTGAATTTGAAAGTCAAATTTTCTATTCAGCTCTGGTCTTTTCATCAGGAATGCTTGAAAGTCCTCTATTTCACCGAATTACCATTTTTCCCCTGAACGATTATACTCAGTTTTGCTGGGTAGGTGATTCTTGGTTGTAATCCTATCTCCTTTGCCCTCCAGAATATTACATTCCATGCCCTGCGGTCCTTTAATGTAGAAGCTGCTAAATCTTTTGTTATTCTGATGGTGTTTCCACAGTACTTGAAATGTTTCTTTCTGGCAGCTTGTAATATTTTCTCCTTCACCTGGGAACTCTGGAATTTGGCTACAATATTCCTAGGAGTTTTCCCTTGGGGATCTCTTTCAGGAGGTGATCGGTGGGTTCTTTCAATTTTTATTTTGCCCTCTGGTTCTAAAATATCAGGGCAGTTTTCCTTGATAATTTCTTGAAAGATGATGTCTAGGCTCTTTTTTGATCATGGCTTTCAGATAGTCCAATAATTTTTAAATTCTCTCTCCTGGATCTATTTTCCAGGTCAGTTGTTTTTCCGATGAGAAATTTCACATTGTTTTCTAATTTTTCATTCTTTTGGATTTATTCTACTGTGTCGTGATTTCTTATAAAGTCACTGTCTTCCACGTGCTCTATTCTAATTTTTAAGGAAGTGTTTTCTTCAGCAAGCTTTTGGACTTCCTTTTCCATTTGGCCAATTTTTCTTTTTAGGGCATTCTTCTCCTCATTGGCTTTTTGGACCTCCTTTGCCATTTGGGTTAGGCTGTTTTTTAAGGTGTTATTTTCTTCAGTATTTTTTTGGGTCTCCTTTAGCAAGCTGTTGACTTGTTTTTCATGATTTTGTTGCATCACTTTCATTTCTCTTCCCCGTTTTCCCTCTACTTCTCTTACTTGCTTCTCAAAATCCCTTTTGAGCTCTTCCAAGGCCTGGGATGGATTCATATTTTTCATGGAGGCTTTGGATGTGGGAGTTTTGACTTTGTTGTCTTCTTCTGGTTGTATATTTTGAATTTCTTTGTCACCAAAGTAAGATAATGTAGTCTGACTCTTTTTGCAAGGTTTGCTCATGATCCCAGCCAACTACTTGAGTTTTAAACTCTTTGTTAAGGTAAAAGTCTGCTTCCAGTGTGGAGAATGTACTGTCCCAAGCTTCGGGGGTTTGTATAGCTGTTTTCAGAGATACTTCTAGGGCCCTGTAAATTTTCAGTTCTTCCAAGGTGGTATGATAAGGGTCAAGGTGTTTACTCTTTTCCTGGCCTGTACTCTGGTCTTTGAGTGACCGGCCACAAGCAGTCTTTTCTCTCTTGGAACTGTGAGGAGTGTTTCCTCTCCACTGCCACTTACAAGTTCCGCCGAGCCAGCGCTCCTTCTCACCCCAGGACCGACACCCAGAACTGTGACCCAGATCCAAGCATGGGCAAAGCAAGGGATTCCTGCCCCAGCAGTGGAAAGGGCTTTCTTCGTAGCACCCTGTGATCTATAGATCTATCACTAAATTTTAAGAATAGTTTTCAACAAATCTAAACTTCAGATTTCTTTATTATATTAAGGTTATATTTTAATAACCTAAGATATGTTAATTAGTAGTTGTGTACACATTGAGCCAAATCAAAAATCTTTAATCATTCATGGAATATACCTTGGGTTTAGACTCAGTTTTTCTTCTATTTGAAATTTTCCACGTGTTCATCTTTTCACAGGGGTCCTGTAACGCATTACACATGGTCTGTGGACAAGCAGATAAATGGCTTCGCCTCCTCTTTGGAAAATATGAAAAGTCAGTAGTCAGTTCTGCTATCGCAGAAATAGAACTTCCTGGAGAAGAATGCGCTATGTGTTATGACTGAAGTGCTTGTAGAAGCATTGAAATGTGAATGCAGATGTATTTTTAAAAGCTTTTAAAAGTCAGATTAAAGGAAACCTGAACAGACCACAGAAAATTTTAATAGATTGTGGCTATCATGGAACTACTCAATCAAATGCAATAATATATGTAAGACCCTTTACATACCTTAAAGGAGTCCTATATACATGTCATCTTTTGTTAAAGAGAAGATTGCTACATCTTTCTCTTAGGTGTTTGAAATTGTATTTTAAAGAAAATAGAATTCCCAGAAAGTTAACAGATTGGCAACTTCTGTGAAGGAGGCACAAAAATTATACTGGCCCAAGGTCCAGGGCTTGCTATTTTCATCTTTGGCCTAATGCCCAAGAAAACACAACCAGACCAGAAGACCAGTCTAAGCTGAGCTACCATAATTGGAAAGAAGTGTTGTAGCCCCCTGAAAGGATACATAACAGCATCTGGCCACTTACTGGCTAGAACTACTCTTTTCCTATCACTGTTTCTCTGACACCTCCACTCTGCCACTTCACCCCCAGCTTTCCCTCTCAACACTGGTGTGTAGAGACACTGTGGTTAAGAGGCATCTTCCAGATGACTTAGGTTGTCTTGAGAAAGCTTCATGATTTTAAAGGAAACATTGCAACCAAGTTTCTCAAATGGTTAGAATGGCCAGTAAAAAAAAATGTTCCCTTGTTTTATGGGAAAGGAAAACTTTTATAGACTAGTCTGTAAAAATTCAGTTTCCAGAGTCAGGAGATGGCAATGAGGAATGCACGTTAGAAGCAGCAGAGCTGCTGGTCTTGCTGTGCACCACGTGGTGCGGGAGGGGTGGGATGTAAAGAGTGTTAAAAGATACATCCCTTGTCTTAGTTGAAGACAAGGCCAGAATCATGCGGTCAAATAATAAAAGAAATAGATAAGGCTGCACTATCAGAAATGTTGGAAGTTAGAAGATGATTGATTTTTTTAAAAACATCATTGTTTTTCAAATTGCATATTAAAGTTTAAATGATGATTTAAAAAAAGCAGCTGGCCTGCTTGTGTTCTGAGCTTCATTCTACTCTCTGGTGTTTTTGTTGTTGTTGTTGTTTTTTGTTGTTGTTGAGGCAGTTGGGGTTAAGTGACTTGCCCTGGGTCTCACAGCTAGTGAGTGTCATGTGTCTGAGGCCAGGTTTGCCCGATCCTCTATCTACTGTGCCACCTAGCTGCCCCTCTCTGGTGTATTTTTTAAAAAAAGTTTTATTGATGTCCTTTTCTTTCCTTTCATCTTTCCTTTTTTATTCTTTATCTTTTTTGGCTGTCCACCAGCTTGTCTGATGAATTTTTTAGCAGTTGGTATGAGGAGACAATAAGTGCTCTGATTTCTGGTGGAAAAGAGTACTGTGGGCTGGAGGAGTCTGGGAAGGCTTCATTGAAGACAAAAAGGACTTGAGTTGAGACATTAAGAATAGGTATTTTGATAGTTGACCAATCCGAGTGGTTCCTCTTTAAAGAAAAAAATCAAAATTGAGAGGATGCCTATCAATTGGGGAATGGCTGAGCAAGTTGTGGTATATGAATGTAATGGAATACTATTGTTCTATAAGAAATGATGAACAGGCTGACTTCAGAAAAACCTGGGAAGACTTATATGGTCTGATGCTGAGTGAAGTGAGCAGAACCCAGAGGACTTTGTATACAATAGCAGCCATGTTATGCAATGACTAAGAATGTTAAACTGAACCCTTCTCAGCATTACGAGGATCTAAGACATCTCCAGAGGCCTCGGGATGGAAAATGCTGTCCACATCCAAAGAAAGAACTATGGAAGTCAAATCGCTCTCACTTATTTTTACCTTAAGTTGAATTTTGTTTCATCTTTCTGATGGTTCCTCCTATTGGTTTTAATTTTTACTTACAACTTCACTAATGTGAAAATATGTTTAATGGGTATGTAAATGTAAAGCCTATGTCAGATTGTGCGCCGTCTTGGGGAGGGTCGGGGGGGGGGAGAAAAAGGGAGAAAAAATTTTCAACTCAAAAGCATATGGGAAAAAAAAATAAAAAAAAAAAAGAAAATAAAATAAATAAAAAAGAAAAAAATCAAAGTAATTTGGGGAAGACCTCTGTGTTCTCCAGGTTATCAGGGAAAAAGAACTCCTGTGTGTGTGTTTTTTTTTAAAGGCAGTGGCTTGCTCAGGGTCACATAGATAGCTAGTAAGTGTCTGAGGCCAGATTTGAACTCAGGTCTTCCTGAATCCAGGGCCAGCGCTCTATCCGCTGTGTGACCTAGCTGCCCCTAAAATGCAGTCTTCTTATAAAAGGGAATTCTTGGGGCAGTTAGGTGGCGCAGAGGACCTGAGTTCAAATCCGGCCTCAGACACATAGCTGTGTGACCCTGGGCAAGTCACTTAACCCCCATTACCCAACAAAAAAAGAAAAGAAAAGAAAAGAAAAGTAGACTGCATTTTAGGTGGAGTGGTGAGATACGAAGGGACTCTGAAGAAGCTTAGGAATTCACAACCAATGGGAGAATGTTATAGAAGAAGAATTGTCTGCTTGGATCTAAGAACAAAATCACACACTTTTCCTCAAGGGAGGGAGCTATCCACGCCAAAGAGGAAGAAGGTGCTTCTTGGTGAGAGATGAGAAATAAGAAGAATAGTGGTAGGGAATGATCTGCCGCCGAGGCACTCATTCATCAGACCAACACAGTAGATGGGTTGCTGTCTTTCTTGGGATCATGCAGGAATCCATAAGATGTGACAGAAGAGAACCTGGACTCCTCAGAGTGCTTGCTTGCCAGCTGTCCCATTCATGTGGGTACAACTGCAGTTATCAGAAGGAAAGTAGAAAGCATGAATAAAGATTACCGAGATTTGGGAAAGAGACTCCAGGCCCGAGGGGCAGAAGGGATTTGGATTTCTCCCTGTGGCCTCAAAATATAGGAATTTCTGTCTCCTGGCCAGGGCTATAGTACTCTTAGGTTTACTTGTGCTCATGCGCATCTAATCAAAAACCTTTTAAACTGAAGAGGGAAGGGATAAAAGCGTCTTATGTATTTCCACCAAGACACATGCCATAGAGATTATGTGTAATGTAGGCAGAAGAATAGTTGAGACACTCAACTTATAGGAGGCAAAATCCAAGCAAGGAACTGGTATGAAACCCATGATTTATATACAAATGCCCAAAATATGAGTAACAAATCATGAATGAGAGGTCTTGAGGAAGGAGAAAAAATTGGCCTCATGGTTATCATGGTAGGGATGAGTCCTTGGATGAAAACATAATGCTTTATTCTGAGAAACAGGAAAATTTAAAAAGGTGTGTATGGCAGGGAGGGAGAGTTGGGGGCAGCCCAAGGGCAGAAATAATTAGGTAAAGGTCAATGGGAAGTAACATCCAAAGTAGTATTGTCATTAGAGTGGACTGCAGACCAATAGGATAGAAAGGAGGAGTTTGGAATACAATCATAAACCTGACACTGGAGGATATTGTAGTAATGGGGGACATCACTTATCAGGAAATATGCTGGATCTCTCTCTCTCTCTCTCTCTCTCTCTCTCTCTCTCTCTCTCTCTGCGAAAAGCAAAGTAGCACTAATTGCTTGACTTGTCTTAATGATCATTTTGTCTTTTAGAAGGTGAGTGACTCAAGCACAAAACAAGCTTTTCCATATCTGGCCTAGGAGCTTGCCTTACAGTCCTGATCAGAGTGGAGAATGTATATGAGACTGATGGTTAGGGACTTTCTAGAAAAGAAAGAGATGATCGGAAAGTATCTGCATGACCTCATCAAGAACAGGTCATACCACAGTAGTCTCATTTTATTTTTAAATAGGATTACTTAAGATGGCTAGAAAAAGGAAGTACTTTAGATTTGATATACCTAGATTTTAACCAAGTATTTGCCAAATCCTCATATGCCGTTGTTCTAGAAAAGTTGAGGAGAGGTATGCTAGATGGCAGTACAAAAAGGTGTGTTCACCTTTTTGTTGGCTGGAAGAAAAAAGTAGCAATGAATGATTTGAAGTCAGCTCAGAAGGAAGTTTTCAGGTACATGTCTCTGTGCTTTTAACATTTTTATCAATGACTTGTATAAGGACAAGGATGACATAATTATCCAATTGTATTTGTCATGAAACTGAGAATGATAAGTGATCAGCTGCTAACCCACTTAATGACAGAGTTGGGATTCAAAAAGGCTCTTGTCAGTGTTAAATACTGGACTGAATCCAGTAATACGAACTTTAATAGGGATAAATGTAAAGTTAAAGAAACCCCAACAATCACAAGTTAAAAAAATGGGGCAAAGATATTAGAGTTTCAGTGAACTCAGCCTTAGTCAGAAACAGTGGTCAGTCAGACCACTTCCATATTATTGTGATCAGTTTTGGGGCCACATCTTAGTAAGGACATTGATAAGTTGGAGATAAAACAGAGGAAGGCAGCCAGATGGCAAAGAGATCACTTGAAGGAACTGTGGCTGTTTTGCCTTGAGGAGAGAATGCTCATCCAAGTATTTGAAGGGCTGGTGTGATTAAGAGGAATCAGCCTCGTTCTTCTGGACCTTAGAGGGCAGAATTAGGAGTAGGCATAGAAGTTGCAAGGCAAATTCAGGCCTCAGTTTTTTAAGATCTTCTGTTCTAAGGACAAACAGATCTGTGGGAATGGCATCACCAGCAGTCATTAAGTCTCAGGCTGGATGAGTACTGCTGGCAGAGCTCAGATCCCAGGCCGAAGTGCAGCTTCAATAGCACATTCCTGTTTCAGCACCCACAGTTCCTGGATTGACAGCCTACTGTGTCCCAGGATGTCCAGTTGAATGCCACTGGACTTTTCATTTTAGGATTGCCAGTCACTTGCCACATTTTGTCATGGTTACTGTCTCTACAGTATCTTTCATATTTGTCTTCTTCTCCTTACCCTCTCAATCACCACTCTTAATTCAGGCCCTTTTTAACCTCCACCCTGGATTATTCCAGTGGCCCCTGCCTCCAGTCTCTTCTCTTTCCAGTTAATCCTTCACACAGATGCCAGATGCCTTCACACAGATGCCTTCTTAATCAAAAATCGGACCTTGTCTCTCTGCTGGTCAGTAAACTCTGATGGCTCCCCTTTGCTTTTAGGGCCCTTCACAGCTTTGCTGCCGCCCATCTTTTCATCCTCATTCTACATAACCAGCCTTCACAGAAACCCAGCAGATCGGCTGTCCAGCTTCTCCTGTCTTCGTGCCTCTGCAGTGGCTGAGCCTCACGCCCTCGGTGTGCTGCCGCTGTTTCAGCTTGCCGTTTTCTTCAAAGTGCCGCTTTGTAGAGAAACACCTTCCTTCTGCTCCCCAGCTGCTGGGCCTTCCTTGTCAGCCAGCTCCCAGGGGTTTTCTGAAGTTGTATGGAGAGAGAGGGAAGGAGGAAGGGAGAGAGAGACAGACAGAGGGAGGGAGAGTGTGTGGACATAGTAGAAGGTAAGCTTCTCGAAGGCAAGCTGTTTTGCTTTTGTCTTTGCATCCCCAGTGCCCTGCAAATAGCAAGCTCTTAATAAAATGCTTTTTGGTTGATTACTTTTTGTTTTTGTTTTTTTGGAGGCAGTGGGGGTTAAGTGACTTTCCCAGGGTCACACAGCTAGCTAGTAAGTGTCTGAGGCCGAATTTGAACTCAGGTCCTCCTGACTCCAGGGCCGGCACCACCTACCTGTCCCAGGTTGATTGTTTTTTAAGGCAGAGGAAGTTCTTAGCACAGCGCCTGGTGCATAGTTAGAGTCATGTGATGCTTTCGTCGTCGCCGCCGCTGCCGCCACCACCAGCCAAGGTCCTTGACATGTCCTACCAGCTTAGTCTTCTCTGTCTGATACTTGAATGAATAGGAAGACCATGATTGTCCAGCTAGGTCCAGGTCAGCTCTAGGTCCAGGTCAGAATCCCAGGATTCTGGCTTCAAGCCAGCCATTCATCTCTGAATATACTTTTAGACTGCGTTGAATTTGGATTAGAAAGCTTCCTGTCAAAAAAGACTACCTTCAGTTATCTTCATCAATCTATTTCAGCTTTTCTAGAACTTTGTCATGGCATAGTACAGGGCAAAGGGCACTGGCTCTTGAGGCAGAGGACTTGGGTTCCAGTCCTGCCTCTGATACCATCCAGGTTTCTTTGGGCACTTAACTAAGTGACACCATCTCATCTCCCTGCACCTCAAGAGATGGGACCAGGTGACCTGAGGTCCCCTCCAGCTTGACATTTAGATTTTAAGAGTTGGGATAAGAGAAGCAAGAGATGAATAGTATTGATACTTCAGCACTTAAGAGTTTACAAAATGTTTTCTTCACAACAGCCGAGTGAGCTCAGCAGTAAAAGAATTACTCCTATTTTACAGATGATGAACCTGGGACTTTGGCGAGGTTAAATGATTTGTCTAAGGTCACATTACTAGTAGGGGAGGGGAGTAAGGGGAGCCAGAATCAAAGATCCAGTTCTCCTGACAGAAGGATAATGTTATAATTTTGATGTCTTCAAAATAATAGAGCAATATGTCATTTTTTGTGTGTATAGACACATTTTAAACATCGTTGAATCATTGACTTAATGTTAGTATTTGCTAATTTAGTCATTTGATTTGGTTTAGATTTAGGGCTCTTGGTGAAATAAAGTGCATTTCAAATGTAGGTTGTACACTATAGTGTATTTTTACATGTGGTATGTAAATGCTGTGTGTGTGTGTGTGTGTGGGGGGAATCATTATGGACCAGATCTAGGGAACTTAGAAGAAATGGTAGGACAAATGAAAAGAAATACAACATTGTTAGCTAAGTTGTAGGATATATTACCCCCCCCCCCAAAAAAGTGGTAGAACCTGAAAAATATAAATATTTTCTAGGAAGTTTTAAATAAGCATGTAGATAATAGGTTTGTAATGAAAAGATAATAATATTTAGCTGTGTTATTTAGACCTTAATTGTTTTCTTAGGTTATTGTTCTCTCTTCCTTCCCAAGAATCAGAAAAGTTGGATTTGAGTGAGGCTCTGTTAGCTGAGCAAAGCCCTTAACATTTCTAAGAGCTTCGGTTTCCTCATTTGTAAAATATGGAATAAATCTTGCTTTGGTTCCATGGATTTTTTTTTTTTTAGTGAAGATCAAATGAGTGTATAGAAGCATTTTGTAAATCAAAAAAATCACTCTAACAATAGTAAGTGGCATGTTGGTTCTGTCCACTGAGAGGCACAGTGACTTTTCTTGGGCTATTTCCCTTTGTAATTTGTAAATATTTGGCAAACAGAAACCTATATCAGGGCACAGAAGTAAGTTGTTAGTGTTTGGCCTAAGGTATTTAATATAGGAGTCTATGAAAATGAAGCATTTTATATTTAATTGAAGTTTACAACTGGACGTAGAAGATGAAATTGTTTTTGTTTCGTCTGCCAAATATGGGGAGATGACCAACTAGATCTTAAAAAATGAACATAGGAAAGAGATGCTTCTGGCCACACTGTCAGCAGCATCTCCATAAGCAAATTTTGGAGCTATAAAAGTGCACTGGGCTCATTCTCTTTTTTCTTCCAATAGCAAAGCTTTTAATTATTACAGAATAGCAAAGTAATTAACAAGAGGAAAATTCTCCCATATAAACAGGCAGGGGTGGTGGCAAGCCATACCTGCAGTAGAAAAGCGATTGCTTCCTAGACATCTCTCAGTGTGGACGTGCCCCGCTGTATCACTTCTGACAGGTTTGTCTTGCGTTAACAAGAGTTGAACGATACAGAGCACTTGATACTTTGCCTATAAATTTGATTTTACTCTGTAATGGTGGCCACTTTACTCTGCTTCCTTGCTCATAGGATCTGGGAGTCTAGTCTCATCTCTGAAAAGATTCTGATGTGATACTATTTTGGCCTCTCCGAGACATTTTTTTCTGCTTTCCTTATTGTATGTTTCTTTACAGTTCAGATACCACTTCTTCAGGGAAGCCTTCTCTAATCTTCCTGGTTGCTAAGTGCTGTTTCCCTCCAATTGCCTTTTTTTTTTTAGTCTTTTTTGGCTAGGCAATGGGGCTAAGTGACTTGCCCAGGGTCACACAGCTAGTAAGTGTCAGGTGTCTGAGGCCACATTTGAACTCAGGTCCTCCTGACTCCAGGGCCAATGCTCTATCCAGTGCACTACCTAGCTGCCCCTCAATTGTCTTGTTAAGTCAACAAGCATTTATTAAGTACCTACTGTGTCCCAGGCACCAGAGATATAAAAAGGGGGCAAAAAAATTTGCCTTCAGAAAAGTCACAGTCTGATGAGGGAGATAACACGCAAAAACCAGATATGTGCAGGCTCAGTTAGAGAGCGTCTCCTGCTAACATTAAAGGGGATCGGGAAAGGCTTGCAGAAGATAAGGGGGTGCGAGAGAGTTCAGGTGTGGGGGGCAGCTAGGGAGAATATTAGGAAATTGGGAGATGGGAGGAGAGGAGGGTCTCGTTCAAAGGAGCAGCAGGGGGGCAGTGCCACTGGATCAGAGAGTGCTGTTTACTTCACTGGGCTAGAAGATGGGTTTTTTCAGGGCAGAGCATGTTTTGCTTTTGTCTTTGTGTCTCTGATGCCCAAAGCAGTGCCTCATAAATTTTTGTTGAATGGAATTCTGGAGTGTTTTCTGTATTTTAGATATGTTCCTGTCCCGACTAAAGTCCCGCCTTCTACAGGAAGCGTTTCCTAACCCCTCTTCATTCTAGCGCCTTCTCTCTCTTGTTTCCTGTTTGTTAGGTACGGAGTTTGCATGCATTTCTTTGCATGTTGTCTCTCTCCATTGTATTTTGAGTTCCTTGAGGACTGGGATTCTTTTGCCCACTTTTGTATCCCTAGTGCTTAGCACCGTGGCTGGCACATAGTAGGTGCTTAATGAATGTCTCTTGATTGATTCTGGATAGGTGAGGTTGTCAGATCAGTTTCATTGGGTAACTGATTTAGAGCTGGAAGGAAGGGCCTTGAGATCCATCTAAAGTCTGTAAAGGAGAAATGCTAGAGGCCTTTCCAGAAAGACCAAGGACAAATTGCATAAGAATGCCCATTATTACTGTCATTGTTTTAAATAGTTCTGTAAATCCTATGTAGATTATAAGACAAGAAAAAGAAATAATAGATTAAGCATAGGTACAGGAAAAAAAAATTATCTTTTTGCAGATGCAATGATTGTCTACTTAGAGAACCCCAGAGATTCAGTGAAAATTTAACTGTAATAATAACTTCAGCTCAGTGGCAGAATATGCAACAGACTCGCACAAATCAGTAGCCTTTCTGTTTATTACTATTCCAGCAGGAAATAACTGTATAAAGTATATAGTAGCCCATCTAGTCTAACTCCTTCATTTTACAGATGAGTAAACTGAGGCACAGGGAAAGTAAATAACTTGCCCAAAGTCACCTAATACTGAGAGATAGAGGAGAGATTTCAAGCTAGCTTCTTTGACACCAAATGCAGTGTACTGTCCACCATACTGTGCTGAAAGACTTGCCTTTATTCTGCATGAAGCATTGTTACATATTACCTTTATTACCAAAGCAGATGAAGAAATACTGTGTCTTTTGATTGTAATACAATTTAATTTGTATGTCAGGTTTGTGATGAAATGGGGGCTATTTTCTTACAGCCCAACCAGCTATTCCTTCATGGCATCTGATGCTGACTAAAATCTCAAATTTTCACTCAGGCAACCAGTGAGTGCTTCAGATCAGTGGTGTTACCTGTCCCACTGAAGTGGCATGGATAGTAGCTTAGCCACACTTTCTTATCCTCTCTGATTCTTGTCCATGTCCTCCAGTAAAACTTCCATAGGAGATCAACTCAGACTTCTGGGAGCATTCTTCTCTCTAGGAAAAGTTTAAGATGATCAACATTAGCCGCGTGTTACCTACTCTGCTGTCAGTGATGCTAATATTTCATGTTTAAAGGCATCATAAGGGTACCTTGGTTAATCCTGGAAATCTTTTCAGGCCTGTGAGAGAAATACCAGTCTCAGTGTGTTTATTTCCCTGTCTTTTATCAGACCAGCAGGGATGGTACTCATTCCTCAGCCATTACAATCAGCATTATTTGGAGCGTAGATTTAGAACTATAAAGGACTGAAGTCATCTAGTGTCATTTCCTCATTTGACAGATGAAGAAAATAGAACCCAAAGGTCAGCCTCACAGGTAGTCAGTGTCAGGATTTGAAACCAAGTTCTCTGACTCTGACTTCAGATTCAGGGGTCTTTTCACTGTGACACAAGTTATTCATCTAAAGGTGGGAGCTTTTTTGAGGAAATGGTTGGGCAACTCTCATTTGGATTAGCTGGCCTGGGAGAGCTTTTCCAGTTCTTAAAGGGTGTGAAGCAAAGGGCCTTGTTATACTGGGAATTTTGTACTGAGAAGGATCTTGAAGGAGTAAATTTCTGGGCCAATAAAGGAAATTTGGGAAGCCTGAATTCTTAGGGCTTCGTGGATCATTCTTTATTATTGTAGTGCCGCCTTGAAAGTCTTTGTTTTCAAAAGCAGTTAAGATCAAACAACTGGCATTTTAAAAAATCATTTAAGTAATCAGTCAAGCATTTATTAGTCAAGTCTTTTATGTGGCAGGCCCTGTGCTGGCACTGGGAATATACAGAGACAGAAATGAAACAGTCCTGCACTTACTCTGCTTACATTCTTTGAGGGAAACAGCTTGTTCATATAGGAGAATATACAAATTAAATACTAAGTACATTTAACAAAGTGATTTTGAGTTGGGGGAGATGTACTTGTTACTGAGGAAATCAGAAAAGGCCTCGAGGAGAGGAGGATTCTAAGAAGAGATGATGAGTGAGTACATTTTTAACCTTAAAGGACAGTCTATTCAATGGCAAAGAGAGGCATTGGCCCCATTGGCTAGACCATAGAACTTAGAAAGGGGAGTAAATGTGTAACAAGGCTGGAAAGACGGTTGGGGCTAGGTCATGATGAGTGTTATGCCAATAAGAGCAGTTTGTCTTTGATCCTTGAGGTAGAAAGGAGTAAGTGGAATTGAGGAGAGCAATGACATGGTCAGACTTAAGCTTTAGAGTCGTCCCTGGCAGCTGTGTGTAGGATGGAGGCGAGAAACTGGAGGGGGGGTAGGCGCCGCGCACCGCGCACCAGTTATTAGGGCCTTGCAATAATACAGGAAGAATTGATGAGGACCTAAACGAGGGTGGTGACTGTGTGCATTGAGAGAAGGGGTGGGGGGGTGAAGGTGAGAGATACTATGGAAGGAGAATGGGTAGGAATTGGCAGCGGAGCCTGAATGAAGCCAGGGATGACGCTGAGAGGGCAGACCTGGGTGTCGAGGAGGATCGTGTTGATAGAGAAGAGGTTAGTAAGAGGGCTGAGTGGGGTGTGTGGGTGAAAGAGGGGAATGAGTTCTGCTTTGGACATGTTAAGTTTGAGATGTCTGCAGAAAATCCAGCTGGAAATGTCTGATAGGCAGCTGGCGATGTGGGATTGGAGTACACTAGAGAGACCAGAGCTGCCATACCGATCTAGGCCCCATCTGTGTAGAGATGATAATTGAACCCATGGGGGCTGATCCAGAGAGTATTTCACAAAGAATGCTAGATTTTCAGGATGACCGTTGTGTTATACATGTTCTATGAATAACGTTTTCAGGCAAGGCGTAGATGAACATTACCCGAACATTTTGTCATGTTCTGTTCATGAGTAGCATTTTGCCTCTCATCTCCTGTGCTTAGGATCATTAGGAACTTCATGGAGAATAGATCTTGACTACCTCACCTGGCTCTTGGTTTCTGACTCTCTGGCTCCCGCTGATCAGAGACTGATCCCCTTCAGTTTCCATATTTCCTTGGTACCAGGTCTTGGCTGAACATTCTAGGCATAGGATAATTTGATGTAGTAAAAAAAGCACTGAACTCGGAGCCAAATGTCCAGGCCTTTATCTTTTGCTGAGCTTTAGTTTTCTTTGTAAAATGGGTATAATATTCACTGTAGTGTGAGGGCCAGTGTGGTGTAGAGCGCGGTGAGACAGCCTCTGGGTCAGTGGTGTGAAACGCCAATAGAAACAAGCCTGCTAGCTGTTCAGGGGGATTCCTGTGCGCCTCTCGTGGACCTAGAAAACCACGCATTAACATTCTCTTTTTATTTTGTTAAGTATTTCCCAATTGCATTTTAATTTGGTTCAGTCCCCACTCAGGAGTATTGCTGGTAGGCGTTCTGTAAGTTGCAGAGAAAAGTGCCTGCATTGCTAGGAGCCAGTGAAGTCATGATCTGGTTCCTTTCCCCTTGTCCTTCTGCCCCTATTATCTGTCGTGCCCTGCTTAACCAGATTTAATGAGATAATGAAAATAAAGCAGTTTTCCAATTTCGTTTATTTATTTGTTTATTTGTTAGTCAGTTGGGGTTAAGTGACTTGCCCAGGGTCACACAGCTAGTGTCAAGTGTTTGGTCTGAGGCCAGATTTGAACTCAGGTCCTCCTGACTTCAGGGCTGGTGCTCTATCCGCTGTGCCACCTAGCTGCCCCCAGTTTTCCAATTTTAAAAGACCTGAATTGTTAGCAACAATAAATAATAGTAGTAATAAGGATTTCAGTCATTTGGTCTGTAGGAGTTTGTCAAACAAACACTGTTTGCCAGGCACTGCACAAAGCTGGGGATACAGAGAAATAGAAATAGCCACAGCCCTCAAGGAGCTCGTATTCTAATGGGGGAGACAGCTTGTGGAAGATTATCTTAGAGGGGAAGGCACTAGCAACTGGGGACCTGGGGAAGGTCTGCAGAAGGTGGGCATTGGATGGGGTCTTGAAGGAAGCCAGGGAAACTAAGTGGCCTAGGTGAAGTGGCAGGGCATTCCAGGAATGGGGGATGGCCAGTACAAATGCATGCTCTTGGGACATGGCAGGTCCTGTTTGAGGCGCAGGTAGGCCACGAGAGCTGCATGATTTCCGTGTGGAGAGAGGGAAGCGTAGAAGAAGGTTGGAAAGTTAGGAAGGGACCTGTTTGTGAAAAGCTTTAGAGGGCAGAGGGGTTGGTTTTGGAGGTAATAACCACTAGAGTGCGTTGAATGAGAAAGTGATCTAGTCAGCCCTAAGTTTTAGGAAAATCACTTTGGGAGCTGATTGGAGAATGGATTGAAGTGGAGAGAGACTTGAGGCAGGGAGTCCAGATAGAAGGCTGTTGTGGTAGTAAGCACGGATGATGACCCGAATGGAGGCAGTAGCTGTGTAAGTGGAAAGAAGGGGACGTACATGAGAGAGAGGCAGATAGAAATAACGAGGTTTGGCAATTTGCTGGGTAGGTGGGGTAGTTGAGAGTGAGATGGAACAACAACAAAAAGAGTGATTGGACCTGTGGGGAATGAAGATGACACCGAGGTTATGAGCCTGGGTGATGGGGAGGATGGTAATAGAGAAGTTGGGAAAAGGAGAGGGTTTTGGGGGGAAAGATACTGAGATCTGTTTTGGATGTGTCAAGTTTGCAGTGTCTGTGGGACATCCAGTGAGAAATGTCCGAAAGATAGTTAGTGGTGAGGGACCTGTGGCTCGGGAGAAAGACGAGGGTGACATGTATCAACCTGGGAGTCACCTGCATAGAGACGATCATTGAACTCATCAGTGATGGTGAGATAACATGGAGGAGGAAGAGAGCCTGGGAGGACACCCCAGGTTAATGGCCATGACCTGAATGAAGATCTAGGTGTAGAGACTGAGGACTGCTCAGACTGGGGGGAGGACGAAAGCCCAGAGAGAGCCATGTCCTGAAACCCTGGAGGGGAAAGAAGACTTTGTCCAGGAGAAGGTGACCCACTGTATCAGAGAGCTTTCAGAGGGATCAAGAAGTAGGAGGGCAGAGAAGAATCCATCAACAAGCATTTTTAAGGGCCTTCTATTTCGTGAAGGATGAGGATTAAGAAAAGGCCATTAAATCTGACAGTTAAATCAGTGGTGACTTTGGAGAAAGCAGTTTCAGTGGAATGATGAGATGAGAAGTCAAATTGCAGAGGATTTTGAAATGTGTAAGGGTTGGATTACATGATTTCTAAGGTCTTTTCCAATTCTAAATTCTGTGATCCTTTGACTATCCTCTCCTTTTATATCAAGTAACACTGAGAGCATTTGGCTGATTTAGAAAGTTGGGTGAGGAGTCAGCCCTGCCACTTACCAACTGTGTGACCCTTGGGTTGGTAAGTATCTTCTTTCTGAACTCCTGTTGACTTAACTGTAAAAAGTGGCTAATAATATCTGTCCTGCCTACTACCTTCTAGCCCATGTGAGATTTAAATCAAAGGAGGCTGTGCCTGTGAAAGCACTTTGGGAGGTGGTAGACCAATTAGGACCAAAAAATATTGTGGTTCCTGAAACGCTTCTCCTTGAACCAAGGGACAGGCTGTGGTTTCCCAAATTATTTAGACTAGTACATAAATAACAAAAATAACAAACATGTTCCATCCAGAAAATGCTGTGAGAGAAACAGCCTCTGTTTTTTCGTTCAGAGATAGTATATCTGCTTTATAGGACTTTAAGAGTATTTATGGTTATCACTGTCTTCTGACCATTAAATGCAACTTTTCTGTTGGTGAATTTTGCGTCTTAAACTTCTAAAAATGCATTACATAGAGTAGGACTGTAAATCAGAGGCACCCTGCCTACCTGCTGCCCCTAGCTCTTGAAAAATTTCTAAAGGACCTGTACTTTTGAAGAAGTGGGCTCCTTTTCCACTCCCCAGACCCCCTTCCAAGCTGAGAAGCACTCTGAAATGCAGTTTAGAAACTTCATGGAGGAGAGTTACTTTACATTTTGGATGTTTTCTAGAATCACTCAAGCTTTTGTAAGTGCGTTCTCCATGCTAGGTGTCACCCTAGGTGCAATGGATACAAAGAAACACAAAAATGAAAGAATCCAACTGGAATTTGAAAGGCTAGATTATGAAATTGTTTGCAGTGACCTTTTTTTGGAAGGAAATGCTGTTAAAAGTTGAAGTTCATTGCACACTGTGGAAGAAAGACTTGTTAGTTCCAATTTAAAAGCACTTTAAACACATTAATTTTTATGTTAGACTCATTTTGGATATCCATACTTCTGAAGGCTTGAATTTATTATGGTATCTAGTTTTAAATTGTTTTAAGTTTGAAGTATGAGTTCTTTAAAATGATTTTATGAATTTTAGTCTCACTTAAAATATCAGTTTCATAGCTTCTCTACAGAAATATTTCCATCTTTATCATATTGTATGCTTCTTAATATGTTATATGAAGACTTGCCTTACCTTTCAGGAAATTTCATGCCTAACTCCATTCATTCATTCATTCATTTTTGGTGAGGCAGTCAGGGTTAAGTGACTTGCCCAGGATCACACAGCTAGTAAGTGTTAAGTGTCTGAGGTCAGATTTGAAGTCAGGTCCTCCTGACTCCAAGGTCAGAGATCTAGCCACTGTACCATCTAGCTGCCTCCCAGCCCACTTTAATCAGGGTGTATGTAGTCATTTCCTTTTTAAAATCTTCCAAAGGACAGCTGGGTGGCGCAGTGGATAGAGCACTGGCCCTAGAGTCAGGAGGACCTGACTTCAAATCAGGCCTCAGAGCTGTGTGACCCTGGGCAAGTCACTTAACCCCAGTTGCCTTAAAAAAAAAAATCTTCTGATTGTAGTGTTGTTGCTAAAATGTGGTACCCAGAGCAGAACTCTGCTTTGTTAGACCACAGCTAAAGTATCTTCTTCAGTTCTGGATTCCACAATTGACACTTTGTGGCATCTGTATAGTGCTTTATTTATATTGTCTCAGGATCTTCAAAGTAACTCTTTGCTGTTATCTCCATTTTACGGATGAGATTGCTGAGGCTGAGGGGAAGGGGTTAAGTGACTTGCTTGGAATCACACAGCAACTGTAGAAGTCTCTAAGGAAAAACCAGTTCTTTCTGACTCTAGGTCTCCTTGTTCTAAAGCGCTATGCTGTGGGCAAGAGGGTAGCAAGCTCATGAAAGGTCTTGGGTCCATGGCATGGGATGAACTACTGAAGGAGTTGAGCAAGAAGAGAAGATTTGAGGGGGCATGAGAGCTGACTTCAGACATTTGAAGAAGGATTCCATTTGTTCTCTTTGGTTTGAGAAGGCAGAACCAGGAGCAGTGCGGGGAAGTGACAAAAAGGGAAATCCTGAGAGCTCGAGAAGATTGTAGGGTCCAGGGAAGGCATTGGGAGGATGGAATCAGCAGGGGAGGAGCTGGGGTATAAGGAGATATTGGAGATGAGAGAGAATCATGAAGGGGCCAAAATCCCAGAGAAAGGAAGGAGAGGCTAGGAACGAGGCCAGATCTAGAGGGGGTTGCCTTGGCCAGAGGGGCCTCCTCTTCTCTGAAGCCAGAAGAGAAGAGAAGACAACTGAGGCTGCTCAAGGGGAATATTGGCTGTTTTCTCAGTACAGAAGGAGATTTGGGGGCCTCTCCTAAAGGGGAATGGAAGAGGTATTTTGTAACAGGCACTGTGGGAACGGGATGTGTGATAGAAATATTGAGGTATCCTTCCTCAATAGTCAGCTAACAAGGTCATATCACCACACACAAACTTGGTGAGAGTGAGGAGGTGGGAATGGTGTTCTAATGAGGCATGGAGGAAGACTGCATTGTCTTTGATTTTGTATATGAGACAGTTTTCTGATGATGAATCATTGCAGTGTCCCATCTTTGAAATGTTGGTTCCTGTTGCCCATGTCTAACCGGAGCTTTAATGTCTCTGGCAAATGTTGGGTCTTCCAGTACCTTTTAAAATGGCAGCTGTTTTGTGGACCCTGTGTGCTTCTGTCTGGGTGTTAAAGCTTCTGTTAAGCTGATCCCTCGTGTTTCTGGTAGCCTCAGCCATCTAGATAGACACGTGTCTCAGGACTTCAGTATTGTAATGAAGGGTATAGCCACTTGATTTCGTATTGTACATGAAATAAGTATCATTGATTTCCCAGCTTGGCATCTTGTTATCTCTCGTAGCCTGAGTTACATTGAACAACAGTGAAGTGAGGAACTGGAGAGCCTGCTGGAAGCAAATACGCTGGCAGGGACAGCTGACAGAGAGGGAAGGGTCTGGACAAACCGCCAAAGCCCGTCATCAGTGTGAGGCCACTGGGCTCGGGCTCATAGAGCCCTCCATGACTAAGGTCTGCTGCGTGCGAGGCACTCTTAGGGCCGGGGATACAGAGCCAAAGACAAACAGCCTCTTTCCTCCAGGAGCTTCACACTGGGATGTATACATGGTAAAGTACCGACATGGCTCAACTCAGCGCACGTTTATCAAGCGCCTAATGTGTGCTTAGAATTAGGGATACAAAGAAAGGCCACAAATAGGCCCTCCTCTCTGATGGTAGAGACAACATGTATGCCAACAGCTACCCTCAGAGGGAGGGCTTTAAGATTAAGGAGGAGCTTAAGCTCGTGCTTGAAGGAAGTTAGGGAGTCCAGGCTGCCGAGATGAGAGGGGGCAGGGCTCCAGGGCTGGAACAGCCAGGGAAGATGCCAGGAGCTGTGGAATGTTGTGTGGTGGCAGCCAGCCAGGAGGCCAGTGTCACTGGGCTGCACTTAACTGCTGCAGGAGGACGCTGCACCATCCCTGATGCTGCATTTTTGGAATCCTCCTTTCCGTTTATGCAGCGCAATACCAAGTACTGATGTTCATAATGACGTCTTTGGATCGTAGAGAGCCGGCTAAGTCAGATTCTCTCTCTCCTGCCCTAGCAGTGCCCAAGGCCTCTCAGGCTGGAGAGACTTTGGGGGTGAGCCTGGCACTGGGTTACACATCTGTCATCCAGGAAGTCTAGACACATTGGGCAAGGAACATGACCAGGCTGGCTGCAGGGTGATGAAGTTTTTGGTTAAGATTTCCTAGTGAGTTGTAGAGTGGTTGTGATTAGTCGGTCAGTCAAAAAGCCTTTCTTACTGTGCTAAGCTAGGGATACAAAGGAAAACATGATCCAGTCCCCACCCTCAAGGAGTTTACATTCTACAAGGGCAACCACACATGCCCATGTAAATATCTACTAAGTAAAGCCAAAGTGATTTTTTTGGCAGGGAGGTGTTAGGTTTGGGGAGGGGGCAATCAGGAAAGGCTCCTTGAGGGAGGTGATTAAGATTCTCAGGTGACAAGGAAGGACATTCTGTCATGTGTGAGGAAGAATGAAGGGGAAGAGAAGATCGGTTGGAGCCAGGTTGTGAAAGGGCTTACATGTAAGCCAGAGTTTGTACTTCATCTTAATAGGGAACCTCTGGAGCTTCTGAGTGTCCCGTTGGAGGGACCTTTCAGGGCTGTGCTTTGGGCCTGCTGTTCACAGCTGTGAGGGAGCGCTTGATTCTTCAGGCTAGCAGCTGATTTCTCTCTTCCCTCTCTTAGCCAAACTCCTCGAACAAGCTGTCTCTGCTGGTTATCTCCACTTCCTCTCCTCTCATTCGTGACCTCCTCCATCACTCAGCAGAAGCTGTGTTCTCCAAAGTTACCAGTGATCTCTTAATCTTAAAATCTGGCACCCTTTTCTCGTACATCTTCCTCATGAATACTCATCCTCCCTGAGTTTTCTCCTTGGTTCTCGTCCTACATGTTTAACCACTTCTTGTCCGTATCATGTTCCCTTACTAGTGGCGTACCCCAAAGCTCTGTCTTTAGCCTTGTTCTCTCTGTATAGTTTCTTAGAAAAGTTAGAAGCTGCCTGCTGGTGGTTAGGTGGCACAGTGGATAGACTGCTGGGCCTGCACTCAGGAAGACCTGAGTTCAGATTTAACCTCAGGTACATTATTTAACTTCTATCTGCTTCAGTTTCCTCATCTGTAAAGTGGGCATAATGATGTCATTATTTATTTGTAAAGTGCTTTTTAAACCTTAAAGCATAAGATAAATGCTAGCTATGTCGATGATGATCATTTCATTTCACAGTTCTTTGCAAATGACTCCCAGGTCTATTTTTCCGAGCCTGATCTCTTTATTGAACTCTAGTTCTGTGCTAGCTGCCTCTTGAATAATTCTAACTTGACATCATGTTGGGGGAGATAGAAAGTTTAGATAAGACTGGACCTACCTTGAAGGAGCTATTATAATTTTTAGTAGGAGGCTAAAATCCCAATGCAGATATTTCTGATAAAAAGTATTACCTGACATTACAGGTATGTGCTATAAAAAGGTACAGTGTGAAGTCCAAGGAAAAAAAAGTCTTGTGGAGAACTTCCAGGAACATGTTGCCTTTGACTTGGAGGGTACAAGAGAGGTAGGAAGTGAGTAGGTGAACAGTGCAGAAAACCTTCTAAGGGACAGCCTGTGTAGAGATCTGGGGGCAGGAGAGCTCCGTTCAAGGACGGCAAATGAATTTTAAAATGTATTGTTTCCCTCCAAAGTTTTTGGTTTTTATCTGGAGTAATATCGTGTGTGTGTGTGTGTGTGTACACGCATGCATGTGCACGTATGCGTGTGTGTGCTTAGTAAGCAGGTAGTAGAGAGAGCTCCTGGGTAGAATCACAGACTACAGAGGCAGCAAAATAAGTGTGTTTCCTCTCCGTGGCCTGTTCTCTGCCTCCAACAGACAAGGCATTGGTGGAGAGCAGAGAGGACATAGGAGTGACAACCTAAGGAGGGTGGCCGTTTGTATCTTCCAGCATCATTAACCTCAGCATATTAGCCTAGTATTTGGAGAATGGGGGCCACAATTCTTTCTTTTTCCTCTTCCTACAGCTGACCTTAGGTAGAGTAGTCCAAAGTAGTATGACTTAATGTAAGGTCTGCCACCAAAAGGTCGTTTGGCTACCCTGTCTTCAATCTCTTTTTGGGTTTTGTTTTTGTTCTGAAATTAACACACACTCCCCTCCTCCCCAGACAGTCATTTTCACGTACAGAGTAGAACAGAAGAAGAGGATTGAGTGTGCCCTTGGTTATCTGCCTGTCCACTGTGGCTGGCTTTTCAGGTGGCCCATCTTTCCTATTGCCCCTGGGTTTTTGGCTGGTTTTGGAGGTACAGTTCTGGGGTGGAAGAATTCACTTATTGTAGTTTCTCATTGAGTTTCTTGACAATTATTTGATCTGGGTGGGTTTTTTTCCTTGTTTGATTATTTTTTTCTTTTTTTTTTTTAAATGTTTGAACTTAGCTGCCTGCCTGCCTGCATTTAGACAAGCCACCTTGCTCTGAACTCCCTGTGTTATGTTGTACCAGCAAGAAATTCCTTTGAGCTAATAGTCAAGCAACTCTGAGAGCATTAGAGGAGCAGTGAGGTAGGTAGGAATGGTATTAGTCACCCCTACCTGGATTGGTTTCATCAAATTCCTTTTCTCTATACCAAGTGAACATATATCCACCAAGAAAATGGGAGGATGGGCATGGGGGCAGAGGAAGGAAAACCAATTAGAAATAATTTTGCATTCTGGTCAGAAGAGGAGAGTCCTTGGCGACTTGTTGCTGTGAGAGACTTTGGATAGCAAGAGGGCCGAGTCAAAGTACAGAGTTCTGAGAAGGAAGTTCAGGTAGTGTTGTTCCTGCCCTGCCTTCTGCCCCCTCCCAGGGCCAAGGTGTGATTGGACTTAGTGATGATCAGCATAGAAACCTGATTGTTGGGGGAGCACATGGATGCCGGGTAGGGTAGGCCTAGGACTGATTATAAATTGAAAGCATGTGTCTGCTGTATGCTGCCCAACTTAGTGGGAGTAGAGGCACTTTTTAGCATGGTAAATCATGAATATTAACAGTTAAGGCTGGAGGACACTTAAAGCCAGGGAAGTCAGAATGGTAGGGCTGGGAGGGAATCTAGAACATGGGGATGTCAGGAAAAGGAACCTCAGGTTATGGAATGTTTTCTTCCTCTATCAGCCCTGACACATACTGGCTCTTTGATCCTGGCCAGGTCATTGAAACAGTGCCCCAGACAGGGGCCCACTCGTCTGTACGGATAGAATTTCCACTACACGAGAGGTCATAGGAGACTGGAGGCTCATCGAACCTTTCAGAGACCTCTCAAATACCAGGGACGTTTTAGAGATGCCTCATGCATTTCAGCTGGGTGGCTTTGCCTGGTCGAGGTGACAGAGCATTAATGAATGGCTCCAGACATCGGATGACCCAGAGACTATTGTTCTTCTCATCTAGGACAGTGGGACCATGGTGGCGGCCCTCACCTTCTCCCGTGGGCACCGTCTGAATCAAATGAATGAAAGCATTGTGGAGATAGTATTTATGGGAGTAGTACGATCAGTGCCGTGATTGCTCGTAGTAGAATTTGTTGGTGGTGAGTGCCGGTGTTCTTCATTTCAGACCTTAGTTAAGTGTCAGTGTCTCCAAAGTATTAGTTCTCTTAGGCTAGATCCTAGAGTTTATTCTACATAAAACTCCTTTGTGCTTTTTGTGGAATTCAAAGCCCATTTTTTTTCTCACTTTGGTTTGTGGTGGTTGTTTTTGTTTGTTTGTCCACAGATAAAACAGGAAAAGGAGACAAGCCCCGTGTAGCTTGCAGTCATGCCATTCCCGTTTGGGAAGTCTCATAAGTCTCCAGCAGACATCGTGAAGAATCTGAAGGAAAGCATGGCAGTTTTAGAGAAGCAGGATATCTCCGACAAGAAAGCAGAAAAGGTACAGGCTTGGCTTGATTTTATGCTGAACATCTTTTGGCTGTATACAAATGTAAAAATGAACTTGCATGGTGATTCAGAAACTTTAAATTTGAATTAGACTTTATTCTGGTTTAATTTTTAAATGTCAAAATTATTTTCAAAAGATAGCCACAGGATTTTTTTTATGGGTGAGGCAATTGGGGTTAAGTGACTTGCCCAGAGTCACACAGCTAGTGAGTGTTATGTGTCTTAGGCCAGATTTGAACTCAGGTCCTCCTGACTCTGGGGCTGGTGCTCTATCCACCAAGCCACCTCGCGGCCGCCCCCTCCCCCCCCCCCGGGTTTTCTTATGTCATAGTTAACTCAAACATTTTTGGTAGCTGAGTTATTTTGTCGGATTGGGCAGTATATTCTTTATTTCGTTCAGTGAAAATGGTGGTCCTTTCTAACCCTAGTGTTTTATCACTTGCCTGTATTTTCTTGAAGAGAGTCTCATTCAGTGATTTGAATTTAAAGCTCTTTAATATTTTATTCCATAATTTGTGGTGATCTGCAGTACCTTTTCCTGGAATTGATTTAAAATTTTTGTTCTTTGTGGAGATTCTTTTTTAAAAAGCATCATTTTCAATCAACTAGCATTTATTGCCCTGGCTCCCCCACAACCACCCCCCCCCGCAAAAAAATAAAAAAGGAAAAGAAAGAAAAGCCTTGTTAAAAATATGCATAGTCAAGTAAAGTACATCCTCTCTTTGGTCATGTCCCAAAATGAGTATCTCATAATGCATTTTGGAGTCCTTGAGTCCTTGCTCCTCTGTCAGAGGGTGTGGCTCCTCTGGAATCATGGTTCATAATTATGTTGATCAGAGACCTTAAGTGTTATAGCGTTGTTATTATACAGAAGTTCTTCTGATTCTATTCACTTCACGCTGAATCAGTTCAAATAGTGTAATTATGTCTGAAACTATCTGTTTTATCATTTCTTATGACCCAATGTATTCCATTTGTAAGGATTTTCTATAGCTCTGGGTTCCACATGGGAAGTATTTCATGTAGCCTGTGGAAACTTCTGAAGAGTCTGGCCGTCTTTATTTTTTTTATTTAGTATTTTATTTTTCCCCAGTTACGTGTAAAAACAATTTTTAATATTCATTTTTAAAACTTTGAGTTCCAAATTCTCTCCCTTTCTCTCTCCCTAACCCCCCTCCTTGAGAAGGCAAGCAGTTTGATATAGGTTATACATGTGTGGTCATGCAAAACATTTCCATAATAGTTATGTTGTGAAAGAAAACTTACATCCAAACCAAACCAAAATGAAACCAAAAAAAACCCAACCCTCGAGAAAAATAAAGAAAGTAAAGAAAGGCATGCTTCATTCTGTATTCAGACACCATCAGTTCTTTCTTTGGGGATGGATAATATTTTTAATCAAAAGTCCTTCAGAGATGTCCTGTCTCATTGCATTGCTAAGAATAGCTAAGTCATTCATAGCTGATTATCTTACACTATTGCTGTTACTTTGTACACAGAACATTTCACTTTGCATCATCTCATCTAAGTCTTTCCAGGTTCTTCTGAGAGCATCCTGCTCATCATTTCTTATAGCACAATAGTATTTCATCATAATCACATGCCATAGTTTGTTCAGCCATTCCCCAGTTGATGGGCATCCACTTAATTTTCAGTTCTTTGCCACCAGAAAAAAAAGTTGCTATAAATATATTTGTACATGTGGGTACTTTTCAGGGGCAGCTAGGTAGCATAGTGAATAGAGCACTGGCCCTGGAGTAAGGAGGACCTGAGTTCAAATGCAGCCTCAGATACATAACAGTCACTAGCTGTGTGACTCTGGGCAAGTCACTTAACCCCAGCTGCCTCATCAAAACAAACAAACAAACATAGAGGTACTTTTCCTTTTTGTTTTTTATCTCTTTTGGGATACAGACCTAGTACTGGTATTGCAAGGTCAAAGGGTATGTATGGTTTTATAGGCCTTTGGGCATAGTTCCAAAGTGCTGTACAGAATGGTGGAATTAGTTCACAACTCCACCAACAGTGCATTAATGTCTCATTTTTCCCACATCGCCTCCAACATTTGTCATTTTCCTTTTTTGTCCGATCAGCCAATTTAGTAAATATGAGGTAGTACCTCAGAATTGTTTTAATTTGCATTTCTCCAATCCATAGTGAGTTACAGCAGTTTTTTCATATGGCTCTAAATAACTTTGATTACTTCATCTGAAAACTATTCATGTCTTTTGATCATTTATCCATTGGGAAATGGCTTTTTTACAAATTTGACTCAGTTCTCTATATGTTTGAGAAATGAGGCCTTGTATTCTCCCCCCACCCCAATCCCCTTCCTTCCCTCCTACTTTCCTGTAGGGTAGGATAGATTTCTATGCCCAGTTGAGTGGGTCTTTATTCCCTCTTTGAGTCAGTTCTGATGAGATCTATTTTCCAGGTCAGTTGTTTTTCCAGTGAGATATTTCACATTGTCTTCTACTTTTTCATTCTTTTGATTTTGTTTTATTGTTTCTTGATTCCTCATAAAGTCATTAGCTTCCATTTGCTCCATTCTAATTTTTAAGGAATTACTTTCTTCAGTGAGCTTTTTTGCCTCATTTTCCATTTGGCCAGTTCTGCTTTTTAAGACATTCTTCTTCTCATTGACTTTTTGGACCTCTTTTACCATTTGGCCTAGTCTGTTTTTTAAGGTGTTATTTTCTTTAGTGTTTGTGTGTGTGTGTGTGTGTGTGTGTGTGTGTGTTTGTGTCTCCTTTACCAAGCTGTTGACTTGTTTTTCATGATTTTTTTTGCATCACTCTCATTTCTCTTCACATTTTTTTCTCTGCCTCTCACTTAATTTTTTTTTTTTAGGCAGTTGGGGTTAAGTGACTTGCCCAGGTCACACAGTTAGTGTTAAGTGTTTTGGTCTGAGGCTGGATTTGAACTTAGGTCCTCCTGATTTCAGGGCCGGTGCTCTATTCATTGCACCACCTAGCTGCCCCCTCTTACTTAATTTTCAAAACATTTTTGAGCTCTTTCATGGCCTGAGACCAGTTCATATTTTTCTTGGAGGCTTTGGATGCAGGAGCTTTGACTTGGTTATCTTCTTCTGCGTGAATATTTTGATCTTCCTTGTCACCATAGTAACTTCCTATAGTCAGAACTTTTTTCTATTGTTTGCTTATTTCCCCAGCCTTTTACTTGACTTTTAACTCTTCTCTAAAGTAGGACTTTGCTTCCAGGTTGGAGGGCACGGTGTCCCAAGCTTCGGGGGTTTTGTGCAGCGGTTTTCAGAGACATTTCTAGAGACCCATAAGTTTTCAGTCCTTCCAAGGTGTTATGATCTAAGGAGAGGTGTTTGCCCCTCTCCTGGCCTGTGTTCTGCTCTGTGAGCAACCACAAGCACTCTTTTCTGCCCTGGAGCTGTGAGGGGGGACCCTCCACTGTGGCCACAAGCTCTGCCGCACTAGTGCTCCCCACCCTGGAACTGCCACCCAGAACTTTGACCCAGATCTGAGTACGGGCAAAGCAATAGAGTCCTGCCTCAGTGCTAGCAGAGACTCCTGTAATCTCCTTCTGACCAGTTGTTCGACCCCCTTATAGGCTAAAGGCTGAGAGCTCTCAGCTGATGTGCTGGTATTGCCTGTGCTGGATTATGCTCTACTCTCACCCAGTTGTGACAGACCTTTCCTGCTGACCTTCTGAGTTGTCTTGGGCTGGAGAATTATTTCATTCTGGCATTTTCTGGCTTCTGCTGCTCTACAGACATTAGTTAAAGATATTTGGAGGAGTTTGGGGAAGAACTCAGGCAAATCTCTTGCCTTTGCTCCGCCATCATGGCTCAGCCTCTGCCATTTTCCAGATGGCCACCATCTTTACATAATCTCTTTCATTGGACTCTGCTTAGGACATTATCTGTGACACCGGCAGGCACCTTTAGCAAACTTATGTCTCCCAAGTTTTACGTATTGTTTAACATTGAGATCATCAGAGGATCACTGAATAAAGCTCATTCTGTGGATTGATATATCAGTCCAAGAGTCTTATACAATCTTTATGGAAAATCTAAGGTTTTTGTTTTCCTCTACCAAGTAATAAAAAGAAACAGTAGTGTTTTATATTCTTTCCACCAGAAGTTCTTAAGCTTTTTTGTGTCATACATCTCTTTGGCAGTCAGGTGAAGCCTGTGGACCCCATCTCAGAATTACATTTGAAATTCATACAATAAAATACAATAAAAATGCAATTTTTTTCACATCTAGGCACAGTGACCCTTTAGTGGTTCAGTCCATGGACCTCAGGTTAAGAACCCCTAATCTAGATCCCTACCTCATCAATTATGTGGTCTGTCTTGCCTACTTATATTTTAATCAATCATACCCTTCGAATGTACATAGATTTTTATCATAATGGTATTTTAGAGATGAGAAAGTAGGTGCGGAGGTCACTAATTGCTGACTACTGACCCTAAAGTTTTTTGGTGCAGTGGGGAGGAATTCTATCTGTGAGCTTCCTATTTTGCGGGAGAGTCTTCCTGTCTTTGAGATATCTTGAAAATTGACCCTGAGTACCTTGGAAACACAGTTTAGAAAATTACCATCACCTTACATGAATTATGTAGCCAGATATCTGAGTCCAAAATATAATTTGTATATATTACACAGTATGTGAAAATTTTGGTTGTACCTAAATCAAGTGCCAGGAGATGGGGAGGAAATTTTTTTTCAGCTGTATTCTTAAAGCAATTATTTAACAATATAATCCATTGTGGTAGGAATAACTTCTACCGGGATCCTCTGCCATGTAGAGTAGGTCAGTCTTTTCCCTAAAAAGTGAAAGAGAGAGCTCTGGCCTAGAAAGTTGAAGCTTCATTGGTGGCACTGCTTCCTGCTTGTGGACAAGCATAAAAGAGGGGCGTGCCCCCCCCCCCCCAATGTCAGAGTGCTGGAGTTTCTGAACCCTGACCAAATGGAAGGACACGCCCACCTTAGCCAGATTCTTCTGTTTCTTGATTTGTTGAGTGTCTTTCATGCTAGGATTAAGTAAACATCCTTTGTTGCCTGTTGAATGGTCCATAAGTGTTTCATTTCCTTGTGATCTCAAATCTGATATGCAGCATCAGCCTGAGTCAGACCTAGCCCACAATACTTTGTTTCCCTTTAGACTTTTATAGTAATCAAACATTAATCTCAAGTGTGACTTTATCTGTTGATAAAATCTTAATCTCAAGTAGCTTTCTTTTTTTATGATGAGTAAAAATAAAACAGTATGGAGGAGGATCAGTTGTTTCAAGGTCATGATTAGCATGTATAGCTATGATTATTATAGTAAAGTAAAACAAACAGCATTTTATAAAAGTGCTTAAGTAGCGTGTTTAATTTGTGGATTAAATTTAAACATTTAAAAGAATTCTGGAGAATTCATGTACAGAATTGGTGAGTTAAGATTTATAAAAACTTTGTGCAATGCACACAGATTTATAAAGTGCTATAATTTTCCTCCATCCAAAGTTGACTGCTAAAAATGTCTAACTAGAGCAGAGTACAAAGAAAAATATAATTTTCTTCTTTCTAGACATTATTCTTCTTTGAATGCAGTTAAAGATTGCATCAACTTTTTTGGCAGCCATTTCACGTATTGCTACTTAAACTTGCAGTAAACCAAAATCCCCAGATCTTTATTCAGGTACTCTTGTCTAGCAAGGCCTCCTGCCTCTTGCACTTAACAGGTTAGTTTTTTGAACCCAAATGTAGGACTTAGGCTCTTTCCTATTACATTTTGTCTTTGGATTTTCATTTTGCTACAGTATGTCAAGAAATATCTTTTCGGATCCTGATTCAGTTAGCTCTCTGCCATGTACAGATTTGATAAGCCTGCCATCTCTGCCTTCATCCATGTGTTTGATACAAAAGTGGAACATCACACACCCCAGGACAGGTCACTTTGACACTCCTAGAGGGATCCACGTTGATCTGACGACTTCGGTCTAGTCATTCATCTGGTTGCCAGTTCTCCCTAAATGTAGATTCATAGACTCCTTTTTAATCTTGTCTATTAGGAGAGCACGAGAAGTTTGTTCAAATATTTTGGTAAATCTTGACGTATATACTCTGTCTTAGGCTTAGGAAGTGGAGTTCATCTGACCTGACTCATTCTTGACCAAGCTGTGATGGGAGTTTGTGATTGGCAGTTTCCTTTTCTAAACATTCACTCAGGAGGCATCCGTGCCAAACTCATTAGCCTTTTATTTACATAATCCACTCTTTTTTCTTTGAAAGTTGGGGATTTGGCCCTTTTCAGACCTTTTAGTGCCTCTCTTTTTCTGTATCACCAGTGGTGACTCAGTAATACCTAGAGATGCTAATCTTTTTTTTAAGTACCCCAAGAAGTAATTCATCTGAGCAGGGCCTGGTAACTCGACCATCACTTGGTTTATCTTGAGTTTTAGCTCTCTTAGCTATTTTGGTCGTATCTTTCCCCCATGAATCTCTTGTTCCTTGTGAGAAAAATATAGATGTCTTCTCTCTGTCGTCACCGTAGAGTGGAAAGGATTTTAGAGATCTTTTAGTCCATCCTTCTCGTTGGCCTTTGAGGCCCAGGAGGTTAAACGCTTTACCCAAATGCACACAAGTAGTGTCAGAGGCAGAATTTGAATCCAGGGTCCTTTGACTTGGGACTCGGTGCCATTGCCACTGCTCTGTGCTGACTCACAGGATCAGTTATTAGCCTGTCCTTTGATTTCCCTTTTCCTTGAACATATGTCTGTGAAAGCCCTTGTGGGCCAAGTACTTTATTGCAGCCTCACCTCATCCAGAGTGTTACTGCTTCTCTTATGCTATTTTTGTATGACCATGCCTCTCTTCTGTAGTTGTCCTTCCCTCTCTGCTCTTTTCCCAGCCTTCTGCATTCTTTGCTGTTGCTCTTTTCCTCTTTTCCTTTTACTGGTCCGTATTTTCTGTAGTTTCCAGCAGTTCTTCATTTTGGTTTGTTGTTAAGGCAGCAAGTGGAGGGCTTTTCTGTGTGTACTGGATCGTCACTACTCTGGGGAA
Source organism: Phascolarctos cinereus (assembly GCF_003287225.1). NCBI lineage: Eukaryota > Metazoa > Chordata > Mammalia > Diprotodontia > Phascolarctidae > Phascolarctos > Phascolarctos cinereus. The sequence continues at coordinate 11,473,251 of NW_027555958.1, read as the reverse complement.
AGGAGCCTTTTCCAACAGCTGCTGTTTCTTTCAGGGGACGGAAAGGAAGGGCAGGGGAGTCAGGGCCTTGAGCTCAGGTCATGTGCTGATGCCAAGAATAGATGGACATTTGCCCTCAAAAGTCTGCTTTTAGCAGTTTTTCTTATGGAATGTATGAATGACTTTGCTAAACAAGAGAAGTTAGAATAATTTGGATCACGGACTCATTTTTCTTCCCAAATTTTTGGCATAGTTTGGCTCAAAACAGATGAAGAATAATAGGCAAATTGAGTAGTTATGTAGACATGCTAAAATTTACTATGTGAAGTCAAGTAAAAAAGGTGTGAGCTAGGCAGAATGTGTGATCTGTGGATAACACTCATCTTTCTTTAAATTGTATGGTATGTCATTCGTGTACAACGTCTTGAGCCTCACGAGAGCCTTGTGTTGTCCCTCTGTTATAGACAAAGAAGCAGGGTCAGAGAGGTTTGGTGACTTAGAATCAATCAGTCCATCGGCATTTAATGCTGTTGTTCAGTTGTGTCCCCGTTTTTGTGATCTCATTTGGGCTTTTCTGGGCAAAGATGCTGGAGTAGTTGGCAATTTCCTGCTCCAGCTCATTTTACAGATTAGAAAACTGAGGTAAGCAGCATTAAGTGATATGCCAAGGGTCACACAGCTAGTGTGTGTCTGAGGCCAGATGTGAACTCAGGTCTTCCAGATTCCAAGCTCAGCACTTTATCCACTGTGCCACCTAGCTGCCTCGCATTTGTTAGGTACTTACTAAGTGCCAGGACAGCTAGGTGGTACGGTGGATAGAATGCTGGGCCTGTAGTCAGGAAGACTCACCGTCCTGAGTTTGAATCCATCCTTAGACCCAAATGGGGTCACGAGGAGTCAGACATGACTTAAACAACTGAACAGCCGAACGTGTGCCTGGTAAGTTAGCAGTAGAGCCCCAGATTGCTGTTCCTATAATGTTTAAGCTGCCAGTCTTGTTAACTCAAAAATGAGATCTTTTTGCTTTTAATTAAGGTCATTGTGGGGAGAAAACTTTTTTACTTTATTGATTGTATGCGTGTTTTCTATTCTTGTGTGTGTTTCCCTTCAAAACAATGTGTTTAAGAATACTTCACTCTTGGATATAGGTATTTTCTATTATGAATAGTTGTTACAGAAGAAATTGCACAAAGAAATGAAGCATCTGAGAGCTGTGGCATAGCTTGCGGAGGAAACGAAAGTCCAGGCCAACACCGTTCCCGAAACACTTTTACAAAGGCTGCAGCCCGTACCATTCTTCAAAGTGATGGTTCCTGTGTTTCTTAACTATCTTTTAAATGAAGGAACATACCTGATGTTATTAGGTAATGTGCCTGATAGGTTTTTACAGTTTACTCCATGACATCTGAGTGTTGACTGTTAAATTCCAGGACACTGACTTTCTCTGCTTACTCTATTTCCTTTCTTACAGTTTTGAATAGTACCTGTTCACTCACTTTCTTTTTTATTGAATTAAAAAATTTTTCTTTTTTATTATGAACTTAACAAACATTAACAAATATGGATGTTTCCATGTACAAGAAATAGAGAATAAGAAGTCTGCATGAAAGGAGGAGTCTCATTGAGTACTTTTTGTAAAGGGCATGTTCAATTTCAGACCATGGCGCCGCCTCCTCTGCTTTTGGGTCCCCTTCCCAAGTTCTTTTTGCTTATTCACTTATTTTACCAGAAAAGTAATACATTGACAAAGAAGATGATTTGGGTGGGGAGGAGAAAGGAAGGAGGCTTTCAGAACATTCATCGATGACTCATGATACTAAACTTGTTTAGAATCATCTCAGGCACCTACAAGCTTATTAATAGTATCTCCGCTCTTTTAGCTCAGAGGACTAAAATACTTAAGTATGAAATAGAAGAAAACTCAAGCCTTCTAGAGTTGACGTGAAGAGAATTTTCTCTCCTCTAATAGTATGGAATGTCTATTTTTTCTTGAAGCAGATATTTACTTTCATTTAATACATTCTGTCCTGGGTTCAGTGGCCCCTCTTCTCTTTCTCTGTAGTCTAGTCTTACTCACCTAATGACCAATAGTTTGGTAATGAATCAGTCTTACTCAGGATAAGCCTTCACTAGCAGATAAAACCTTTTGCCAGCATTCTACTTAAAGCCTTTCCAGCCTGGTGCTGTGGAATCTGTGAGCACTCTGTTAACATAACGTCCAAAAACCAGTGTTGTCTCTATACCGCAGTGAAGTATTTTGGAGAAAGCCATGGCAGAATTTCACCTCGCATGAGTGGAGGGAATGGCCTCACCGAGGAGGTTATGGACCCATTACAGTATCATAGTGTACTTTGTAATTGAGATCCTTGCCTTTTAGGTGAAATGGATGTGAAAAGCAGAATCAGTGTCAAAATTATTGATTGTGGTCAAAGCAGTTCTATTGGGAATGGAGATGTACATTAGCCAGCTGAAGAAAGTATACAGTGATGGGGCAGCTAGCTGGCACAGTGGATAAAGCTCCGGCCTTGGAGTCAGGAGGACCTGAGTTCAAATCCAGCCTCAGACATATGACACTTACTAGCTGTGTGACCCTGAGCAGGTCACTTAACCCCAGTTGCCGAGAGAGAGAGAGAGAGAGAGAGAGAGAGAGAGAGAGAGAGACAGACAGACAGACAGACAGACAGAAAGAGAAAATACAGTGTAGCATGTATGGGTTTTCAAATCTGGAAGAAGGACTATTAGATGTACTCCAGTCCCTTCATTTCAGAGTTTCTGAAAGAAGCCTAGCATGTGTGTGTCTTATTTCATCCCTCTTTCCCTCCCCCCATCTCTTTCTCTCCACCTCCTCCAGTTGATATCAGATCTGAGAATGGCACTCATGTCTTGATGCCCAGCCCGTACTAAGGAGCCTGGTGTGGGGGACCACTCTTCAGCAGCAGCTTTAATTCAGAAATCTGACTGGTTGTGTCCAGTTCCTTGTTTTCTTTTCTGGGTTCATTGATTCAGAGGCTGAGAGGGGCCTCAGCAGAGTTGCGCCGCCCACTCCTGAGTCACACGGGCAGAGTCTGAATTCAAACTCAGGTCTCTGATCCAGCCGCATCAAGTGTTGAACGTTTCCTGTCATGTGAATATTGACCACCCACTAGCTAGAGCCCTTCGGCGTCCCTGCCCTCTTGTGAACGTACGGACAGGACATGTTTTCCTTGGCTGACCACTTGGTGGGGAGGGATCCATAACACATTGAAACAGGAGAATTCCTCAGTTCCTTTGGTCTCAAGAGAAGTGATAGCGCATCTCATCTTTGCTGAGGCAGAGGGCTAGGTTCCATCACCGCCGTCACCTGGTTCTTAGAGATCAGCCGTCTTTCCCCTCGCTGTGTGCTTGGACTTTGGCGTTCCTCGTGTTCTTCGGGTTACAGCCAGTTCCGCTGACTGTAATTCGAGGTGGGCGTGGCTTTCCCACCACATATAGATCTGTTTACTTCCTGTTCTCCCTCTGCATCCTGAGCTTAAAGACCTTTCTCTGTTACCAGCCACGGCAAGTTTGTGGTGCTGACGTGATGATTCTTTATCTCCCCAAATTAATTTTGCTGAAAATCAGAGTCATCACCTTTTCCTCCCTGAAAGGTCTGCCCTCTTCTCCTGACTTTGCTATTTCTGTTTAGGGTTGTGCTCTGGCTCTGTAGCGTAGTGGAAGGAGCGCTGGATGGAGGCCAGAAGGCTTGGGTTTGGAGCCTGCCTCTGCTGCCTGCTGCCTGCCTGGCGGTAAAGTGCCGGTCTCTGGGTCTGTGCTTCCCTTTCCTGTAAAATAAAGGGGCTGGACCAGACGCACTCTGAGGCCAGCTCTCCAGGTCCTCTGACGGAGGCCCCGTCTGCCCTTGCCTCTGCTGCCTAGTGCTTGGGACAGACTTGGGGAAGCCACGGAACCACACTGGGCTTCAGGGTCTTCCTCTTTCAAATGAGGCAGTTGTACTGGGTGATCTCCCCAGCTGCGTGGTGCTCGTCACCCACACTGGAACGCTGAACCTCTTTTTTGTCTTCCCACTCCCTTGCCACCAGCATCCAGTCACAGTCTTTTTTCCTTTGCAGTGACACGTCTCCCTTTATCTTTCGGTTCTTGTAGCCAACTTCCTTTTTCTTATGCCTGAACTATGGCAGTGACCTCCAGGCCTTACACGGCTTGCTCTGGTAGATTGTTACGAAGTAAGATGCTCATGGAATATTTCGCATTTAACAAAAAGAAGTTTACTTAGCCGTAACCTGGAAAGGATATTCAGTGAGAGTACAGCCATTGATTTGGTTAGGTAAGTCTCCCATTGTCTCCAGAGTGACTCATGAGACCAGGAGTTACCTTCCACTTCTGAGGGACTGGCTGTGCGTGGCTATCTGTGCCCTCGTGTCTCTGGGATGACTTTCTTTTGGCTAAAGAGCTGCACTAATCTACTTGGTGGGAGACCCTGGTGGCCGTTGTTTCAGCCATATTGCATTCCTTGGTGACGAGGTCGTAGAGGTCTCCTAGAGCAGAAATTAAAATACAATTGGGAAATATTTAACAAAATACATAAAAATGCACTAGAACACGGATGATATTCATATGTGGTTTTCTAAGTCATTATGTGGGCCACAGGGATCCTTCTCTACAGTTTAGTGGGCCCCATTTCTGTTTGAGTTTGGCACCACTGGTCTAAAAAACTTTCTACCATTAGGATTGTAATGAGACCAGCCTAATCTTGGAGACATGAGCAGCACTGGAGCAGGGGAAAAAACTCAGCCAGGAGGATAGCAATAACAAAAATGAGAAAAAAAAACAAAAGGAAGTCAGTTGAGTGGCCCCTTCCTAGATTGACTGAGTCTGGAAGAGAATGAAGACCAGAAATCCTAGGTTTCTGCTTTCTCCCATCCTCAGCCTCCAAAGCTGAGTCCAGATCTCAGTGATCAAGTCCACTTGGTGGGATGTGACAAAACTTTTCACTTCCCAATGTATCTTCCGATGTAAAGTGCCAACTCTGAGTAAAAGCATGAGTAGGAATGTTAGAGCACTTCAGACCCAGTCACTGTTTCTTCATCATGGTTCAGCCACCTGGACTAAAGTACCCATGAGGTTATACTACTTTGTGTGCCAAGGCTTCCCCTTTGTGTTTTTCAGCCCACCAGCTAGAACATCCCTCTCCCGGGAAGGTCAGGAGCAGTTAATACTCAATATCTGCCCCTTTAGAGGCGTTTTCTGAGAGGCTGCTCCTTTCATTCCCTAGGGCTGGGATAAGGCTCTTCTCTTACCTTCATCCAGGAGCTCAAGATTACTACCAGGTCATTTAGGGAATTCTGGGCAAATGTGTGTTCACCATAGTTATGCAGAAGCAGTTTTATCTACCCTTATTTAAAAAAAAAAAGTAAGGCACCCCTTGGTCCCCCAAGCCCTTTCTGGGAAGGAGTTGTCTGAACCCTCTCAGGGGAAAGAAGACTTACTGGTTGAGGATGCTCTGAGCTCTTTTCCCATGGTGCAGTGAGCTCTCCAAGGCAACAGGAACCTGGAAGCTTGGAGATGGAATAAAGAAGGGCCAAAGAGAATCAGTCAGAACTATGTCCAAAAGCAGTCCCATCCTTATCTGTAAGCCTTCCTGGAATATAGAGCTGAGAAACTGCTGGACAGAGCCCTTTCCCATCCTAGGGTGGCACTGATTCATTGCAGAGGTGAGACACTCAGCCTTGGTACTCTTAGGGTGTGGTGACAGAGCTGTTGCTTATGAGGGGCAAATGTCTCGTACTAAGGTGGGTACTCTCATGGGCATAAGTCTCTGCTTTCACTAAGGCATGCTTGGTGGAGCTGTAATTTGACCTGTCCGTTCTGGAAAGCAGTTTGGAACTGTGCTGCAAAAGTCACTAAACTATGCATACTCTGACCCAGGTCTGTTACTATTAGGCCTGCATCCCAAAGATGTCGAAGAAAAGTGAAAAAGACATGTGTACAAAAATAAAACATTTAGTTCTTTTTGTATTAGCAAAAACTGAAAACCAGTAGAGTGCCCATCTGTTGGGGAATGCCATGAATGACAAGCCATGAATCTAGATGACCAGAGGCACCATGATCCAGTAGGTGGGTAGGTGATGTACTGAAGATGCACGCTGAGATGGGTGGTCTTGGATCTGGCCAGTGCAGGAATTTGATTTGCTTGGCTGTGTGTATTTGTTACAAAGGTTTTATACATACACATGCACACACACATGTATTTTATTCAGTTGGGTGAAGAAAGGGGAGGGAGAAAGTGCTTATTGATTGAAAAAGATTTTTAAGTAGTTACTTCATCCTTTAGGGGGATCCAGCACATGGCGCCACGACCCCCTTGTCCACATGGGCAGTGCACACACGTCTCAACTTCTGCTGTTCTTGCAGACATTTCATCCTGGTTGTTTAGTTCAGGATGGGGACATGTGACATCTCTGATAGATGCTGACGTGTCCATTGACAGCTATTGTCTTTTTTTGGCTAGGCAGTAGGGTTAAGTGACTTGCCCAGGGTCACACAGCTAGTAAGTGTTATGTGTCTGAGGCCGGATTTGAACTCAGGTCCTCCTGAATCCAGGGCCAGTGCTCTATCCACTGTGCTACCTAGCTGCCCCTGACAGCTATTTTCAGTGAGAGACATGGCCAGAAGGCCTTTGATTGTTTAGTCCCGTTCTCTCCTGGCCTCAGACCACTTGGAGTCAGCACAGATGTAAACTTTATCCGACCTATCCCTGAGAGCTCTTTGCCTAGAAGCCACGTCATTTGCAACACCCCACTGGGAAGACTTTGCCAGATTCTCCATCCTCCAAGGTATCCCCTTATTAGACTAATGACTGCCACAGTCCAGTAGTGCATGCTTCTTTTTTAGTGGGTGGGCCAGAGTGGGTGAGTCAGAGGCCAGTTGGCCTGGCGGAGGAGGCAGTCGTTGGGGCTGGGGCTGGAGGGTCAGCTTCTGGCAGAGTCACAGCCTGTTTGAGGGCACAGCATTTGAGGGACCCAGGCGCGATTTTGAATGGGCTTTTTCCATTAAATGATGGAAGTCTCCCATGCCCTACTCACCTGGTTAGACAGGCTGTTTTTTTTACCCAGTTCGTAAGAGGCCGTTATGGCTGAAGGGGACTGTGTGACGTGTGACCCTGGGTCATGTGTTGAGTAGCCTCTTAGGCCCAGTAACAGGTGAGCAGCTTTTAAAAAGTGGTTTATTGAGCAGCTGCCTTGGGGATCTTGTACACTCCCAGTGGCCATGTGGTTTGCCCATTACAGGTGGGCAAAGACTGTCTGTCAAAGGCTCCACGCGGTCTGATCTTTATGGATGAAGACCTCCAAAAGTCGGGGCCCCAGGGGGTTATAAGGGCCTGCCTAGGTCTCCCAGGGCTGTAGCTGTTGTGGGCCTCACTCTGAGGCCTAGAGGGGAAGAGAGGGAGCGGGAGGGACCTGTTGTGTGCCAGGCACCGTGCTAAGTGCTTATAGACACTAACTCAGTTCCTCCTAACTCTGTGAGATAGGTGCTGATCTTCATTTTACAGAGGTTAAGTGACTTAGGATCACACACCTACTAGGCGTCTGAGACTGGATTTGAACTCGTGTCTTCCTGATTCCAGGCCCAGGGCCCTGTGCCACCTATCTGTCCACTCTTTCTCAGGCCTGGCCCTTATTGGTCTGGTAGTTAGAATGGGATGTGACACTTAGGGAACATTTAGCCATCAACAGAAGGAGGCTGCTTAGCCACAGAACGCAGCACTTAGTTTGTGCCCCTTGTTTTAGAGACCCGAGTCTCAGCGGGGGGTGGGGGGGTGTTGACAGGAGCAGCTATGGGACATCCAGCACTTCTGCGGTAGGGCCCCTTGTGTCCTGGGCCAGCCGAGTCTCAGGCTTTTTATTTTGTCAGCTCTTAGCACAATGTCTCAGACAGAGGAGGTGCTCAATTTACTTGATTTATTCAGTTTCATTGACTTAGATAAATTCGTTGGGTTTTGCTTTTGTATTTTTATTCCCAGCACTTAGCACAGCATTCCACACATATTAAGTATTTACCAGTGTTTTTCTATTCATTTCCCCAGATTCAGTTAATAAGAGTAAATTAATGGTTACTGAGAGGTGGCTGGCATAGCAGATAAAGAGCCAGTCAACTTGGAAGCCTTGGCTTCTAGTCTCACCTCTGCCAGCTACAGCTGTGTGACCCTGGAGTTGATGACTTCAGGGGTAGGGGGCCAAGTCACCTGATCTCTCAGTGTTCTAGGCCAGAGGTATCAAACTCAGGACTAAAATGTAACTGGGAGGTGTTTGACAAAATAAATAAAAATACATACAACTTAGGTAATGTTAACTTGTAGTTTTTTAAATCACCATGTGGCCGGCAGAGATCATTAGAGTTTGACACTACTTTCTCGAATTGCTGGGGGGATTTCCTTTTCTCCCTATACAAATGAAATCGCAGGTCTAGTCCCTATCCCTGAATCAGTCTTTGAGGTCTGTCCTTGTGTTGTTCTTTATTGTTTTAACTCAGAAAAAAAAGTCTTCAGAAATTTTAGTTAGGAGGGAAATGATCCTGACAGCTGTCCACAAGTAACAGTGGGTTGCTCCAGAAGTGAGTGGATTCCCTGGAGGTCTTCAGAGCAGAGGCTGGTGAGCACTTTAGGTTGTGCGCAGAGCAGCAGTGGGGCCACTCACCCCTACCTCCAGATCCCCGACGGCTGCTTATTGACTTAGAAGACCTTGTGTTAACATCATCTGTGGTCTAGTGTCTATTTATCTATTTTATTACCTGTTTCCCAATTCCATTTTAATCTGGCTCTGCCGCACTGGGGAGCATTGTGGAGCAGGTATAGAGGGTATTCCTGGTTAGGAACTCATTGGGCCAGATGGTTTGTGGAGCTCCCTTCTAGAGCTCAGGGTCTGGGAAGGCTTTATGGAAATGCTGTCCCCTGAATGCAGTTTGATGGTTAGCGTGTAGGGTTACTTTACAGGTAATAGTTTATTTGTAATCATTGTTCATTGGAAGACCTACCTGGCCAATGGATGAGGAAAGTATTTTTTTGAAAGAGGAAAACAGGCACAGAAAGACAGACGTTGGTTCAAATGGCTTCTATATTCAAAGTTATCTATGAAGTAACTTTTCAGAACTTCCTGGAGAAGGTATCCAGGGGAGGGGAATTAAAATGAAGAAGAGGAAATAGTTTGGTGCCATTGTGTATGCAGTGCCAGGCCGGGGGCCAGGATGACTCATCTTCCTGAGTTCAAATCTGGCCTCAGACACTTCCTAGCTCTGTGACCCTGGGCAAGTCACTGAACCCCGTTTGCCTCAGTTTCCTCATCTGTCAAATGAGCTGGAGAAGGAAATGACAAATTACTCCAGTACCTTTGCCAAGAAAACTCCAGATGGTGTCACAGTGAGTTGGATATGATTGAAAAACAACTCAACAAAATGTGTGTGTGTGTGTGTGTGTGTGTTGTTCCCACTGTGAGACCCCAAGCTCTCACGTGGCCTGTGTGTCCCCAGTGCCTGGTGGAGTGCCTGGAGCCCAGGAGTACTTAATAAGCTGTTGTTGAGTATTTGGATATAAAGGTGGATGTGTGCATGAAAACGCATTTATTAAGCACTGGGAACACAGGTGGAGAAGTAGTCCAGCTCCTGCTTTCAAGGGGCTCACGTTCTAATGTGGGGAGACAGCACAGAGCTACCTGTCAAATGGATAAGCCCCCACAGTCTTTAGGGTGCAGCAGAAAAGGGGATGGTAATGTGTGTGTCTCCTTCAAGGTTCTTTCCATTAGATTGTGAACTCTGTGAGAACAGGGATTGGCCATTTGTGTCTTACACCTGTCAGACTAGCAAAGATGACTACAAAGAAAGAGGGCAGGAGCAGCTAGGTGGCAGAGTGGATAGCCCACTGGCCCTGGAGTCAGGAGGGCCTGAGTTCAAATCTGGCCTCAGACACATAACACTCACTAGCTGTGTGACTCTGGGCAAGTCACTTAACCCCAGTTGCCTCACCAAAAACAAACAACAAAAAAAGAAAAGAAAAGAAAAAGGACAAATGTTGAGAGGCTGTGGGAAAACTGCACTTTGGGAGAGCTGTGAATAGGTCTGGCTTTTTGGGAAAGCAGTTTGGAGATATGCCTGAAAAGTCACCCAAATGTGCCATGAAAAATGGTGAGGGGGCTGATTTCAGGGAAACTGGGGAGGCCTCATATGAACAGACGCAGAGCGACATGAGCAAAGCCAGGAAAAGAGTTTATATGGTAACAACAGCGTTATGAAGACAAGTAACTTTGAAAGACTGAAGAACTCCAGTCAGTTCACTGAGGAGCTATGTTGCCAGAGGCCAGATGATGAAATAGCACCTGATGGAAGTGATGGGCTCAGGGTGCAGAAGGAGCTGTCTGGTGTGGGACGTGGCCAGTGCAGGGATTTGGGCGGCTTGCTTGTCTATCCATATCTATTAGAAGAATTTTTCTTTTTTTTTTTTTCAATTGGGAGGGAGGGATGGGAAGTTAAGAGAGAAAAAAATAAGTGCTTGTTAATTGAAAAAAAGTAAAATAAAATAAGTTATGTTATTTTAAAAAAATCTGTATTGGGCCAGACAAGCACAATTCCATGACTCCATCCAGATCAAAACCATAATGATCTGGCCAGAAAATTGAGGGGAATGAGGAAGTTTGAGGCGTTTGTGAGGATACGCCTGAGGCTGCTGCTGACCCAGGAGGGCCTGGTGGAAGTCGCAAGGCTTGGCAGCCCCGAGAGAGGGCAGGGAATGGAGCTGGGGTCGGCGCCATGGGGGGGGGGCAGGCACCCTGGGGCGGGGGGGGGGGTGGCGCAGGGCAGGGCCTTATGGCGAGATCCAGAGTTCGGCAGTGCTTGCTGGTAGGTGGTAGAGATCATAGATGAGGAGCAGAGACAAGTTTTGTTCCAAAAATAATCCTAGCAGTAACAGTAGCTAGTATTTAATATAGCGTTGTAAGGTTCGCAAAGCATTTTACTTGTGTTAACCCATTTGATCCACACAACAACCCTATGAGAAAGGTGCTATTATTATCCCCATTTTACAGATAGGGAAACTGAGATTGAGAGATTAAATGACTTGCCCTAGGGTCACACAGTCTGAGGCAGGATTCAAACTCAGGTCTTCCGGATCCAAGCCCAGCATTCTCTTCATCTGCATGCCTGGCAGAATAAGAATAAGCACATTGTTATCATAAGAGCTTTATGTTGACAAACTGTAAGCTGAACAGAGGACTGCCCCTCTCATTCTAGGCAGAGAATTACAGCTTAGTGAGAGCTTTGTCCTGCTTTTTGTGTGGGAAATCATGGAAATATGACTCTGTTTAATAACATTTCTACCCATCCGTGGTTTTGTAACACTTCTTTTAAGTGGGTGATGGTAGGCTGGGAGAGAAATGGTGTGGCAGATGGAAAGGAAAGCCCATGTGATACACTCAGATCAGGGAGACCCAGCTTCAGGCACCCCCTCTGGCAGGACTAGCTGTGTGAACTGAGGTACCTCAGTGATTCAGGAATGTGCTGGGTGTTGACTCTAGACACCGGCACTCCCAGACATCATTTTAACAATTTGTTTGACATCTCCCTCCCACCAAATCCTTTACTGAAATTACTGGTAAAGAACAACTGATTTTAGAGTTATCTCCTTTCCTTGCTCTACCCATCCTTTGGAAATAATGGCTAATAGAATGTCTCGAGGCAAGATGGTGAGCCGTGTGTCTGCTCCTGGGAAGTGACACCTGAGTGCAGAATAAATTGGGTCTGTTTTTGCTTTTAGGAAAACTTCTGTAGCAGAAAAACACTTAGTTGTCAGGAGAATTTCTGGATGTCTATTTGGAGAACTAAAGAGCTTGGAGCTAAATATTTGTAGTATCTAAAAGTTCAAGAAAAGTGCTGTTATTTCAAGTCTCAGCCGTTTAAAGCTGAATAGATTGTATTAGAAACCTGCCAAAGGGATTGCCACGTTCTGCCAGTTTGAAAGCCACTCCATTAGGGAGGGATGGGCCAAGCTACTGTCTCAAGGAGGTGTCCTTTAAAGAGATTTGTTGTGTCATTCAGTGAGTGATGAAGTAACATCATTTTAAAGACTAGGGCATGTATCTGCCCTTCAGACTCCTGGTATTGTATTTTCCTTGTAAGTTGGTTTTGATCTGACTCAGATTAGAGTTTATTTAAAGAAATTTAGCCTCTTTCCCCAGATTAAACTATGTTAAAATTCATAGGCTGTTGGGGAAATTTGGTGTTTTCACAAAACTTTCTTGCATCTGTTAAAAAAAAAAACCCTTTGAAAGTGGTGGGAATACTCACTGTGTGTATCTCTTGTTTCATCAGGCCACAGAAGAGGTTTCCAAAAACCTGGTTGCCATGAAGGAAATCTTGTACGGCACCAATGAGAAAGAGCCGCAGACGGAGGCTGTGGCCCAGCTCGCTCAGGAGCTCTACAACAGTGGCCTCCTCAGCACGCTAGTAGCCGATTTACAGCTCATTGATTTTGAGGTAAGTACAGCACACTTCCCGTAGACCTCTTCCAGTTTTCTCCGCATATCTCACAAGAACATAGCTGAGGGGGGAAGCTGGGAGTTTGTAATTTCTCTGCATCTTTTCCAAACTAGATAAGCCCATGCTGCACTTGTTAGGGATGGAGCCAGGACTGGATGGAGCTCACGGCCCCTGCTCTCTGCCTGTTCCAACAGGGCCTTTCTTCATTATTCTGTGTCCTATGACAGCGTAGATTTCATTTGTGAAGTAGCCAGTTGCGTGTGCAGCGTACTACACGGAATCACGAGAAATTACGTGGTCCCAAGCTTACCTGAAGGAAAGATGGTGGCCTTCCTTTTGAAAACTTGGTCTAAAACAGAGAGAAAAGACTTAGGTAGATTCTGGCAAGTAGGAATGAAGACAGGGTCCCAAGTTAGAGAGAAGTGGGAAGTTTTATGAGAGGAGGACCTGGTGTCTCTTGGAGCCCTTGGTATGCTCCGACCTCGAACACTGGGCTTGGCCCCACCCCCCCAGGGCGTGTTCTTTGGGCGACGTTGCCCACTCGTCACCTCTGCATAGGGGCTGTCTCCTGAATTCTAGTTCTGCGTGGCTACCAAAGCCCAACTGACTTTCCTCCTAGCTTCCATTCGCTGCTGACACCACCTTTGTCCCGTTTCAAAGCCCCTGATGTTCCTTCCTGCAGTCCAGGCAGTCTGCTGCCAACTTCTGTCACTTCTACCACCTGGGCTGCATCTCTTGTATCTGTCCTCTGCTGTACCTCCTACAGTGCTGATTCAGGCCTGCATCTCCTGCCGTAGCTTCCAGACTGGTCTCTCTGCCTTCTGTTTTTTCCCTTGTCGCCAAATTATCTTTTGCACAGTTCTAGAATCATCCTAATAATGAATAATAAGCGTGCTGATCTAACTGTGTCATCCTCATTGTCTCCCTAGTTGGATAGTCTAGGTTTAAAAAGATTTCTTAACCAAGCATCTGAAGGTCCCAAGTGCAAAATCAGGCTCTGGCTCTTCCAGCCTCACTTCTCACACACAGATTTTCATTCATTCTCTATCACTGTCTCTGTCTCTCTTTCTCTGTCTTTCTGTCTGTCTTTCTCTCAGTTGAATAGGAAGCTGAAGTGGGAAACTTTGACAATTCTCTCCCATTGTCATGTCAGTCATAGAATTCTGTGTGATCCTAAAAGGCCCAGGAGACGCCTTGTTTGAGGAGAGCCTTCGAAGCACGAGTTTTATTGTATTGAATGTGTTTTTAAAAGTTAGCAGACAGTTCACATAGCAAGATCTAATATTCTCTGTACTTCATTTAGTCTCTGGGAAATTGTCTGTGAAAGTCTGCCTAATCTCTTCTCATGTTTTCATTGCAGACCTCTTCATTGCATGCTTAGACTGTTCTCATAAAGGTGATGGGAGAAAGACCTAGGCCTCAGAAGTTACTGATGCTTGGTTCAAAGTCTCCCCCGTGGCCTTTTTCATTTCTTTGCAATCTTTTCCTTTGAGATTGCTTGTGAGCAGTGAGTCCTGGCTCTTACTGAAGCTTAAGATCCTGTTAGCTTTTCTGGTTACTGTATCACACTGTTGACTTTACTTGTCATCTAAAGCCTCAAGATTATTTTCAGAAAAATTGCTCTTCCCTCTTTTGTGCAGCTGGAGCTGACTTTTTGAACCTCAGTGGAATCTATCCCTGTGGAATCCCATCTTAGTGAGTCTGGCCCAGTGTTCATTCACAGAATCTCAGTTGGAAGGAACCTTGGAAACCATCTAGACCAGGGATTCTGAACTGAGTTTGTGACCTTTTTTTTTTTTGATAACTATATTTCAATATAATTGGGTTTCTTTGTAATCCTCCGTATTTTATTTTATGCATTTAAAAAACATCTTTCTGAGAATGGGTCTGGAGGCTTCCCCACACTGCCAGAGGGGTCCATCACTCACACACACACACACACACACACACACACACACACACACACACGAAGGCTAAGAATCCTTGATCTTGTCCAGTCTGTGGTCAGACACCAATGACTTGTGCACCATCCCTTGCAGAGTGACCGTCCAGTCTTTACCAGAGGCTCCCAGGGGAAGAGAATCCCCTCCCTGCCAGGTCAGTCCGTGCCACTCTGAGTAGCTCTGGTAGGATGCTCTTCCTTTTGTCCAACCCTGAAGTGCCTCTTCTCCACCCATTGCCCCTGCCTTTGACTTCTAAGATCACAGAGAAGAGGCCTTTCCCTCTTCCACAGAGTGGCCCTTCAGATATCTGAAGAAGTCTTTCTCAGCTTAAACATTCTATGTTCCTCCACATGAGCTTCATGTTGCAGGATCTCAAGTCACCTTGCCATCCTGATTGCCTTCCTCTGTGTGCTCTCTATCTCCTCAGTGTTCTTCCTAAAATCTAGAGGTGAGCTGACCGGGGTGGCCTAAAGCTTCTTCTTGGTGCTGTACCCTCCAGCCCCAGGCTAACACTGCCTTCTCTTTCTTCGCTGTCAGGTCCCCACTGCTGAGTTTTCTGATTACATCTTTCAGTGAAGGGACCCGCTCCTTTGACAGCCAACATGGCAGCTTTCACTCTCACCTTTGCGTCATCCATACGTTTGATAAGCTCTCAGTGCCTTCAAGCCATAGATAAGATGCTAAGCCCCATAGAGCTGACACAGAGGAGATCCACATTCCACTGGAGAGCATTTTCCCAGCGGCTTTTAAATTGTTATTGCTTATTTTTTGAGTTGTATGTTCAACCAGTTCCAAATCCACCGTATTCTACTCTTTTCTAGTTTAAATTTCTCTTTCTTTTTCACAGGGAAAGTGTAGATATTTTGCCAAGTGCTTATTAAATTCTACTTAGACGTGATCTGCCACATTTCCCTGATAACCTACAATCCTGTCAAAAAAGGAAATCACATTAGTGCGGTATGATCTGTTCTTGATGGAGTTGGCTCTTTGTGACACCTGCTTTCTTTTCTAGAAGTGCACTAACCATCTCTTTAATGACATAGTCCAGAATTTTGCTAGTAATCAAAATCCAGATCCTGGGACTCTAGTAGGAAGATTCCATTCCCCTCTCGTTTTTGTCGTCTTGACGATTAGTATCTTTCTGATCTCTGTGAGCTCTTGGGGATGGCTTAGGTCAGGAATTCTTAAGCTGGAGTCTGAGAACTTGTCTTTTAAAAAACGTTATTTCAATATAATTGTCTTCCTTCATAATTCCTGATTATTTTATTTTAAGCATTTCAAAACATTCTGAAAAGGTGTCCATGGGCTTTACCAGATTGCCAGAGGGGCCCGTGACAAGAAGAAAGCAAAGCACTCGTGACTTCAAGTCCCTCAGCGGTTGCGTTGGTCAGTTCTTTTGGTGCCCTCGGATGTAACTCATCTTGACTTCCTCTTCTAGGCCCACCTTGGACGTACAGGGGGCAGCTGATTGCTTTATTACGGTCTCCTTACATCTCTTTGAGACCAACCCTCCGTGAGCCGTTTTGTTCCCTCCTTTCTGGAGCCCTACTGTGTTACAGCTCTCATTCTTCTCCACCCCAAAAGACATTTCTGACCACTTTTGACCTTCCAGTACAATGACGAGTAAGCAGCCTGAGCTTATTCTCAATAAGTTCTGCATAGATTTTTTTTTTTGCCCACTTCTTTTTGCAGCAGATGTTGGTGGGTGATCATTTTGAATATTGCAGGGCAAGATGAAGGAATATCCCATAAAATTGTTTCTTGTTGCCTTTGGACATGTGATGAAATTTATTCAGTCCTCCTCAAACCTTCAGTGTATCCTTCCATTTAGTGACAGTTCTTTACATCTCTACTGGTTTCACTGATAGCAAGAATGTCAGTAAACACACACACACACACACACACACACACACACACACACACACACACACACACACAGACAGAATTCAGTTCGGCAATCAAAAAACTAGGATTCTTAGCTCCCTTTGCCCCTTTTCCCATCCCTTAGGCATTGTTTTGTATTTTTATCCATATGGGTTATTGGCCATAGCAGAGCTGTGTTCCCACAGAGCCTCTATGGACTTGAGCGGTCTGCAGAGAGCAGATGTGGGCTGGGCCAGCGCTTTAGCTCTTTAGACTTGATAGGATCTTTCCAGAGCCAGGCTAGCGCTGTTCCCTGATGGGGAGTGGGATTCTGGGGAAGGAAATGAAATATTTGAAAGAAATTAAGAAGTAGCTGTGAACATTTTAAAGCCAGCTACTGATTTACCTGAGTAACTAGGACTAGGGTCCTGCTCTGGTGGCTTATTGTGCTTTGGAAGGGGCCCTGAGTTCTCAGAGACTGCTCCAGCTGATCACAGAGTCTCCTGGGCCCCTCCTGGTCCGGGTTCAGTGTCTTTTGCGGGAAGATGGACCCTGGTAAGAGGGGAGAAGGTCATCTCCAAGGTGCCGACAGCAGCACGCAAAGACCCTCTCCTTAGTCATTGAAGAACGGCTCCATAGTCTGTGTGAGTGGATCCTTGAAATGCTAAGGGAGTGGTCGTTCTCTGCCATAAAGATAGCTTCTCTCGTGGGTTTTGGTATTAAACATATTTAGTTAGGTAAATGCGTAATTAATTGTATTTCTAACAGGGCAAAAAAGATGTGGCCCAAATTTTCAACAACATCCTCAGAAGACAAATTGGTACAAGAACTCCCACCGTTGAATATATCTGCACTCAACAGAGTATTTTGTTCATGTTATTAAAAGGGTATGTACAATGTTACCACTTTTATACTCTCCGTTAAAAAGATTGTCTTGAACAAAAGCAAGGTAGCAGGCGTGGTGAAGATTTAGTGCAGTGTAGGTTTGTCAGAGCAATTTACCTGTGGGTCTTAAGCAAACGTGAGCGTTGTTGAAGTAGAGATTAAAAATATGGAAAAGATCTGTCATACGAACAGACACTTCAAGTGGAATCTTTAATGCTTGACTTTAAAATTCAGAGATACTCCGTCCTGAAAAGGTGCATGATGCTTTGAACACTCGGACTGTCTTGGTAGAGCAGAGTCATCATTTGTTTTAAGTTACACCCTCTGCTTGCACTTTGTAGGGCAAATAAAAGCTATCTTATGAGTAGAGCGTAACTCTCTTTGTCAAAGTAATGAACAAAGTGCCTGTTTATAATGCAGTAGCTTTGATCTTTGCTATGTATACATGTTCACTAATCCACTAAGAGCATTTCCCTGAAATTACCACTGGACGAGAAGACTTTTATAATTGGGTAGCCTAATTAAAAAAAAAAACACAAAACCTGAAACCTGAAAAAAAAATTCCTCTCATCTGTCGTCACTGAACCTAGCTGATAGTCAAGGTTGCCTATCAGTTCTGTACCATAGTTATTTAGAAACCGTGGAGCTGTGGTGTAGTTTGCAGCTGCTTGTTCTTAGACTCATGGTGTTTTCTGAAATTAGTGGGTGCATACATGTACACGTGTTACTGGGAGAACTGGTAACCCCGACAATCCAGCTTGTCCTGTACCCCTCACTTGGCTGCTTCCCAGCAGTGACTCAGTGAGTGCATCCTGCCCACAAGTTCCCACTTGCTTCTTCCTTTTCAGACCTCAGATACTGGGCTGCCTCGTAGGCGGGTGACGCAGAGCTGTGTTCGAGTCCCTTTTACCGTAGCAGAGCAGGATTGGGTGCTGAAACAGACAGCTGTGGAGCTGGGCTCCCCTTAGAGAACTTTCTGAAGTCCGCGTTTGCATTAACAGAGCAAACGTTTCCTTTTGCAGAAACACGTTGATTAGAAAACAAAGGAACACAAGTCAGTTGGGGCCGGCTTGATACTTTGGGTCTGAGCAGCCTCATGGGAGAAGATCATAGGCATACTTTGATGATACAGGGTTAAGTCGTGGGACTTTGTTGTTTCCTTATCAGAGCTGGCGTCATTTCTGTTGCCTTGTGTTACATTAATAGGATTTGTGTGCACTGGGAAATTTTTCTATTGGTATTGCTTTGGATTTGGGGGTGTGGGTTGTAGTTGCCCGCTGGCTGCTTTGGGGTTAGGACAGTGCATGCTTTCCCACCAACAGCTTGTATACCGTGACTGTTTGCCTTTTACTCATCAGATTATGACTTCATTTGAGGGGAGGCAGGCAGCCCCCAAACTAAACCTGCCCAACTTGTCGAACAGGACACTCTATCCTTTGACTCCCTTGCCTGCTGTAAGAAGAGCAGTGCAAGCATGTATTTAATTAACAGGCATGGAGTAAGTGATCCGAAGTGGTCTCTACCCAGTTTTAAGCACTGTGGGAGATTTTTAAATGTTGAAGGCCAGTTCCCTTGCCCTGAGAAGTTTGCGTTCTGGTCAGGGAGGTAAGCACACATGGGGAACAGCTAAAGGAGACATGACCGCCTGTGAGTGCAGTAGGAATTCAGTGGGTCACAATTATCACCTGGGCTAGAAAAAGAGCAGTCTATGCAGGTTTTGTTCGTTTTGGTATCCAAGAAATGTTGCTCAGTTATTTTTCAGTCGTGTTTGACTTTGTGACCCCACTTGAGGTTTTCTTGGCAAAGATGCTGGAGTGGTTTGCTGTATCCTTCTCCAGCCCATTTGACAGATGAGGAAACTGAGGCAAACAGGGTGGAGTGACTTGCCCAGGGTCACTCAGCTAGTAAGTGTCTGAGGCTGGATTTGCACTCATGAAGAGGAATCTTCCTGACTCCAGGCTTGGTACTTTATCCACTGCACCCCCTGAGGCAGGGAGAATCCCAAACTGGTGGAAAAGCACGAACAATGGAAGATGCTGTAATATGCTTACGATGGATGCCTGGAGGACAGGAAGTTAGTAGAGCTGGGTGCTTTAGAGCAGTGAAAAAGAAAATGGGCAGAACCAGGTCTACCTAGTTGATGGAAAACCTCAAACACCAAGCTGAGGAATTTGGGCTGAACTGGTTCGGCCGTGGAAAATTCATTGTAGCTTCTAAAGCATGATAGTGACATTAGAGCAGTATTTGAGGAAGTTGAATGTAGTGGTTTTGTACAGGAGGGATTTCAGGGAGAGACATTAAGAGGTCTTTGCAGTAATCCAGTTAAGAGACATAGAAATATGAACTAGTTAGTATTTTGGCAGTGTGACAAGAGAGCAAAAATGAAACCTACAGACACTCAAAGAACAGTCAAAAGATATTGGCCATGGGTAAAGGGCAGGGCTGACAGAAAGGATTCTAAGATTCTTTGACGCCTCCTGTGTGCAGAGAAGGTGTGAGGGGAGATAGAAATTTTCGATAAGCCAGGGTCTTGCTTTTGTAGGCAGTAGGAGGATATGACACATGCACAAATAATTATGATACGAAAATAATGCATGATAAGTACATCAGAGAGGTGCAAAACATGTTTAGGACTTTTGGGAAGATGGCTGAGTGAGAAGCGGAGTGCCTGTCTCCCCTCTGTCATCTCAGAATAGTGAGAAGGTTACCATAATAGAATAGCAGGCTTCCTGGAGGGGACAGCAAAAACCAATCAAGAGGAACACTTCACCAAAAATCAGCAGAGGCTGAGAGAGAGACCAAACCGAGACTCCAAAACAATGAATAATATTTTTTAAATTATAGGAAAACCTTACGTCAGGGAAAATGGTTCAGCAATCAAAAGATCCCCAGAAATGATGACAACCTTCCGAACTTCAAAAATTGCTTAGAATATGGCTTAGTAACTCAGCAAAGCAATTAAAGGGAGAAATGAGAATGGAAATTGAGGTGGAAATAACCTTCCCCAAAGTCAGAGACAAATAAGAGGAGTAGATCAATTAGAATGCAAATGGTAGAGAATTTCTTTGAATTAATAGATTCTCTACAAAAACCAGATCAACAGATTTGGAACTCAAACACAAGGATGTTAGGAAGAATAACAGTGAAATCAGGAGACAGCCAGATTGGGGGAACACCTGAGCATCTCTGTTATAAAGAGAGCTCTCTGTTGGGAAAGCAGCCAATCCTGGAGAGGACATGCAGTGAGAAAATCTGAGAGCTTTTGGTCTCTTAGAAAAACATGATGAAATAAAAAGCCTGAAAATCGTATTTTAGAAAATCATGTAAGAAAATTACCTGAAAGCCTTGGGAAACTGTGTAAAGTTCAGATAGGTAGAAAAGTCCAGCAGAGACACTGCAGGTCCATCTCACTCAGAAATATTGACCAATTCTAAACGATCAACTTTAAACAGTAGATTTTACAAGCAGCCATGAAGAAAGTCTTCACATGCCAAGAAAAATCAACCAAATTGTGCGAGAGTATTTGCTACTTATGAGAAATAAAAGGACTAATTGGTGTATTTTCCCCCTAAAAGCAGAGAAAAGCAGTTTTTATTCCTTAGTGACATATCCCATAAATATCACTGAAAAATGGATTTTCAATAAAAAGAGAAGAGTGCAAAGCATTCCTGTGGGGGTCGGGGTCGGGGGAGAGACACCAAAGTCAGCAGAGCATTTGACATAAAAACATCTAACGGAAGAGACTTAAAAGGTAATCAGACTCACTTGGCAAGACTTTTGAGTTTTTTTCAAAGATACCTTTTGCATTTATATTACATTAATTTCCAAATACATCCCTCTTCCTCTTCCTTATCCTTGGAACAAAAATTTAGAAAGAAGAAAAGTCATTTCAGTAAACAAGTCTGTCAGCTTTGGCAGCGTTCCACAGTCATGTCTCTACAGTGAAAGGAAGGAGAGGTGCATTTTCCCCATCTCTTCTCTTAGGGCCAAGCTTGGTTGTTACAATTACATAGTGTCTGATTTCAGTTTAGATTGTTGTAGCATTTTCCTGATTCATTATACAGGGAGCAGAGAGTGAAGATTCTTGAATTAGAAGGTAATGAGATTGGTGCTGATCTTCAGAGGACGGAAATGGTGGCAGTTTGAAATATGCATTACTGGAAGGAGGAAAACCAACTGGGAAGTGGTTGCAGTAGTCGAAGCGCAAGGGACTGAGTGGTGATAAGAGTTTAAAATGTGACTCTCGGGGCAGCTAGGTGGTGCAGTGGATAGAGCACCGGCCCTGAAGTCAGGAGGACCTGAGTTCAAATCCGGCCTCAGACCAAACATTTGACACTTACTAGCTGTGTGACCCTGGGCAAGTCACTGAACCCCAATTGCCTAAAAAAAATAAAATATGACTCTGAAGAGCTGTTGATGCCTGTAGTAGAATTATTGAAGTTGGGAAAAAGGACTCCTTGGTTTGAAGAGCAGAGGAGACAGCCACGTTGACATAACCATTAGGCAGTTGGAAAGGACAGTCAATTGTGGGGGAAAGGAGTTCAGTTTTAGACACATTGAATATGCACATGACAATGTGCTGTTGGCTAGAAGTCCAGCTTTGGAGAGTAGATGAGGGTACCAGGGTGGAAAAGAGATCCTGGATACTAAATGTCAGAGGCCTAATTTGAAATCAGGTCTTCTCGACTCCAGGCCCAGCGCTCTATCCACTGTACCACCTAACTGCCCCCAAAAATAGGTAGGAAAGAGAAAAATCCCCAAATCTCAGAGTTGTAAGGATCCTCAAAGGGTCAAATCTACAAGTGTTTATTCAGTGCCTGCCATGTGCCGGGCACTGGAGAAACAAACATGAAATAAAAACAGTCCTTGCCCTCAAGGACCTTACGTTCTAGTGTCTGTTGGATAGACAGTTCAGTTATTCAGTTAATTCAGTCACGTCTGATTCTTCATTACCGTACTGGATCATATGTATGGTCCGTGGGATTTTCTTGGAAAAGATATAGGAATGTTTTGCCATTTCTTTCTCCAGTGGATTAAGGCAAATAGAGGTTACATAGGAATAAGGAAGAAATTGCCTTCCTGATCTCTGGATCAGGGAAGGTAAGTAAAATTTGTTGATAAATGGTCGAAGGATATGGGGGAGCTAGGTGGCGCAGTGGCACTGGGCCTGGAGTCAGGAAGACTCATCTTCCTGAGTTCAAATCTGGCCTCAGATACTTACTAGCTGTGTAATCCTAGCCAAGTCACTTAACCCCATTTGCCTCAGTTTCCTCATTTTAAAACAAACTGGAGAAGGAAATGGCAAACCACTATGGTGTCTTTGTTGAGAAAACCTCAAAAGGAGTCACGAAGAGTCAGACATGACTGAAAAATGACTGAACAACAAAGGATATGAGCAGGTAATTCTCAAAGGGAGACATCCAATCTGTAACCATATGAAAAAATGCCTTAGATCACTAATATTTAGAACAGTGCAAATTAAAACAACTCTGAGGTTCCATCTCACGCCCATCAGATTGGTAAGGATGACTAAAAAGCACAATGACAGATGCTGGAGGGGCTACAGGAAAGCAAGCAGATGAAAGTGCTCTTGTGGCGGTGTTAGACTGGTGCAGCCATTCTGGAAAGCACTTTAGACCTTGGCCCCAAAGTCCCTAAATTGTCCACAGCCCTTAACTCAGTGATCCGACTCTTAGACCTGCACCCTAAAGACAGCTGCCCTGTCCCATCTGATGTTTGTGAAGTTGGCTTGTTTCAGCTCTGGTGGAAGACGTCACATGTATTGCTCTTAGATTTTGCTTTATGATATTCAGCAGCACGTTCTAGTCAGATCTTTCGGGATCCCGACTCTGTCCTCTGGGATGCTGCTTTTCTCTCCTGGCTTTGTGTCAGCTGGGAATTGGATGAATGTGGGATCTGCAGGTCAGGGCCAGGTGCAGATCCCTGAGGCACTCCACTAGAAATCACTCAGGCGCTTCTGAATCCACTTAATTATACTGACGTCTTTCTGTCATTTGCGCACTAGACACAACCAGACCAGCAGGGTGGTATCGAATGTTTCAGTAAAGCCTCAGTACGTTCTGTGGGGCAGCTAGGGGGTGCCATGGTACCCAGAGCGCCGAGTCTGGAAGACTCGTCGTTCTGAGTTCAAATCCAGCCTCAGACACTTCCTAGCTGGGTGGCCCTAGGCAAGTCCCTTCACCCTCTCTGCCTCAGTTTCCTCATCTGTAAGATGAGCAGGAGAAGGAAATGGCAAACTACTCCAGTATCTCTGCCAAGAAAACCCCAAAAGGGGTCCCAAAGAGTCAAACACTAGTGGAAAAGGTACATTCTATACAGACTTGTAGTCAATCTGAATCTGCTTATTTGGATTCTTCTAGGGCAGTTAGGCTCTCTCTTCCTTCCTCATCTTGGCTAGCAGCTTCCTATTAGCCTTTTTTCTTAATCTTTTCCAGCCCAAAGGTCATTCCCCTTGCCAGGGAAAACAGAAGCAAAATGAGAGTGGAGCAGCTCCACCTTCTCTCTGTTGTCATCTCCGGCCCACGAGTAGTAGTCCGAGCTGTATTAAAAAAGAAAAAAAACAAAAAAGCGACACCTTGGCCCTGGGTGTGGAGCTGTGGGCCCAAGCTCAAGAAGAGCTGCACCCGTGTGCAGCTGTGTGAAGCTGGGCAGCTCACTTCACCTCAGTCTTCCTCAGCTTTTTCAGCTGCAAACTGGGGTGAATAATACGCACCTCACAGGGTTGTTGGGAGTGCCCAGTGAGATCATATTTGCACATTGCTTAGCACAGCAACTCACTGGCACCTAGTAGTACCTGATATCGTTCCTTAGCCGTCTTCACCAGATTGAACTCTTCTTGAGATTTAGCATTCCAGATCGGATTCTTAAAGGATACTTCTGTATTCCTCTTCAGTTACCTGCCCACACATCTATCTTCTGTCCACATCGACAAAATTGTGGGTGGTGTTTCCTGTGTGCACTCAGTGTTGTATGGCTCCTGCATGCTGGCTTTACCTTTCAGCCATGCTGGCCTTCTCACTCTTCCTTGAAGCACTCCATCTTCCCTCTCCAATGCCTCCTTCCCTGCCTCTTGCTCCTTAGAATGCCAGGCCTTCTTCACTTGGCTCCCCTCCCCTCCTCCATGAGACCTTTCCCGAGCCCTTGTGCCAGATTTAGAAAGCTCTCCCTTTCCTTCCTCGTTAGGATTCTTTAGCTTGGGGTCTTCAGATTTTCCTTCTGGAAGAGCTTCCCGTGTTTATCCTGCCCGTCGCCTAGCTGATTTGTGAGATAGCCTCATCCCTTTCTTCCCAGGTCCCCAGAGTTCCCAGCCAGCTCCTCCTCGATTGTGAGGGTCAGATTCAGAAGGACAGTTCCCTTTGTCAGTTGCTGCAACTTCTGAAAGATTAAATTATCTTTAAAGCAAGTCGGTAAAGTATTTAGCGGCTGCTTTTGGCCTAAAGGACTCCAGCAGACGTCTGGAGAATTGAAGAGTCCTTGTTGCTGTATCCTGCCCCTGGGCCAGCCTTGTGATCTACATTTCAGCAGTCACCACCTCCCTTTTACATCTGCCCTTGTCTGCATTTACTCCAGTGATCTGCACCAGCCTCTCCTCCTGACTTCCTCATAGAAGTACCCCTCCACCATGCCCTTTTAGCCTGTTCTCTTCTTTTGAGTAAAGTTTCCTTTTTCAGAGCCATCATCCAGTCTCATGGCTCATCCCAGGAAGCTTGTGTTATCTCTGAGGTCTCACTTGCCTCCTCACATAAGGATTTCTGGTTAATCTTAGTTGTAACCCATGCCTTTGTTGTCTAGGAATGGGAGGTCACGGGCTTTATTATCACTGGCTCTCATTGCTTGTGCATTGATTCTCCTTATATATCTTTGCCTTTGTGTGCCTAGGATCGAACATGAGACCCGTCTCGTAAAAGACCTTCTTGGAGATTGCCTCCTATAAATGCTTGTGTATCTCTGGTATCTGGCTTTGGTGGACATACGGACACACGTGCGTGCACAGACACACACACAGACGGGTGGACACGCACATATATATACACACTGACACATGCACACGCCTACACATGCACACATGCAGGTTTTCCTCTTCCTCCTTCTTTTGCTATTTGAAATTCTTTTAAAGGTATTTGATAAGAGTATCAGCAAATAAAAGTTTTTCCCCCTAGCTCTTGTTCATTCCATTCTGGTGAGGAGCCCTTTGCTCTTGTATTTTAAGCTGGCATACACAAAAGTAGAAATTTTATGAAATACATGGCTGGTGGAAGAGCAGCTAAGGGGTGCAGCAGATGCCAGGCCTGGATCAGGAGGGCTGGAGTTCAAATTCGGCCTCAGACACCTACTAGCTGTGTGACCCTGTCTTCTCACCCGGATTGCCTCCAAAAAAAGAAAGAGAGAGAGAGAGACAGACAGACAGACAGACAGAGAGAGAGAGAAAGAAAGAAAGAGAAGAAGGAGAGCTTGGCCAGTCATGTCATACAGTTAAACTGGGGAGAGTTGGGTGAAAGGAAGTGTCACAGAGGATCTGAGATATAAAAAAAATAGACCAGAAGGACCTCGGTGAGGCTTGTGTTGTTTAAGTAGCAGGTGAAGAGGTAGAATTTAGATTGTAAGAGGGTAAGAAAGAAGGGAGTTTTGAGGAAATAGAAATCTTTGTAGCCCATTCATGAAAAGAGTGACAGAAAAGTGAAAGCTTTGTTGATTCTTGGGGAGCCTATGAGAGGGAAGAAATTAAAGACTGGTTTGTCAGATGTTGGAGCCTGTGGAGAGGAAGGCAACAGGCAGTGGTTATGTGGTGGAGGCCGAGATGGGGTCTGCGTCTCCGGATGCCCGCGCCTCTGCCTTGACTCTTCCCGGCGCTGACAAGCAAGGAAGGTTGGGGAGAGCCAGCCGATCGTCGGCCTCAGCAGAAGAGCCGTCTCTTCCCTCAAAGCCTCTTGGGCCACGTAAGAATGGGCTCTGTGGATGGAGGGTGATGCTGAGCGCCTCTTACTGACCGTGCACAAACATTTCTGGTTTTCTCTGTAGTTTTCCCCTTAAAATGCTCTGGTGTGAAGGAAAGCAGTAAAGGTTCCCTCGTTTCAGAGCTCAGCCCTCTCGTAGGTGCTAAGATTGAGGGAATGCTGGAATGCTGGCTGGTTAACCTGTCAGGGTTTCCACAGACTGTAAATTCCCTTGACACAAGATTTTAGAGGATCAGTCAACAAGTGAGTGTAGAGTACTATGTTGCTGACATTATGTTAGGCACTGCTAGATAAAAAAGTGAAACGATTCCTGCCCTCGAGGAGCTTCCGTTCTACTGGGAGGAGGACATGACACATTCACTGAGGAGTCAATGCATAAACATATACAACATAAATACAAGGCAGGGTGGGCCAGCCTTTGCAGAGGGACAGAGAGTATAGCCAGTTGGCCTGAAGCGTAGAGGTGCTTGAGGGGAACTAATGGGGAGTCGGCCTGGAAAGACAGCCTGGAGCCAGACAGCCGGAGGCTTTAGATGCCAGACCGAGGGGTCTGTGTTATATAGACATGGAAAATAAATTAGGGAACTGAGGGGAATAGGAAGGACGCTTTCTTCTCGCACTAGAGTGGAGTCGGGAGGCATGAAGGGAGTTGGGGAGGGCGCGTCAGTTACGGGATCAGCCTGTGTGACAGGTCAGAGATGGGATGTGACATGTGGGGGGGGGGGGCAGGCCAGTTCAGCCAGTTTGATCAGAATGTTGAGTGTATGGGGAGGAGGAAGTCTGGAAAAGGGGGTGAGAGCCAGCTTGTGTGGAGGCTTGAAATGAAAGCCAGGACGTTTCTGTCGGTCAAAAACCACTGAAGATTTTTAAGCAGGCATTACCACGGTCTGCCCTGTTAGCTTTGGCTCCTTGTGTGAGGGATGGATTAGGTACGAGGAGACCAGTCAGGGAGCTCTGGACTAGAATGTTTGCATTGACAATATGATTTTCTCAACAACTTCAAAACAGAGTTCTTGGTTCAGTTTTGGACCTTTTCTGAAAAGTGAAGGCCCCGAATGTAAAACTAACCAAATTGCAGGCTCTATGGTGGTTTGATAAGAAACGCTTCTGTACAAAACGTGCACCACTATCACGTGGCCACTAGGGAGCGCCATAGTGCACAGAATGCCCTGCCTTCATATCTGGCCTCATTCACTACTAGCGTGTGTGACCCTGGGCAAGTCATGTAACTCTGTTGGCCTCAGTTTCCTCATCTGTAAGATGAGCTGGAAAAGGAATTGGCCAGCCACTCCTGTATCTTTGCCAAGAAAACCTCAAATGGTATCACAGAGAGTCAGACATGACTGAACGCCCCCCACACCCCCCTTCATGGTGATGTCATCTGTGTGTGTTTGTTTTTTTTAGAAATTAACAGCACTAAAAACTACCTGGTTAGGTGTTCTAATTTATAAAGGTATAAGTTACCTTAGATTAGTTAACTACCTGGGTGTCCTCAGATAAGTCATTTAGCCTCTCCAGGCCTCAGTGTCCTCGTCTGTAATAACAAATGATAGGGCTGGAGTAGCTAGGTGAGAGACAGCATAGGCCTCTCTGCTCCTTTGAAAGTTAACTGGGGTGTTTAGCTAGGAAATTTCAGAAAGGTGATCTGCCCATAACGTGTCTATTGTGCAGCAGTGTTGGGATTTTTTAAAAAGTATTTGTGTGTATGCTCTTTCTACAGGTACGAATCTCCAGAAATTGCTCTTAATTGTGGAATAATGCTGAGAGAATGCATCAGACATGAACCTCTTGCCAAAATCATTTTGTGGTCAGAGCAGTTTTATGATTTCTTCAGATATGTTGAAATGTCAACATTTGACATAGCTTCAGATGCGTTTGCCACATTCAAGGTAATGTATATGTGCGGGAACTAATCATACACACACGTATGCAGGTGTGTACGTGGGCTCACACACAGAGGGGGAATTTTCAAGGATTCACCTATTGCAGTTGCTGAGGCCCAGTGGCCTGTGCTTCCCTGTGGGTTATCCTGTACATGACTGCCACCTTAGAACACCCAACTGTCCGTTGGGATGGCTGAGCCAGGGAAACAAATACAAGGGATGGTCTGGCTGCATGTTTTTCTATAACTGTTCGCTTCATTCTATCATTTATTTTGTTTAATCCTTATTGTTAGATTTGAAAATAATTCACGTCATATACCTGTCTCACAAGATATATGGGTGAAATTTAGAGTTTGTATTTTTGCATATGTAACTTAATGTATAGGGAACCAAATCTTTACTGTTAATGTTCAGCTTTATTTTACTCTAGTTAAAAGTGACTTCTGTTTCTTATATGAGCTGTTAGTCTTTGAAGAGCTGGGGGGAAATGGGCATACCAGATAGAAGTAGTTTTTAGATTGTACTTGTAGCTTTAAAGGATGCAAAGCTTCCTACTGAAGCATCTGGTTCAGAGAAAAATGAATCTGCCTTTTTTACCCCCCAATGTAAATAGTATTTTATTTTTCCCAATTACATGTAAAGGCAATTTGAACTTGGCTTTAACACTCTCACCCCCAAAAAGGACCTGAAGACCCACGGCTCATTTCCTTTCTCCTTTCCCACTTCCAAAACTTAACACTGAGGAAAAACCATGAACATACAGAGGAAAGTAGTTTTGGAAAAGTTTCGTGGTGAAATCTCTTCAGTAGACACATCCAGAGGCACCTTGAAAGAGACCTCTGATAGTTAAAGGGACAAAGTTTAAAGAAAGGTTCCGTGTAAGCCGTTGGGGGAGTCTGCAAGATCAGGGGCCACTTGTGGTTTCCTGGGGAACGGCAGTAGGCTGAATGCTTCATTTTCAGGTGAAAAGATTTGTTCATTGGAACCACTTCTCCTTATCTTCTGCACAAGCCTGAATGTAACAGGATGCCTGAGGCCACATCCCACTGGGTCCCAAGTGGCAGACTGGGCTGTCCTGAAGGAGACTGTGACATACGTTTGAAGCCACAGGCCAGATGAGGGAATCCTTCATTCCACTTTTCTGGCTCTTGTCGGTGTTAGCTTGCCAGATGATGTTAGTGAGGTTTTTAAAAAAAGAGATTCTAGGGGCAGCTAGGCGGCGCAGTGGATAGAGCACCGGCCCCGAAGTCAGGAAGACCTGAGTTCAAATCCAGCCTCCGACCAAACACTTAACACTTACTAGCTGTGTGACCCTGGGCAAGTCACTTAACCCCAATTGCCTTAAAAAAAAAGAGAGAGATTCTATTTCTGAAATACATAATAAGTAAAAGTGTTTCAGTGTGACACATGTAATTGGAATTAAGTGGAAAAAATAACCTGTTTTTAACCACAGTGCATTAAGACCACTGGTTGTCTCTTTCTGTACCCATCAAGCCCAGCCTGAGCGAGCCCCTGGATCCATAGCTTGGACCTGTGCTGCAGCCCTCTGCTTGCCATATTCAGGGGCTTTGTCCCGTGTTCCTCCTCCCCCATTCCTTTGCTCTTTCTGACTCTGGAAGTTCCTTCCTTTTCTTCTCCTCAGCTCCTTTGAGCTGTTAGATCCTTCCCAAAGATTCCCTTTAAACAAAGTCACTTAACTTGCTATGGGGACTTAAGATTTGCATTTTAGCCATTCGGTTTGGTGGTTAGTGCCATTAGCCAGAGCTGCTAGTGGCTTATGGTTTGTTTGAATTAACTCTTAATACACAGTCCTAAAGTGAAGTTCTCACCACCTGGCTGTGTTTTCAGTCCTTTCAGTCTTACCCTTCCTCTGCCCTTTTCCCCACCCTACACCTGACCATTTCCCCTTTTTAGGTCATGCCCACTGTAATGTTTCAACAGTATGTCAGCTTTGGGGGCTGTTCCTTTCAAATTATGGGTCATTTCATGTCGCTGATGCTAATGTTAAGCCACTGCATTTTCACTTGAATTCTCCCTTAAGTATTAATAACCGAGGCATTTTTAACCTATCAGAATTCTTCATTGGTAGAAGAATGGGCTAGAACTTTAGAATCCTTACATATTTGAGAAAAGCTGTGAAACTCTAATTTCTTTTCTAGGATTTACTTACAAGACACAAGTTGCTGAGTGCCGAATTTTTGGAGCAGCATTATGATAGAGTGAGTCTATATAAGATTATAAAACTGTGCATTATGAGTCTTAATTTCTTCTAGCTACTAGAAATGAAGGATTAAATGTTAAAATTAGATGCTGCATAGAATCATAGAATTTGAATTAGAAGGAACCTTCAAAGTGCTTAAGATTTGGGACTATTGTGTTCATCTCTGAATACCTTCCTTTCTTAGATGAAGAAACTGAGGCGCCCCCCCACCCCCACCCCCGTGTGAAGCTGCCCTTGCTTCTACACCAAAGGAAAAGCCGTGCCGAGAAATGATTTTCATCTCCCTGTTAAACCGCAGATGAAATGGATTTACCTGACGTGCTCCCCCTTTTTGAAAGGGGAAGATAATTAGGGGAAGCCCCCTTCTGTTTATTTGTTAATCAGCGTATCTTTGTGCAAGGGACGATTTGTGAGCTCACTGAGCTCACCGGGGCTCCTCGCCTGGACTGTTGTAACATCGTGTTGTCTCCTCGTTCATCTTCTCTAATGCGTGCTGCCTGATACACGGCTGCCAGAGTGGTTTTTGTAAGTCCCGAGTCTAGCCGTGTTGCGCCCCTTCTCAAAAACCTTGAGTGGTGATTATCTGTTGCTTCTACGTTGTACGGTATAGGCGTCTCGTCTGATGTTGTGGTCTGGCTAGCCACATTTCCTGTTTCTTCCCTCCACGCACACTTCATTGAACTGCTCCCCATTCCTGGAATACGCTCCATGTCGAGCACAGCCCTTGGGCACCGCCTTCTCGGAGGCCTTCCTCATCCCCGAGCTAGCAAGTGCTTTCTTTGCCTGTGTTGAATTTGGTGGAGTACGTGTTGTGTAGTGAGCCCCCCCGGAGGACTCCTGGGTCCCTTGGCACCTAGCACCAGTGCCTCATACGCGGGAAGCCCTCCACACTGGGCTAAGAGGAGCTATCCAAAGGGCATCCCTTTCCATGATTTATGAAGTGCAGGGTGTGTTTGAGGCACTACCTGTTTTACTTTAGGCAAGTCACTTCTGCTCCCAAGGTCTCAGTTTCCTCATCTGTTAAATGAGTGGGTTGGGCTAGTGTTGGTCTGGGGCCCCTTCCAGCTCTAATCTTACTTCTGTCCCAGTCCTAAAGATCAGAATTTGTTGCTTTGGTGTAATGATAAATGCCTCCACCAGAGGGAGGGATTGCCCAATTTTTGGATCTGCTGCTGGCGTCTACTTAAAGATTGTCCCATATTGAACGTTTGCATCTTAAATTGATCTGAAGCTCCTAACTGAAGTCAGAGATTGCCGATCCAGACTTAGAATCAGTCCTAGTTTATTCAGTATTGGGCAGGGCTGCATGCTGGGTGTTTGATTGTCAGGTTTGGGTAGGGATGGTAGAGAAGTGGGAAATAGAAGGGGAAGTGTGTGCCGTGAGTAAAGGCAGACCAGGAGGAGGGAGAAAATCTTGTGCGCTCAGTGTTGAGACAGGCGACTCTTTAGGATTCAGGGGGTAACACTGGGAAATAAAGTTGGCAGGGCAGCATGGGATTCGGTTGATAAATGAGTGAAACAAGCACTGTTTTTATTAAGAGCTAGCTGTGTGCCAGATACTGAGCTAAGGACTGAAGATGCAAAGAAAGGCAAAAAACCAAAACCAAACCAAACCCACAATAGCTTGTAGCCAAATGGGGGAGACAGTGTATATGTGACCAAGTACTTAGGAGATCCCCAAAGAATAGAAGGAACGTCACCTTGGAGGGGCAGGCTCTAGTAGGGAGGGAACCAGAAAGGGTGCAGAAGGCAGCCAAGGATACTAAGGAGGCGGAAGTGAGGATTGGGAGGAGCCTGTGCAGGGCTGTGGAGGCTGGAAATGGAGCACTGTGTATGAGGGACAGCAGACGGACCAGTGTAACTGGATTTGGAGTGACGTGTAAGCAGACAGTATAGGTAGAAAGGATCCAGGCTTCGGAGAGCTGTAGGTGCCAAACAGAGGACTTTGCGTTGATCATGGCGGTGATCGGGCGCCGTGCGGTTTCTGAGTAGGGGCGTGACATGATCCAACCCACACTTAGGAGAATCATTTTCAAAAGTGGAATAGGGAGAGATGGAGGCAGGGGGGCCTGTTAGAAGGATGTGGTCATAGTACTGGTGATGAGGGCTGAGTGAGTAGCAAGAAGGGTCTGTACAGGAGAGAAATTGTGTGGATAGAAAAGACAAGATTTGGCAATTGATTGATTTGGAGGGTAAGGGTGAGGGTGAATGAGGAATTGAGGACAACCCTGAGGTTATGGACCTGGGAGACTAGAAGAATGGTGGTGCTTTCAACAGAAATAGGTAAGTTTGAGGGGCAGCTAGGTGGTACAGTGGATAGCACACCAGCCCCGGAGTCAGGAGGACCTCAGTTCAAATCTGGCCTCAGACACTTGACACTTACTAGCTGTGTGACCCTGGGCAAGTCACTTAACCCCATTGCTTAGCCAAAAAAAAAAAAAAGAAGGAAACAGGTAAGTTTGGAAGAGGAGTTTGTGGGGAGAGCTAATGAGCTGTGTTTGAGATGCCTCGGGGACATCAAGGTCAGATGTCCAGTAGGCAGTTGGTGGTGGAGGACTGGGATAGGTCTGGGAGTCGTTGACCTAGAGATGATCATTGAACCCATGGAGCTGATGAGCTCACCATGTGAGAAGACCCCGAGCAGAGTCCTGGGGTGGGGGTGGTTAGCCATATAGGGGGAGTCTAGGACTAGGTCTTGGCAAGGTGTGATTGCTGGGAGAACAAAGGAGAAAACAACCTGAGAGCAGAGGACAGGACAGAATTGAAGAGACTCCCCAGAGGGTCAGAATTGGTGGCCAGGGCAAGGTGATGGCCTGGGGAAGGTCCTGAGGCCCTGGCAAGGTCCGAAGTCATAGGAGAGAAGGAGTGACCAAAGCCAGTGACCAGAGGAAGGAATCCCATTGTTCATGAACATAGAAGAGCATAGAAGTGCTATGACCATGCCTATCTGCAGCTGAGCCAGAGGCGAGAAGTCATGGGGATTGAGCAGATTGAGGAATGGGTGGATTGGGGTGCTGGAACATTGCTGTATTATATTAAAGTCCTCCAGAGAACAGGCACTGGGGTAGATAGGTTGGTGGAGAAAGCATTTATGAGGGGCTTTTACCTGTAAGGAAGGAGAACATCGTGGTACCAGGACCTGGATTGGGGGATAATTTGGTTAGTGTGAACTCCAAAAGAGGAAACCGATGCTGAATTATGGTGGTAGAGGAAGAGTCTGGAAGGGGCAGCGGTGATCAGGGTGGTCATCCAGTGAGAGAAGGTGTTGCTAGTAGTGGAAAGGGCATTGTCAGGGGAAGCCATTTCTCAGGGAGTGAGAATGGCAAAGGTTGAGATAAGGGCAGGCATCCAGTGGAAGGAGATCTGGGTAGGCATTTGGGGGCTCAGGGTGAGGTCAGTGGGGAGGAGGGATCAGAGAGAGGGGTTGTTTATGGGGATCTGGGAGTTGAGTATCAGTGAAATGATTAGAGGAAAAGATAATGAAGGTATGCTAACCATTGAGGAATGAGTCCAGAGTGGGTGGGAAGAGATCAGACCCCATGACTGTTGAAGGATGTCCTGTGAGGCCCTGGAGCCCCATCTCACAGCAGGCTGGGGCAGAAGACAAGGGGGTTCAGTCTCCTGCCTGCTGCCATACAGGGGCCTGGAGGGTGGGTTAGGAGGCACAAGGTAGCCAGATAGTCGGTTTGAAATTTATGTTACAAGTAACAGTGAGTCATCATAGAGGTTTAAACAGGAGCAGCAGTGTAATGAAATGTCTGTTTCTGGAAGCTATCCATTGAATAGCATAAGGGAGAGTGAACTGAGGGCTGAAGCTAGCCAGGGAGTGGTTATAGTCGTCACCTTGAGGTTTCATGAAGACCTGGCCTGAGAGTGGAGAGGAGTCAGGGTGACTGGGGGAGATCTTTGGAAGGGGTTGATGAAAAGACTCGCTGTCAGAGTGGCCACGGGGGAGGAGCAGCGCGTTTCCAAGGAGGGAAGCCAGAAGATGGAGGTAAGCCCCCAGAGGGCTCGGACCCCTGGGCGAGGAGAGGCCAGGAAGGCTGAGGCCTGGGCCTGGAAAAGGGCTGTGTGTGGCCACTCCTCATGTTTATGGGGCGCTAGGTTTAGTTCATGTCTGATATTCAGGGGGAAACAATCAACGTTTGTTTTCTTCTCTTCTCAGTTCTTCAGTGAATACGAAAAGTTACTTCATTCAGAAAATTATGTAACAAAAAGACAGTCGCTCAAGGTATGGCCGTTGGCTTTACATTATTTCTCTTTTGAGATTTGGGAAGTGGGTAGAATGGGATGGTTAAGAACACAGGCCTTTTCACTGTGCTAATGAAGAGCCTCAGGCCTTACAAACCTGGGAAAGAGGCATCCTTAGTGCTCCAGGGACTCCAGCTGTGCTGACCGGCCAGCTGTTGTCTGCAGGATGCCCTCCCCAGGGCCCAAGCTTCTGCCTGCTCCTGCGAATGGGGACTGGTCATTGCTCAGTGTGGAGAACTTGGTTTGGTGGAGGAAGCTCAGGTAGAAGCTTATGGAGGAGGGTGTTAATAACATTGGGGTTCTTCTTCAGAACTCCTAGAACTTTTCCAATGAAAATGTCGAAATCATTTGAATTTAATTGTGGCCGGCTCTCATTTCTTTAGCAGTTGCCTGGTGGTGACATTCATAATCTAGAACACATTGGAGAACAAGGAAAACTTAGGAAATAGAAAAGTTCTGAGCAGCCAAAGCAGAAATCACAGAGTCTGTCTACGTAGACAGGGCTCCTTAGACCCTTGTCCAGAACTTTAAAAACAAATACAGCTCTAGCAAGCATGATTATCTGGTTTTTCCCAACCAAAACAACTAAAAACAGTAAAGTAGAATTGGTGTGGAGCCATGAGCCTTATTAATTAAATCCGCTAACAGGAGTTTATGAAGCATCTACTATGTGCTAGGGCACCGAGCCAGGTGCTGAAAATACAAAGACAGAGAATAAAACTCAAGTTTTATCTGACAAGATTAAGTTTCTGGGTAAACTATAAAGTCCTGCATTAGGTTTTTTTTTAAAAAAATCAAGCATGTGTACAAGATGGAAGAGGGGAGGATCTGCTTAGCATTTCACTTGGGAGAAAAGAACATGACCTCGTTGGGACCCATGCGTACAGGGCAGCTGCCCCCAAAGGCAGTGCCAGGGGGCATGAATAGGAGTGTAAAGTGATCCAAAGCAGTGCCAAGGACTCATGATGAGAATGATCCCGCCTCCAGAGAAGGACCTGCTGGCGTCCTGAGTGTGGATGGAAGCAGACTGTTTTTCACTTTCTGTATTTTTTTTTTACCCCTCTGGCTCTGTGTCTTCTTTCACAACATGACTAATGTGGAGTTTGTTTTAAAAGGCAGTGGAGGACGCAGAGCCCCGTTCTGGCTCCTGCCTCTGCAAGGCTTGGGAGGGGGCCCCTAAGAGCAGGCTCGGGCCTGTCCCCTGAGGGCCATCCGGTCTTCACATCGGTCCCAGGCCACATTTGTTGACATCAGCAGCTCCGGAAGATGGTCTGCGAAGTGGCAGATGGGTTGTCGTTGGCGTCAGTGCGGGGACTACTGAAGAAGCATCCAGAACAGGGGCTGTTCTGCTCTGAGTCATCAGGGTCACCGCTCCCCCAGGGAGTGAGGGCCTGGGAGGGCAGGGCAGGGGAAGACTAGCTGGAGAGCCAACTTTGACCTTGTTCAGACATTTGAAGGACAGTGTGTGCAAGAGGAAGTGGGTCTACTCTCTGCTCAGTTGGTGCCAAAGTCAAGAACTGGAATCAGGGAGGAAAAGTCAGAGGGAGGCGGAGGGCAGGAAAAGTTTTCTCACCATTCGAGATGCCCAGTAGTAGGAGCCGCCTTTTGAGGTATTCAAGCAGAAACTGAGCAGCCGTCAGGGACGCGGAAGAGAGGATGTCCTCTGGAGAGGAGGGGGCCAGCCCAGACGCTTGCGGGGTCTCCTTCCACTCTCGGGATCTGGTCGTTCACCAGGCATTGAGAAAAGGGGAAACACAGAAGACTGCAGAGGATGAGATCAGCTTTGGAAAGGTTTCCATCATCCTAAGTGATGAAAATCCCCCGACGTGTGGGCTTGTGCAGGGCTAGCTGTTCCCTAGAAAGTGCATTAGCGGGAAAGCTAGGCGGCACAGTGGCCAGAGCACTGGCCCTGAAGTCAGGAGGACCTGAGTTCAAATCTGGCCTCAGACCAAACACTTGACACTTAATAGCTGTGTGACCCTGGGCAAGTCACTTAACCCCGATTGCCTAAAAAATAAAAATTAAAAAAAGAAAAAAGAAAGAAAGTGCATGAGGTGGAGCCAAGCCCTGGGTTTTCAGACAAGTCCAGTGAAGTGTCCTGGGAGCTGATTCTCTGGGGCGCTCTGGCCGGCTCTTCCCGGTCTCACAGCGCTTGTTGTAATCTCTCCTCAGCTTCTCGGGGAGCTCCTGCTGGACAGACACAACTTCACAATTATGACAAAGTACATCAGCAAGCCTGAAAACCTCAAGCTGATGATGAACCTTCTGCGGGACAAGAGCCGCAACATACAGTTTGAGGCCTTCCACGTCTTTAAGGTATTGTCCTGAGACCATCTCCTGGGGCTTCTGCTAATGGGGCTGATCGTATGGTTGTGATGAAAAGGGGGCCTGCACAGGGGGGCGGCAGGGAGCTGGCCAGCTCTTGAGGGCCGCTCCGAGGGCCTGTAAAGTGAGTCTGGTGGGCCAGTGTGCTCCTGGAGACCCCTCCTGCTCTGAGCCAGTCCTGGCACTGTGCCCCGAGCATTCTCGGCAACCTCATTTTGAGGGAAGGGGATTGGCCCCGGGCCTTAGGCCCCGCCCCACAGCAGCCCCTTCTCCCACGTGCAGTGTGTGAGACCAAGACAGGGGGTGGACCCGATTGAAATTCTGATACTAGACAGCCAGTGGAAGGACAGAGACTGTGAGTGTTTGCACTTAGAAGAAAGTTTCCCTTTTTCCCCTCTATAGTAATAATTTGGCAAACCTCCCTGCCGTCAGGAGTCATTTTGTCACCCCAGAATGAGTGGTGCCCATTTTTAATGCTGCTGGTTTTAAGCATCCACATTCATGCCTCTGAGCCAGGAATGAATCTTCATCCATTATGAAAACAGAGTAAGAGTCCACGCTTAAAGCAGTTACTGGAATTCTCTAAAACCTTGAGCGGATCCCACCTACCTCCTGAGCAACAGTCAGCACCTTAGCCTGAGCCTTCGCTGGCCCTCCACACCTTCTCGCCGCTGCCCGCATGCCTCTTTTCAGTGCTAGCCCGCCCTCCCTGCCTCTGCCTGAATGCTGTGACTCCTCCCCTGCCCTTTACAGAGAACACATCCCGTGAGCTTTAGTGGAGGAGAAGGGATTGGGGGGAGGGGGTGCAAACAGGGATTCTCTCCCTGGGATTCAGTGGTGTTTTAGGAGCAGCCATTTCCATATGACCAAATTCCAGATGCCAAAGAAAGCTACTTGCTTGCAAATCGTTTTTTAAAATAGTCGTTAAAGCAGGGCCTTTTCCTGTCAGTGCTTTTGTAAGCCTAGTTCCAGTTTTTGTATCTATCTGAAAGTTAAAAAAAAATACACCAAGAGCTAGAACAGACCTTTGTTCCCCCTGGCCCATAACTCGCACACTGTACCAGTCTGGACTGACCTCTGGAGTTCAGGGTAGGCATGTGTACGTGTGTGCCCTTTTGGGATGAGTTTTGTTTATCTCCAGATATGACTTTCTGGATGTGTTTTCTGTTGGCTTGAGTTTCTTTTTATCCTCCAGCAGGCTAAAGTTTGGTGAAATAAAATAAAGAAAAAGTCATTGGAGTGAGGAGTTCTTCACATAGCTTTTAAAGAATGGTTAGGTTTCCCTTTTTTGTACTTGTATTTGTCACGTGGTGGACAGCTATCACCAGACATTCTCTCAACAGGAATCCCTGTTATAAATGAGCACGTTTCAGAAGCCGGCCTTTGAGCGAGGCTGGGTCCGTTGCAGTCGAGTGAGCTAACATCTCTACTTCTTCTCCCTGCAGGTGTTTGTAGCCAATCCTAACAAAACACAGCCAATCCTAGACATCCTTCTCAAGAACCAAACGAAACTGATTGAGTTTCTCAGCAAGTTTCAGAATGACAGGACCGAGGATGAACAATTTAATGATGAGAAGACCTATTTAGTTAAACAGATCAGGGATTTGAAGAGACCAGCACAGCAAGAAGCTTAATCTCCAGTAAATAAACATCTAAAATATTAAACCCCAAGTCAGCATTTGCTGTTAGATATTCAGCATCAGGCGCTCGTATCGACTCATGAGGAACATTACTGCTAATCTGCTGTTCAGTGAACGGTTTTTCATTTTCCTTTTTTCCTTTTTTTTTTCAGTCCAAGTTGAAAAACATAGCTGCTGCTTTCTTGCACATTAGAGCACCGTGTGGACCTTTTCTTGATCTTTATGTCATTTCAGAATTCAAAGACACTGCTTGTTCGAGGGGTCCTGAGAATGCGAGGTTTCTAAAAGCCAACACAGAGGTTATAGTTCGGTGAAGTGACAGGTTGCATGCTTGCCAATATGATTCAGTCCAATACATTTGCACTTACTTGTTTGAAATCTGAGCACAACATGACCTGTGCACACTTGGCCTCATTAGTATCCGATTATATGCCTTGATTAAAAACAACAACAACAACAACAAAAGAAAACAAAAATGTTCAGTGCTTTATCTGTAATCAAAGGGGAAATGTATCAAAGAGGTGCACTCTGGGGGATAGTTGTCATGCTAATAAGCCGATAGATATATTGCAACTTAGCAGTTTTTCCAAAGTGTGAATGAAGCCTGAGAAAGTTCGTAAGGAAAAATGTATATATGCTTTTCAGTGCTTTCTAGAAAAAAAAATTTTTTTTGACATTTGATTTGATTTTCTTGAGACTTGTCAACTTGGAGATGTTCAAGGGTTTTTGTTCATTTTACTTTTTTGAAGGTATTTTAAGACAGTAGAACTAGCAGTGACATTTCATTTCAACAGTGCTTACAGATTTCTTT
The DNA here is from genome assembly GCF_003287225.1 of Phascolarctos cinereus. Taxonomy (NCBI): domain Eukaryota; kingdom Metazoa; phylum Chordata; class Mammalia; order Diprotodontia; family Phascolarctidae; genus Phascolarctos; species Phascolarctos cinereus. The sequence continues at coordinate 11,433,977 of NW_027555958.1, read as the reverse complement.
TGTATATAACTACTAGACTACTCATTTCTTTAAAATGATTTAATTTGTACAGCAGAAGAATGTTATTGTATTAGTCTGTAACTATTACCTAATATTGAGTTTTTGCAAAAATGAATGCTCCTATGTAATTGAATCTCTCCAATCCCGTGGAAATGCTGATTTCACACTTTCCTGAGTACTTTCTGTGGCATTAAAGGGAAGAACAGCCAAATTCTTTGTACTCCCTTCTCTAACTGGGTGCCATCCATTAGAATAGGCTCACTGGGAATGGGAGCCCGCAAACTGTATTCTAATATTGGCCAGATCTATAAATAAATGGTAAAGATGATGCTCAATTCCTGCTGGTTCTTTGGGTGAGGGGTGGGGGCCCCCATAGAGCATCCCCGTTTCTTTCCTAGTGTCTCCGTGGTCCAGTACAATAGTTGTGGGACTGAAGAATGGAAACCCCAGCTTCTTGTAGACCATGACGAGTTCTTAGTCATGAGACATCCTGCAGGAAAGGTTCCCCACCACCTCCCACCCCATTCCCCACCCCCATTTCCTGTCCCTAGATATTGCAAATTATCCGTATTTACAAAGAACTGATGTTGCATCACTTTTGTTACTGTGAGCGCCACAAAACAACTCCCAGTGGAGTGTAGCTGAGCAGAGCGGTCAGGAATGGTGTGTGTTTTCTTGCCAAGGTTGCCAGGATCACAGCTTGACAGCTTTTGGATCAGAACCTGAGAGTCGAAGCGCTGCCTGGCCACCGCTGATTCAGGACTTAGCGAGTTGTCCATCCTTCGCTAGCCTCTCTTCCTAATGACATTCTTTCTCTGCTGGTAGAATGGGGCTCTCAGTTGGTGTTTTTGTTCATTTTTAGAGCCTTCATGTAAGGAGGCCAGATAAGAGCATGACCCTTAAGAAAAGGGAGTCCAGTTTGGTTCTCTCTAATGGAAATGATGCTCAATATTATAATTGGTCTTTTAAAAGTGATCTTAAACTACTCTGTGCAAAATAATTCACGTTTCCTTTTGGAAATAGGGGAAGTGACTTAACTTCTGGAACAGGGAATTTTCCTTCTTTTGTAGAAAGGCACAAGTGGTCACAAGAATTGTAAGTGTGACCGTTTGTGTTGCCTGGCGCTGTATGACAGATGACGTGGTGTTGGTGCAGATGCCCTGATCACAGTTGAGTGGAACAGAGTTGATTTGCCAAGAGATTTCTCAGAACATCAGAGCTTCCACTTTGGCTGTGTGTACTAGCAGTAAAGCTTTCTGTCCATAGAGCAGAAAAGGGGGAGGGGGGGAGTGTGCGAAATGGAGCCTGGGCTTGGGACTATCCCATTGGGTTCTGCAGGCAGTTGCTGTGGCATTTTTTTCTTTATTTGGGTTTGTTTTGGTGTTTGTTTTTTTTTAACAGAATGTGAAAACATTGAGAGTTAAGAAAAAGGTGTGTTTTAGAGTTCTGATCATTTGACATGTTTGTAGTATGGAAAGCTTGTACTGAAAGTGGTTTCTTCTCAAGTGTTAGGAAGGCTCGCATAGACTAAAGCAGTTATTTCATGGGACTTTTGCCCTTAAAAAAAAAAAGTAGAGATGTATACAATTGTAACTACTGCATATAAAAGCATTTCATTTTGCCCAAGGAAAATGCATTTATATTGGAAAATCTGGCTGGCCCTGTAATTTAAATTGAAATAAAATTTTGAAGAAACAAAATTGTCTGCTTTTGTAATCTGTTTTGAGATACTGGTGTTCATGGATGTGACTGACTTCCATTAAGTGATGTACAAATATCATCTTCTGTAACAAAAAACAGCCAATGTGCACTTCTGAAATGAGACAAACTACATTTCAAAGGAGAGTCTCACAGACTTGTGGCTCTCACCACAAAATGCTGATTTTTTCACTGCGTACTTCTTTCCTACCTATTGTCGTCTGTTTCTCACTCTTCTGGGTCTGATGTAGGCATGTTTGTGCCTATTAATAGTGTCCTTTTGTCCTTTTGGAAGACTGTAATGCATCGTCGTTCACTTTTCAAAGTACAATGTCAGTAAGCAGATTTTTCCCCTGAATAACAGTGCAGAGCTTTCACCTGAGATGGCCAGTGTGACCTAGCAGGAAAGGTGCCAGTGGCTTAAGCCTTGACTCTGTTACTTACTGTATGTGTGACATGATGGCCTCTGTCCGGGTATCTCTAAAGTCCCTCTTAATCTTGAGTCTTCTGGGAACAAAGGCCTTGTTAGAGATGCTTGCTTGTTATAGAAAAACATATTCTGAAGTCAGTGTGAGAATATGCCAAGAAGAACTCCGGACAGGCCCGTGAGAAACGCATTGGTGCCCAGGCCATTCTTCTGCATCCCCAAGAAAGACAAGCAGGTGACCTTTCTGGGAGACGTGCGCAGGAGGAAGTGGAGAAAAGGGGAGGGGACACACCACTTCTACAAAAAAGCTCTTCATCTCAAGACTCAGCACTTGTATTTACAAAGAAGCTCAGTGTACTTTCTCACCTCCTGTTTCTCCAAAAATGACCTGACCACATCAAGTCATCACAATGCTGACTCAACTGTGAATAAAGAATAGAAGGCCTAAGAGTTGGGTTGGAGTAGGTAGGTGCTGCTCCATGGCCTGGCATTTGGGTGCAGCTGGGTTGTCATTTAAGAAGTCTAGTCCTTAGGCAATAGATTTTGGACCCGGAAGGGACCTTAGGAATCATCTGGCCCATGCCCATTGTCTTAGAATACTGAGCCGCCTCAGAGAAGTGGCTTGGCCTCTTGGCATATGGCCAAGAAGTGGCAACCTTGCATTGAAGTTGGAAACCAAGTCACGATACCATGTTCGTGCCCTCCTGGACATTCAAAAACTGCCTTTGGCCTCCGGAAACTCAAATCTTTTCATTTCAAGGAAACTGGGCCCAGTGGAGAGAACCGTGGTGCCGGAGTCAAAGGGCTTGGATTTATTCCCTGGGGCTTCACTCGCCGCCTCTGTCGTCTTTGTCAACCCGACCAAAGCAGCCTATAATTTGTGGGTGGCCGGAGCCCAGCAGAGTGAGCTAGAGGCAAGAGAGTCAGCAGTCTAACGAGTTTAATTTCAAAGGGAGGAAAATGGCTTACAGGCAAGGAGGGAGAATAGACACAAGTGCCAGGGTTCCCCCCCCCCCCCAGTGGGGGAGACCCCTTTAGTAGGGCTGGTCCTTAATTTGCGGCTTGACAAAGAGTCAACCAGTGCAGTGTAGCCGCAGGAGCAACAGTGAGGCACGGTTATCTGGTGACAAAAGTCCACAGCAGGGCTTCCTGTCTGGGCCTGTTGGTGTTTGCCCAAGCTCAGAGATCGTCAGTGCCAGAAAGTGAGTGTGTGGGGCAGCTAGGTGACGCAGTGGATAGAGCACCAGCCCTGGAGTCAGGAGGACTCGAGTTCCAATCCAGCTTCAGATACATACCACTCACTAGCTGTGTGACTCTGGGCAAGTCACTTCACCCCGATTGCTTCACCAAAAAACAAAAAACAGAAGGTGAGCACAAAGGATTGTTGTTATGGCAAGCTCAGGACACAGCCTGCTTGCTGGGCCATAGCTCTGGAAAGCAGAGTGTCTCCTAACAGTACCTTGACATCTTCAATGTCAGATTTAAATGACATCTGAGGACCTTTTCAGCTTCCATTTCTGTAGTTTTTACACAACATTTTTACTGTTATCTTATTTTGATACAAATAGAAATTGATTTGAAGACCATATGAAAATACCTGCACTGACTCAGGGTAAATATAATTAAAAATAGCCTCCTTGTTCAGGCCTTAATACCTCCTACCCACCTATTAGATAATTGTCTCCTCCTGGTTTTTGTGAGAAATGTTTGGAAATTGGTTTTTGCGTTAACTTAACTGTTTCTCCCCACAGGTTTGGGCCCATTTACACTTGCACAAGATGCCTGTCTGCACTGGTGGGGTTTGCAGTTCAGAGGAGAATTTTCCACTGTGTAAGATATTTTCTGGAGTCGTATTTTTTGGTTTTCCTTTTTTTGTTCTTGTTGTTTTAGTCTGTGAACACATGAGGATATGTCTTCTATGAAATAATAATTAGCATGCAGACATAACCACTTCATGTACTTGTAGCATGATAGAGCTCATAGAAGCTTGTAGAGATGCTTCTCTCTGATTCCCAGAAATGCAGAATCAGATGCTTTCCTGATGACAAGCGGGAGTGTTGGTTGCAGCACTGGTCACACCTGACTTTGGGTTTGCCCCAGTTTTATCTCACTTCCCTTAATGGGTGAAGATTAGAACTTTGCCTGTGCTTCAGGAGAGGAGGGTCCCCGCCGCTGATCCCACGCAGGTGTTTGTGGAGCTTTTGAGGTGTGCAGGCCACTCCCAGTTTTCCAGGGGGAAGCTGCAGAGGTAGCTGATCCTCAGTGGATGAGTAACTAAAAGATCACTGCCCCCAAGTCCTGGTCTCTGGAAGATAATTCCTGAAATTGTTTTGCTCCGCTAGCATGGATTCAGTTTCCCTGAATACGTAGTCAGCTGCCTGTGAACTACCGAGCGATCGTGGATGTGATGGAGCTGAAAGGGCTTGTCTTGGTCAGCATGTGTGAGGCTCCCCTGGTCTTTTATGTAGTAGATGATGAAGGTATCACAATCATAGGCTAGGGGTTTCTTCCAGACCTGCACGTTGTGGAGCAGGTGGGAGACGCTGCCTCCTCGTGCGGGCCTCGAGAGGACCAGTGACCCGCCTGTCGTCCGTCACCCAGAATCAAGGGCTCTTTTCACCACAACCACCTTTCGGAGCTCGGCGGTGCTGCCTGTGGTCGTCTCCGAGGCGTGCCCGCTTGATAGCTGTTCAGCCAATAATTTGTTCCGCCAAAGCACCTCGTTGAGACCACTTTTGGTGTTGGGATTAGTTTGAGAAATTAGCCAAGTAGGCAAGTCTAATTTAAATGTTCAGATCAGATGAAGCTTAAGAAATAAACACGATGGAAATACTTGTTCTGTTATTTTTTAATCTTTCACTTAGTAGAAATTTATTTTCTCTCTCCCTCATCCGCTCTTCCCTTATTGAAGAGAAAAACAAATCTTCATAATGAATATGCATCACCGAGCAAAATGTCTTCTTGCATTGACTCCGTCTAGGAACGTGTATCTCATTATACGTCTTGAGTCCCCTCCCCCCGCCTTGGTCAGGAGATGATGGTGGTAGGCTTCATGAGAGGAGGGTGAGTGTGCCAGGCGGGGGAGACAGCCAGAGAGAGCAGCGGGAGCTGGGAGATGGGCTGGAGTGGGGGGGGCTTGTTCCTGATGTCCCTGACCCAAGGATACGGGGTGGGGCTCGGAGAAAGGAGGAGGGGCTGTGTTCTGAAGGGCTTTGAATGCCAAACCCGCACTTTGATCCTGGAGGCCACAGGGGGTCACTGCAGCTTACTGAGTAGGGGGTGACATGGTCAGACTTGTTTTTTAGGAAAATCGCTTTGGTGGCTGGATAGAGGGTGGGCTGGAGTGGGGGGGAACAAGGCAGGAGGACCCCCTAGCAGCTGTTGTAATAGTCCAGGTGTGAGGTGAGAAGGGTCTGCCCCAGGGTGCTTAATGCATGTTGGTTGAGAATGTGAACTTCTCAAAAACCAAGGGCTGTCTACACTTGATTTTTGGTTTTGCATCTCCAGTACCTTGCATGATGCTTAGAACACTGGTTTCTTAATAAATCTTGTTGACTGACCTTGTTCCGCTCCCACGTTTTGTGTGTGTGGAAGCCGAGCCCCAGAGAGGTTAAGACACCGCCCCCTTGGTCCCCCGCTCTTCAGTGGCAGAGCAGCTGTTCCCTTTCTGTGGCACCACGCGTGGCTCTCACAGGCTCTGTTAACTTAGGTAACTCCCTTCCCCTGTCTGGGCCTCAGTTTCCTTGACCGTAGAATGAGTGGGATTGAGCGAGACCATCTCCAAGGGTTCTTTCGGCTCAGTTTTGTCGTTCTCTGAACCTATTCTTTGTCATAGGCTCTGTACAGTGAGCTTTTATGTTTTCTTCTGGGTAAAACTGCCGGGTCTTTTGCAAGCACTGTATTATTATGAGAGAGACAGCTTTTCTCTTTCTCATAAGTAAAACTTTTTGAATCCAAAGACCATGCTCTAACCTAGAAAAAAGTGAGTTTATCCTTTGAAGACTCAGGAGGCAGAATGGGTGTGACTTGGGCTTCCAAGAAGCCGTCGTCCTCCATTCATTTGGGATTTTGTAGTGAGTGAGCAGGATGGTCCATCCTGGGTTGGAGGCAAGAGGAGAGGAGATGATGGAGTCCTGTGGAGGCAGTTCCCCTGGCCCTGGGTAGGATGTTAGGAAGGAACAGATGGAGAGCTGTGGTTTTGAAATCCTTTCTTGTGACCCACTTTCATCTTCTGCAGCTTTTGTTGGGATCACATTCGCCTGTGCTCCTGGCAGCAAAGTTCAGATGGGATCTGAGGTTTTGCCAAAGAAAGCTGGGCCCAGAGGAGCTGGGCAGGAACGGGTGAGGCTAGTGTCCCCAGGGCGGCCATTAGATGTTCTTGTCCTGTCCTTGATCTGGATGAGAGGGCGTCTGTTGACCAGTCCCCAGGACTTATGGTGATATCCCACACCCACAGTCCTTTAAATCCCCAATGAAAGGCAAGGCCACTTCATCCCTTCTCCAGGGCTAAGACTGGTCATTACGGTCACACACCCACCTTCCTTTGATTCACAATGCTGTCACCAGAGCGTGCTATTCTTCTGGCTCTGCTTACCTTTGCCCTACACCTGCCCACACTCGTCATCTTGTGATTCCTCGTATATCCTTTCTTATGTCACAGTTCCATGCCACTGCCTGCTCATACCACAATATGTTTAGCCATGCCCCAACCTCCTGCCAATCCTTCCTATACTTGACCCACTGATCAGAGAATGTTAAAAGCTAGAGGCAGCCCTTAGTGGCCATGCGGTTACCCTCTCAAATGAAGTATGAATCCTTACTGCAACGTTCCTGACCAAGCTTTGAGGAGACAGGATGGTGCAGTGGATTGAGGCCTGGATTTGGAATCCAAGGACATGGGTTCAAATCCTGGCTCAGGTACTTACCAGCTGTTTGGCCTCAAGCAAATCACTTCACCTCCTGGCCACAGTTTCCTCATCTATAAAAATGAGCGAGTGGGACGATGAGACCTCCTTTCTCTAAATCGGTGATCCTGACACCCTTTCCCCTCAAGTCCCCAAACTGGGCTTTCCGTCTTCCCATTTCCTTAATTCCAAAGAGTGACCGCCTCATCATGGACAGGGTAACCTTTAAGGTCAACCCAATTGGAGCAGTTGATAGACGGCCCTGTTGGTATGGCTTAGATGAGTCAGCGGTAGCGTTTCCCCCTTAACAGAACATCAGCTACTCACAGTAGGCATATAGTAAGTGATGATTGAGTGGACAAATTCTGGGCAGAGTTTGGGTGCTGTGTGACCATCTGGGGTATGTTCTCCAGTAACCAAGGAACGCCAGTCATCTAGGGAAAGAGGGGACCTGTTCACAAAAGGCAGTAGCGCCCAACTCCCGCAAACCCCAAATTAATTTGATTTCTTTTTCTCTTCCCATATTCCAGTTTTAGGGAAAAGAGCAGAAAGTGGCCAGTGCCCGGCCTGGTGCCAAGATTTCATTTAAAAAATCCATAGCCTCCCAATGGGAGAACATTTGAGGGTCATGCAGGTGGGAGACCTTGATTCAGATCCTGGCCTTGACACTTATTAGTTATGTGCTTGCCATCAGCAAGTCACTTTACCTGACCTAGTCTCCTTGTCTATAAAATGGGGATAATAACAGCATTTACCTTGCATTGTTTGAAGAATCCAGCTGTTTTGCAGACACTAAAGTACCTTGTAAGGGGGGGGGTGGTTTTATTTCTCCTCCTGCCAAGATTACAACTCACCCACACCTTCTCATTTTGGGTGGCCTTGGTTGGTGCCTGTCCCCACACCTGCCCTTTGGCAGGACCAAGCTGACACCCTGAGACCTTCCTCTGGCTCTTGATGCATCCCCAGTCCCAGTTCAGCCCTCCGGCCAGCCACAGCTCCTTGATGATGTCACACGTGCGCCATCTTGCTTGCCACGTGTCCATTGGTGATAGGCCACGGACTAGGAAGGGCAGGGCTGGGAGCACTGGACATGGAGGAAGACCTGAGTTTGAGGCCTAGCTGTAAATCAGCTTCCTGCTTGATGGTGGTGAAGAGCTTCAGTGGCTCCCAGTGCCCCCAGGGTGAACTACACGCTCCTTGGTTGGGCGTTTAAAGGCCTTCATGCTGTGGCCCAGTCAGTCCTTCCCAGCCTTGTTTCTTGTCAGTCCCCCGCCCTCACTCTCCATACCAACAAACGTAGCCCCATTCCCTCTTTTCCCTCCCCAGTGCCTTTGTGCTCTCCGTTGCCTGTGCCTCTCGCGTGCTCGCCCTCACCTCCACATCTTAGAATGCACAGCATCCTCCAGCTCTAAGACGCCACCTGCCCAGTGCAGTCCTTTTTTATTTTTTTTATTTTATTTTTTTTTGTTTTTAGGCAATTGGGGTTAAGTGACTTGCCCAGGGTCACACAGCTAGTATGTGTTAAGTGTTTGGTCTGAGGCCGGATTTGAACTCAGGTCCTACTGACTTCAGGGCCGGTGCTCTATCCATTGTGCCACCTAGCTGTTCCCCCCCCAGTGCAGTCCTTTTTTAAATCTCCCTGTCGTTAGTGCCCCCTCCCCTCCAGCTGCCCATGCTCGTGTCGCTTTGTATTTATTTTGTTCACATTTTAATGGAATAGAGGACTGTCAGGCATTCCTCATGTGAAGACCAGAGCTGGGTAGGAAATCGGACGTACGAATGCAAAAATCAAGAGAAAACTAGAAAGGTTCATGTATTCAGGCAGTTAAAGGGACTCTATGATGATAATGTTGGGCTAACATCCTTTTTTTTTCCTATTAAACATATTTTCACATCAGTGATGTTGTAAGTAAAAATTAAAACCAATAGGAGGAACCATCAGAGAGAGGAAACAAAACTCAACAGAAGAGGAAAAAAAAAGATAGTGATTCAACTTCAGTAATTCTTTCTTTGGATGTGGACAGCATTTTCCATCCCGAGGCTTCTGGAGGTGTCTTAGATCCTTGTATTGCTGGGAAGGGTTAAGTTTATCAATATTAGTCATCGCGCAGCAGGGCTGTTGGTGTGTACAACGTTCTCTTGGTTCTGATCACTTCAATCATCATTAGTTCATTCAAGTCTTTCCAGGTTTTTCTGAAGTCCGCCTGCTCATCATTTCTTACAGCACAATAGCATTCCATTACATTCATATACCACACCTTGCTCAGCCATTCCCCAATGGATGGGCATCCTCTCAATTTCCAATTCTTTGCCACCACAAAAAGAGCTGCTATGAATATCTTTGTACATGTGGGTCCTTTTCCCATTTGTTCGATCTGTTTGGGACATAGCCCTAGACGTGATATTGCTGGATCAAAGGGTATGCACATTTTTGTAGCCCTATGGGCATAGTTCCAAATTGTTCTCCAGAATGGTTGAATCATTTCACAACTCCACCAACAATGCATTAGTGTTCCAATTTTTGCACATCTTCTCCAACATTTCTCATTTTCCTATTTTGTCATGTTGGCCAATCTGATAGGTGTGATGTGGTACCTCAGAGTTGTTTTGATTTGCATTTCTCTAATCAATAGTGATTTAGAGCATTTTTTCATATGACCATAGATGGCTTTAATTTCTTCATCTGAGAACTGTCTGTTCATATCCTTTGACCATTTATCAGTTGGGGAATGGCTTGTGTTCTTATAAATTTGACTTAATTCTCTATGTATTTTAGAAATGAGGTTGGGCTAACATTCTAATAGAGAGCCAGGGCACTTGGGGAGCTAAGTAAGACAACAGAGTTGGGGGCAGGGGGTGAATTGGCTCAGTTCTGAGGGTCTGGAGAGCAGAGAGAAAAGGGGAGGGAAAGGAGGAACATTCACCTTCACCGGAGGGAAGAAAGGAGAAAAGCAATGGGCAAAGGACTTGCTATTTCTCACAATTGGAGCATGTGAGAATATCATATAAATATGGGCGAGGCATAAGAAAGCATCAGATGAACCTTATTCTTTTTTTCTATTTAATAATATTTTATTTTTTCCAATTACATGTAAAGAGAGTTTTCAGCTTTCACTTTTTTGTTGTTGTTTTTTAGGCAGTTGGGGTTAAGTGACTTGCCCAGGGTCACACAGCTAGTAAGTGTCAAGTGTTTGGTCTGAGGCCGGATTTGAACTCAGGTCCTCATGACTTCAGGGCTGGTGCTCTATCCACAGCTGACCTCAGCATTCACTTTTATAAGATTTTGAATTCCAAATTTTTTTCTCCTTCCCCCCCTCCCCAAAACAACATGCAATCTGATGTAGGCTATACATGTATAATTATATTAAACATATTTCCACATTAGTCATGTTGTGAAAGAAGAATCAGAACAAAAAGGAAAAAACCATGAGAAAGAAAAAACAAAGAAAGTGAAAATAGTCAGCTTCTATCTGCATTCAGACTCCGTAGCTCTTTCTTTGGATGTGGATAGCATTTTCCATCATGAATCCCTTGGAATTGTCTTAGATCATTGCATTGCTGAAAAGAGCTAAGTCTGTCAAAGTTGGTCATTGTACAATGTTGCTCTTACTGTGTACAGCATTCTCCTGGTTCTGCTTTCTTTGCTCACCATCAGTTCATGGAAGTCTAGATTCTTCTGAAATCTGCATGGACCTAAGTCTTATCTGAAATAGGCAAAGAAACACTGAACACATATGGCTTCATGCCGAAGTACCTCACCCTCAGCAGGAAAACAGATGGGGTTAGGGAGGGAGAGAGGCATTAAGAGGGTTGATGAAGTGCTGTTTGTTACAGGGGATAGAAAGGGGAGGGTACTGAGAAAAACTGTGGTGGCGCAAAAACCGAGAGTTCAATCAAAGCTTATTTTTAAAAATAGTAATGCCAGAAAGGGACTAGGCGGAAGCAAAACAAGCTTCCTGATCCTCGGAGGGTGAGAAGAAGAAAAGAAAACTCGGAGAACTGGAAACCAAGGAAGGAATGCCCATCAGCCGGGCTGCGGCCAAGCCGATTGCGGCATCTGCACGTAATGGAATATTACTGAGCCTCAAGAGGTTGCGAAAAGAAGATTTCAGACGGTCTTGGGAAGCGGGAACCAATGCAGAATGAACCGGGAACATGTTATACGATGACAATGTGCAATGACAAAGCAAAGCAGTGAAAGTAATCACCACCCGTGTCTTCCTAGCATAAAGCACGTTGCCCCGTCTCCTTACTCAAGTGGCAGAGAAACTCTGGACCTGCTGCTGGGGGGGGGGGGGGTTTGTTTAGCTTAACTGTGCTTACTTACTACAAGGGTCTTTTCTCTCTCTTTTTTTGTTGGACTTGGTGTAGGTCTAAGGAAGAGATGGATGGAGTTAGCAGTGGTGATGCTTTAAAAAAAAAAAGCCCTTGAAGCATTTTTGAAATACACAGAGCAAACAAAAGGATGTCCAGAAGGAAACAGACAGCCAGGATAAACTTGAAAGGAGTGTGCAGGCCGGCCAGCTTACCACTGCCCTTCCTTAATGATGACCCCAGAATTCAGCATGATACTCTAGATGGAATCTGATTAGAACAGAGTCTACAAAAACTCTTGAGTATGTTCTCAGATGAGCTCTAGTCATGTGCTGGCGTGTGTCAGACTCAGGGTTTGATCTCCATTCAAATTCACTGGACTCTTTTGAGGCTCAGAGGCATGGTGGATATAGAGAACTGTGCAAACTTGAAGTCGCCACGTAAGCTGATAGGATTTTAAGGCGCTCTACAGCCCACAAAGCACTTCCTGTGTATAATCTCCTTTGACCACAACAACCCTGTCTGAAGGGGTGTCCAGGTGAGGTCTGGTGAACCTCTGTGTTAGGACAATCCACCAGTGACCTGCATGCTGAACTGTAAGGCCCACTGGCTCCTTGTTGGCGGGTACCATCTTCCTTGGGGCTGGGAGAGCAGAGCAGGGGCCCCATTCATCATGCCTTTGGTAGATGGCTCAGGAGGCATTCCGTAACATCCCTCCCCCTTTGAGATCTTACAGATGGATCCTTTTGGGGCCTCCAACAAAGCTTTCCTCTCTGGGTTTGGTCAGGTCTCTGGGCCTGACCCAGAGAAAGTCAAGCGTGAGGGTCAGGAGCCTGTAGAAGCTGTAGGTGGAGTGTGTCAGCTCTCCTCAAGCATTTAAAGAAAGAACTGTCACAAGAAAGAGGTATTGGCCCCAGAGGGGCAGAACGACAGTATGGAAGATTGTCGGCAGCCGAAAAGTCAGACGTGTGAGAAAGAACCCTTTGATGACGTGAGCTGTCCCAAGGAGAACAGGTTTCCCAAAGGGAGACAGCGGGCTCCTCTTCACTGGAAGCTGAAGGACCTTATTGGTCTATTTTAAAAGTCCACGTTTTTCATAGAACCACGTATTTTACAGGGGAAGAAACTGAGGCAGCCCATAAAAGGGGAATACCTCGCCCAACGTCACCCACATAATGGGTGGCAGAACCGGCACCTTCAATCCCAATTCAAGCCCTCTTTCCGTTGGATTGCTCTCCATCCAATTTAACATAAGTACACTTGTGATGTGTCATCTCCAAAAATCAAAAATTTCAGGGACTCCAAGAAAGATACATGGCTATTATGGAGGTGAGGATGGTGAAAGTGAAAACAAAAAGAAAGAAAAAGCATTGGTGAAACGAAACATGCGAAAGGGGACAGAGACAAGCAGGCCAGTGTTGCAATGGTGGCGTTAAATACTTGTGAAAACCAAGTTGTGTGAAATCCGTGATGTCTGCAGAAAGCCCTTTGCTGTTTATTTAAGGAAATGTATTCCTATGTTCATTTTTGTTGATTTTTTTTAAGTTAGAGTGTGTCTCTAAAAATAAAATGAGCCAGAAAGGAACCTTTGAGAAAGCTGCATGGTGGGGAGAAGCTGGCTGTGACCTACCAGTGACCATGAGTCTTACAAGAAGTGCTGCACAAGTTATCAAACTCATACATCAACTCTCAGGCATTTATTAAGTCTCTACTGTATATCCTCAAGGCAAAGCCCAGTGCCTGGTATAGAGTAAGTGCAGCATAAATGCTCATTGAATGAATGTGGAATGAACGTATGAATGTCTACACAGATTAGTAAGTAGAAGAAAATTTGAGGAGGAAGACAACATTAACAAGCCTTGGGATTGACAAAAACTCCTGATGAAAGATGGGACTAGATCTGAGCCTTGAAGAAGTTAGGAATGGCAAGAGGCCAAGGTGATCAAGGAGTGCATTGCAGGCATGAGGAACAGGCTTCGTGGAGGCATGGCAGCAAGAGGTGGATTTCCGCAATGGGGATGGGCTGGTGGTCAGTGTGGATGAAATAGGAAATAGGAAGTAAGCCTGGAAAGGCAGGAAGTTGGACATTGCAGGGTATTACATGTCCCACCAAGGAGGCAAGAGGGAGCCACTGAATGCTTTGGAGCCTGGAAAGTGCCCTGGGGTGGCAGCTGCGTGGAGGGAGATTTGGGGAGAGGAGAGACAACAGGAGTCCAGTGAGTGTGAATGACCAAAAAAAGGATGTGGGAGTGACAGATGGTCAGCTCAAAGGCTTCCCACAGGAAAATCCCATCTGGAGGCCTAGGTCAGCTATGGTGGATTTATGGAAAGACTGGGACAAGAAACAGGATGAGAATGTGCACCTGTGTTGCAATCTGTGCTAGCGTACCTACCCTGAGATCCACAGAACTGCCAAAGAAAGCAACTGTTGTTCAGATAAGTTTTACTGTTGTATTTTTTTCCCCCTTAACATCCCAGTCACTTCTAGAGATCTTCCTTGACTCTCACCCAGGAGTGGGAGTAGAGGAGCCTCTTGTAATGAAGAATGGTTAAGCCACCATGGAAGAAAGCAGAGGACCTCTGTCATACTGCCCGGCTCACTTCTCGTCTCTGAGCCTTGGTTTCTTGCTCCAAAAAATGGGCTGGATGACCTCTGGCGTTTCCTCCAGCCCTCCATCTGTGATCTGTGAATCAGTTGGGGAAAGGGAGGAGTATTATAATAGGCAAATAATATTGAAAAGCTTTAGGAAAATGGCTTTGACCTTGCGAACCTTCTGGTACAGTCTCAGAGTCCTCCCAGGGTTCAAAGGACACACTTTGAGAATTTCCAAGTAACTCTGTAATGTCTGGATTTGGATGAAGGTCAGTCCAGGGTGCTCCTTACTCAAAGAGACAGCAAGGTGACCCATTGGACAAAACACTGAGTGAGGAAGATGTGTGACCCTGGCTGAGTCACCAAACCTCTGTGTGTCTCTACAAAATGAGAACTTCAAGTCTGTTATTAGGATCAAATGAAAAAGTAGATGGGCATTTGTATGCCGTAAAGGCCCATGTAGATGTTAGTATTCCTATAGTCATTACTGTGAGGTCCTTTGTAAAATATTCGGGTCCAAAGTACACTTAGGCAAAGCAAAAGTCTCTTTGGGTTGTTTTCTCTCTGACCCTTGGGAAAAAACTATCCCTGGGCACAGCACATTTGGCGCACTCCACACTTGGCCGTCTGACCTTTGGTTTATGCCGTAACGACAGGGGGAGCCAGGAAGAGACGTGAGGAAAACGGCTGGGCTCTGACTTTATGGGGCCAGGTGGCGAGGGCCTGGGGAGCCCAGGTGGCCTTCCTCTGCCAGCTTCCCTCCATACCCCGCCAGATTCGGTCAATTCTCCAGTTCTCATCAAAATTACTTCCCCTGTGGCATTGCATGGTTTTTCTGCTTCTCTTTGTCTTTTTCTTTTTTTCCTCTAAAAGGATATTCTTTGTTATGTTGGTATGGCTCTCTGAGAGGGAGAAGGGGAAAGATACTGGGAGAAATTTAGAAGATAGGAAACAAACAAAAAAAATCATTAAAAATTTATTGGTTTTTTTTTAAACTACTTTCTCTAGTTTCCCTGAGTTCCCCACCAACCAGATTTCTGGCCAAAAGGTGAGAAATAAAAAATAATTTGCCTGGATCTCCCCTGTGCCTTTATCCTGCTCTATCTGGAATCATACCCACCCATTAGAGGCATTGTCTTATAGCAGGTAGAGTTCTGCACCTGTTGTCCAAAAGACCAGTCCATTAATCTTGCCTTAGATACTAGATACTCAGATACTAGTGAGTCACTTGACTTTTCTTACCATCAAACAAGATGAACCTGTCGCCCACTTCTGCCCTTCCTCTGTGCTCAGGCAGAATGTCAGTCTGTCCCTGATTGGAGGGAACAGGAGAAAACCACTTGTGCCCTTTCCATTCCCTTCATATTCTCCTCTCTTCTCTTATAACTGGGGCCAGATCGAAAAAACTGCTGTGGGAAGAGAAGGGAAGAGCATAAGCATTTATTAAGCACCTACTGCATGCCAGGCATTGTGCTAAGCGCTTTTACAAGTATCTCACCTGATAATATTCCAGAAGAGTCAAGAAAGCATTTAGAAACACTAGCTGGGCCTGTTTCCCTACCTGTAAAATGAGGGGCTTGGAGTAAATCACTTCTGAGGCCCCTTCCAGCTCAAACACTTTGACCTTGCCCATCTCCCGTCTCCGATTTTCCTGTTGGACTCTGACTCGTCACAGTGTTACCATCATGCCCTGCTCTGCGTTCCTTCGTACCCTGCCCCTCCCCCACCACACCCTGCCTTATGTCATTACCACCCTCCTCCCAGTGAAGCTCCTGGGGGCAGACACTCTTTGTGCTTTCTTTTTGTATCATTGATTGATTATACTAAGGGCAGCAGCTCTGCTTATTTATACTTGTATTTCATAGAGCGAGGGTGCTTAACCTGGGGGTCCCTGAACTTTAAAAAAACAAAAACAACCTAGGGCCAGCTAGGTGACGCAGTGGATAAAGCTCCTTGGAGTCAGGAAGACCTGAGTTCAAAAATCTGACCTCAGACACTTGACGCTTACTAGCTGTGTGACCTTGGGCAAGTCACTTAACCCCGATTGCCACACCCCAAAACCCCCCAAAAACCTGATCACTGTACTCCAATGTCACTGGCTTCTTTCAAAATCCTATGCGTCTATGCTTCCGCCTCTTTTTTGTATCCCTAAGCACTTGGCACGTTGCCTGGCACATAGTAGGTGCTTAATAAATGTTTATTGACTGATTGGCTATGCATTTAGAAACATGATTCTGGAAAGACACTGGATTTCACCAGACTGCAGAAGGGGACAGAAAACCACAGACATAACAAGGCTTCAGGTCTTCTGTTTAGAGCCTCATTGGAGTGCCTTGCACACAGTAAGCACTTAATAAGTGTCTACTGAATGAGTGCTGAGCTGAGGTGACAGATACCTCCCATGGCCATCTGCAGGAGGGGCAGGGACCTTAACATCTTTCCTGATTCTCAGATTCAGACTTCATTTTGCTGAGTTGGGATGCTTTCCTCGAGCAGAACCTGAAGAATGGGGGTTGTAGCCACAGTTACAAATAACAAAAATGCATGGGCTCCAGGTAATTTTCCCACTTGGAGGCCTTATGGAGGATTTATGGAAAGACGGGGACACTGAATATTCTGTCGGATGACTTGTTTCCTTCTCCTTCCCCCCTTTTTTATTCTTTGGTGCCAGGGACGGCTCACTGGGTAATAGGAGAGGGACAGATACAATTGGAAATGAAAGTGATATAAAAACCAAAGATTTGAATGAATTCTTTAATCCAATCATTAAGCCTGAAGATGGCCCCAAAGGGCAGAACTCATCTGTTGAATGAGCTGGAGGACATGGCAAACCACTCTAGTATCTTTTCCATGAAGACCCTAGGTGGGGCTATGAAGAGCTGGATGTGACTGAACACCAGCAATTATTCCAATTCTAAACAAAGGCCTGGCCCTGTCATCTCATCAGGGTCACTGGGGGAGCTTGCCCTCTTTAGTAACCAAGCATCCTTCAGGGATCTCCGATAGCCCCATTTGGATTCCTCTCTCCATTGACAATGGCAATGCCTCTCTGAGATTCGTTTCCCTGGGGCCCAGCTGTGGGTGAGTCTCCGACTTCAGCTCAGCAAGGCCTTGGTGGGACCTTTCAGAGCTTAAGCTCTGTTTGCTCAGATTTGGAGAACCCAGGGTCACCTCAGTGCCATGTTGGAGGGAGGAATATATTTGGAAATGAAGTCAATGTCAAAACAAAAGGTACCTTTTTAAAAAATAAATATTAAAAAAAAAATTGTAGGGTTTTAGAAGCCCATCGTGGGCTACCTGGCTTTGCTATTGGGCAATATTGAGGAAAAGGAGGGAATGTAGCTGGTGGGGTGGGAAGTGACAGAAACAGGGTGGGGGGAAGGAGGGAAAAAAGGGGGGAGAAAGAGAAAGAAAAGGAGGGAGGGAAAGAGAAGAGGAGAGAGATGCCCCTGAGTCTCCCCTCTGGTAGAAGGGGCAGAAGGTAAGATTGAAGGAAGAGGCCCCGTCAAGACCAACCCCTCATTATTAAACGATAAATGAACTTGTATGAGATAGAGAATGTTGGGCCATGAACCTGGAGCCAGAAGGGGCCTTTGCAGAGGAGAAACTGAAGCCAGGAGGAGAGTCTCTGTCTTGGCCAAGATCCCATAGCTATTGAGGGGTGGAGCCGGGACGAGCCACAGCCTTGGCACTCAGTCCCTCATGCCACGTGTGCCATCTTCAGGCCTAATGATTGGACTTTTAAAAATTCACTAAAGTCTTTGGTTTTGTATCACTTTCATTTTCAGTTATATCTGTCCCTCTCCTACTACCCAGCGAGCTGTCCCTGGTAACAAAGAGTAAGAAAAGAAAGAGGGGAAGGAGAAGGAAACAGGTCATCTGACAAAATATTCAGTGCCCCACAACCAGAGGCCCCCACCTCTGTAAAGAAGGGAGAAAGATGCATTTTCTCCTTTGTTTTTTAAGGCCAAATATGTTCATAATAATTACTCAATGTTTGGTCTGCGGTTTTCTTTTATTCACACTACTATAGTCACTATAATTTCTCCTGGTTTCACTCACTGCATCAGTTCATATAAGTCTTCTCTGAATTCTTCCCACTCATCACAAAAGAGTCCTCCAATGGCTGTTCTTTCAACGATTTCCACTTTGTTTCCCTCCTTATTTTAACAAAACTCCCTGCTATAATATTGTGAGGAGTCGAGTTGACCTCAGAATCCTGTTTCCTGGGTGAGGGCCTCTGCCAAGACAGGGAGAAAAGCCTCAGAAGTATCTCCGGTGCTCTTGATTTCACCAGGTGATGGCTGTATTTCATTCTCTTGAGTCAAAGGCTCTTTAAAAAATCGACTGGCCCCAGCCCAGCGGATATCCTGTTCTCTGTACTCTTCAGTCGATTGTGTGACTGCAAAGATGGGGCCTGCCCTGAAAAATTAGCTGCGAAAGCTTGGTGGCCACATGCTCACTAATGCATTGTTAGTGGAGCTGAGAATTGGTCTAAACCTTGTAGAAATCAGTTCGGAATTACGTCAGACCCTTTGACCCAGAGGAAGTCAGACAAAGGAGGCCAAATGAGATAATACTCTAAAGCACTTAGCAGGTGCTCAGTGCACAGTAGATATTTAAAAGTGCTTGTCCCCTCCTTCCCCTCAGACATAGAACCAAAGGTGTGATATGAACCAAAATATTCACAGCAGCACTTTTTGTGACAGCAAAGAACTGGAAATAAAGTGGGTGTCCATTGGTTGGGGCATGGCTAAACATATTGTGGTGTGAGCAGGCAGTGACGTGGAATTGCGCCATAATTTCTTATGATGTACGAGGGGTCACAAGAAGACGAGTGTGGGCAGGTGCGGGGCAAAGGTAAGCAGAGCCAGAAGAATAGCACGCTCTGGTGACAGCCTTGTGAATCAAAGGAAGGTGGGGTGTGTGACTGTAATGACCGTTCTTGGCCCTGGAGAAGAGATGAAGTGGCCTCGCCTTTCACTGGGGACTTAAAGGACCGTGGGTGTGGGGTATCACCATAAGTCCTGGGGACTGGCCAATAGACGTCCTGCCTCAGAACACGGGCTGTGCGCCCCACCTGAAGACTGGGGACCCTGCTTCTAGAAATGCATGACAACACGGTTAGTGGAGTTGTGAACGAATCCAACCATTCTGGAGAGCAACGCCCAAAGGGTTATAAAAATGTGCACGCCCTTTGATCCAGCAATACCACTGCTAGGTCTGTATCCCAAAGGCATCCAAATAAGGGAAAAGGACCTATTTGTACAAAAATATTTATAGCAGCTCTTTTTGTGGCGACTAAGAATTGGAAATTGCAGGAATGCCCATCGGTTGGGGAATGGCTGTGGTATACAACTATGATGGAATGCTACTGTGCTATAAGAAATGATGAGCTCGAAGATCTTAGAAAGACATGGAAAGACTTGCATGAACTGATGGAGAGTGAGGGGAGCAGAACCAGAAAAACACTGCACACTGTAATGGCCACAGTGTGTGATGACTGACTTTGATAGACCAGGCTCAGATTGGAGGGCGGAAGGGAATAAGCATTTATATGGCACCAGCTGTGTGCCAGGAACCATGCTAAGCACTTTTACAGATATCACCTCATCTGAGCTTCGTGACAAGCCTGGGAGTTGAGTGCTGATGAGGAAACTGAGGCAGACAGGGGTTGAGTGACTTTCCCAGAGCCAGATTTGATCTCTTGCCTTTCTGCCTCCAGCTCCGGCACTCTGGGCACTGTGGCAATGCAGTGCAAAGATCTAAGACAATCCCGAAGGACTTAGGAGGAAGTATCCTGTCTGCCTCCAGAGAAAGGACTGATGTTGTTTGAATACCATCTGCAACAGGACATTTTTTTCCTTTCTTTTTTTCCTTTTATTCGAGTCTTCTTGTCCAAAATGACTGATATGGAAATGTGTTACATAATTGCACATGTATAACCTGTGCTCGATTGCTTACTGTTTGAGGGAGAGGGGAGGGGAGGGGAGGGATAGAATTTGGAACCCAAGGGCAGCTAAGTGGCGCAGCGGATAGAGTGCCAGCCCTGAAGTCAGGAGGACCTGAGTTCAAATCCGACCTCAGACCGAACACTTGACACTAGCTGTGTGACCCTGGGCAAGTCACTTACCCCAGTTGCCTAGCTGAGAGAGAGAACAGCCCTGGAGGCCTTGAAAGGTTGGAGGCCCAGAGGCCCAGGGACAGGGTCTGTGCCAGGGTTTGCCAACAGTTAAGCCCCAGGGATGAGGGACTTTGATCACGAAGCTACAGATTTCCTGCAAACAAGGATAAGTAACTTTGTTGGCTCTGCATCAGTACATGAACTTAGGGCAGCTCGGTGGTGCCACAGCGCCCAGAGTGCCAGAGCTGGAGGCAGAAAGGCCCGAGATCAAATCTGGCTCTGGGAAAGTCACTCAACCCCTGTCTGCCTCAGTTTCCTCATCAGCACCCAACTCCCAGGCTTGTCATGAAGATCAAATGAGGTGATATCTGGTAAAGTCCTTAGCACAGTTCCTGGCACACAGTTGGTGTCATATAAATGCTTATTCCCTTCCCCCCTCCAATTTGAGCCTCTTCTCCCCAGGGGCTTTGGTCATTCCATCAGTGAGCGCCTGCCTATTAAGCACCTGCTATCTGGGCACCATCCCAAGCACCGGGGAGGCAAAGAAAAGGTAAAACACAATCATTTCCTCTTCTCCAGGAGCTTTTAATATAACAGGGAGGCAGCGTGCAACTGCTATTTACAAACAAGATAGATGCGGGTAAATTAGAAATAATTAGCAGAGGGATGTCACTAGCATTGACGGTGGTGGAGGGAAGAGCCTGCCGTTAAATGTGTCTGCTCTTTATCTTCTCAGTAAATATCTCCTGGTATGAGCTAATTGATGTCAGTCGCACATGGTACCGGGGCGCTAATCCATGGGGATGATATTGACCCTGGTAAATAGTGTTGGGGAGGACTCTGGAATGGAGAGTGAAACGGCAGCGGGAGGAAAACAGCATCAGCGACATGGCTGTGTCACCGATGGGGGACCCCAGAGTTCCAGAGATACTCTCTCTTTGACTTCTATGATGACTCTTTTAAAAATAGCTATTCCTTAATAGTTCGTGTGTGAATTCAGATGTTATTCTATCAGGTTTGCTTACATCAGATATAACCCTGGACTCAAAGATTGCTTAGCAAGGAAACAAAGTGTGGACATCGGCATGGAGGCAGCTAGAAGGCGCCACAGTGCTCAGAGCATTAGGAAGTTAGGAAGAATTGGATTCAAATCCAGCTTCAGTCACTTACTGGCTAGGTGACCCTGGGCAAGTCACTTGACCTCTGTGTTGATCCACTGGAGAAGGAAAAGGCAAACCACTCAGGTCTCTTTGCCAAGAAAGCCATGGATAGGGAGGTCCCTGGGTGTGGCTGAATAACCCACGTTGTCAGGACCCCACTGGCTTTTTTGGGGGGGGCAGTTGGGGTTAAGTGACTTACCCAGGGTCACACAGCTAGTAAGTGTCAAGTGTTTGGTCTGAGGCTGGATTTGAATTCAGGGCCGGTGCTCTCTCCACTGTGCCACCGAGCTGCCCCACCCCCTGGCTTTCTTGATTCCTTAGTTCTTGTGTGCTGATTCATTTTCTATCAATGCCCCTTCCCCCAGCAAGGTGACCCTCAACAAAATTACTGAGTTGTCAGCGTGATCCTTGTAGTGAGAGACCCCAGGCCTCTTCTGCACAGCTGAGGAGTGACAGCTGTTTGGGTCCTTTAAAAAAACCTTTGAAACAGGTTTTAATAATGTCTTCTGCTCTCTTATACCCAAGTTATTTCTTCATATACTGCTCCAGTCTCTCCCCGTTTAAATTCGTCCAACAAACTAATTGTGGTGCAGAAGGTGGTGCCGTGGATTGAATGGCCAGACCTGGAGTCAGGAAAACTCCTCTTCCTCAGTTCAAAGCCAGCCTCAGATACTTATTAGCTCTGTGACCCTGGGCAAGTCACTTCATTGTGTTTGCCTCAGTTTCCTCATCTGTAAAATGACCTGGAGAAGGAAATGGCAAACCACTCCAGTGGGTCACAAAGAGTCTGACACAACTGAAAAGAAAGGTGGCTGAACAACAGAAACGATGAACATGAAGAATTCGGAGAAAGGAGGGCAGAAGATGGATGAAATGAAGCAGCGCGAAGTAGAGCCAGGAGGGTGGTGGTGCTCACCGGCCTGCAACAATACAAGTGGAGAGAGGAGCGGCAGATTATATAATTATATGCCGTGTTAGTGATTTATTTAATATTCATTACGTATTTTATAGAGCATGCGTTTATTTCAAATATATGCATCATTTATCACATATTAAGTACAACTGCGATGACCAAGGCGGCCGCAGGAGAGCTGAGGACGATGGGCGTGGCGGGCTGCCCGGATCTGCTTAATTTGGCTGAACTCTTTTTTCTTCCTCTTTTTAAGTCTGTTTTACAATCTCCATTACAAGGACGGCTCCTGGGGAAGAAAGGAGAAGCTGTGTGTTTGGAAATGAAGGGAATGTCGAAAACAACGGCTGCCAACAAGAGCTTTGCCACCTCTCCCTGAAGACCTCTCAAGCGCTCCCAGCCCCTCCTGTGCTCCTTCCTTTACCCTGGCTGAGCCTTTCCACCCCTCCCCAACTTTTGTCTCTTTGGGGCTTCATTGAAAACGCAGGGGCAGGACGTGAGTGCCCGAGGCTTCCGAGGGGGTGCGGCAGGCTGATGAGGGATGCTGCAGTCCCGTAGGGTGTGTCTAAGGTCAGGGTCTATTTCCCTGTCGCCTTTCTGCCCCCAGTGTCCAGAACTGAGGTGAGCTGACCTCAAAGAACTCTATGCCGTGGGGAGGGCGGGCTTCTCTTTTTTCGAAAGCACATGTTTTGGTTGGACTAAAAAAGCACAAACAAGTCTCTGCAGCTACCAGTCTGCGAGGACAGCTGCTGCATCCCAGGGTGGAGGGTTGTTCGTGCATCCCCCAGGCTGTTCAGACCAAACTGACCCAAGAGACAAACGCGTTCTCTATTTCACTGGAATCCCTGGCCGCGCCTAGAAGCCAGCTGACCTGCCTCTCACTTCGCCAGCTGGAGAGACAGTGCGGCGGGGGAGAGTGGGGGAACGTGCTGGAACCACAGTTAGAACTGGAGTGTCGGACTCTGGGCTAGAATGGCGGAGTTTCCTTCTCTGCTACTTGCATTGTCAACCGTTATAGGGTCGTTGAGGGGAGGTTGGGGGCACCTCATAAAGCTGCAATCAAACTAGGCTGTATGTGACATTAGAAACGTTGACTATGAGGAAGCCCAAAAAATGTGGGAAGACTTGTCTGCGCTGATACCTCGGGAAAGAATCCGAACCAAGGGAGCAAACTGAACAGCGACTGCTCCTGGGTGAGGAAGAAATTCTGAGCAGCTGAAGAGAACACTTGTGGCCTTAGGGGCAGAGAATGAAACCTGAACCCAAAGGACCTGGGTTCAAATTCTGCCTCTGATGCTTCCTGCTCATGTGACCTTGGGCAAGGCTCTTCATCCCCTGGGCCTCAGCTTCCTCATCCATAAGATGAAGAGGTTGGGCTTTTCAGTCAAGTCTGACTCTCTGTGACCCCATTTGGGGTTATCTTGGCAGAGATCCTGGAGCAGTTTGCCACTTCCTTCTCCAGCTTATGTAACAGATGAGGAAACTGAGGCAAATAGGGTAAAGTGACTTGCCCAGTGACTAGAGTCAGGAAGACTTATCTTCCTGAGTTTAAACCTAGCCTCAGACACTCATTAGCTGTTTGACCCTGGGCTAGTCATGTCACCCTGTTTGCCTCAGTTTCCTCATCTATAAAATGGGCCAGAGAAGGAAATGGCAAACCCCTCCAGTATCTTTGCCAAGAAAACCTCAAAGGGAGTCATGAAGAGTCAAGCATGACCAAAACGACTCAATAACTACATGTCAGGAAGATCTGAGTTCAAATCTGGCCTCAGATGCCAGCAGGGCAAGTCCCTTAACCCCTGTTTGCCTCAGTTCCTCATCTGTAAAATGGGGACATACCGGAGAAGGAAATGGCAGACCACTTCAGTGTCTTTGCCAAGAAGACCCATGGACCAAGTCCGTGGTGTTCCATGGAGCTGGGCATGACTGAGCCCCAACAACTATGTCAGGCGGTGTACTAAACACTGGGGGGGGGGCAGTAATGGAAAAGACAGTTCTTGCCCTCAAGGATCTTCCAATCTAAAGCAGGAGACAATACACAAAAGGTGGTGGAAAAGAGGGGGGGTGGATCATGGGGAGGCCTGGGTATGGGGGTGGGGTATTGAGACCATGGAGGGCAACAGATGCCTGGTGGGGTGCTCTGAGAGTCCTGGTTCTGCTTTCTCTTCAGGAAGGCGTTCTGAGGAGTTTGGTAATCCATCCTCCAATCCTCCAGTCCTCCAGTCAGAGAGAAAGGAGCCTGAGGGAAGCGTCAGTCCAGACTAGAGGTAGCCCAAGGCTGAGAGTTTAACTTGGGAGGGGCATTTTGTAGCGTATAAATGTGAGTTACTGTTAACATTCTGAGGGGGAGCTAGGTGGTGAAATGGATAGAGCACTGGCCCTGAAGTCAGGAGGACTTTTTGAGTTCAAATCCAGCCTGAGACCAAACACTTGACACTTACTAGCTGTGTGACCCTGGGCAAGTCACTTAACCCCAATTGCCTAAAAAAAATGTTTAAAAAGCATTCTGAAAAAATTTTAGGGGGATAGCAATGCCATTGGCATAAAAGAAAGAGAAGGTCATTGAAGCATCTATAAGAATACGCACAGAAGAGAGCCAGATGTTCGGAAGGAAACACAGACAAGTAGAACAGTTTTGAAAGTAACATGTAGAATTTATTATGTACCATTAAAAAAAACAAAGTGCATGTACTAGGCATTTGTGGTTTCCTAAGCAATAAGCTTTTAGGGGACAGGGTTCTTTGTAGGTGGAAATGCTTCTCTTCTTTTGGTGTTGAGTTTAGAATGTTAAAAGTTCTGTCATTAAAAATGAAAAATGTAAAACAACTTTTTAAAAAAATTTTTAGGCAATTGGGGTTAAATGACTTGCCCAGGGTCACACAGCTAATGTTAAGTATTTGGTTTAAGGTTGGATTTGAGCTCAGGTCCTCCTGACTTCAGGGCCAGCACTCTATCCACTGGGCCACCTAGCTGCCCCTAAAACAATATTTTTAATTAAGAACTTAATAGACGTCAACAAACAGGAGCATTTCAGGATACATAGAAGAGTTGTACTGTGATGGGTAAAACCTGAAATGACTGAGGAAACAAAGGTCAAAGCTTCCGAGCACATCCATTTATGAAGCAGTGCATTCCAACTGCACAACAAATTGAGACCCAGCCTCCTCAGCTTGGCACTGGACCCCAAACAGGGCAGGGTGGAGGTGGGAGGTGGGGAGGGGGAAGAGGGGGGACACAACAGATTCTTATGCATTAAAAGAAAACAATGAACAGGATATAAACCAGGATACAAGATTAGGTAATCTGATTTCTAATTGGAGGAAAGACTAGGGGCTTTCCAAGTTGGGAGGGGGAGAGTGAACAGGAGCAATATCAGAAATAGGGGTCCCACTCCACCTCAGGGGTCTAAAGAAACAGCAACTGACCAGTATGGGGCCAGTTTTCAGACAAGACAATTGCTTAAGATATACAGTTGTGAGAAAACTCTCTGCACCCATCTTTGGATCTGACTGGTTTCTAATCAGCATAATCTGCATCCTTCCTTAAGGGTCTCTAAGTAACAGGTACAGGTGGTCCAGCTTCCCAGCTGTGCAAGGCTAGCTAGGTTCAAATAATGCAATGAAGTTTTCTCACAAGACACACATTGGACTAGACTCATAATTGAATAGAAAGGAGCTGAGCTGCTTCCAGAACTGATGAAGTTGGTGGGGTTCACTCAATTCCCTGAGTTCAGAGGATTGTGCACGAACCTGTGAGCTTACCTTCTGGACAGCTTGCCTTTTGAAGAATGTATTATATTTAGCAAGGTGGTAACAAAATGTCCCTGCCACTCTGCACCACCTTCTGAATTTCCTTATATTCTCTTCTATTTTTAACATTTCATTCATGCCCTTTTCTTTTATTTCTTTCTCTGCATCAACCTCACTCTCCTTGACTCTCCCCACCCAATGTTTCCAGAAATGACTATGATGTAAAAACAAAAGGAGTCCAGAAAGCTTTCAAAAACAAACAAATATGAAAGCATTATGGAGAGGTGAGCTGTTGCTGTGTGTGTAGCCATGAGATAAAGAGAAAAGATTATAACAATCCCTGGATTAATAAGAGGCTCCTCAGCCCATTCCCCTCAACTAGCAGCTGGAGACCGGCCAAGGCTCTTGTTTGAAATCCTTTGGGGACAATATTTGCTGCAGAAATCCCCTGAGGCTGAACAAGCTGCCATCATGTGGCTGGTGGATGGACTGGATTGTCCCTGAGGTGGGGGAGTGGCCCAGTTTCCTACCATCCCCTCTGCCTGAGATTCTGCATTTCTGAGGAGATCTGGACTTTCTACTGGGGCTAGTGAAGTCCCAGAAAGGGAGGACTGGGCAGGTGAGGTGGGACACGTGATGGCTGTCTTCAAGTGCCGGTCATAAAGAAGCCCCAGAGGGCAGAGTGTCCAAGCTGGAAGGGACTTTGCAGACCATGTAGGCCTAGGGCTGGGAGGGTGTGCAGAGATCTCTGCCAACCTTACACCCATGGTCCTGGGACCTCCTTGGACCTCAGTTACCTTCTCTGTAAAATGAAGGGGTTGAATAACACGGCTTCCAAGGTCCCTTCCGCTTTAGACCTGACTCCAAATCTAGCAGGCTTTGCCTCTTTGTAGACAAAAGTCTAGAGGGCCTTGAGGTACCTTCTGGGTCTCAGATTCTGGAGTGTCAGCCACCTCTAACCTTTGGCTAGGCCAATGAATGCTATAACCACTCCTGGCCCCTGATTAGAGAAGCACAGGATGGTGGGGGGTGAAGGACAGCTTCTAGCTATTACCCAAGGAGCAGCTGCTTCTGTAATGGCTCAAACTCTTCAGGCTGCTGGGAGTAGTGGTGCCTTTCATAGGTCACAGGGTCATAGATCACATGGACCTTAGAGACCATTTAGACCAAACCGCCTCATTTTACAGAGAAGGAAACTGAGGCCAGGGAACCCATAGATAATAGTTTTGGGGATGGGAGGGATCTCAGAGGTCATCTAGTCCAATGCCTTAATTATACAAATAGATGACCTGAGACTCAGGGGAAGGAAGGAAGAAGGAAGGGAGAGAGAAAGAAAGAGAGACAAAGACAGAACCAGAGACAGAGACTGACCGACAGACAGTCATACTTGTCTAAGATCGCACAGGGAATACCTTAAAGAACCAGAATTCAACTCAACCTGTGGTGATAGCACTGAGCAGGACCATTTTCCAGTAACTAAGCTTTCCTGTTTTTACCCTTAATTATCTTCTTTGGACAGGCAGGTCACAAAAGGGATGTCAGCAGCTGACTCATCTAACTCAGAACCTGAAAAGGAGTATCTCTACACAATGCCCCTGTCTCTGCAACTGAAAGGGCAGCTGCTTTGTTTAAAGACCTTCAGAGGTTAGGGTGCACAGTCGGTCTTTCCAGTCCCCTGTTTTGCTTTGTTTCATTTCATTTCGTTTTCATTTCTTGGTAACAGAGCTTTTCCAATGTCTTTCTTTTTCTCATATTAATGAGTCATAGTTTATGATAATATTCCATCACATCAACTATCCATAATCAATTTAATCATTCCCCTGTTGTTAGCTGTTTAGGTTGTTTCTATTTTGCAAGTATAGATAATATTAAAATATCTTTGAAGAGTATTTTTTCTCTTTTTAAAAATTAATTAATTTTAGTTTTCAACAATCACTTCCATAAGCTTTTGAGTTTTAAATTTTCTCCCTGCCCTCCTCCCCCCCAAGATGGCATGCAATCTGATATAGGCTCTACATATACATTCCTATTAAACATATTTTCATATTAGTGATGTTATAAGGAAGAATTAGAACCAATAGAAGGAACCACAAGAAAGAGGAAACAAACAAAAAAAAGCAAATCATATGCTTCAATCTGCATTCAGACTCCATAGTTCTTTCTCTGGATGTGGATAGCTTTTTCCATCTCGATCTTTTGGAGTTGTCTTAGATTGTAGTTGTATTGCTGAGAATGCTAAGTCTATCAAAGTCAGTCATCACACAATGTTGCTGTTACTGAGTACAGTGTTCTCCTGGTTCTGCTCACTTCACTCAGCATCAGTTCATGTAAGTCTTTCCTTTTTTTCTGTTTTGATAAACCTTTCAGGGTATATTCCCAGCTATAGAATTAACACATGAGAGGATATGATTACTTTTCTGTTGCCAAGTACTGCTACGTTTCTTTCAAAAAAGATTCTACCAGTTTGCAATTTCATCAATGATGTATGAGCACACCTGTTTCTCAACAACCTTGCCAACATTGTTTTATTGCCTTTGATAATTTTCTCAATTTGCTCGATGTGAAGTAGCACAGTTTGTGTGTGTGTGTGTATTTGTGTAAACATTCTAGTCCTGTCTTATTTTGTTGTATTGCTAGAGCTTAATCAGAACTGGGAAGGCCTATGAGTAAATTAAGATATTGCTACCCCGAAGGACTGTGGGAAATTGTTTTTCCCATGGGAGACTTTGCTGTCGACAGGCAGAACAAGAACCTGCAGTAATTATATGCTCTTATTACATGTTTGACAATAATTACAACCATCAAAATAGAAAGAACCACAACTGAAAAGAAAAAAAAACCAATTTGAAAATGTTGTAAAATGACAAAAATCAAGGTTGACTCCAAGAAAGAGACATGACAAGATACTTCCTCTCCCTGCTTTGCAGAGAGGTGTGTGTGTGTGTGTGTGTGTGTGTGTGTGTGTGTATGTGTGTGTACATGTGTATGTGTGTGCATACATGTGTGTACATATGTATATGTGTGTGCATGTGTATGTGTGTATATAAAAATGTATAAATGAGTATTAATAAAATGAGTACTTCAAATGCAGTGTAGGACAGGAGGGGAGAGTCCATACAACGGTGAATTGCTACATTCTACAGAGCCTGATATTCTTCTTAAACATGAAAGAACTACTTGTGGTATCACTGGTTCAAATGGTCTGTGGTGTTATTCAGCCCTGATCTATTTGGTTCCTTGGCTTCTGCATGTTATTACATAATCTGCTCTACTGATCAGCTTCTCTTTTTTTCTAGCCAATACTAAATCATTTTGATGATTCCTGCTTTGTGGGTTTGTTGGAGACCTAGTACCCATTCTTGCCTTCTCATTTTTTCCCTATTATTTCCCTTGAGATTCTCGACCTCTTTATATTCCAGATGAATTTCATTATTATTTGTTATGGCTCTGTACAGTAATCTTTTGGTAATTTCATTGGTCTAGCATTGAATAAGTAAATTAATTTATGTAGTATTAGCAAAGAGTCTACAGCAACTTGGCAAAAAGATGATATGTTATTATCAGGTTGGGTTTTTATTAGGAATGCAGGGTTGTTTCAATAATAGGAAAACTATAAACATAATAGAACATCTTAATAACATGAACAATAAAAATCACATAATTATATCAATAGATTCAGAGAAGGCTTCTGACAAAATTCAGTACCCAGCTTGGTTAAAAACACTAGATAGGATAGAAGCAAATGGACCTTTCCTTAATGTGACAAATAGTAGCTACCTAAAACCAAAAGGAAGGATTCTATAGAATGGGGTTAGATTAGAGGCCTTTCCAATAAGACATGAGATAAAGCAAAGAGTGAAGAAGATTTAAGTTCAAATCCTTCCTCAGACACTTCCTATCTTTGTGACACAGGGTAACCTCAGCTTTCTCCTCTGTAAAAGCACTGGCCCGAGGCATTGTTATGAAGATCAAATGAGATTATCAATGTAAAGAGCTATATAAATATTAGCTATTACTTATTATCTTCCAAGACAATTATCACCATTATTTATTTATGATCACCACCACTATTTGATTTAGGATTGATGATGATAGCTAAAGAAGTACAAAAAGAAAAAGAAATTGAGGAGATGAGCACATGCAAAGAGAAATCAAAATAATAGATGTTTGTGGGTGATATAATAGTTTACTTGGAGAACCTTAGAGAATCAACTAGACATTAATTGAAACAATAACCTTAACAAAGTTGGAAAAAATAAATCCACCTAAATCATTAGTACTTCTATATAGTACCAACAAAATCCATAGGAAGAGATGGAAAGAAAAATGCCATTCAAAATAACTACAGAGCATATAAAGTATTTTGTAATCTACCTACCAAGTCCTACATAGTAACTATATGAATAGAACTACGAAACACTCCTTACAGAAATAAACATACCTAAATCAGTAGAGAAACAGTACTTGTTCATGGGCAGGTTGAGGCAATATAATAAAACGACAAGGAGTAGCCACTCTAATAATTGGGCAGCTAGGTGGTGGAGTGAATAGAGCGCTGGAGCTGGAGTCAAGAAGACCTGAGTTCAAAGCCATCCTCAGGCACTTAACCTCTCTCTGCCTCAGTTTCCTCAACTACAAAATGGTAATAACAATAACACCTACATCCCTGGGTTGTTGTGAGGCTCAGATTAGATAATAATTGTAAAGTGCTTGACAAATGGTAGGAGCTTGAAAAACGCTCATTCTTGTCCTTCTTAAGGACCCACCTAGGAGAGTGGTGGCCAGAAAGAGTGCACTACAGGGATTCCTTTCCAAGAACAATGTTGTGGTTGAGCCGTTTTCATTCGTGTCCAACTCTCTGTGACCCCATTTTGGGGTTTTCTTGGCAAAGATCCTGGAGTGATTTGCCATTTCCTTCTCCAGCTCATTTGACGGATGAGGAAACTGAAGCAAACACTGTGAAGTGACTTACCCAGGGTCACACGCAGCCAGTAAGTTCCCTTCTAAGAACAATGGCAAAGTTGATTAATTCGTGGTTCCAGCGCTGGGCTGGAAAGGAGGGAAAACTTATGTGGGGGCAAGGCTGATATCTAGACTTTGGAGAAGCCAGCAGTTGCAGGGGGAGGTGGGGAGAAGTGAAGCATGCCTGGGGCCCATCTGAAATAGTGGACAAAAATAGTTGAGGTAGAAGACTTGGGTTCAAATCCCACCTTTTATTCTTGCTACCTGTATGATCAATGGCAAGTCACTTAATTTCATAGGCCTCAGTTTCCTTACCTGTAAAATGACAGGATTGGTCTAGATCAGGATTTCTTAACCTGGGGTCCATGAACTTGTTTTCTTTTTTTAAATTGATATCTGTACTTTAGTGTAATTGGTGGCTTTGTAACTGGGTGTATTTTATTTTGTGCATTTCTGAGGAGAAGCCGCCCAAGGGGCCAGGCCACAGACATGGCAAAGAACCCCGGCCTAGTCCAGACATTCTCTGTGGTCTCCTCTGTCTCCAGGTCTGGGGTCCTAATGAGCCAGGGGTCACTCCTAACAAAAAAGGAAACTGAGGTTCAGAGAGGGGAAAGGACTTGCCCAAAGTCTCCCCAAAGGGAGACAGATTTGGGGAAGCTTGGTTGATCAGAATTAACAGCCTGCTGTCCCTCCGTTTCTCTCTCTGGGCCGCAGTTTTCTCAAAAGTAAACCGAGGGGGTTGAACTCTGGCCTCTAAGGCTGTTTCCATCTCTAAACCTATGACTCGTGATCCCCTTCTCCCTCCCCCACTCAGACATTGAAGGAAGGAAGCATTTTAAGTGCCTACTGTGTTCTTTACACAGATCATCTCATCTGGGAGATGTGACCCTCCAGAGAGTTCTGGGAGGAAGGCGTAGTTGTTATTCTCTCTGTTCACGGCCGGACCCCTGACCATCCCTGCTTGTCAGGACAGTCCCAGAAGGCCAGCCCCTCCACCAGCAAAGGAATCATCCGATACTGCTTCTGGGGAGGCCAGCTTCAAAGCCTCTTCCAAACATCCTTCTGGGAAAACGTTCCAGAAGCATAGATGGCAGGTGCTGGGATTCGAACCAGTCTGGGCATGACCGAGTGTTGGGACCGGCTATGGTGCTGTGACTCACAAGGAATTGGATGTAAGGCAGGGCTGTGCAAAGTCACCAGCCTCACTCTCTCCTCTGGAGCCATCTGGGTCCAGTGGCCAGATATGGATCAGGACAACAGGAGATGGCCCCCATTGGGAGTGGAGCCAGGGATCAGAGGCTCAAGGTAGAAGTGCTTTGTTCCAGGTCGATCAGAGAAGTAAGTGGGGGCAGGATCCCCCAGGTCTTCTGACTCTGAACACAACAAACCAGCCAATGTTCTCGTTCTGGAGATGAGAAAAGCAGGAGGCTTAGAGAGTTTAAGACACTTGCCCCAGGTCTGACAGGTAGTATTTAGAGCTGGGCAAGGGGGCAGCTAGGTGGCACAGTGGATAGAGCTTCAGCCTTGGAGTCAGGAGGACCTGAGTTCAAATCTGGTCTCAGACACATAACACTTACTAGCTGTGTGACTCTCGCAAATCACTTAACCTCGATTGCCTCACCAAAAGGAAAAAAAAAATAGAGCTGGGAAAGACCTGAGTTCAAATTTGATCACAGCCATGTATTAGCCCTGTGACCCTGAGCAAGTCACTTAACCTCTGCTAGCCTCAGTGTCCTCATCTGTAAAAAGGAGATGGTGATAGTACCTACTTCTGAGGGTTGTTGTAAGGGTTTAAAAAAATGAGGTAATATTTATGAAGTGTTTCTCAAATAGTCATCGGCCACTCTCCTGATTTTATGAGGGTAAAACTGAAGCACCGGATGAATTATCTAATGTCGCAGAATGTCCGTGACAGAGATAAGCTTAAAAGTAGTCGGGATGGCAGTGGGGGAGGGGCAGGATAGAGAGAAACCCTGAGTTTAAATTCCGCCTCTAATGAGGCAAAGTTTATTTATTTTCACTTTATTTTCATTCTCCCCGTGAGATGTCGGGCAAGTCACTTAACCCTTCTGTGTCTCATTATGTGTACAATCATGCCAGGAGAAGAGGTGAGCCCTCTCCCAGAGAGTGTGGTCCGCACCTCTTTGGGGAAGGAAGAAGGGGTGGAAATAGGCATTTATTTATACAGCAGCTACTGTGTTCCAGGCATGTGCTAAGCACTTTACAAATACTATCTCCTCACAGCAACCCAGGGAGGAAAGTGCTATTTTTATACCCATTTTACAGATGAGGAAACTGAGGCAAAAATCAGTTCTGTGACTTGCCCAGGGTAATGAAGCTAGTAAGTGTTTGAGGCTGGGTTTGAAAAGCCAGGCCCAGTATGCTAACTTCTGCTCTACCTAATTGCCTGGACAGCGAGAAAGAAAAAAAGCAAGTACCCCCCAAAATATAAGGATCAAAATGAAGCAGTCCCCACCCTTATGGTGCTTGCTTGCTCAGAGGAAGGAAGGAAGGAAGGAAGGAAGGAAGGAAGGAAGGAAGGAAGGAAGGAAGGAAGGAAGGAAGGAAGGAAGGAAAGAAGGAAAGAAGGGAGGGAGAGAGGAAACAAGTGTTTATGAAATACCTACTATGTGCCAGGAGTGGGGCAGCTAGGTGGCTCATTGGATAGACTACTGTGCCTGGAGTCAGGAACACCAAAGTTCAGATCTGGCCCCTGACACTTACCAGCTGTGTGACCCTGGGTGAGTCACTTCACCTTGTTTGCCTCAGTTTCCTCATCTGTAAAAATGAACTGGACAAGGAAATGGCAAACCCCTCCAGGATCTTTGCCAAGAAAACCCTAAAAGGGATCACAAGGAGCCGGACATGACTGAAGTGGCTAAGCAACAGCAAATGTGCCAGGCACGTGCTAAGCACTTTACAAATTATCTCACTCGATCCTCACGACAACCCTGCCAGGTGGGTGCTTTACCATGATCATCCCGATCTTATAGATATGGAAACTGAGGCAGGCAGCGGTTAAGTGATTTGCCCGAGGTCACACAGCTAGTAAATGTCTGAGGCTGGATTTGAACCTAGGTCTTCCTGAC
The DNA here is from genome assembly GCF_003287225.1 of Phascolarctos cinereus. NCBI lineage: Eukaryota > Metazoa > Chordata > Mammalia > Diprotodontia > Phascolarctidae > Phascolarctos > Phascolarctos cinereus. The sequence goes on along the minus strand of NW_027555958.1, from coordinate 11,400,047 downwards.
TCCAGGCCCAATGCCCCATCAGCTTCCATGCCCAGCCACCGACTGGGGTCAGGGTCAGGGGTCATTAACCCCTTGCTCAGGGTCCTGGGAGGGCATAATGCAAGCTCAGATGGCACTCTCCTCCCCCCAAGGCCAGCGTCCTTTCCATTATCTCCTGGCTGCTGGTTTTACTCAATGACAAAACTCTCTCTTGGCATTTTTTCAAACTAAGGTTTGATTCGGCTGAAAACACTGATCTACAGCAAATGCCACGATCCATTCCAAGCTGCTTTCGGGAGATGGGCTCCGTGCTGGGGGGGCCAGGTGCTCAAAGGTTCCGGGCTTATTACTGAGGAGAGCACAATGCTGCCCACCCCTCATCCCAGAGGAGCATCCAGGTATGAGGTACACTGGAAGGATGCTGGATTTGGAGCTCTGGGTTCCAAACCCAGCTTGGCACTAACTAGCTTTGGGCCTCAGTTTCCTTCTTTGTCAAGCAAGAGAGCTGGAGAAGGAAAGGCAAACTACACCAATATCTTTGCCAAGAAGACCCCAAAAGGCATCATAAAAACTGAAAAATAACTAAGCCACAAGGAGAAGCCATAGGCAGAATACTGAGGAGATAATTAACAGCAGGAAGGCGCTGGAATGAAGAAGGGCTGGGGAAGGCTTCCTGTAGAAGGTGGGACTTGAAAGGAAACCGGGGAGGTCAGTGGTCAGAGCAGAGGAAGGGGATAGGGGACAGTCAGGGGGGATGCCCAGAGATGAAGGCTCTTGGTGGCGGAACAGCCAGGGGCCGGGGCCACTAGATACAACACAAGGGACCTTTTCTAAATCTTGCTGAAATCCAGGAACCGAGGTTCACAGCATTTCTGCTCTTCCTCTCCCTTTCCCCCTAATCCGTCAGTCCCGTCAACTCCTGTCAAAAAACCAGAAAAAGGAGATGAGGTTAGTCTGGCCTGGCTCGTTCTTCATGAGCTCACGCTGGCTCACAGAGATCAGCTCTTCCCTTTCTAAGGGCTACCGATAAACCACTTCTTTAATTTTAGATTTTTGTCAGCAATTGCCATCGAGCTCAGCAGCCAGAAGTCTAGAGAATTCACCCTCCGATTTCTGGAACAGAAACACGCTTGCATCTCTCCAGCTCTGCCATGCCTCTCTTGGTGGTGCCATTTCTTCAAAGATTTAACTTCACGAGGCTTTATTAATCTCCTACTAATTTCTGGGCTGGCTGGAAAGGAGCATCCTTGCTCTCAGGGGAGACCCCAGATGGGTGGAAGTGGAAATGCACGTGTAAGGGCATGGCTTATATGTGAAGGTCTCAAAGAGTAACAAAAACAGCAGCAGGTGAGACTCTTTCAGATGCAAGTGAAGTACACCCCAAGCAGAATTAGGAAGACCTAACTTTAAACGGGACTTCAGACACTAGCTGCGTGACCTTGGCCAAGTCACATAGCCTCTCTTTGTCTTGGTTTCTGTAAGATGGAGATAAGAGAATCCACTTCCCAGGGTTGTTGTGAGGATCAAATAAGATAATAATTGTAAAGTGCCTAGTACAGAGTAGGTGCTATAGAAATGTTGTTGTTCTTATTATTATTCTGCACTGTTACGTTTGAAAATTAAGGTAAACTGAGAGACAGTGGTCCAAGTATTACCAATGTATTAGTTGGGTTAGCAGTAATCTTATAAATTGGGTCTTTAGCCTCTCAATGACCAAAGACCCCAGTGAGGGCTGATGGGGTCTGTTTAAGAGTATGTCTTCCTTAAGACATCTCCAAAGGCCTCGTGATGGAAGATGCTATCCACATCCTGAGAGAGAACTATGGAGTTTGAATGTAGATCGAAGCAGACTATTTGTTCTTTTTTTTCCTTCTGTTTTGTTTTGTTTCCTCTTTCTGGTGATTCCTCCTATTGGTTCCAGCTCTTCCTTACATCACTAATGTGAAAGTATGTTTAACAGGATGTATATGTAGAGCCTATATCAGATTGCACACCATCTTGGGGAGGGAGGTGGGGAGGGAGGGGGAGAAAAAATTTAAACTTAAAAGCCTATAGAACTGATTGTTGATAAATCAAAATAAATTAATAAAATTTTTTTTTAAAAAAGAGTGTGTCTTCCTTCTGATTGGCCTGACATTTGGTCCATCATTTGGACCTCCCCTGGCAAAGGTAAGACATTTTAATGAGGAGGTGGGCTAAAAGTTACTTCAGCTCCTCCTTGGGAGAAGGGAGTGAGTGACCCACACGTGATTGGATTCGTCTGCAGTTGGTATGATCTGCCATGCTGGAATCAACTTGAGTTGGAGTTGTGGGTGGTGGGTGAGGCTACAGGTGGACAATACCAGAGTGAAGATACAACGGTAAAATGACAGAATTGAGACTCTAACCACTGGAGGCTACCCGACTAAAGGGCAGAGGGAATTACAAGACGAAAGCTTGGCCTTTAGGCAAATTTCTCTGGAGTGTGGGTGAAGGGTGAAGTTATGAGAGTAAAGAATGAGACTCACATGGCTTTATTGTTGCTCAGTCCTCTGACTATTCTTGACCATTCTTGGCAGAGATATTACAGTGGTTTGCCATTTCCTTCTCCAGCTTGTTTGACAGATGAGAAAACTGAGGCAAGCAGAGCAAAGTGACTTGCCCAGGGTCACGCAGCTGGTAAGTATCTGAGGTCACATTTGAACTCCTGAAGATGAGTCTTCCTGAATCCAGGCCCCTCATTCTGTGCGCTATGGCGCCCCCTAGCTGCCCTCACATGGTGTGGGAAAGTATCAAACCCATGACAGCTTGAGTAAGTCTTAAAAATAGAATCAAAATCAGATTGCTTGAAGTCTTGGCGAGGGAGGAAGGGAAGGAGGGGAGGAAAATTTGAAAACGCATTGAGGTGATTGATGAGAGGTCAAAATAAATTAATAAAAAAAATAGAATCAAAATCAATTTTCAATTTTACAGTGTCTTGGAAAGTATTTTGAGGCTTTGAATTGAGTATGAAAAGGCACAAATTGTCTTACTACTTGGTCCCCAGGCTCTTATTAGCATAAGTGCAAACAGGAAGCTAAGAAATATACGGATGTGGTCGCCATAAGTTAGGGTGAGGTCCCTCACTGAGGGAATTCAGCTGTGAACCAGGAAGAACTGTTAAATAAGAGAAATTAGGGGCAGCTAGGTGGCACAGTGGATAGAGCACTGGCCCTGAAGTCAGGAGGACCTGAGTGGCTCTGGGCAAGTCACTTAACCCCAACTGCCTAAACCCCCCCCCCAAAAAAATAAGAGAAATTATAACTCTGTGGGTAACAAGGTGGGGCAGTAGTGGTGTTGAGGTTTAGGGGTGCTGGGACCATGAAATAGCAACACAGGTCCGGCCTCGAATGAATTTGACCCAAGCCTTCTTTCAGCTGAAGAAGAGGTTTATTAGAATATCAGTCAAGATGGGCATGATTCTAAAAATCTGCCATATTGGCCAGACTCTCAAGGAATCTGAGCATTTGTGATGCTTTTATTGACAAGTGGGACAGACTGAATCCGAGCAATTTAATGGGGGCAAGATGGACCTTATATACAGAAAGACCAGTAGGCTGGGGTGACTGGGAAGTAACAGAGAAGGACCTGGAAGGGCCAGGTGCTTCCCAGATAAACAGGGAAGGGGTCTAGATAGAATTAAGGAATGGAGATTTCGAGTGGGGCCAGGTGCAAACAATGAGGGCCACAATGAAAGGCCAGTTGAGAGGATTATAGCCTCAGGTGAACACCAGAGACTTGGCCATGTGAGAAAGTTCAAGGAAATTGGGGGTTTCCAGGCCCCATCGTAGGTCATTGGATCTTCAGTCAGGAAGACTCATCTTCCTGAGTTTAATTTTGGCCTCAGACACTTACTAGCTGTGTGACCCTGGACAAGTCACTTCACCCTGTTTGCCTCAGTTTCCTCTTCTGTAAAATGAGCTGGAGAAGGAAATGGCAAACTACTCCAGTATCTCTGCTATCAATCAGGATGCAACCAGTCTCTAACCTGTGGATAGCTAGAGCCGAACAGAGTAGACTAGAAACAGGAGAGTCAGGAATCAAACAGAAGTTTAATTTCCAAGTGAGAGAAACACCTTGCAAGCCTAGTCCATCTTTCTAAGAGGGGGGCTCACCTGCTTATGGCAGGGTTTTTAAGCATGAAAACCACAAAAGCATTCTTGGGTCATTGAGCCCTGTGATCGTTCAGCAGGGCGCAGAACCAGAGTTAGTTTGGTGGGAACAGGAGTGAGACACCTGGTTTGGTTCACTTGGTGGTTACAAGTGTGAGGATTGTTAAAATGTCAGAGGATTTGGGGGCAGCTAGGTGGTGCAGTGGATAGAGCACCAGCCCTGAACTCAGGAGTACCTGAGTTCAAATCCGGCCTCAGACCAAAACACTTGACACTTACTAGCTGTGTGACCTTGGGCAAGTCACTTAACCCCAATTGCCTTAAAAAAAAGAGATGTCAGAGGATTTGATAGATCACTTTCAGCTGCAGCATCTCAGCTGAAATCTCAGCTTCCAAGCCAGGGTCCCCTAGAAAGTAGGGATGCTCCAACAAATCTGAATAATTAAGATAATCATTACACATATCATATCAATTAATATGAAAATTATAAATATTATTACAATACTGCCAAGAAAATGAGTTGAATGTTACTGAAATGACCGAACAAGTAACTATCACTCCTTTCTCCAGGTGCCAAATCTCAGAGCTGTGGCTCATTGGGAGCTGAACTAAGGAGGCGTCTGTCCATCCCAAGCTCAGGGTGCCCACCATCTGCCCTTTTTGAAAGAGCATAGTAGCATTACAGTTAAAAAGAGTTCTGTAAGACCCAGTGGGAATAAAAAAAAAAGGCATGACACCCAGACAAGCCTGAGATGGTAGAGGCTGCTGCTGTGCATTGAGGAGAGAGCCCAGAGTTCAGCAAACAACTGTTCTAGCACAGACACCCCACCTTGTGAGGAACCACACCAGCATGCCCAGAATTAAACTCCACAAGGACTCTCCAGGGAGAGAGGAGGCATTGCAGCCAGAATTTGGCCACGTGGGTTTCCTACAAACATGTCTTGCTAATGCTTTGCTTTGTGCCCACCTTTCTGTCCACAAATTTTTGAGGAAATGCTTTGTAACTATTGTTTTTGCTAGTCTATTTGGGTAAATGCCTTTTCTACTCAATAATTGAGTTTACTAGCCAATTATTTATAAGAAGCACACTGGTGGGGACCCTTGAGTATTAGGAATAGTCATCCACAGGATTACTTATCCCTAGGACCTAAGGTAGCTGCTGCCCCTCTGGGGACCCACCATATCAATGCCAGTGCACACTGGGGGAGTGATCCTTGAGAGGATGCTTATATATACAAGTAGATACAAAGCAATTTTGAGATGAGGAGATCAGGAAAAAAAAACCTATAGGAGATGGTGCTTAAGTTCTAAGAGGTGTGGAGGAAAAAGGTTCTGGACAGTGAGGACAGCTTGAGCAAAGATGGGATGTCATATGATAAGCAAAAATTGAGCCTGTTTTCCTGGAAGACAAAAGACCTAAAGAGGGGTATTGTGAAATTGAGGGGGTACGGGCCCAAGCTGAGACCTTTGCCCCTCACCCCAAAAAGAATTTGGGTCCCATTTGTCTTGAACTCTCCTACTTGATCAAGGAAGTCTCTAGTGTTCCCCTGAGGCTATAATACTATCAGCTAGTCTTTCCTTATTGGGCATAATTGTTGGCCTGTGCCCAATCTCCCAGTTCTTTGTTGCCCTTAATTTAGCCCATCTCCCTATTTTCTCCTGATGCCCCTGGCTGCTTCCCACCCTTAATCCTATCTAGACTCCATTCTCCCTTGGCCATGCAGTCCAGGTTCCTGGTTTCTGTTCACCCCAGTTTACTGGCTACTCCCATCCAGATCCTCCTTAGACCACTCCAGTAACCCCAAACTACTTGGCCACTTCTAGATCTCTCTCACAGTCTTTCTTGTCTCCATTAAGGGGCTCAGATTCTTATAATCTAGCCAATAGCTCACTAATGTTCAGATTCCTTAAGTCTGTCAATGTGGCGGATCTTTAATAAACCTTGTCTTTGGCTAAAAGAAGGCTTGCTTCGAATTCATTTGGACAGGACCTGTGTGTCGTGATTTTGGGGTCCTAGCATCCCTAAACCTCTAAACCTCAGCAAAATCAGTTTGGAAAAATGAGATGGATCCAGATTGTAGAGGAATTTAAGCAGGAAACATAGGAGTTTGTTTTCTTTTCGAGGCAATAAGGAAGGAGCCTCAGGACTTTCTTGGGCAAGGGAGTGATATGGTCAGACCTAAGCTTTAGGAAATGGACGTTGTTAACTTTGTGGATAACAGACTGGGCAGGGAAGAGACTCATTGCAGAGGCTGTTACGACATCCAGGTAAGAAGTGAGAAGGTGGTGGCTGTGTGGGTGGAGAGGAAAGGCCTGATGGGAGAGGTTATGAAGGCAGAATCAATGAGATTCTGGTTGGTTACATGGGGTGAGAGAAAGGAAAGGGAGGGGGAAGACTCCAAGGCTGTGGAGGAATGGGGGATCCCTCCACAGAAGGAGGCAGTGAGCTGGAGAAGAAAGATAAGATGATCCCAGTACCCCAGGCTGTCACTTTGGGCCTGTTTTCTTGAACCCACCCATTTTATCAAATCTACTCCCTTTGATCAATGCCACCACGTCTCCATCGCTGCATCCGGTTATGAGTCAAACCTCACCAACACTCACTTCCCACCTGGCACTAAGGCCTCAAACTTGCTTGGTTTATGTCCCATACTCTGGGCATTCAGCATCATGAGTTGTGCTGCCATCCCTCTTCCCAAATGTCATCTCTTGTGAACTCGGAGGCATCCTTCCCTCCTGGTCCCCATGCCTTACCTTCTACACTATGCTGTGTAATCCAGCAGTCTCCTCCCTCCCCCTACATCCTTCAGCTAAAGCGTTTATTGCAGATATGCTAATCTCCTAGCCCTTTATTAGACACATTCTATTCTTGGCTAAGAGCCTGTGATTCATGTATTTGAAACCTCGGTCTAGAAATGGAAATCCCATTCTCCAGGTCCTCATTACTCATATTCTGCACCAATCAATCCACAAAGATTTATTAAGTATCTACTATGTGCCAAGTCCTACACTAGATGTTGGGAACACAAAGACAAAAGTCAAGCAGTTCCTGCCCTCAAGGAGCTTACATTCTATTCAGGGAATTTTTCTGTCTGCAAATGGTGAATAAATAGAAAGGAGTCCAAAAGTGGGGTAAGGGGGAAGAGGGAAAGATACACATGCAGGAATAAAGGTGTTGAAAGCTGAAGAATCAGAAGCAACTGGGAGAGGAATGAAGGACGACTGAACCTTTCCTCAAAACGGAATTCCCCAATGGGAGAAGGGGGCCTGTGTGTGCATTTAGCTCCTCTAACTTGCCTGTGAACTCCTGGGACTTCTCTGTGTCTACAAGGTTGCCTAGGAGTCATCCTGTGCTCCTCACCATCTCTCACACTGCCTGTCTGTCTCACCTCTATGACATCTCTCCCATACACCCCTTTCTCTCCTCTGATGTTGCCCCCACTTTAGTGCAGATCCTCATCACCTCAGGCTTGCACCATTGCAGTAGCTGCTGGGGTAGGGGGTGGGGTCTGCCTGCCTCAAGTCTCTCCCCACTCCAGTCCATCCTCCATTCAGCCACTAAAGGGATTTTCCTAAAGCACAGGTTTGATCATGTCACTCCCTTACTCAATAAACCTCAGTGGCTCCCTACTGCCATGAGTATCAAATATAAAATCTGTTTGGCCTTCAAAGCCCTTCATAATCCGTCCCCTCCTACCTTTCCAGTCTTCTTATACCTACTCCCCAGCACATACTCTTGGATGCAGTGACACCAGCCTCCTGGGTGTTTCATGAACAAGATCCTTCATCCTGGGGCTCTGGGCATTATCTCTGGCCACCCTCCATGTCTGGGATGCTCAGACTACCGACTTCCCTGGCTTCCTTTAAGTTCCATCTAAAATCCCCAACCCCTCCTATTCTGTTAATTATTTCCTATTTAGCCTATATAGAGTTTGCTTTGTCTATATTTGTTTGCATACTGTCTCTTCCATTAAGCTCCTTGAGGGCAGGGATTGTCTTGACTCTTTTTGTATCCCCAATGCTTAGCACAGTACCTGACACATAGTAGGCCCTTAATAGATATTTGCTGATTGTCTGATTGCAATGTGATTGCAATGGCCAATGTGGTACAAGGGACAGATCTGGAGTCTAAGGAGGTTCAAATTTGGCTAAGCACCGTTTTGGCCTTGGGAAGAGCCACTTTCTCTCCTGGCCTATTTCCTCATCTCTAAAATTGGAGGGTTCTGAAGCAATGCAGAGTAGTGGATAGTCAAGAAGACATGAGTTCAAAGCCTAGTCCAGATGCTTACTAGCTAAGTGACCCTGGGCAAGTCTGAGTCTCAGATCAGCCAATTGTAAAATGAGAGGATTGAACTGGCCAGCCTCTAAGGTCCTTCACTGCCCTAAAGCAATACAGGAAGATTGTCTTGTGATGGCTTTTCAGTAAAGTCAAGAAAGTGGTTCTAGAAAAGGAGACTAGCAAAACCCACAGGAAGAGACAGGGTCATGAGCCTGCCCTACAATCAGGGCCTGAAAGGGCCATGGCTCATCAGGAAGGGGTGGGGACACCCCTGTCTCTTTTCAGAATGCTTCTCCCTTTGTCCCACTCCTTCCCAGGCTCTGATAAGAGCTGGCCCTCCAGGGTGTGGACGTGACACCGTCTGTGGCCCCTATCCTGAAAGTCTAGAGAAGCCTGGGCTGAGGGTGTGGCAACCCTGGGGAGGCAGATTCAGTTTAACAGTGCACACACTACCCCTGGCCTAGTCCCTTGTCCAGATTGTGACATGTCAAAGAGCTGGAATTGTGCTGGTACTGGTTTTCCTTTACCTGTTTCAGAACCCCAGGCTCTCAGACCTGGAAGGGATCTCAGAGGTGTCTAGTCCAACCCACACCTGAAAAAAAAATCCTTATTACAGTATCTTGGACAAAGTCTGGCTTGGTCAGACTTTGCTTGAAGACCTCCGGGTATCTCACCACCTCTCCAGGAAGCCCATTCCTCTTTGGGACAGAGCTCAGTTTTTCCAAGATCGGATCTAGAACCTAAATCTGCCTCTCAGTGACTTCCACACATAGGTCTTGTCTTGCCCTTGGAGGCCAAAAAGGTCAAGTCTGATCCCTTCTCTGTTTTCTCCACATGACAGTTCTTGAAATCTTGGAAGGGCTCTATTCCATCCCCTCAGTCTTCTCTCCTCCATGCCAGACATCCCCATTTGCTTCAAGAGCTGCTCAAACAGAATGGATACAATACCCTTCACTGCCCTTGTGCTTTCCTCTGGACACTCTATCCATGCATGAGGGGCAAGTGATGTTTCCATCAGATGGGGAGTGGGTAGGACCATCCTTAGGCCATATCTTAATGGAACATCCTAATCACTGGGAAGGGCCAGACACTCCCTCTCTCTTCCTTTTCACCCCCACCCCCCACATTCAATGTATTGCCCATTCTTATAGTTTGGGCCTTCATGATATCGTATGCCTTCCCTTCTCTGGGGCATAAGCCCAATAGTGGTTCAGGCCCTCACACCTCACACTGAGACTATTGCAATATTAGCCTTGGTCTCTCTGCCTCCAGTCATTCCAATCCATCCTCCACTCAATGGGATTTTCTTTCTTTCAATAATTAGTTTATTTTTAACATCCATTAATAATTTTTTTGAGTTCCAGATTCTCTCTCTTCCTCCTGCACCTCTCCCACTCATCAAGAAGGCAAGCGATATGATACCAGTCATACATGGGACGTCATCTAAAACATATTCCCATATTAGGCATGTTGTGAAAAACCAAACAATAAAAGCAAGGAACATAAAGAAAGTAAAAAAAAGTCTACTTCGATCTGCATTCATCAGTTCTCTCTCTGGAAGTGGAGAGCAGTCTTCATCATGGGTCCTTTGCAATTGTCTTGGATTATTGTCTTGATCGGAGTAGCTCAGATATTCACAGTTAATCATTGTTACAATACTGCTGTTACTGTTGTTATAGTGGTTACATTGTTGCAATACTGCTGTCACGGGTGTTATAGTGGTTACATTGTTGCAATACCGCTGTCACTGTTGTTATAGTGGTTACATTGTTACAATACCGCCGGTCGCTGTTGTTATAGTGGTTACATTGTTACAATACCACCGTTACTGTTGTTATAGTGGTTACATTGTTGCAATACTGCTGTTTACAACGTCCTCCTGGTTCTGCTCTCTTCACTTTTCATCAGTTCATATGAGTCTTTCCAGGTTTCCCTCAAACTATCCTGCTCATCATTTCTCATAGCGCAATAGTATTTCCATCACAATCATGGATGACAACTTGCTCAGCCATTCCCCAATTCATGGACATCCCTTCAATATCAATGTGATTTTCTAAAGCATAGGGCTGCCCAATGAGCTTCAGTGGGTCCCCATTACCTCTAAGATCAAGCTCTTCAAAACCTGGCCCTTTCCTACCTTTCATTCACTCTCTGCTCCAGCTATACTGGCCTATTTGCAGCACCTCCGACACAACACTCCCTTTGTGCTGGCTGTCCTCCAAGCCTGGAATGCTTTCCTTCCTCTCCTCTGCCTGCTTCCCTGACTTCCTTCAAGATTTAGCTCATCTCTCACCTTCTGCAAGAGGCATTTTCTGGAGGCCTTAGCTGTTAAGTGCCTTCCCCTCTGAGTTTGCCTTCTGTTTATTCAGTATATATACCCAGGTATTTATAGTGTTGTCTTTCTGCATTAGAATGTGAGCTTCTTGAGGGGTAAAGCCTTAGAAGGGAGAAGCTGGTGCATCTGTGACTGACAGCTTGCCTCCAGCAAGGAATCAGCAGGAAGTGGTATATAGCTATGGGGGTGGCAGACAGATTAACCAGGTGCACACCAACCTTCACTTAGCAGAAGGCCACCCATCATCTTCATCATCATTACCCTTCTAATTTGATCCTCACAATAAGTCAAGGCAGGTATTGCCGTCCCCATCCCACAGATGACAAAACTGGGGCTGAAGGAGATGGTTCTGGAACTTACGCAGGTTCAGACAATAAGCAAGTCATAGGATCGTAGCTTTTGAGCTAGAAGGAACCTTAGAGGCTATTGAGTCCATTTTACAGATTAATAAGGTGAGGCACAGAGGTTAATTTCTTGTCTGCGGTCACATACCTATCCAGTTCCCTGTTGGCCATACTGTGCCAGCTGTGGCAGAGCAGAGAGGGGAGTCTCTTGATTCCAAGCAGAACACTGAAGCCACTTCATTTCTAATCCTAGCTATGGCTTCCTGTAAGACAGCTCTCCTTGAATGTCCTGTGGGATTTATCAACTTTCTGGGATGTTTAATTAAAACTCCAGAATTGGGAAACTGTTGGCTTAAGAGTTATTTTAATCTAAGACAGAACTCACTCTCTCTCTCTCTCTCTCTCTCTCTCTCTCTCTCTCTCTCTCTCTCTCTCACACACACACACACACACACACACACACACACACACATTTCAACAAGGCCCTGAGGAAGTTTCAAGGGGAAGCAAAGATACTGGCAAATTCCAATTCTATGCTGGGTATCTAAATAGAATTAATAATGTTCTGGAGCAGAGAGGAAACTGAATGTGGATGGGGATGAAGATATCAATGGTATACACGGCAAATTTAAATTCGTTTGGGATAAACATAGAGTTATATGCTTGGGTTAAAAAAAAATCAACTTCACCAGGACAGGTTGGGTAAAAATCCCTTTGAAAAAGGTCTAGGAGTTAGAGTGGACCACAGATGCAATATAAGTGACCAGTGCAATGAAGCAGCTTGAACAACAACCTAATGCAGCCTTAGGCTGGATGGAGAGCTCTAGCAGCCAGCACCTGGGAGACAGCCTCAGTGTTGTGTTCTGTGTGGCCAGATGGCATCAGAGCTAATGCTAAGTGTCGGGTAGTTGTCCCATTATGGGATGGACTTTCATAAAACTGGAGAGCTTCCAAAAGGATGGCCCAGGGCTGAGAGAACATGCCAAACAAGGAACAGTTGGAGGAACTCGAAGAAGATAAGACTTGGGCAGTGGTGTGGACTTGAGAGCTGTCTTCATTTATCTGAAGAGAGACATGGAGAAAAGAGAAGAGACTTGGGCTTGGCCTCCAAGGGCAGAGTTAGGGGCAAGGGGTATAAACTGCATATAGTCAAGTCAAGTCAAGAAGCATTTATTCCTATGTGCCAGGCACTGTGCTGAGTGCCAGGAATACAAAAAGAAAGAACAGTCCCTGCCCTCACAGATTTTTCCATTCTAATGCGGGGGGAGACAACACATAAAAGGAAAATGAAAGGAGGGAAGGTCCCCAGTGGGGGGTATGGTGGATAAAGTCCAGAATATAGGCCATGGAACCTGGACAGGAAGGAAGACGGGACTGGCCTGGGTGTTTCCCCTATAATGGAGATTCTGGGAAATTCCAGGGCAGGTTTTGGATTGGTATAAGGAAAAAAATTTCAGTGGTCCAAGAAAAGAATGGGAAGTAATGAGTAACCCCCCTCCCCCCCACCCCCAGGTCCTGAGGGGGAAGTGGGCTGACCCCACATCTGCCTTGTAGGAAAGAGGATTCTTGTTCAGGGAGACGTCAGACTGGATGGGCTCAGAGGTTCTGCCGACTCAGATTCTGGATCTCTGAGGGGCAGAGCTCGGGGGCAAGCCTGGATTCTGGTTTTTTTCTGTGCACACTAGCCTCCATCAACCATCAGTCAATCAACTGGTCAGTTAGGAAGAGGCCAGACATTGTGGATAGAGCTCTAAGCTTGAATGTTTCCGATGCTGCCACAGGCACTTCACAGTGGTATGCCTGTCCTGGAATCTGGTTTCTTCTTTGCCCTGAAAACCCAACAGATTGGAACGGCTCTGAACAAGGGCTCCTAGAGCTGACTGCTGTTCTGGGGCAGGGTGTGGGGAGAGGAGGGGAAGAGTCCCTGTGTTCTTCAAAGACAACTTTACAGCCACCTCTGCTCATTAGGGAGCTGGGGACAGAAAACCCAGGTTCCTTCCTGAACAATAACAGCAACTCTACTGGGCTTAAAGATGTGCAAAAATTCTATCCTTAAAACCTATAAAGCTGGAGCTATTATTATCCTGCTTAGTGTCACAGTTAGAAAGGCAGGATCTGAACCCAGGTCTTCCTGAACCCGGGTGCAGAGTCATAACCACTGACTGCATCACTTAGCTGGGCAAGGAGAGGTTCTGAACCCCCTTAAGATCTGCCAACTAGATCTGGAAAAAAAAAGACACAAAGCCCTTTTTATTTATTTATTCATTTTTCTGCTGATGTGCAAAGATAAGGGAAGTCTCCAGGGCCCCATACAACAAGTACATTAACCACCCAGGGACCAGTCAGGCCAGTTGGCTTATTTGTAATTTAACAGGCAATGATGTAATGTAAGCAGCAGAGCTGTAAGTGGTGATTCTTGTGGTTGGGGCAAACAGCACACAACGGTGCCCTCTGAGGCCACAGCCACAGCTTGGAGGTAGGGGCTCTATTTCCAGCTTCTTATTTTGATGAATTATTCTTGTCAGTTGCTAAGCTCCCTCCCCGCTTTTTTTCTTCTGAATAATCAAAGGATCACAGATTTAGAGCTACAAGAGACCTTAGAGACCACCCGGTCCACCTCCCCCTCATTTTCTAGGTGAGGAAGCAAATTCAGAGAGGTTAATGAACTTGGTTGAGGTTGCCCAGCCAGCAGGTGTCTCAGGTGTGCCTAGCTCTGCCTTCTCTCCTGACACCTGGTGCTGTTGTGTGGCACTCTGGGACCTGGCCCCACCCTAGCTATGTCAGAGAGCTGGAGGGGCTGCTGCTGCTGGGGACGAATATCTTTTCTTCCCCTGGACTATGGGTACATTCCAATCTTCTCTCCAACCTGTCATGGATTTGGTGACTTTGTGTCTGCAGCATGGAAAGAGAGGGAGTGACTTGTCCAAGGCTAGCGAGTGTGTGTGTGTGTGTGTGTGTGTGTGTGTGTGTGTGTGTGCGCGCACGCGTGCATCCGTCCCACCCAAATAGGCAGGATTCGAACCCAGGACCTCTTGACCCTGGATCCAGTCTTCGCTTGACTACATGGCCTCTGAGGTCCTACCCAGCTCTAATAGCCTGTGGTCCAAAGATGGAAGCCGAGGGGCAGGCTGATAAAACGGAGAACAGCAGAGGGAGAGGGGAGAGAAGGGCGTTGGGGATAGCAG